>NC_090984.1:41470113-42095113 GCF_041146395.1 Eulemur rufifrons
AGACCAAAGTCACCTATCTTCAGCACCAAGTCTTCAGTATTAATGAAAAGATTAGCTGGTTTGAGATCTCTGTGCAGTACGTTTGCAGAGTGAATATACTTGAGCCCCCGTAGCAGCTGATACATGAAAAGCCTGGCATGCTCTTCCAGTAAAGGGCCCTGCTCCAGCACATTAGCCAAGTCTGTCTCCATGTACTCCTGAACAATGTAAACACTGTTCAGTTCCGTAAGAGAGCCCACATCGTCTGTTAATTGGCTTCCACTGGGACCAAGAATTTCAAACACTTTCACAATGTTATCATGGTCAAGTCTTCTAATAATTTTGATTTCACGTAGAGCATGTTTGACACTCTGGGGATCAGTTAGGACAATTTTCTTGATGGCTACTCTTTTGTCACAGTCATTGTCTACAGCAGAAAAAACCAAGCCATTGCCTCCGCAACCCAATGGTTTTAAGTCCATATACCTAGAGCCCAGATCAAAACCATGAATGTTCATGAGACTTTCAAATTTCTCTGCCATTTTGAAAACCTTACTATTGCCTTTTCCTTTCGAATTGTTGAACTTGTGTAAACAAGGAAGAAAACTGGCATCAAAAGGAAAGATCTTTCAAAAAGGGACAAGAAAAATAATTATGCTTCCACAGCAAGATGGTTTCTTGATGCTCATTGCATACGCCAACCAGGCCCGTTGAGTTCCCCTTATATTTAAAGCTCAAAAAGCTCTACTCATATTGAGAATTAAAAAGATTGCAGTACTCATAGTTCAAGAAAGGGGCAGCAACTCTGCAGACATTTAAAGAAAACACTCAAGAAACTCAAACGGAATGAAATGACATACTATGCACTCAGATTTACTGTGCTAAACGATTTAACATTTAACAAAAATGTGAATAAATATGCACACAACAGGCTTCTATGAACATTCTCCTCACAGTGCAGATACATTCAGTGTTGGACTGGTCCTGAGCAGCATCATTCTAAGGTGCTGGTAAGCACTATTTCCGTTTTGCTTCTTTTCTTCCTTTGTTGCTATATATTTCAACAGGAAGCCCTGGCGGCTGTTGGTTAACAGAAGATGTCTTTTGTTAGTGATCAGGTGGCTCCAGCTCACCACAATCACAATCAAAGCTACCGTCCATCTTACTCTGCTACAACCTGGGGGATGAGAAAAAGAAGAGTCAGCACTACAGGAAATACTCTTTTCTTCAAATCTGTAAAAATGACACGCACTGGGCATTTAGCAATAAACTACTACTGGTGCAGTAAACTTATTTATGGTCATTCAGTGACAAATTATCCTTAATCAAAAATAGCTTACTGGCCCAGCAAGGTGGTTCACACCTGTAATCCTAAGCATTCTGGGAGGCCGAGGTGGGAGGATTGCTTGAGCTCAAGAGTTTGAGACCAGCCTGAGCAAGAGCAAGACCCTGTCTCTACCAGAAATAGAAATATTAGCCAGGCATCATGGCGCCCGCCTGTAGTCCCAGCTACTTGGGAGGCTGAGGCAGGAGAATCGTTTGAGCCCAGTGCCACTGCACTCTACCCAGTAAGACAGCAAGACTCTGTCTCAGAAGAAAGTAAGCAATTTAGATGTGTTGGCCCAGGCTCCAGATCTCACTACACCAGATTCTTTACAACACTTAGGCTCATTAGGATACACCATTTCTGAGATACCAACAAGTATGGGATGGTTCATAACATTTTTACAGAACTCTGGAATTTCTGGAGGGGTAAAACATCAGTAACATTTTTCTAAAAGAACATATAACAAGCCTCCAATGTGTTAGTTTGTTAAAGAAAATGTTTACTTATTCACTCTGCCTATCAATACCCAAAATATTAAACAAAAATACTGAACAAAAATCTGGCAGCACAAATAAATCTGCAGAACATGCTCTTTCAGTTTGTAAGCATAAACTTGAACAATGAATAAACCTATGAAACCTATTTATCATCACTGATAGAACAAAATCAAATTACATTAAGATAATGTTTCTGATTGGAAAAACATTTTTAGAGTCTGTTAACATCAAGTCTGAGGAGGAATGTGGAAAAACAGGAACATTCTCACAATGTTGGGGGGAGTTTAAATTAGTAAAAGAACTTCAGAACAATTTGGCATAAATATGAATAAATATAATAAATAGCACACTCTATAATCTGACCATTTTTCTTCAAGGTAAACTCCCTAGAGAAATGTTTGAAAATAAACACAGAAATGCTCTTTTTTGCTAATGAAAAAATTAGAAACAATCTAAACTTTCAAAAATAGAACAGATAAATGAGTTATATTCATATAGCAGAATACAGTAGTAAAAATGAATAGAGATGGCTGAAATCTCAAAAAATACATTTAAAATGCAAACTGCAAATAGAAATGTGCATGTTGAAACAAGTTATATCAGGTCCAAAAACATGCAAAATAACACCATTTTATAAGTACATACGTATTCAACAAAAGTATAAGAAACATGAGTGACAAATACCAAATTCATGCTAATGATTACCTTGAAGTAATCATTACCTTGAAGTAATGAGGAAAGAAATTACAATCATTTCTTTGTGTTATTTCTTTTAAAATAACAAGTATGGCAGATTATTAGAATCTTATAGAGCTGGGTAGTACATATATATTCATTTTACTGATCCCTGTACATTTGAAATCTTTCATGATACTAAAAATATCCTATACAAGGGTAGGAAAAAATAGCCTCAAATCCAGTAGATGGTTCCCTAAACAGCCTGGATAAATAAATGTAACTTGGTTCTTCAGTTTCTTAATGGCCTAATCTTTGAATCTGCAGAAGTCTGTATCCAGAGTAACAGATATGAGACATTATGAAAAATAAGGTGGTCAGAATTTCTAATAACACCAGACAACAAGGGCTAGGCGTGGTGGCTCATGCGTGTAATCCTAGCACTCTGGGAGGCCAAGGTGGGAGGATCACTTGAGCTCAGGAGTTTGAGACCAGCCTTAGCAAGAGGCAGATGCCGCTGTCTCTACTAATAACAGAAAAAAAAAATTAGTTGGGTATGGTGGCATGTAGTCCCAGCTACTTGGGAGGCTGAGGCAGGAGGAGTGCTTGAGCCCAGGAGTTTGAGGTTGCTATAAGATAGGCTGATGCCACGGCACTCTAGCCCCAGGCAATAGAGTGAGACTCTGTTTCAAAACAAAACAAAACAAAACAGCAGACATTTTAGGCAGAAAAATGTAACCTAAAGCCACTAATTTATTCATTTACTAATTTAATATATAAATACTAAGCAACTCTACCATATGCTAGGCAAGAGCAAAACAGACATGAGCAAAAAAAGATAGGATTCTGGCCCTCAATAAACTCAACTTATTGTCCAATAGAAGAGAAACAGTTTTATTTAATAAAAATTGGTATCTACTATCCCTCAGTTCTTTTAATAAACAGGAACTCTTCTTATATCTGCTTTAAATATTGTGAAGGACATTAATAGCATAAAAGCTTTCTTTGTTTTACTATAACAGAGAGATGGCTTTTTTTGTCTGAACGTTGTCTGCTTCTTCAGCCAAAAAAAGAAAGACTCCTAAAAATTCTGTAGCTTACCAGTCTATTTGTAGTAAAACATTTAAAAGTTAAAGCTTGTGAATAAACTTTTGAATTAAAAAATATTTTATCATTTGCTATTATCCAATTGAGGCATTAGACTCTCTTTGGTCTTTAGCCAGTGTATTTTTCAATGTTATTATTTGATCTAGCTAATGTAATTATGGAGATAAGTAATAAAAATAAAATTTTGTATTGGATAAAAAAACAAAAAAAGTTTCAGATTTAGGGCTTTAATTAATAATACTACATGTCTTCCCTCCTCCCCAAATTTTTTCTGTATGTATACATCTTGATTCTTGCTGTTCACCAGCAAATATCCTACGGAAACCAGTATTTTTCAAAGGCTCCAATATTTCCAAAATTTTACATTTCTAGTCTCCATCTAAAATAGAATGTTTGTTCATACCCACCTTCTTGCCTTAACGTAGACAGTTCCTCAAAGCTCAGTCAAGTTTTACATTTTTGATAAACATTTTAAAGTCAGTTCTACAGACAAATGAAATAAGTATAATAAAATCTCTTAAGTTCTCTCTTAAGCTTCTAGTTCACTAACAGAGCAACCTATTCAAGCACAAATAATGCTTTTGCCAAAAAACGACATCACTATTATCTGATAGAATAGCACGAATGTAGGAATTGTAGCCAGATTATGAGAGAAAGCCATGAGAATGAGAGATCCTTACTCAAGACCTCCATCCATATCTGCCCCCTTTAAATTTCAGTGAGACCAAGAAACATAAACCAGAAACAACTGCAAGGATGAGACTGCCTTTTCAGAAATCTCAGCAACTCATCCACTCAGTAGAGTGGGTAAAAACTGATAGTAGGGAAGGTAGGAGCTTGTGCCTAGGCTGAGAACTGCAATCACTATGACTCAGATGATAAAGAATATACATTCTAAAGAGAGAAGGTAATTTCTACCAACAAAACTGTAATAATCCCACTACATGGTGGGGATTGCACCAATAAAACATCTGGGGGAAAAAAAACAAACATTTATAATGACAGCACTTGTTCGCAGATTTTGCCTCTTTCCTCTGTGAGTAGTAGTCTTCAGAATCCTTCAATATCCACTACACCAAATGCTGCTGCAGTACCAAAGCCAGGAGCTTGGAAAGTAAGCCCACCTCAATCAGGAAGTTGGGGGTAATGCTATACCACTGCATCATAGAGTGGTCCAGTAAGTGTTTCAATTCAGTCACGCTCCATTCGGCAAGTATTTGCCAAGTATCTATTATGTGTCAGTTAACATACCAGGCAATGGGGATAAAATGGGGAGTAAAAATAGACTTGGGCTCTGCCCTCACAGAGTTTGGGAGTTTGTTTTGTGACTGGAGACAATAAAAAACAACAGAAAACAAGGAAATGCAAAGGGGACAAGTAATACCAAGGAATGCTAGAGGATGCTATGACAGCCTACACACTGGGGGATGTGACAGATCAGAGATCAGAATGTGGTCTCTGGCAGCCATAAAAAAGGCAGAGGCCTCCCATGCTCACTCTTAGTGACCCTAGAGAGAAAACTGTTTCTTCCTTATCACTTTGACTCTTGTAGCAGTTATATTCCAAATTCTGATCTCTCCAATCACTTTCACCTTTCACATCAGTCATGGTGGAACTCCCTGGCCTGACTAAAGCATACAGTAGGTAAAACTCAACTGGACCACATTACTGGTCAGAGCATCCTTTATCCACATCAGTGATCTGTAGAAATGTCCTACTAATTATCATTTCCTCCAGTATCTTTTATGCTTAACTTCAAAAAAGCTAAGTTCAAGGCTTAGACCCAGTAAAAAACTGGGGCTCCATACTCTTTTTGCACATTCCACATACTTTAAAGGAGGAAAAGGAAAGTAACTTAAAATGACTCTTTCCAGCATCTTGCCAATTTCTCTGCCTCCAAATGTTACCCATTCTTACCAGAGTGCTGATTCTATGTTGTTTGGGGAGGGATCATTAACTACGTTTGAATTAGCTGGTACAATGCTGTTTTGTTTTTAACAATTTGGTGAATAAAATGAAATACAGAGAACAATTTATAAGAATAAAGTTGGCTTTTTGCTTTACCTGTGGTCTTCTTTCAGTCATCTACCATAACATGGAAGTAAAAGCTCTCTATAATGTCCAGGCTGGGTACCAGTTTCCTAAATTTATAAGGCAGTAATAAACTGAAACTTCATTAGCCACAGCTGTCTCCTCAAACATTCCTCTCTTCTCTAAATTATCCCAGCTCTCTGTCATCTGGTCTATCCCCTCACGCCAAAAGAAATACAGGTACTGTGAGTCAAGCCTAAGTGTATAAAGTTATAAAATGCAAAAGAAAGAAAAAAGTAACTGGCTGGGCACAGTGGCTCATGCCTGTAATCCCAGCATTTTGTGAGGCTGAGATGGGAGGATCACCCGAGGCCAGGAGTTCAAGACCAGCCTGGACAATAAGCAAGACCCCATCTCCAGACACACAAAAAATTTTTAATTAGCTGAGCATAGTGGCTTGCACCTGTAATCCCAACTACTCAGGAGGGTGAGGCAGGAGGATCCCTTGAGCCCAGGAGTTCCAGCCTGAGTGACAGAGCAAGTTCCTGTCTTTATTAATAAATAAACAGCTTCACTCTGTCCAATCTCACATTCTATAGAAATGGGATTTTCTTTTTCTTTTTATCCAGGAACAACTTGGCCTATGTCAGAAAGGGCGTCTGGATGTGCAAAGTAAGTTTGAAATAAGGACCTTAAACATAAAGGTTACTTTTCTGGTTTTCTCTTCCACCTTCCACTCTGTTGCTTCTCAGGTTAAAAGCAGATATGGGTCATCTGGCCTATTTACACTCACTGACAAAATTCCCCCTCCTCCCTCCTCAAAGGCTCTTGCCTATTGCTCTTCTTCAGAGTCAAGTGAGTAATTTGAGTTAATGGAAATCTAGCCAGCTTCATATCTACTCAGCCAAAAACCCAGCTGCTTTTGGAGAGAAGGAAAAGGTTGAACTCTTCTTGTATTCACCTAGCACTGTCTCCTAACCCTGGCACAGAGAGGTGTTGTTACAGCAAATTCACCCTTCCCTGAGATCATGTCTCAAACTCTCATCAAAGCTACTAAGTTTCTAAGGCTGAGAAGGCCAAGTGCTACAGCTCAGCTTGCTCATATGCGTTCTTGACAAAGCCCTTTCTCTTAATGTAAGGTGGCCCTAAGAGTTATCAGGGACCTCTTTCAGGATCTGGACCTCAAGCAGGCCGGTAGCATGAACTAGTATCAGTGAATAAACGAACCTGGGAAGAGATGGAATGTTAAAACTAAAACACCAAAGCCTAACAGGCTTTGCCTAGTATTAGTAACTATGCTTAGGACAGAGACAAACTTTCAAAGTCGAAGGCCATCATTACATGGCTTCTAACAAAGTATCCAATTTAAAAACAAAACAAAACATTCCTCTTCTACTACCAACTTCTGTTCCTAAATTGTCTGAACCTTTGCTAAATACATTTTAACGAAGGGGGCATTCATTTGTCTTTGACCATTTAAAAAACCATTATAAAATACATGCCATTATAAAATACATGCCATTGTATTTATTTTGTTGCTCACCTCTACTTACTGTTTACCATAAGATATCCATATTGGAATATCAAAACTTCACAGACCAGATATACTAGTCAAAGAAGGTGGCTAAACTACATGATTTCTATGGTCTCCTCCAGCCCTCAAATTTTTAAATTTTACTAAGAGGATCAGGATTTCCACCTCTGATTAGAATGCAGAAAGTTGCAAAACACTAATATGCTCATCCTATAAACCAAAACAAGCTGGAAAAACTACAAAAATCACAGTATTTAAAAAATTCATCAGAGAGCTAAGGATGCAAAGGAATCTAAGCCAGAAAACATCAAGCCCTTCAGAAGAGACAAAACCATGGCTAATCTCATTCCCGGCAAAGTGGCAGAACAAGGAATTTTCCACTGACAAGATCAAGGAGAAACCAGCTAAACTTATAATGAACTTTTAATGGCAGAATGTAGACTTGGGTAACAAATTAGAATTCAGAAGAGGCCCTGCCACAAGCCCCACCTGCCAACTCTTTCTTCCCTGTGGGTCTTCACAGAGTGCAAAAGTCTAAGAGCAAGGCAGAAAAGCTGAGAATGCCCTAAAGTAACAGGCCTCCACCAGTCTGGTCGGAGGCAGCTGCCCTCTGAAGGGGGAAGGCAGGGCAAGAAGCAGCATGAGATAAACACCTCTGAGGCATTCTGAGTCTTCACAGAATATCACAGTATTCTTTCTAAGGCTGGGTCAAAGAATTAGTGTAAACACACAAGGTAAGGAAAATCTTGGGTTAGACTGGAAAGCAAAGAAAATTTCCCAACAGTCTGAAAAGCTGGGAGCTAGGCTGAAAAGCAGAGAGAGTAAGGTGCAGAAAACTAACAGGGCAGAAAAGTTTAAGAAGAGATAATGAGACAGAACATTTTCCAAAACGGATAAAAAGACATCAACCCACAGATCCAGAAACTTAATGAACTCCAAGCAGGATAAATACAGAGAAACCCATACCTATCGGGAAGGGAAGGAGGAACAAGCAACCAGGGAAAAGAGTCCAAGTATATACTGGGAAGAACAATAAGAATGATGGCTGATTTATCACTAGAAACAATGAAAATCAGGGGACAAAAAATATTTTTCAAGTGCCAAAAGAAAAACCAAAACAAAACTATCAACTCAGAATTCTATATCCAGGGGAAGTATCCTTCAAAAACAAAAATGAAATAAAGACATTTTCAAAGAGACAAAATTGGAAAGAATTTGTCTTTAGCAGACTTTTACTACAAAAAATGCTAAAAGTAGGGGTTTTTTTTTTTTTTTTTTTTTTACTTACCACTTATACTAATGAGTTCTTTAGGCGAAGGAAAATGACACCAAATGTAACCCCATATCTACAGAAATGAACAAAAAGCCCAGAAAAGGTAAATATCTGGAAAATATAAAATGCCTATTAAAAAATTTATCCACACATTTAAATGTCTTTAAAAGACCATTGATTGTTTAAAGCAAAAATAGTAACAATTATGAATTTATAGTATATGTAGAAATATAAGACAATTAAGATTAAAGTGCTAAAATGGGGTAAACAGAAGCATGAAATTTCAAGGTTAACATTATTTGTGGAATACTTTATATTATTTAAGATAGACTGTGATAACTAATGAAAGGCTCATGGTTCATCTTTGAATACCTTCTCCTTTTTGAGTCATTATCTTTACTTAATAACATGCCCATTGGAGAAAAAAGCGAACGAAGAGAGAAAATAAAATAAATCATCAATTGTAAATCATGATTGATTTTGCAAGGCAGTTTTTGTGTACCTTTACATTAATAATACAAAACTAATATATTGACAGTTAGATACCACAGATTCATTAACAATTCCAAAGGAATTAGAAATTAATCGTAGCATATTTTGAGATAAATTACATATTTTAAGGAAATAACTTTAAGGGGCTCTACTTTCTATTTTAAAACATACAGTTTTAAGATATTAAAAAATTATAGTATGGAATATGGCCCCAGAGTTCTAATTTGAGGATTTAAATAACATACTGGTTGCATATTTGTCCCATATTGTCAACTACTATAAAAGCAATTAATAAAAAAAGTATTTGTTTATATTATAAAGGAAGTCACAGCACTGCACATAAGAGAATTTAATATCTGAATTTTAAAAGAATATAAGAAAGCTTTTATTGAGAATGTACTATGTGTGAAGCATTGTGCTGGGCATATACTCTTATACTAAATCCTCTCAACACTGCAAAATGGGTATTATGATCTCTACTTTAGAAAATTTAAATAATACATTCAAGATCACACATCAATGAGAAAGCCAGGATTTGAACCATATTTGTAAACCAAAGTCCATGATCATCTCTCAATTAACAATGTAATTTTTTAAATTGACAAGTATAATACACATCTCCCTCTACCCCCAACCCTTTAAGAGTACAGTGTATTTCCTATAGACAAGGACCTTCTTCTGCATAGCCAAAATACAATCATGAAAATCAGGAAATTAACACTGGTAGAATACTAACCATTTAATAGTCAAACCCCATTTCAGTTCCTGCAATTGTCTGAATAATGCATTTGAAAGGTAAAGGACCCAGTCTAGAATCACATGTTACGGGGAGTACAATGCAATTTTAACATAGTTTTTCCCTTTAGAAGTTTAAAGGAATCAAACATTTCATATAGTCCACAAAAATTTACTGAGCACTTAGCATGTGCCAGGCAATGTTTGATGATACAGTGAAGAATAAGACAGGTTCTTCTGCTTCCAAAGCGGTTGCATTCTACTGAGGAAAGACCAAAAAACAAGACGAATAAACGTAACTTCAGATTTGGCCACATGCTATGATGGGGTAACTGGGAAATGGCCATCTTAGGAGCTGAAACCTGAATGATGAGAAGGTACCAGCATTGCTAAGAGATGGGAGAAGGGCATTCCAAACAGAGGAAACAACAAATACAATAATCTAAGGCAGGACAGAACTTGGTACTTTGGAGGAAAATAAAACATATAGCCACAGTATCCAGAGGAAAGGGAGTAGAAACTGAGATGAAGATGATATAGGAACACATGAGGCAGGATTCTGAATTTTACATCAGAGAACATCATAGTTGCTATGAAAACATAGGAAAAACTATGAAAGGATTTTAAGCAGGCAATCAACATGATTTCATTTTCATTTTTGACAGATGATTCTAGCCACTGGGAGGAGAACAGACTGAAAAAATAGCTGAGTGAAAGCAAAGACCAAGGAAGGGATATTTCAGTAGGCTAGGTGAAATGACAGTGGCTTAGACTAAGGTGGTAGAAATGAAGATTTAAAGTAGATCACTGAATAGAGATTCAAATGACATTTTGGAGACCAAGAGAACTTGATGATGGACTAGCTATGGGAATACGGGAAAGACAAGATTCAAAGATAACTCCTAAGGTGCTATTTGCTGAGATGGGGAAGACTGGGAGAAGAACATACGGGAGAAAGAGTTCTATTTTGGAAGATTAGGTCTATTTAGACAATTGCCTATTATTTACCTAAGAGGTAAACATCATGAAGATTGCTGGATGATGTGTCTAGAACTCAGGCAAGAACTGTAAACCAGAAACATAAATTTGGGAATTATCCACACATAGATGGTGTTTAAAACAATGAGTTGAATGAGACTACCTAGGAAAAGAAGTTAGAAAAAGTGGGGGGCGGGGGGAAGCCCAGGAATAAATCCTGGGATATGCCAATACTTAAAGGCAGGCAGAAGAGAGAAGCCTGTTAAAAAAAAAAAAAAAAAAAAGTATGACAAAGTGTGAGGTAGGACGAAAACAAGAAACACAGGTCTCATAAACTAAGAGAAGCAGGTGAATGGGCAGAAAACAGTGGTGAACTATATCGAATGCTGCCACAAGATCCTGTAAGATGAATTCAGTAAATGGAAACCACTTGTAACCTTAACTAGAGCAGTTTCAGTGGCAAGGTGGTGATGAAAGCCAGTCTGGAATAGGCTGAAAGCAAAGGAAAGTGGAGAGAGCACACAAAGACAGCTCTTGAAAATCTGCTTGGAAGAGAACCAGAAATGAAGCTGTAGCTAGAGGACAAAAATCTGGAATAAGGGGAGGGTTTAAAAAGAAGGAAGCCTCACTGAGAGGAGCAGTGCTTTCTGCGATAATACTGATGGTCTGTATTTGCACTGCCCAGTATGGCAGTCATTGGCCACATGTGACTACTGAATAACTGAAAAAATGAGGAACTCAATTTTTTAAAAATTAATTTTTATGTAAATAGCCACATGTGGCTAGTAGCTACCATATTAGATAGTACAGCTCTACAGCACATTTATATCCTAATAAAGATGATCAAGAAAGGGAAAAATTTATGATGAAGGCAAAAAAGAGGTTCTTAAGAAGTCAAGAGAAGGAATTCAGAGCACAAGGGGAGGAATCTACACAGAATACAACATGGATGAAGCAAGGCATGAAATTACAGTAACTGGTAGAGACCAATTTATTTATTACAAAATCAGAGTATGTATTAAGCCTAGTTGGAATCTTAAGCATAAGACTAAATTACAAAAGGCTATAAAATCCAAGCAGCCAGTGCAGGTAACTTCTATCTACTGCGTATCTACTACGTGCCAGGCATTTCCTAAGTGACAAATTGTATCTGTTACTGTTAACCACAACCTTGTAAGTCTTCTTTTACAAACAAGAGCACTGATGCTCCAAGAGGTAAAGCAACTTCATGAAATCACACGTATAATAAATGCCAGGAATTGGACATAGGCTCATCTGACTCTAGGATTAGAATCTTCTCACTGTGGCAGGTTAAGAACCATTAAGTTTCTGCACCTGGAAATAACACAGCAAATCAATCTGGAAGCTATCAACAAGTGCCAACAAGCCTAGAGGTACTAGGCCAGGGGCAAGAACTATCCAACTTTATCCACAAAATAATTAAGGAAAATTTATTTAACAGCCACTTTTCAAAAATCCAAGTGAAAATACCTTTATCAAGACAAACAGGAAGAAATACACATTCTTACAACGTAGATTATCTACTTTATTGAACATAGATGTATCAATTAGAAAATCAGCACTGTTTTATAAAAAATACTAATAGCTGAGCATATTAGAAAAACATAAGTCAAAAACCTACCATCTCTCCAATTTGTATATGAAGAGGTTAAAATTGTTAAACTGAGTCTAATCAGTTATTAAATTACAGGTTAAGATTTTAAATTTAGGCCGGGTGTGGTCGCTCACACCTGCAATCCTAGCACTTTGGGAGGCCAAGGTAGGAGGATCGCTTGAGCCCAGGGGATCAGCCTGGGCAAGACCCCTCTAAAAAAGACAAAAAAAAAAAAAATTAGCATGGTGGTGCGAGAGCCTGTAGTCCCAGCTTCTCAGGAAGCTGAAGCAGGCGGATTGTTTGAGCCCAGGAATCAGAGGCTGCAGTGAACTTGATGACGTGACTGCACTCTAGTCTAGACAACAAGAAGACCATGTCTCAAAATAAATAAATAAAAAAGATTTTAAATTTAGTATGGGCAAAGATCATCAAGATCTGTGCTGTCCAATATGGTAACCACTACCTACATACAGCTATTTAAATAGAAATTAATTAAATTAAAAATTCCTCAGGTGCCCTAGTCACTTGTCAAGTACTCAATAGTCACACATTGCTAGTGGCTACTTCATGGACAGCATAAAATAGAACACATCCATCATCACAGAAGGTTCTACTGGACAGTGATTAGACCCTCCATTTTCCATTTGACTTTTTTCAGAAGGGTCAGTGGAAAAGAGCAAATCAGAAAACTTGGGTTTTCCAGATCAGTCACTAACCAGCTGAGCAACCACGCATGCATCACTTAGCAATGTTTTCTGAACTGAATGTGCATTTGAACCACCTGAGAATCTTGTTAAAATGTAGATTCTAATTCAGTAGGTCTGAAATGATGTCAAGATTCTGCACCTCTAACAAGTTCCCAGATGATACTACTAATACTGTTGGTCCAGGAATCACACTTTCAGTACCAAGGTTTTAGATCTCTCCAGGCCTTGGTTTCCTTAGCTGTCAAATGATGTACTTGGCGTAAGATAATGTCCATGACACCTATCAAACACTAACATTTTATAGTTCTATGGCTGTACAGAATTAAACGCACATAGATTTCCACTCTGCAGAGGCAGACTTCTGTGAAGAAAACGCTAGACTTCTAACAATTTTTGTGATACTGCTTTTTTCTGATAAAAAAAATTTTAATGAAAATCAATGAGAAAATGTGATTTTCTACATAAACATCGCATCGCTGTATAACTGTTTAGAAATGGATTTAGAAGGCTGACATATGTAAAAGACAAACCTTTTAACCCTCTGTCAGAGGGGCACACTATATTTTACATGCAGGGGAAAAACCAATGCTGGAGTCAGCCCACACCACTGTTACCTTAAAAGCATCAGCTCCACATGAAAACAACTCCCTGGAAAAAGCCATTAACTGATGTAACATTATTGTTTTTGTAAAGTTTCAAAACTTTGCTCAGTAAAAAACTGAGCAAAATTCTCATACCACAGGGAGGTTAGTAGTAATGTAACAGCCCACAAAATAGGCAGAAGCAGCTGACGAGGGCAAGCCAACAATGCCACAGAGAATTCACTTCTGAGGCATCTTCTAACAGGGGCCTTGGGGTAACACAAGGTTCAAATGGGCAATGCAAACAAAGAACTGGATTATCAGTGCTGAGAAGGCTCAGCATTTCATAGAGCAATACTTTGGAGAAAGAAGACAGGCTAAGGTATCTAGTTTGTTTTTAAATTCTGAACTATGCACAATAGCTAATTACCTATATTCTAAAACAATTAACACTGGAAATACATGTTAAACCTCTAAGTAATGGATGCTTTGAAAATCTTCAATACTTTTATATTTGTTTTTTTCCTTTAGTAGAAAATATTTTTAAAGTTTGGATTAAATTTTATTAAAATTCCTCTAATATAAATCATGCAATACTCTTCTAAAATATCTCCAAAGATTTAATTCACATTAACAATATACTTTACTGCGCACAAAACTCCTGGAAAAAATCTCTTTGAGGCTGGAGCCGGTAATCCCAGCTACTCCAGAGGCTGAGGCCTGAGGAATGCTTGAGCTCAGGAGTTCAAGGCAGCAGTGAGCTATGATCCCGCCACTGCACTACAGCCCGGGCGACAGACTGAGACCTCATCTCTTTTAAAAAAAAAAAAAAAAAAAAAGTGCATGTGTGTGCATGGGGCGGGGGCCTGAAAAAATAAACAGTATACAGAGAAAAACTGGAGGATGGGGATGGAAAGGGTTCTTTCTCCCTCCTCACTTTTAAAACAAATTGCCATTCTCAATCTTTTTTCCCCCCTCAATCTTATTTTAAGCCAACTTGCTAAATGTTGGCTGTTTTAAAATCACTCAAAATATCTATCTTATTACCACAGTTCAATTTAAAGTATTATATGTGGAACTCTACATTCAGTTTATCTTTAAAAAAAATTATGAAAAACAGTGCTTATAACAATACTTATTTCAAGTTGTTCTTATTAAAACAGAAAATTCATATAGATCACCAGGAAGTACGATATATAATCAGAGTGAAATGGTCATGTTCAGAGCTATATCTAATTAAATATTAACCTGTTGGTACCTTCACAAAACTTACTTAAACCAATAATTTCTAAATGTTATAAAGATAACTTTTACATAACCAATAAAAACATAAGGTCAATTTCTGCCATGACCATAAAAGAACTGCCCTTTTTAAATAACCTATAACAAATCTCTTTCAATAGTAGGCAAAAAATTGCTAGTTACCAAACATTTAATTTCAGCAACTGACCAGCAATTGATTTTACCTTTCAACAAATGTTACACAATTCCACCTGTAGGGTATATGGCCTTTTAGAATGCAATTTAAGAAGCCATTACGTTTTTTAGAGAAACTGCTGTTGCTCTTCAGAGAAAAAAGAGAGGGGAGAATTATAACGTGGACAGAGACATTTTAGCCTATCATTTAAAAAAAAATACAGTGTATAAAAAAAAAGCCACGTAGCAATCCGTGGGCAGGATGAGTCATCACCTAACTCAAAACTTGCAGCAGCACTTCTAAGCTTCCTCCTACCCGACCCCATCCCCTCAGCAAAGTACCCTGAGTCAGCAAACCTTTCTATTTTGTCAGTTATGATTCTCACGATGCTTAAATGAACTTATGTAAAATGCTGCAACGCTTTCAGTGCTAACACGTGCCATTAGAATGTGTGCTTTTTCTATTGTAAAATTAACTGATCTTCAAGTCACTCTTCTCTAGAGTTTTGTTTAATCACAAACAGTAGCCAGACTATTTTTAAGCCTCTTTTGCAAATAACTGAACTCCAAAATACCCTCATACACAGTTTTTTGTTTTTTTTTTTTTTTAGAATTCTCCATTTCCAGAGTTTTCTTCTGAACAGTAATATCTAGGTGATAAAATATATCCTGCTCAAATCTAGCATATTTCCTACATGACTGCAATTACTGAATTTAGGATTACTGAATAAGTAGTTTTACAAGTTTAACAAGGCAATTCTTACTAAATGATGTAACATACATGTGAAAAGACTTTACACTCCTTGGCACATCGCAAGCACTTCATAAACATGTTTGAACAACTACTGGCTAAAGACATCTAAAGTTTCTTCCACCCAATTCAAAACTATTTTTCAAACATTAAAATCTGACATTGCTAAGAAGAAACTCTAGAAGCAGGCAGTTTCATTTCAAGGCCAGGCCCTGTTTGGACCCTACATTCTTGTAGTCAGATCATTCTTTCCATCTCAGTTTCCCAACGTTAAAGAGAGAGAATATGTCCAAATAAGAACTCTAAGAAGGCAAGAGTTAGAAGGCTAGAAAAATCAGTGATCAGAAAATTACTCTGAAGCTGTGCGCTTCATTTTATGCGGTAAGTTTTCCCCCGACAAACCATCTGTATCCTTTAAAAAGTTGATACTAACTTAAGGGCATTTTTAGCAATCAAAAGGAATTATGCTGCTAATACAGTAGGCTTCTAATTCCAACTCACCAGTTCCCTTCACTGGACCTTTTCCAAAGAGCAAGCAAAGGAAAAAATAAAACAGGAAAGGAATCAAAAAGCTCCTACTAGCACCGAGCGCCCTCCACTACTAACACCTGAACCGGCTGAGTCCTACACTAACTAGCCAAGGAACAAAAGGCGGCCAAAACACCTTTACCCCAACACAACTCACAAGTCAGATTAAAATGCACAGCAAAGTGAGGACGCCCTTTTTAGTGAACTGACAAGGTTTTCATTTGGGTACTTTTACAGACCTCCACTTAACGTCAGGAAAAAAGCTAAGGAAAGGCGGGAGGGGGGTTAGAAATTCCGTCTCAAACGAGTTTTCAGTACCTCATTTATGTCTAGACTCAAAACTTGGGCGGACTTCAAGGCTCTCCGACGAGTGGGGTGAGCGGTGCGCGCTACGCCACTGGAGACTGCCCGGCCGGAGTCAGCTGAGGCCGAGTCACCCGTGTGGGATGGGGGAGGAGACGCGGGAGCATTTCGTAAGGCAGCGTGCCAAGAAGGCGAGACTCCGCGCCACCTCATGCTACCCGGGCCACCGCCCCTCGCCCGCCAGCCGGCCGGCCAGCCAGCCAGCCAGCCGGCCCTCCAGTCCGGCTGGGCTTCGAACCCGCGGAGCCGGGCGCAGGCAGCGGTGCCGCAGCCGGCATGCGGGGCGCCGGAGCGGGCGCGGCCCGGCTCGGAGACCGGCG
Source organism: Eulemur rufifrons (assembly GCF_041146395.1). NCBI lineage: Eukaryota > Metazoa > Chordata > Mammalia > Primates > Lemuridae > Eulemur > Eulemur rufifrons. The sequence goes on from NC_090984.1 coordinate 41,487,023, forward strand.
AGGGGCGTGCCGGGTGGGAGGGGCGCGCCGGCCGCTCCGCCAGCCCCACGCGGGGACCCCGGCCCGCAGCCCGCCGACTAGCACAGGGACGCGACGGCCAGGCCCGAGCGGGCGGGCCGGCAGGCGGGCAGGGGGCGGGCGGGAGACGGAACAAAAGCGCCTTTGTTGAGCGGCAGCCGCCGGAGGGTCACACACAATGGAGGAGGGAGCCGGCTCCGCCGCCGCCGGGCCCGCCGCGGCGCCCTCCCAAGCCGCCCCGCCGGCGCGCCCCGCACACGCACACACACACACTCACGGGACTTCTCCGACTCATCGAGGGAGTGCGGGGCCCGCGGACAGTCCCCACTGTCGGCTCAGGTCTCCGGCTGTGCTGGCGGCAGCGGCGTCTCCGAGGCTCTCGCTTTGCCGCAGTCGCCGCCATGTAACCCCGACCCGCGAGAGAGGGCGAGGGAGAGGGGGCGGGGCCGGGGCCGGCCACGCCCCCTCACGTCACAGGCTCACTCCACGGGTTCCCCCGCCCCCGCCAGCCCCGCGCGTCTGCACGCGCCGGAATTTCCAACGCCCGTGACTGGGCTCAGCGCGCCGCGTGGGTGGCCGGAGAGGCACGCGGGCTTGTCCGCCGTCTCCCGTGGGCTGTTTCCTGTGGGCCGGCGGGGAGGAGGACAGACTGGGCCTTCTCTGCTCTACTACCTGCCCCAGCACTAGGACACAAAGTGACCAAACTCCGTGCGAGCGTTTACTAAGCACCTAATACGTGCAAGGCACTGGGCAAGCCGAGAGGAATATGGGCCTTCCCACCAGGAAGGCTGGACCTCAAGATGGATCGGCTGGAAGGCGACAGCCTAAGTGCAAGGCAAACGTTAGAGACCAAGTGCTAAGAAGGTCATTAATTCTGCCACAGGGTATGGAGGAAGGCTTTCAGGAGAGGTCGCCATGGGTGGCCTTACAGCAAGATCCAGGAGGAGCCCATACAAGGGGAGGCGGGGGGGGGGGGGGGGGGGGGGGGGGGGACTACCAGGCTTGTTGCAGCAACTGGGACTAGGCCAACGTGACTGAATTTGGGAAGGGATGTACGTAGGAAAGGTAAATTGGTGCTTTCTTGGGCCTACTTCTTGGCTAAAAGCAAACTTAACGTTACTTATTAGGGCTTATTGAGTCCAAAGAGGCTCTGCAGTGTTTATGTGAAATTTAAGTCTGAAATTAGAGACTAGGTCAATATATTTTTTCAAATCACCATCACAATGAGAACCAAACAGAAACCCCTTATCCGTTATTATGCGCATCTTCACTTCACAGATCACATAGTAACTTGAAGTTAAGGGGTTGGAATGAGCTTGAATGTTTTATATTTTATATATTTAAAACAAACATCATCTGAGTCCCAGGTGTGAGGAGGTGGTGAGTGGATAAAATCAAGAGAAAGGGGAGGCTTTTTCCAACCACAAGATTTCCAATTTCTGGATGCAGACCCTTTGCAACAAGAGCTCCTTACCTATGACCACTATTCAGCTCTACTGCCCTGCTCTAGGGTCCCCTCAGACTCCTGGGGCATCTTTCCTCTCACTCTGGGAACTCTTCCACCTCCCCCTTCTATTAATGTTTGATCAACTGGAGAAGGGGAAGAATAAATAACAAGCACTGTGCTTTCCCTAAGGAGCATATAATGTAGTGTTACTGCTGACTTCCAGTAAAGACCACCAAAAGAACCCACTGATCATGCAAAGCCAAGTTTATTGCTTATAGCAGTAAGGGAGACCACTAAGTTGACAGAATCTTTGTAGCCTCTAAAAAGAGGGAGGTCAAGGATGGAATGATTATAAGATTTGGGAGATCTGGTTTAAGATCTCTCTTTCAATGAGGAAGCCTCATTGGGATTGAGCTAAATTTGTTATATAATAGTTTGGGTTGGTGGGCAGAGGAGGGGCAGAGTTTTGAAGCAAGCGTAGAAGAGTAAATAGTTGTTAAGGCCAATAGTGTAACCTGATTGAGGAAAGGACTACCTGATAAAGTTAGGTCAGTCAGTAATGTTTTGTTCAGATAAATAGATTTTGAGGAAGTTCCTGAAACCACAATAAAGTTATTTGCAATTTCATTTTCTTAGGCAAGAAGTTCTTGGAATTAAAAATCATATTTATGCAGACAGTTGAATTGTAAAGTCATGTTAATGTAGTGTGTCTTAGTTCTTAATCCTATTGTGTAGCTATAAATAGTTTTCAGTTCTCAGTAGTTTTTCAAACTGCAGAGATAACCCATTAGTGGGTAGTGAAATGTTTTTAGTGGATTATGACCCATATTTTTTTCTTAATGAAATAGAGCATAGGCCAGGTGCAGTGGCTCACACCTGTAATCCTAGCACTCTGGGAGGCTGAGGCAGGAGGATTGCTTGAGCTCAGGAGTTCGAGACCAGCCTGAGCAAGAGTGAGACCCTGTCTATACTAAAAATAAAAATAAATTAGCTGGACAACTAAAAATATATAGAAAAATTAGCCAGGCATGGTGGCGCGTGCCTGTAGTCCCAGCTACTCTGGAGGCTGAGGCAGAAGGATTGCTAGAGCCCAGGAGTTTGAGGTTGCTGTGAGCTAGGCTGATGCCGTGGCACTCTAGCCCTGGCAACAGAGTCAGACTCTGTCTCAAAAAAAAAAAAAAAAAAAGAAATAGAGCATAAAACTAAATAAGAGAGCATCACCCATAATAAAGGGTAAAACATTGTTTTATGAAACTTTTGGTTATGTACCACATTTTAACAAATCTAAGATGTCATCAATTATGAGACATCATTATTTTACATACTATTAAGAAAACATAAATCCTATCAAAATATAATACCTCATTGCTGCATCCTGATTTCAAAGATATTAAAATGGAGGAAGTACTTATTAAAATTAGTGAAATATAAGGATTACATAAATGTGTCTACTGGATCACAATGTAAAATTTACTGTATTTCTGTTTACTGTTTATTATTATTGTGAGCTATGCTATTGCTAAAAGAGTCTGAAAGCCACTCTTGTGGTGGAGTAATGCAGGAAAGAAAAGGTAAGTACAGCATGAGATGAATGCTTCCTAAGCAGAGGTGCAAATTACCTGCTCTTGTTGGACTGTAATGCAAGGAACAATTGATGAGGACTGGGCACATCAGGAAACGTTCAACTGGAAGAGAAAGGATTTGAGATGGGTTTGATCCCATCAAGTAGAATCTGGAAAAAGACATTCCCAGATGAAAAAGCAGAATGTACAAAGGCATGAACATGCAGGATACACTTTGGAAAATGGGAGAAGTCTGACAGGCCTGGGAAAATGAAAACAAATTTAGCACCAGATTGAGAAGGCCTTGATTGCAATGCCAAAACTTTAGGATTTTATGCTAAAGGCAGTAGGAAAGGAATTTAGAGGATACAACTAATATTTTAGAATACAACATTAGCATTAGTGGGAAGGGTAGATTAGATAAGCAAGAAAAGATTGGAGACCTGGAAATGGTAGGAGAATCCATTGTTTTTCTGCCCTGCATCCAACTGACTATTCTGGTAACAATACTCTGATGTCCTTTAAGGAGCCTCCCTTTCCTAAGTCAGAATTCTTTCTGTCACAAGTGACAGAAAAGCCAAACCAAACTCTGGCTCATGAGAGAGAGGGAAAATGTATTTAAGTGTTTGTTGCATCTCCAGTGGGTGAGGAAAGGGGATGAATAGTACAGGAAATATTCTTGGGGCAGAGTAACATGGACTTGGTGAATGGTTGGGTGACTAAGGGGTAAGTTTTGTCGCTCAGTTGCTCCCACTTCACCTCTTGGAGTTTAAATTCTCTCTTTAGGCTACTTGTTTTATCTTTTTCCAATTAGATTACCCTACGAAGATAAACTGCCAAATATCATGATTTTCAAAATAGAGGGAAATATATTTTAGCAATATAGACTACTAAGCTTATTACCAATCCCTGGAAAATTTCTTACATAAATCATTGAATACAGTGTGTTAGGGAAAACGTAGCAGGTCATTATGGATTCTTTTCAAGTAAGTCATTACAAAGAAATACCACTTCCTTTCTTAATAGGAATATTATGTTACTACCCCAGGATATTGGTCATTTCAGGAAGGCAAGACAACTTTGTGGATAAGATGGAGAGATGTGGGTTTAGATTATTGTAGAGAAAGGTTGATTCAAAGAGTGCATGAGAATAACCTTAAGAGAGTTCTCAAGAAAAGCAATACAGATGTTACCCCTTTGTCCAGTCCTGAGTAATATTTTTATTATGTTTAAGATACTGATTAAATTTAAGGAAGATACCAAAAAATGGATCAGAGAGTCAAAAATTACAGAATAATTATTCAAAATCACCTCTGTGGATTGTAATGACTTTGTAAAAAGGTGACATTTGACTACAATAAATATAAAAGTACAGTATCTTTGTTCAGGAAAAAAACATTTGAAAAAGGCCAGGATTTGGGAGTCTTGGCTTGACCTGATAATATGACAATAAGTTATGGATATTCATGCAGTGTGAGCAGCCACAAAAAAAAAAAAAAAAGAAAGAAAGAAAAGTGCCGAATGTAACAGAATGTGTTAATAGAAAACAGTGTCCAAGTCACAGGGGCTACCAGACCTGTGCTATTCAGCTCAGGTGTTCAAATATAGAATACCACGTGAAAAAAGCTACCACACCTTAACAAATTAGAATTCCTTAGGAAACATCCAGGAAGGGCGCAGGAATCATGTTCTTTAAAGAAAAGATGTGAGAATTGGGTTTGCTTAACCTGTAGAAGAGAGATTTGCTAAAGGGTTGTTGTGCAGAGGAGATAACAGATTTATTCCATGTTGCTCTGGAGTTCAGATCTAAAATCATCGGGAGGGCTATTATGGAGAGGAAGATTTTGGCACAGCATAGGAAAGCACTGTTTTGGATATTGGAACTGAGGCATGGTGGACAGGACTTCCTGGTGAAATGAGCTGTACATCATTGGAAAGCATTCAATTAGAAAACAATGGCCACCTGTCACGGATGCTATAAAAAGAACTGCTGAGGAAAGGAGGGGCCTAGAGGGAGGTGATAACTTCCGTGGTCTCCAACTTGAAGCTTCGTTGTGTCTGTGTTTATAATCTTAATTTAAAATGACTGCTTTCCTAGACATAGTTTCTAGAAGAACACATTGTAACTTGATTTGTAAACAAAACAACTTTCCACTGAAGAAATTCATTGCCAAGTACAGTTCATTCTCACAGTGGATTCTCATTATTGATGATACTTATGTTCTATAAAGTCACCATAATCTACAAACCCTTGGTCACAACATTTTCATCAACCAGTGAATACATAACGGTGTTTTATGTGTGTTTCTGTTTTAAAACACCTTATTTAATATTATTAATTCATTAACATTGAATTCACAACCTATAACTCATGCCTGATGGAAGCTTGTCTAACACGTGTATTTTCTCTGTAAGGCACATCACAGCTTTCTTGTGCTTAGGAACTCCAGACAGTACTTTAGCAATACATTTGAGGGCACTTTAAACAGCAAAATCACCAACAAAAAGCAAAATGTGTTCTGGCTAGGAAGGATGGAGCACACCTGTAGTGCCAGCTACTCAGGAGACTAAGGTGGGGTCACTTGAGCCCATGAGTTTTAAGTTCAGCCTGAACAATATAGCAAGACCCCCATCTCTAAAAAAAGAAAAAGTGAAAAACGTGACACTAACTAGACCATGGAAAGAATACTTGCTTACAGCATGAGAGTTGAAACACGGCACAATGTCAATTTGTTCAACCGCAGCTGACAACGTTGATGTAGGGTGGACTCAAATATTTTGCTACCCTATGTATGTTCAAATAGCACTGCAAAAGCGTATTTGGGGTTACAAATAAATTTTAGCAATAGGTAAATTTGCAAACACAGAATTTGTGAATAATGAGGATTGGCTATAGTTAAAAATTATGGATAGAATGTTTTCAGTCAAAACTCATCAAAGCTCTATGTAAAGTTTGATGAGAGATAATGTGAATGCTTTTTTGAGTGGGAGACTAGCTGCAAATGGAAACCAGGGATCTCACATTTAACTGGGTGAGGCAACAAGAGCTTATCTGTCGGGAGAATGGCAATAGCTATTGTTTATCAAGTTCCTATCAAGTGGTCTGTTTCAGATAAACACTTTATAAACATATCTTTCTCTCAGGCTATGATAAATGGAATTTCATAGAAAAGCTGTAAAACAACTACTTAAAATATTTTAGACAAAACTTGGCTTTCCTGGTAATAAAATCAATTTCTGAAACAAAACTATATACTTTTTGAATAATGGTTATATAATTAAACTCTTAAGTGTACTAGGACATACCTACTGGGATGACTTTATAAAACCAATAATTAATCCAAGGATCTCCTCCCTCTCATTCATTTCCCTTGGAAGTCAGTATTTTCTATAAGCAGGACAAAATTTGTAGAAATGGTAGAATTAAAGTAATACAAAAGTTGTAGCCTCCCCCTATCCTCCACCTCCAGTACACACAAACTTTGTAAGAGAAGCTCAGAGATAGTGTAACTTTCTGGCTTCAGGGGAAGTTAGTCCAAAGGTTTCCTTATTTGCACTTTGTCTTTCCTTCTCCTATTTTGAGACACCCAATAGCTTGTGAACAGATGCTCCTAATTTCTGGAGATAGTCCCTGTTTTTGAAACTTGAACCTCTTGAGACCACAAAGCCTTCTGTAACTATTCTCAGTTTTTGAGAACAACCTGGGCCTCTGTCACATGACCACTGTAAATAAAGAAAAAGAATAGACATGATGTTCCTCAGTCCATGCACAGGGAATGATAAATATTTGGAATTATGGAGACAGAGCAGCTTTCACTACACAAGGTCATGCTCCTCCCCTTTGTATTTAAGCAGTCAGGCTATCCTGTCTCTATCTGACTCTAAACTTGTGCTGAAGGTTGGTTTGTACTGGTCATTCTGCATGCTCCAGTGAACAATTAGTATACAATAGGGTAAATTTATTAGATCTGCCTTCCACAATCCTGCCTCTCACACTTTATTTAACAACTGTTTTGCCACCTGATAGTTACCACCACTGGAACACCCTTTCATGAAGATGTCACCATCCCCAGAGTCTGGTACCCATCTCTGGAGTCTTTGTACTCATCACTGCCTCTGGCAATCCCCTAGGTGTGGTGTCCTGGGGCTCAGGTGGCCTACGATTCATCTGCCCACCCCTAGCCATAGCTCTATCCCTGTGAAAGTCCATCCCAGGCTGCCACAGTTCTCTATCTTTCCCCTCATACTCAGGGCCCTATGCTCGGAAGGACCCCATGCTTTGTTTAATGCTGTATTATTGCCAACTTGACATTCCTAATGATTTTTATCTTTGAACTCATGTTTTGTAGTGAAGTCAGATGGGACAGTGGAGCATGCAGGTGAGCAGAGGAGAGAGGTGCAGTATATGCGTGTCCACTGTTCCTTGCCATCCCATTCACACAAAGTGTTGTCCATGTCCCGTGAGCACAGAATTCTGGTGGACCCACAATTCAGGGAGGCAAAGCAAGTAAGTACAAGGCAAGTGTGCTATGTCTACAGCTGAGTAAGTGGGGCCCTGAGGGGCCATGCTTTCCATTGGAACCAGAACTTTGTACACAGAAGGCAATGGCCTTCTAAGACATCAAAGACCAAGGCACCCTATCATGTCCTTTCTTTCTTGTGTTACCAGTGTTAGCCAACCACCTATGCTGAGGACATTTCCTTTGTCTCTCAGTCCTTTTTTACAACTCAGTAAGTCAGAGGCAGTGTTGGTAGAATATGTGTACATCAAGAAGTGAAATAATCATGGTTGGGTTAGTTTTGTACAGTGTTTCTACTGTTCTGGTGAGAACAAATTCTGTAAGCATGTATGAGCTACCAAACAGAAATTGTGTCATTTTGGTGAGTCCACGTAGAAGTTAAATGCTCTTATATTTGTATTTAAAACTGGCTTTGCCCAATATGAAAATTAATTGTAAAATCCATGCTAATAATTTAAATTTAACTTTTTATTTACTTAGAATGACATTAAATCACAAACTTAAAACACCGTAACAAGAAAGAGACTGCAGAAGCAAGGGGGAAAGCTTTATGTTTTACTACTTTTAGCAGCATTTTTTTTTCTACTTTTTGAACAAGGTGCCCCAGAAATTAAATAGCCCATCTTGCTAGAACCCTACCCTGTAAAAGGAGTCCCAATAGCCCTGAAGAAGGTGGTTCAGGGAAAGGCTCCCATCTGCCCCCACTGCCACAGCTGGCGCTGGAGAAGTGACAGACAATCTCTGCTCCTGTGGATAAGGGTCCCCCCTCAAAGCCAGCCGCCCACACTCAGCAGCTGCCTTCCTGTAGTGGACATACAGGCTTCATTGCTCACAGCCTAGGAAGTGGGGGAGGAAGGAAGACTGTTCCGCTGCTGAGGCTCATTTTCCCATAGAAACAATGTTGTAGGTCACAGTTCTGCAGTCTCATAGTTGAGCTGCATATGGGCTACATGGCCTTGTAAGAGCCAGCCTGAGAACCTCACCAATATTTATAACTTTGTTTCTCTGGGGAAAATGCATTTTCAGTTTCAAACAGCCAAATTAGAAATCAACTTTTGAGAACATAACTCAGTCACAAGCAGGGACTGTCTGTACCTTCCTAGCTCAGAAATGCTGAGACCACAGAGAAGGACAGTATCTGTTAGATGCAGGTAAACAACTAAATGTCAAGGTGGTTATTAATAAGTAATAACTTCACTTTGTGCTCTGGGCAGTATGAAGGGTGCAGTCCTTTAGATTTGCAGCTCGAGGAACTTGATTGCAGGTTCACCAGGGTTGACTGGTCTCTGGCAACCAATGTGCAGCAACCAAGCTCAAGGAGACTGTGGCACCGAAAACCAGATGCCAATCCATTAAGAACACAAGAATAGCTATGCTGAGTTGGACTGATGATTCATCCAGACTCGTGTTCTCCGACAATGATTGTGAACTTCTGTGTTTTATTCATTGTAAACTCTAGTATTGAGCATACTGTCTGAATGAAGTGCTTTCTCAATAAACGTGTGTTGAAATGAAGTGTTTATGAATATTGTAATTCCCCACTTTGTCATAAACTTCAGAAAGGTGAGCAGGGATTTCCTTCAAATTTCCACTTACTCTATTTTTAAAGAACTTTCTTCTTAGGAAATCTATTTGGTTATTTTAGTTAGCCTTTTCTATGGCATGGTATATCTTCTAGACCCTTTGTTAAGGTTTCCAGGGATTCAGACTCACTAGGCTTCAAAAACAACAACAAAAAAAAAAAAAAGTAAAAGGTTTCCAGGGAGAATTAAACGCATGATTCTAGGTATAGCTTCATTACTATTTTGTCAAATGTAGGAAAAAATAATGCTTTCAGTTCTGTTTTCCACGTTCTTAGCAAAGAGGTCTAGCATTTTCTTGTTATATGACTTTAGGAGACAGTCAACAATAACTCATGGTTTTCTTTCTTGGAATAGAACATTGCTCCAAGCCCATCTTCTTTTAAGTACACTTCAGACTAACAATCCTAAATGCATTATCCCAAATCAGTACAGAATGAAACTCATTTGCCATACTTGTGTCCACTCACAAATCTTTGTTCAATTTATCTTTTCTTCAATTTAGTCCATCTGCTTGGTGTTTACTACTCTGGAGAGCTTAAGGCCATGTCAGTCCAGTGACTCCTACATGAGCTCACTTTTAGGCAGTCCATGAAAGATTTTTTACACAAGACAAGTTCCCCAGCAGTAATCCTTGCGGGCTCCGCTCTGAAACCAGAAGAATTCATCTGGTATCCTGGCAGCAACAGCAGTCAGCAGACTTGGGTGTTGGCCTCAGCTCTGCCACTTAACTAGTTGTTTGACTCCGGGCAAGTCATTTAATCTCAACTTTGAAATGGTATAAATAGCACCTGCCTCACCTCCCTCGCAGGGTCAGTCTAAGGATTACATGGGATAACGTGTGTGAAGCACTCTAAAAATGCTAACTGACTGTATACGAGGTGTTATTAATATCTCTGTTCAGAAGCTTGCCTGTTAAAACCATTGTTTCCCGAAGCTAAGCCAGATCTCTCTTCATTCATTCAATTCATTCAACAGATATTCCTTTTTTTTTTCTCAAGTTCTCAAACTTTTTAAATTTCAGACTATTATGGGGGTACAAACATTTGGGTTACATATAATGCCTTTGCCTCGCCCAAGCCAGGGCTACAAGCGTGCCCTTCCCCCAGACAGTGCGCTCCACACCCATCAGTTGTGAGTTTACCCACTCCCACCCACCCGGCACCCGATGAATATTACTTCCATGTGAGCACCTAAGCCATTCAACAGATACTCTTTGGGTGCCTATTTGGTGCAAGACAGAACTTCCTCCCCACTTTCTTGGTAACTTCGTTGGGGAATTTTGTTTGTTTGTTTCCCTCAATGTTTAATGTGTAAATTGGTAGAAATCTTTTTAAAGTGTAACGTTCGCTGTTTCTGTGCTTACTTATCCCTCAGGGAAATGTGGTCAAATAGTGAAACATGAGGCGTGCTCAAGCACGCTGCAGCGAAGGAAGAAGGCCCAAACACAGTCTCTCCCTGCACCTCTCCACAGAAAGCAGGAACACCTTCTACTCTCACCCTAGGACACAGAGAAGGGAAAGTCCAGAGGGGGTTGCTATGATTTCCTTATGTGCCCCCAAAAGCATATATTGGAAACTTAATCCCCAATGCAATAGTGTTGGGAGGTGGGGCCTAATGGGAGGTGTTTAAGCCTTGAGGGCTCCACCCTCATGAATTGATTAATGCCAATTATAAAAGGGCTTCAGGCTGCAAATTCACTCTCTAGCTCTCTCGAGAGCTCTCTTGCCCTTCTGCCTTTGGCCGTGGGATGATGCAGCCAGAAGGCCCTCGTTAGATGCAGTCCCCTCTTAGATGTCCCAGCCTCCAGAACCTCGAGCCAAATAAATGTGTTTTCTTTGTAAATTACCCAGTCTCGGGTATGCTGTTACAGAAACCGAAAATGGACTAAGACAAGATACAGCTGGGAGGACAATGAGAAGGGGATCAGGGGTCACCACATAACCCCTCACATCCCAACAACCAGTATAATAATAAATAGATTTACTTACGTGAAAGTAGCTTATAGCAATCTCCTTTCATTTAGCCTGTGGTCCATTCTAGCAAAGGAAAAATTCTTCTACTTTTAGAAGCCTCTGATGAAGGTTTATAGACACTGTTTCCAAAGGAAAAATAAAAGGCAAAGCATTTTTAGAGAAGAGGGGAAAGACACATTTGTAAAATGATTTAGCTATAGAGCAGGTTATGAAGGAGTGAAAAGGAAGAGATTAAAATGGTTCTTTCCCTCCTCCTCTGTGACTCAGATTAATCCTAAAAATAATCTTCATCCCAGTATGGGAAGCTGAGGAAAGGCTCACTTCTCCACGTTCCAAGTTTCATGATGTCCTCAGGGAGGAAAGGAACAAAAGGGAGAGGGAGATAGCAAATAGGAACAATTCATATTAAAGGTAATCTGGAAGAGACTTCACCTACTCAGAAGAGGTGAGGTGAAATTAAAGGCCAGTCTAGCTGTGAAGAAATAGGCATTTTCCATTCTTGCCCGATTCTGAAAGCTTGTGAATTATGATGCATCAGCAAGCAAGAAGCCTCAATTTATCTTTTCAGTCTTATCTTCCACAAATTCTTCTGGCTATCATATTTTACTCATTCAAATAAATTTTTATCTTTTTAACATCAGGCTCCTTTTTTGTATCAGCAATAGGAGGCTCTTTTTCAGATGTTTCTTCAGTCACGTTTAATTCATGTAACTCTGTTCACTTTTTTAAAAAGCTTTTTGTTTTTAAAGTATTTCAAGACCAGGTGCTGTGGCTCATGCCTATAATCCCAGGGAGGATCCAGGGAGGCTGACGCAGGAGGATCGCTTGAGCTCAGGAGTTCAAGACCAACCTCGGCGAGATCCTATCTCTACAAAAAATTTAAAAATTAGCTAGGCGTGGCGGCATGCACCTGCAGTCCCAGGTACTCGGAAGGCTGAGGCAGGAGGATCACTTGAGCCAAAGAGTTCAAGGCTCCAGTGAGCTATGATCACGCTACTGCACTCTAGCCTGAGTGACAGAGCAAGACCCTGTCTCTAAAAAGAAAATTCAAAAAAATAAAGTATTTCAAACTTACATGAAAATTGCACACATAATATAATGAATTTTTACCTGAACAACTTGAGAGTAAGTTGCCAACATGATACCCATGGTGGACATTGAGATGCTTTGACCAGATCCCCCTGCAAGGACGGACTTCTTGCCCAGCCGTGGGGACTGTGTTCAGCACACAGTTGTCAGCTATCATTTCCTTCGGGGTTTGCCTCATCTGCACAGAGCTCCCTTGCCCACGGAGATGCACCTTGGGCAAATCCAATGACTGACCAAGGCAAGGATAGAAAGGCCTGGCTATTTCAGTCCTGTGCAAGGACAACTTGGACGGGCCATTTCCGCTCAACAGCTCCCTGTGTGGGGTTAGCTGAGGCTATCGGCTTGCATCTCAGATCAACTTCTCGCTCTGCCCAATCCTATTTCCTTTCCCTCCCATTCACAGATGTTGATCCCAGGGCCTCTCGCTAATAAATATCCTGAACACTAAAGTCTGTCTCAGTGTCTGCTTCCTGGAAAACTCAAACGGTCACAGTCAGAGCCACGAGAGGTCTGAGAAAGCAGAGATAAGATGGGGTTTGGGACCTGGATCACTGACTACCCAGCTGGGAAGGAGGACCACATCACTGCTGACAGATGAAGCACAAGTAACCCCTGGCACAAGGTGGCAGTCCAGGTATTAAAACATTCTCCAGTAGTGAATTGGATGGTATACCAGGGAAAGAGAATTTATTAGCTGGAACAATACATGGTGGGAATAGTAACTATAAGGACAATGGGATTGGGTGGTTATTGCTTAGCTCTATTGAAGCTCTAGGAAAGTGACTATCAGGCAACCAAGAGCCAAATAAGAGCCTTTGCCAGAGGGTCTCTGGTAGCATGTAAGGAGGTTTTCATAACCTGTAGTGAGAAGGCAGAGAAAGTTGAAGATGACGATAAATCATCAATGTATCCAAGCTCCAAAGAAGGTTAAACTACCAACAAAATTAGGTCTCCTATGCCAGGGAAAGAATGAGACCCTGACACATGGGATGAGGACATCTGGGTTGATGCCCCCCAAATCTTGAATTCTCAGATTCCTCTTGACCCTCTGAGCCTTGAGTCACCCTTTCCTACTAAGAGCTACATGCTCCCTTTCTTGAGGACAATGCAAAGGCCTCTCTCCCACAAGACAGTATGTGATCACTCAGGATCTGCCCCTACTTCCTCCCATCCACTAAATCTATAATTAGGATTAAGTTACAGCATAACTCACCTGGGGATATGCTGGGCCTGATAAGAGAAGAAAGAAACCATATCCGAAAGGAGCAAAAAGATCTAGCCAGCAGGACTGCAGGCTATGGCAGAGTGAGGATGGTTCTCCCAAAATACAAGATTACACTCTGACAAGGACCCCCAAGAATTGATGCAAACTTGCTAGTAAAATGTCTCCTAGGAAGCATGGAAAAAGTGATGGCCCATGATAAGTGAGGTCAAAATGCCGTAAGTATCTTAGCAGATGAGAGAGGAAAGAATTAAAAGATTCAGAGAAATATAAAAGGAAAAAATGCTGAGTAAATTTCACAAAAGAAGTGTAAGAATTCTACACTGTAGATTACAAAACATCTAATGATGTTTTGTAGAAATTAAAGGAGATTTAAATAGATATTTTGTATTCATGAATTGGAAGACAATATTTAAGATGGCAGTCATCTCCAACTTGATCTACAGATTCAATGTAGACCCTATCAACATCCCCCCAGGCTGTTTTGCAATTAATAAGCTGATGCTAAAATTCATATGGAAATGCAAGGGACTGAAAAGCCAAAACAATCTTAAAAAAGAACAAAGGTGGAGCACTCAATTCCCAATTTTAAAACTTAATACAAAGCTACAGTAATCAAAACAGTATGGTACTGGCATAAGAATAGACATGCAGACCAATAGAGTAGAATTGAGAGTCCAGAAATACACACACACACACACACACACACACACATTTGCGGGGGGCGGGGGGCGGGAGGTGGGTATCTTAGTTTGCTTGTGCTGCTATAATAAAATACCTGAGATTGGATAATTTGTAAAGAACAGAAACTTATTTTCTCACAGTTCTGAGGCTGGGAAGTTCAAAATAAAAGTGCTGCCAGGTTTGGTTGTTTTGTGAGGGCTGCCTGCCCTGGAGGGGAGGAATGGTGTGTCCTCACAGGGCAGAAAGTGGAAGGGCCAGTGACTGAACGCTGCCACATGAAACCTCTTTTATAAGGGCCTTAATCCCATTTTTGAGAAAGCAGCCCTCATGGCCTGATCACCTCTTAAAGGCCTTACCGCTTAATGCTATCACATTGGCAACGCCTGAATTTTGGAGGGGACACATTCAAGCCATGGCAATACATTTCCAATAAGAGTGCCAAAACACTTACATAAGGAAAGAATAGTGTGTTTTTTTAAACAAATGATGAGGACTACTGGATGGCCACATGCAAAAGAATGAAATTAGACCTCTATCTCACACAATATCCGATATTAAAACAAAAGTTGTCATAAACATAAATGTAAGAGCTAACATCACAAAACTCTTCGGAGAAAACGTCATTTAGGCAATGGGCTCTTAGATATGACAACAACAGCACAGGCAGCCAAAGAAAAATAGGTAACTTGGACTTCCTCAAAATGAAAACTTTTGTGATTCAAAAGACGCCATCAAGACAGTGAAAAGACAAGCTACAGAATTAGAGAAAATGTGTGCAAATAATATATCTGTTAAGAGTCTACTAGCCAGAATATATAAAGAACTCTTTACTCAATAAAATAAATAACCCAATTTAAAAATAGGCAAAGGATTTGCATAGACATTTCTCCAAAGAAGATATACAAATGGACAACAAGCACATGAAAAGATGTTAAAAATCATTGGTCATTAAGGAAATAAAAATCAAAACCACGAGATACCACTTCATACTCACTTGAATGGCTATAACAAAAAAATGGAAAATAACAAGTGTTGGTGAGGATTTGGGGAAATTGGAACCCTCATTCATTGCTGGCTGGAACGTAAAATGGTACAGCTGTTTTGGAAAATCGTGGCAATTGGTAGAAAAGTTAAACATAAAGTTACTATTTGAGTTACTATTTGACCCAGCAATTCATTCCTCTCTCTCTCTCTCTCTCTCTCTATATATATATGTATATATATATCCAAAAGAAATGGAAAACATGCTTATACAAAAACTTATACACAATTATTTATAGCAGCATTATTCTTTTTTTTTTTTTTTTTTTTTTTTTTTTTTTTTTTTTTTGAGACAGAGTCTCACTCTGTTGCCCAGGCTAGAGTGAGTGCCGTGGCGTCAGCCTAGCTCACAGCAACCTCAAACTCCTGAGCTCAAGCGATCCTCCTGTCTCAGCCTCCCGAGTAGCTGGGACTACAGGCATGCGCCACCATGCCCGGCTAATTTTTTCTATATATATTTTTAGCTGTCCATATAATTTCTTTCTATTTTTAGTAGAGATGGGGTCTCGCTCTTGCTCAGGCTGGTCTCGAACTCCTGAGCTCAAACGATCCGCCCACCTCGGCCTCCCAGAGTGCTAGGATTACAGGCGTGAGCCACCGCGCCCGGCCACAGCATTATTCATAATAGCCAAAAAGTGGAAACAACCCAAGTGCCCATCAACTGATGAATGAATAAAAAATATTATATATCCATATAGTGGAATATTACTAGCTGTGATAAAGGATAAGATTCTGATGCTTGCTACAACATGGATGAACCTTAAAAACATTATGTTAGTGCAAGAAGGTAGGCACAAAAGGCTGTATATTCTATGATCTACATATTATATGACATGTCTAGAGTAGGCAAATCCATAGAGACAGAAGCAATTGCCAGGGGCTAGTGGGAGGGGCAAATGGGGAATGACTGGTAATGGGCACAGAGTCACAGTTTGGGGCGATAAAAATATCCTAAAATTGACTGTGGTGATAGAGGAGCAACCTTGTGAATATACTAAAAGCCACTGAATTGTGCACTTCAAATTGGTGAGTTTTTATATATATGTATATATATATGAATGCTATTTCAATTTTTTAAAAAAGATAACTATATTATGGGAGGACCTGGAGGCTATACCATCTACGAAGGCAATAAGTAGTGTACTGGTGAAAGGGTGCCAGAATCACTAAGCAGCTCAGTGCTGGCTCTCTTTTGCAGACGAGACTGATAGTAGGAGATGCTGTTATAAAACTGAGCTGTTTATTAGCAATAGAGATAGTAGAACCCAGAAATATGCCCATCTCTATTGATATGGGGAAAAGACAAAAAGAAATTTTTAAAAGAAAAAGAATATTTACATTTAAATATATAAAAACTTAGAAAAAAAAAAGAAAGAATTGAGCCAGGTGGCATCAGCAACTGTCAGAAACCATGTGAATGCAATTATTGTAATGAGCAGCAAGGTCAAAGTGGCACACAGGGGCACCTGGTCTGCTGAGAGCTATGGAGATGGTTAATAAAACATGGTGTCCCTTGCTGAAAAACAGATGGACAGTCAACAAGGTACCACTCAACCTGTACAAGCCAATGAAAACAAGGAAGATGTAGGAACTATTTGGGAGCAAAGTTTTTGTATAGTTATTGAAATTAAATTGGTATTAATCTGAACTAGATTGCTGTAAATTAAGATGCTAATTGTAATCCCCAAGGCAACCACTAAGAAAATAACTCTAAAAATACACATTGTGTTTTTGGCAAGGAATTAAAATGGTATGTTGGAAAATATCTTTTTAATACAAAAGAGGGCAGTAAGGGAGAAATTGAGGAAAAAGAAAGACATGAATTATATCAAAGAAATAGCAAAATGGCAGATGTAAATCCCTCATATATAAAATGACTCAGCCAGTTGTCTCAGCCTCTGTCACCGACCACATCATTGCTGCCACAAGGGATATATGAATGAAGAGGCCATGGTGACAAACATTGAGGCTATTCCTAACCCAATAGCAGGGATTCCCATTTACCAGGGCTGATGTGGCTATTGCCACTGCCAAATGTCCAATTTGGCAGGAAAAGAAACCAACGCTGAGCTCCTGATATGGCACCAGTCTTCCAGGAGACCAACCAGTGGGTGGCGAGTTGACTACTTTGGGACACTTTCACTCTGGAAGGGCCAGTGATTCATTCTGACAGGAATGGACACACCTTCTGGGTAAGGACACATATTCTCGGTGTCTTGCCCTCAGGCTTCACCTGGGCTTATGGAATGTTTGATTCACTGGCAGGGGAGCACATGTAATATTGCATCAGACCAGGGGACCCAATTCACAGCAAAGAAGGTGTGAGGGTGGACCCATGAGCATGGTATCTACTGATGGTATTGCTTACTGCTCCCCTCGAAGCTGCTGGCCCGACAGAGCATGGGAGTGCCTTGCTGTCGGCTGAAGTTCCAGCTCAGCAATGCCGTGTGAGGATGGAGTACCATCCTCCAGGATACACGAACACATTTAATCCAAGATTTTCATGTGATGCTGTGTACATGGTGCTGGGAAGCAAATCAGGGAAGTGGGATCAGTCCTGCTTATCATCACTCCCAATGACCCCGCAGGGAATTTATGCTTCTTGCTGCTGCTATTCTGGACTCTGCAGGGTTAGGGGACCTGGTTCCTAAAAGGAGAACATTTCCACTGAGTGATAAAGCAAAAGTCTCTTTGAATTACTGGCAAAAGCTGCTGCCTGGGCACTGTCAGCTCCTCGTGTCCAGAGACAAGCAGGCTAGAGGTAGAGGGACAATCTTGCCAGGGGTATCGACCCTGACCATCAGGAGTAGGTTTCCTTGTGTTATCCAATAAGGGTAGGGAAGAATGTTTTGGTCCCCAGATAATCTGCTTGGATGCCTCTTGTTATTCCCTGGTCTGGTTGTGATGGTAAATGGATACTGCAGCTCCCCTGGCCAAATGGTGACTGGGAACTTGGACCTCTCTGGGATGAGAATCTAGATCGTGTCCCCAGGTAAATTCTCAAGGCTGAGAGAGGTGGTAGCTGAGGATAGAGGAATTTACAAGACTTAAAAGTTTTAACTGTGGCCCCAGAACCAGCTATATGAGAGGTGGCTATAGCTTGTCCTACAAATCTTCCTCTTCTGAGCTTACCCTGCGGGAGAGGCCCACCACCAAACCTGGAGAAGCTGCTGCTCATACATATATGAAGAAGTGGATCTGAGAATGAACATGGAGATGAAGCCACCGAGTTTTCCTTCATGGAAAGACTTCTCGTCCCAGCTACTTGGAGTACTGTCAGCAGATAGCCCTGTAGCTGCAGAGAGGCGCCTCACCCAAACTCAAGCCCTTTTGGGGACAGTCCGCATCCAATGGCTGCTCAAAGTATAGTTTGAAAGTTCAGCCCTTCCAGGCTGGTTTGGGACAACGCTGAAAGGTCATTGCAGTTCCAGAGCTCCTTGTGGGGTCAGCTGAGGCTACTGGGCCTTTTTTACACACAGCCTGCTTTTTCTTCTGTCTAAGGCTGCTTCCGCCTCTGCCCTTGCACAGGTGCTGATCCCAAAAACACCCCGTAACAAACATCCTAGACACCAAACTCTGACTCAGTCTTCTTCCTGCAATGCCTACACAGTGAAAATGCCCCATAACCCCCAATGCTTTAGTATTTAGCATTCTCATTTAGGTGAAATGAGAATATTCATCTGTATATTGCCAGTGTCATCATCAAAATCAGGAATTTAACATTGATATGTTACTATCCAATCCTCAGACCCCATTCAAATTGTGCCTGTAGTCTCAATAATGTTCTTTTTGTACTAAACGGATCCCATCCAGAAATCATGCTTGTATTCAGTTGTCATGACTCTTCAGTCTTCTTCAATCATGAACAGTTCCTTTGTCTTTCTTTTACTTTCATGACCTCGACACTTTCCAAGATTACAGGCCGCGCATTTTTATGGAATGTCCTTCAGTTTAAGCTTGTCTAAAGTTTCATCATGGTTAGAGTCAGGTCATGCGTCTTTGGCAGAACTGCCAGAGAAGTCACACTGTTCTTCTCATGGCATCTTATCAGGCGGTACATCATGTGCATTTGTCTCAGCCCTAATGCTGCCCACTTTGATCACTCGATTCAATGGTGTCTGCCAGGCTTTTCCACCACTGTTACTCTTTTTCTCTTTGTAATGAAGTCTTTTGTGGGGAAGTATTTTGAGGGGATGTAAATATCCCACTCCTCATCAAACTTCCAATTTATTCTTTTATTTATTTATATCTATATTGGCTAAGAGACTCCCATTTTACTGAAGGGGCTATAAACCATGATTGTCATTATTTTGATGCTCAAATTGTTCTACATTTGGCCAGTGGGAGCCCCTTCAAGTTGGCTTCTTTATCCTTTTGATGTATCATCATCATTCCTTTTGTACTTCCTTGTTCACTGCACAAGATATTCCAAGCTCATTTGATATTTTCCCTGCCTCCACCCTGGAATCAGCCATTTTCCAAGGTGCCTTGGTTTTTTCTGGTGGAGAATGGTATTTTGAAACCAAGATCTGAGCCAGGCACAGTGGCACGCGCCTATAATCCCAGCTACTCAGAAGGCTGAGGCAGGAGGATCGCTTGAGCCCAGGAATTCCAGACTAGCCAGGGCAACATAGTGAGACTTTGTCTCAAAAAAACAAGAAAGAAAAGAAACCAAGGTCTGAGCATCTGGGCATTAGGTGTGCTTATGTGTGCTCATTGTTATATCACTGTGCTCAGGCCCTTTTGCCTTTTTGCCGGACAGAGCTAGGGAATATATAAAATATATGTACATGTATACATATATGTGTACACTTATATATATTTATATATATGTTTACACATACACAAATTTACAACTATATCTATTCTATTTCCCTTTATGTATATTCAAAATCATGAGTTCACACTGATTCCTTTCTAATCCAACACCAACTAGTTCTTCTACTTTTTTTGCTTTCCATATATGTAACTACCATCTCTACCAGTGAGAAACCTGACTCTCATCATCCTTAATATGATGATTTATTTAATCAAACCTTTTGTGTGTAAACAATCTCCTGTGACTACCCATACTACTGTAAAATATATATCTGACCTTCATCCGAAGTTCCTGACACAGAGCTCCTAAATCCCTTGTAATTTCCCGAGCAATAGGGGTGCTAGGAAAATCTTTTGTTCTAATATTTGGTCTTTGACCCTACTTCCTGAATCAGAGCTTCGAAGACCTGTGTAATTTCCTGAATGATAGGAGCATCTGACACAGAGCTCTAAAATCCCTTGGAATTTCCTGTGATAGGAGCATCTTTTTCTAATGAAGTGACCCTTGGTGGGCTCCTGGATAGCCTCCGGATGGGGGCTGGTTGCCAGGGGAACTAACCAGGTGATTAGAGGGTTAGAAATTTCAGCCCCACCTCCTGACCTCCTGGGAGGGGAGATGGGTTGAAGGTTGAGTTGATCACCAAAGGCCAATGATGTAATCAGACATGCCTACGTAATGAAGCCCCCATATAAAACAAAAGGACAGGGTTTGGAGAGCTTTTGGATAGTGGAATATATGGAGGTTCCTGGAGGGTGGCGCTCCCAGAGGGGGCATAAAAACCCCGCGCCCCTTCTCTCACACCTTGCCCTGTGTATCTCTTCCATGTGGCTGTTCATGTGTATCCTTGGTAATATCCTTTATGATAAATGGATAAACATTAGTCAAGTGTTTCCTTGAGTCTTTAACCTGCTCTAGCAAATAAATCAAACCCAAGGTGGGGGTCATGGGAACCCCAATTTATAGCCAGTGAGTCAGAAGTACAATAACAACCCAGGACTTGGGATTGGCATCTGAAGCAGGGGGCAGTCTTGCGGGACTGAGCCCTCAAACTGTGGGACCTGACACTATTGCCAGGTAGATAGTATCAGAATTGAATTATAGGACACCCAGCTGGTGTCAGCTGGAGAATCTGGAGTCAGAACTGTTGAGTGACTGAGAATGGAGAGAGGAAAAACACTTTGGGTTTTTTTCCTATCTCTTATACTGCTCTGTCTTCCCAGTGTGGACACATTCCCCAACTGTCCTGGGCTGCTGCTCTACCTAGATTCTTTCCTTGTCCTACCCGGGCTCAGGTGACCTGAGCTGGACCACCCCCTGCATGGTCACTCTCTTCATCCTCCTCCTCACCCAGCTTGATGTCTGGACCCACACTAGTCTTCCTCTCTTCCTCACCCCTACCTCTGCCCCTGGGATAGCTGTCTCAGCCACCTTGGCTTCCAACACCTGGCATCAGGCTGCCTCTCTGCAGGGACTCATCTCATTCTATTTAAGATGCCACACGCGGGGCCGGGCATGGTGGCTCACGCCTGTAATCCTAGCACTCTGGGAGGCTGAGGTGAGCAGATCGTTTGAGCTCATGAGTTTGAGACCAGCCCAAGCAAGAGTGAGACCCGTCTCCACTAAAAAATAGAAATTTGCTGGACCACTGAAAATATATAGAAATAATTAGCCGGGCATGGTGGCGCATGCCTATAATCCCAGCTACTCAGGAGGCTGAGGCAGGAGAATTGCTTGAGCCCAGGAGTTTGAGGTTGCTGTGAGCTAGGCTGATACCACAGCACTCTTGCCGGCTCAACAGAGTGAGACTCTGTCTCAAAAAAAAGATGCCACAGGCAGTGTTCTCTCCTTACGGGAGGCCCTCGTCATCCCAGTCAGGCCAGCCTCCACACAGAAGTCCTCTCCCCTCTCGGGCCCTGACTCCTGTGCCAGGCTGGCCTCCTACCCAGATGCCCTCCCCATACCTCTCTAGACCACCAGAGCTCCACACCCCCTACCACTGATACCCACCTCGCCCGGCCCCACAGAGTGGTTTTGGACTGATTTGTGCAGACAGGGGAGGGAAGAAAATAGAAAGGTAAAGGAAGAAGTGGTAGACCATTAATTCCTTTTTCAAGATCATTTTTTATAGAATCATTTTTCTGAGATTCACTCCCGTTTTGGTTTTTGGCTGGATCTATTTCTGTTATCATGTCTGTTAAATTTGTATGTGCCAGGAGGGCCAGAGCTGCCTGCTCAGCCCTTTCTCTACGATGGCCCCCGTCTCTTCCATCAGAACCATCATGGCTCACATGGGCCAATACAAACAGATTGCTCAGTTACAAATTCCCCTCTTTCACCATTCTTTTCAGTGGGGTTTTCAGGATAATATATAGACATGGGCACACATATTTGGGAAAAGGGTATCTTGCTTAAACACTGCCAACTTGTTTTCCCTCTTTTCTTTTTTCCTTTTCCTGTCAGAACTTTGGTTAATCTTGTTAGGTTAGTTTAAATGGAACCTCAGTCACCTCTAACTTCTAGACATTTTCTCATAGGAAGATACTTCAAATCTCTTAAATCTGTATAAACTCCAGATCCCAGGAAGAATGGATTATTCAATTTTCCTTACATGTGCCCCAAGCTGTTTTACCTCTGCGCCATATTCTTCTACCTGGTCCATTTTCCCACCGTATCCCCAAAGGTCAAAGACTACATAATCCTTCAAGGTACGGTTTATGTGTTCTCTCCCCGCTCCAGCCTTTGCCAATTTCCCCAGCTCTGGACCCTCATAGAACTTTGCAGGTTATCTATGACATATATTCTTTTCTGACTTATATTCTAATTACTACTCCTACGAAACTAGAAACTAGTTCCCCAGAGGCTGGGACCGTTTCTTTTTCATCTCTTTATTCCCTGGAGGCCTTGCACACAGTAGAGGTTCTACACATGTTTGTTGAATTGAAATATAATAAGAGTTTATATATTTTATATTAATTTTTATTTATGCAATACACTCTTCAAAACAATTCAACTTCCTAGTAGTCCTTTTCGGCATGAGATCTAAATTTTCTACCTCTTAAAAGAGAAAGATGTTTATTTTTCTCATCTAAAGGACAGGAAAGTAAAGGTGTTTATCTTTTTTCCAACATGATGCCATGGGTTGTGTTAGTATACCAAGAGATAAAATCTATTGTAAACAGAAATTCTTATTTGCTTATGTAAGCCTGTATTTTTATCCTGCCCAAATGGTACACCACTGTAACTTTTAAAGTTATGAAATATTGACATTTTCTCGTTTTCTGTATAATATATGCACTACTTTACATATTGAATAAAATCACATTTTTATCTACGGAGAAATGGCCCCAATTTCTCACTGTCCATAGCGATTATGTAACTATAGCAGGAGGCCGACCTGCTTCTTTTGTGTTGCTCTTAGCCTGAATTCACATCATCTGTTCCAAAGTAGGGCATTATTGAAACTCTGGGCTACTGTGTTGTATTTTTTTCTTTATTTAACTCTTTAGTGCAAGGGGAATCATTAGATTGTAAACACTGACTCAGAGGTCTCTTCTAACTTCTTTGTATCCTTCTTATAGTTCTTAGGATAATAGTACACCATAGATGTGCAATGAATGATTTCACCAAGCTAGTTTTAGAGTGCTCGACTTGCCTAGGCTGTCGCTACTAATCTTGCTGTATTTAGTAGCCAAAAATAACGGACTGTTGGTGTTTTCCTCCTGCTTGATCCTATTGCTTTTAGACTTCTGTTTGTCCCTAGTAGCCTGATAGACATTGCTAACCAAGTTACTAGAGTAGGCAATTTAAAGAATTTAAGCTTCTCTTTATAAATCATGCCTTGAATTTGGAAAAACTGAGTGAAGAAAAAAGGATTGGGGACCATGAAGCTTTCTTGTGCATTAATAGAAACTCTTACTGGCAATTATTTGTGGAAGGATGAATTATGCCCCTTTCCCCTGCCAAGAAAAGTTCACGTCTCAGTTCCTGGAATCTGTGAATGTTACTGTGACCGAGGGACCAGCCCAAACTGGGCCTAATTTGTTGATAACAAAATGTTGTTACCTTGTAGGTACAACAGAGCCCAAAACTGCAAGTCGTGTAGCCCGGGCAGGCACAACAGAAAAAGCTTTGACCGCTAACAACACTCAGAACCCATGGTTCCTCCCCTTGGAACCAAGAAGACTGGGACATGACTGGGACCTGAATCCCAGAACTCTTTCAGGAATGAGGGGTCCATTGGCCTGGAAAATCCAGGGCTAAAGTCTGCCTCAACATACCTTACAATAAATGGCCAAATTTGAAGCCCTCCAACCAGAGCCTGCCAAGCAAACATTCCTAAATCCTTTCCCTTGCCCTCTGAGTCCATAAACTTGTCCCAGACACCAAGCTGCGGAGATAGATTTGAGCCCACTGCTGTCTTACTCTTTGGTCTTATGATAAAGCCTTCCTTTTCTCAAAAACCGGTGCCATGGTATTGGTTTCTGTGCATACTGGTGGCAAGCCTATTTGCTTAATAACATTACCTTATATGGCAAAAAGGGATGCTGTAGACATGATTAAATTAAGGATTTTGGAATGGGGTGATTATCTTGGATTATTTGATGGGTCTTAAATGTGATTACATGTATCCATAGAAGAGGGAGGCAAAGGGAGATTTGATAGAGGAGAAGAAGGTACTTTGACCACAGACATGAAGATTTGAGTGATGTAGCCACAAGCCAAGGAATACCCAGAAACCCTGAGAAGCTGAAAGCAGAAAGGAATGGATTCTCCCTAGCACTTCTAGAAGGATCACAACTCTGCCAATATCTTTATTTGACCTATTGAGACTGATGAACTAACCTCTGGCCTCCAGAACTGTTCAAGGTATATTTTTGTTGTTTTAAGCCACCAAGTTTATAGTAATTTGTTATAGCAGCAACAGGAAACTAATACAGTATCTTATTTCTCAAATGTTTCTATCTTTTCCTTTTTCTGCTTTCCTTCTTCAGTCTATATATATTTTAAGCTCCCATTTATTCTTTATTTTCTTCTTAGTAGATTTTCTCTGTGGGTATCTCTAAGATATTCATATTCTTTTCAATTTCCTTAGATGTTGTGTTTCAACCCAATTTAATAAACATTTAGTGACCATCTGCTATGGGTCAGGAATTGTTTAGGCACTTTGGGAGAACATAAAGAAAAAACATAAACCCTATCCTTAAGTATCTGTAAATTAATGGTGAAACAGTTAAGTAATGCTATGACCCAATGTGTGATAAAATGCAAACATAAAAAGGCAGGAAGTACTGTAGAAATTCAGAAAAGTGAGTGATCTGTGAGGGGACTGGAGGAGACCAGGAGGATTTTATTGAATGGGTAGATTTTGAAGGCAGGCATTTGGACAAAAGGAGAGGAGTTTAGATTTTATCCTCTGGGCAGTAGGAAATTTACAAAGAATTCCCTCTTCACTTTCATTTCTTTTTGCATTATAAAAATAATCTGGACTTTTCTTAAAATATTTTAGAAACATAAAAATTAGAATCTAAAATTCCCCTCTAATCCCATTAGTCCCAGAGAAAAGCTTTGCTAGAAGTTTGGGATACATTCTTCCAGCACTTTTTCGGTACATGTGGCAACATGTTTATGTAAATATTACAGAATTACAGAAATGGAATCATGCTGTAAACACTCTTTTGCAACCTGCTATTAAAGACTTTTGAGCAAAATGAAAAGGAAAGCCATGTTTTAAGATGATTAATCTTCTGGCAACATGCACATAGATCTCTCTAAATCTTTCTAATTACATTATGAACTTTACTGAGAGGAGAAATGGAAAGAGAGGGGGTAAAGGGCTGCTATAATAATCTGAGCAAAAATTAGAGGAGAGATTATGGCAGTAGCTGTTAAAGTTAGGGTTTGAGAAATTCTGTCTATCATTTCAAGATCTTGGACCACATAAGTAAAAACTAATTCCACCTTTTACCTTTGAGAGGGGAAAAATATGCATCCGTTTATCCACATCTTAAGACTACGTGCTCTGATTGTAGTAATAGCAGTCCAAAAGGGAAGAAATTGCTTTCTAAGCAGTGTCAGCAGGGTTAAGACAGTATTTTGTACATAATGATATCTTTTCTGATTATAAAAACATTACGTAATTATAAAAGCATTTGTAGAAAACATGAAAAACATTGAAAAGTAAAACAAAAATTAAAAATCACCCAGAATTCTATTATTCAGCTAAAACCACCATGTACATTTTGGCTTATTTCCTTTCAGATATTTTCCTGTACAAATGTATGTACATATGTATACTTTCTTAAAAATGAAATTGGGATAATACAAGGTATTGCTTGTAACATACAATTTTTACTTCACAATATGTTGCAAGCGTTTTTCCATGACTTTAAATATTCTTTTAAAAAATTTGTTTTTTTAAATTGGTATTTTTACTACTTTTGCTGATTATAAGTGATATAATTTATTGCAAAAATCAAACAAACAAACAAACAAACAACCCCACAGGGGTATATAAAGTAGAATATGAAAGTCTTCCCATAATCTCACCTCCCAGGGACATAGAGATGTGCTGGAGCCTGCTTGCAATGGCTTGTTCCAGTTAATCGTGTGCATATCTTATCAAATGTGTGTGCAATAGCTATGCACTGATAGCTTGAAATCAGCCATGGCTGCAGTATTTACACCAGGAAATTGGCAAATACCACATATCAGGCCTTTTTTCCCCTGGAGAACTGGTTGGTAACCTTTTACTAGCACATCACTATACATCCTCTTAGACATTTTCTGCATATTTAAATATATGTTTACATAAATATGGAAGACATCCAATTTTCTTTTTTTTTTTTTTGTCTTTTTCTTTTCTTTTTTCTTCTTCTTTTTTTTTTTTTTTTTTTTTTTTTTGAGACAGAGTCTTACTCTGTTGCTGGGGCTAGAGTGCTGTGGCATCATCATGGCTCACTGCAACCTCAAACTCCTGGGCTAAAACAATCCTCCTGCCTCAGCCTCCTGAGTAGTTGGGACTATAGTCATGCACCACGATGCCCAGTTAATTTTTTTGTTTTCTATTTTTTGTAGTGACGAGGTCTTGCTATATTGCTCAAGCTAGTCTCGAACTCCTGGCATCAAGCAATCCTCCTGCCTCCACCTCCCAAAATTCTGGGATTACAGGCATGGGCCATCATGCTCAACTTATTTGAACAATTTTCTATTAATGGGTATTTTGATTGGTTGCAATTTCTGGCTATTGTAAACATCAGGTTTAAAAAAAACAAGTTTCAGTGAATATTTGTGCATATATTTGCGCATATATTTGCATATCTGTCAAATTATTTTCTCAAGATAAATTTCTAGATACGGAAATATTGAATCAAAGTGTATGCCCATTTGTAGTTTAGATAGATAATACCAAATTGTCCTTTCAAAAGGTTGTCCTATTTTTACACTCTCATCACTTCTATATGAAAATACCCTGAAAAACATGATTTAAATAATTACATACTATGTCAGTTCATAGACATCTGATAATTTGATCAACTCCCTACTATGTTGTTTCCAATATTTTTCATTACTCTAATAAACCCTCTTGTAATTGTCATGTGAATCTACTTCCCTAAGATAAATTCTTTGATATGCAATTACAGAATCAAAGATAAGAATATTTTTATAACATTTTAATGCATATTATCAGCTTCAGATCAATATTTAGAACATAAGGTTGTTTTTAAGAATTCACTCGATGCTAGGGAGCTCATCTTCAGGGCAACTTGAATCTATGCTCCCAGCTGCAGTCCTCAAACCTGGCCCAAATAAACTCTTTACTTATATTAAAAAAAATTACTTGATGCTAACTAGGAAGAAAATATTTCTAATGACCAATATTGTTTTTGCAAATAAAGACTTCTGGCCCTAGGACATCTTTAGGCCGTTTTCCCTTTAGGTACTTAGCATTTCAGGCCCAGGATTCTTCCCTATTCCTTCATTCAAATTTTGATTCTGTGAAGTAGTAGCTAAAAATTGTGTACAGGTGTGTTTGCATGTCTGAAAGTTAAACTTATCCATACATCAGTATGAATCATTATTAACCTAAAATGCCACACCCATTTAAAATAAGGGATTAACCCTGCCTGTCATTTCCTTAATGAGTAAGAAAATAAATTACAGTCAAGGAAATAAAAACTCCACTGGACTCTTTAGGGGAAATTTCATCTTATGGGGCCTAAGAAAAATAAAAAAAAAATTTCTAAAAAGGTAAGAGTTACTTTATTTAAAAGTGTCACATTATCAGCAGGTACATAAAAATCAGAGTGCTTATAGCTGAAAAATATTTCCTTAGTGTTTGTTAATCTTAAAAATACTGCTTTGTTGTTTTTAATTGGGAAAAAAGAGAAACCAAATGGATAAACACTGCCTCATTTTGTTATAAGAAGTGTTTTGATTACTATCTAACAGTAGTATTCTTCAAATCTTCTCTTCTCTCCTTCATACCTCCCCCCCCACACACATTCTCTCTTTCTCTCAAATTTCTTGCTAAACAAAAATTGTTAAGGGTGTGTGTGTGTGTGTGTGTGTGTGTGTATGTGTCTCATTTTGCAGATGGTTGAGATCTCTTCAGGATATACCATCACCATCTTGTGGCTTTTTGCCATATTCCTGTTAAGGATTTTAATACTACAAGTGGTTTGCTTTTTTTTTTCCTTTGCAATTGCAAGCATGAAATTTAACATATCTCTTCTTGGTAATCCTCTGTAGGTGCGATGAAATATACTGAGGGCCAGATACAGCCTGCATATCAGGGGTTCCCACCAACGGTGAGATGGTATCTCTGCATTTATGCTGTGTTCTCACATGATTCTAAAACAACCAGTTGAATAAGGAAATCCACTGAAGAGAATTAATCAAAGTAGTTTAACTGTAAAGTGAAATTTTTAGTTTTGTTTTGTGTTTTAGCTGACTCTGTTTTAGTGGTTCCTTTTTATTTGTAAAAAAAATATTGATTGGCAGGAGAGTCTAAATTTCCTTTTTCCTCTGTCTCTGGTTATATTGTTGGGACATTTTCGCATTTCTGTTGTAATATTGCCCCATCTCAGTACTATTTTATTATGTGCTTAAAATTTTTTTCCATCCTCCTCTTTTGTGGATGTTTCCTCCTTTCTCTTTGTCTCTGTGATCTATTTTTCCTTCTTTTCTCTCCTTCCTATACTTCTCATTTTTAGTTTCTTCGGTATTCTTTCTGCATATCACTTTTCTTGTTCAGCTTTCTCTACTAACACCCTCCCCCTTCCCCGTAGCTCCCCATACCACCACCCCCTGCTCCGTTCTTTGTTCCTTCTAATTCCTTCCCCCAGCGGTTGTTCCTGCTCTTGTGCTGAGTACACTGACCTCATCCTGCCTGCTGCATAGGTCTTTTAAGGACATAGCTCCCTGGTAACCCTTAAGCTTCAGGAAGGAGTCTAAATACTACCTTTTCAAGGAAGCCCATCCCTAAACCCAACCCTATATTTACGGGGAAAGGTTTCAAAAGGACAGCCTTTGCTTCCGTCCTAAGAAATGGTTCCTGACTCATTACCTTTCTTATGTTTTTTGGGTTTCTTTTTTTTTTTTTTTAATCGTTCACGTAAGTCTGAATTTCCACAGGAAATGTACTGGAACCTTTTCCAAGCTCATATTTGCCTGTCCAAACTCTCATTTGCATAGGGAGCAATTATTTACTAGTGCTTTGGAGTTGACACTTGAATCTTATAAAAGTGAGTTAGATTATTGGTGGTGGAAGACAGGTTTGGGAAAAGAGTTTGCTATCATTTTGGAAAACAGTTTAAATTTAATTATGGGAAGTACATTTTTTGTCTTTTTCTGAATATCCTGGAAGCTCTTCCATGAGGTAATCAGCTTACATTCAAATAGCTTTTATAATTCCAACTGGGTAAACAGGGCTGATGCACAAAAATAAATTATTTGAGGCAACTAATGTGATTCCCAGTTTATTATGCATTTCCCACATGGATTATGAAAATAACATGGACTTTTATTAGCCCAGGAACCCCAGATTTACTCATCCTTCAGACTCTGAAGACCTCGTAGAATCATAAATACAATAGTCATAGAATCCTAAATACCAAATTAGCATGAAAAATATAGTTGAATAAAGGATATACTACCTTGAGGAAGCTTTTTTTCCTGCTTCTTCTACAATTAATACATGTTCATTGTAGAAAATCTAGAAAACATAGAAAAGAAAAAAATAAAATCTCGGCATCCAGAGTTAACGAAGCACTACTGACATTTTGGTATCTATCTTTTCCTACCTCTTAATTTAATTTTAATTTTGGATATAGTCACTTGGTCCAAAATTTAAAAGGTATGTAAGGTACATAGTGAAAAACAAATGTTCTCTCCTCCCTTATATTGTAGTTCCCTAGCTCCTCTCCATGGAGGCAACCATTGTTTCCAGCTTCTAATGTAGTCTTCCAGAAATAGCCTTTCCATTTACATGCTATACACACACACACACACACACACACACACACTCTGTCTTAAACTTTAATGGTAGCTTTATATACGTACCATTCATAATGTTTTTTCCTCCTTACCCATGTATTTTGAACATAAAATATTCCTTACTAAAATTATGATTGTATGTGTGTGTGATGTTTCAAAAGTCAAATAGTACTACTAAATAATATTCAGTGTTTATTATTATGACTAAGTAAGTCTTATTAGCTGTGTGTCTTAGGGCAACACTACTTAGCTTCTCTGTACTTCCTTCAAATTCTTGACATATAAAACAGGAATATAATAGAATGTATCTTATGGGGTTGTTGTGAAAATTGAGTAAGTTAGTTCTGGTCCACAATCTCTTATTCACAATTCTGAAATCCAGAAAGCTCTGAAATTGAAAGTTCTTTCATAATTTCTTTGGTGGCAAATGCTGGCCCAAACTGACCTAAAGCTATTTAAAGTTTGTTTATCCCTCTTAGTTTGAATTTTCATACATTTTACCATAGAAGTTTCATTTTGATTATAGGATGCTTGTCAGATCCAACTTGATGTGGTAAGTAATGAGTTTAGGCACTGAGTTACCTTTCTAAAATCTGGAAAAAAATCTGAATTTTAAAACACACATGGCCCCAAGGGTTTTAAAGGGTAAGGTGCTATGGACCTGTATATAAAAAGCCCTTAACACAGTGCCTGGCACAATTTATTATTATGTGCTACCGGTTATTATCATCTGAGCCACATATGCACTGTATATACATTCATTTTGGTTTTCTTGGAGTTAATAATCATCTTGGTTTTCTGTTTGCTTGGTTTTAATGTGTCAGTTAAAACTTTTTTATATACCAGCTACTGAAAAATATCCTTTTAAAATATTCAAACACAGATGTAAATATATAAAACTGAAAGTGTATGTATTTTATTGTGTCTCACCCTTCATGGAAATGCAACCTTCTGAGAACAGACACTTGGTCTATTTTGTTTATTTTATCTCCAAGACCTAGAATAGTTTCTGGTACAGAGATGGCACGGAAATCTTTATTGGATCAGTGGATGTGGCAAGTATTTTATCACTTCGTTTCCTTCTCAGCCTGTTCTCTCTTGGAAACTTCTGTCCTCTTGCTCCAATCTGGACCTGCCGCCCTCTGGACCTGCAGGCCCAACTATCATCCTAGTAATTCCTTTTGCCTCTTTCCACTGTTGGGTTTCCTGCCTCCAAAGTTTTTCTCTTCCTTGGTGTAGTCCCTCATTTTGGTGGACCACAATTCATAGACTGAAAAATATTTGAGGAACTCTTCCAATTGCTCTGGCTGCATAAAAAAACTACCTCAAAACTTAGTGTATTATGCCACTACACCCATTTATTATCTCCTGGTTTCTCTGAGGCAGAATTGAGGAAAGGCTCATCTAGGCACTTGTGGCTTGGGGTCTCCCATTAAGGTTGCACTCACATGGGAGCTGGAGTTGGAACTGTAGGTCTACAGCAGATGGGAGTTGGGCTGGCATCTCTCTGTGTAGTTTCAGGGCCTCTCCATTTGGTGTGGCCTTGTTTGGGCTTCTCGACAGCACCGAGCATGGCATAGTTGCACTGCGTATGTAGAGGCTGGTTTCCCTCGAATATCATTGCTCTTCCTTTGTACTTAATGATAGTTTGGTGGGTGTAGAATTCTAGGATGGATTATTTTCCTTCAGGATTTTGAAAGCAGTTCTTTATGGTTTTCTGGCTTTCCAAATTGCTGAGAAGTCTGATGCCATGTTAATTCCAGAGTCTTCATATGTCAGCTGATTTTTTTCTCTAGAAATACTTAGAATGTTCATTTTACCCCCAGTGTTCTGAAATTTCATGTGAATCAGGGAATAGATTTAATAAGCTAGTCAAAGTCCTGCTTGGTTGAATTTTAAGTTCTGCTCAATATTATGTCTCAATAATTGGGTTCCCTCCCATTACTTTATTAATCTAGCTTGAATCATCCTAAGAAACTTTTCCTGACTAACCCCTACCCATATTGGTCATTTTCTGGCTTTCAATTCTTTAGCACCTGTACATGGTTTATAATTAACTTCCAAAACTGAAATTCTTCAGATATTTTAAAATATTTGCTTCATTTCCCCTGAACTCTTTTATATGAAGAAATCATGTTTGCTACTCTTTGTATATCCCTATAGCACCACTGCAGGGACCTAATTCAGTAAGGAATCTAAGAAAGGCAGCCTGTGAGTGAATGCTCTGTGCCTTCCAAGAAATGAGGAGCCTGATTGTTTACTTAATGCTATAGAGAGAAACTGCAGGGTTGTTCTCTTCCTCTCTTTAGGTCGGATGAACCAGTTTCCTTCTAAAGGCCAACTCCTTCCACAAAATACCCAGAAAAGCCACATGATCCTCCTGTGGAGTGGCAGTTTACTATGAATGGAGTGGATTTTCAGTTAATATATTCTATTTAATCAAGCTGTTGTTTTTCCTCTAAGTCTTTAAGATGTTATACAAACTTATTCCTGTTTTGTGATTTGGTGTAAGTGTGTAGTTTATAAATTTTTAAGGTTTTTTTGTTACCTTGTAAAAATGTTTATAATGATATATTAGTTGTGTTGTGTTATGTAATCAATCTACTTGAATCTTTGTTCTTTGACTGTGTATATTGTGGTGTCGAGGATCTATCTTCACCTTGAGAAGGCAGAACATGGGACAAGAGACAACCAGGAAACAAAGAAAGTAAAGCTACTCTGGAGTTGTTTTATTGTTATTTATTTTTTACTTGTTTTGAGACAAGGTCTTACTCTGTTGCCTGGGTTAGAGTACAGTGGTGCGATTGATCATAGCTCACTGCAACCTCAAACTCCTGGGCTCAAGCGATCCTCCTGCCTTGGCCTCCCAAAGTGCTAGGAGTACAGGTGTGAGCCATTGGGCCTGGCCTGGAGTTGTTTTATTTAATCACACACTTAATAGATAAAATTCTCCATTCCTGGGAATAAATGAAGAGATTATCTTTACATCCAAAGCTGATTTCAACTTTAGTTATTTGGATAATAATTAAAAACAAAGTTGAATTAGTCAAATACAAACCAAATAGGATGTAATTCTTCACATCTGGGAGTAAATGAAGTTATATTAGCACTCCAAACTTCAATCCAGGTGATAACCTCAGTTGAGAGGTTACTGGAAAATGGTTGTGATTGATTCAGCTGAAGTCCAATCTGGCATATTATATCCTGTATGAAGAAAGACAATGCGTAGGTCCTGAGACAAAAAGTAGGTAAAAATAAATAAACAATTAAAAGAAAAATAAAAAAAGGCGAGTAGAAAAGCAATGGTCAGCATAAAGTATAGCAAAAATGAAAACAAAAAACCTTTCAAAGAGCCAGAAGTTATTTGTTTTACGCTATTCATATGTGAAAAACACATTCATTTTGCTAATCAGGGATATTGGCATGGTGATTCAGCAGGCCATGTTGTAATTCAATTTGCTAAAATTTAATTAATGTACTTTTAAAGGATAGTACTCTACATGAAAATGAAACTGAATCACCATCAAATAGAGTACTTGTTTTTCCAGTATTCCAGATAGTTTTAAGATGATCTATGTACTACTCTTACATCATCCATTTTATACTCTACAGCTCTAGGATTGATGATTACCGTTCCCAGTCCACCTCCTTTTTTTTTTTTTTAAGAGACGAGGTCTTGCTCTCTTGTCCCCGCTAGAGTGTAGTGACAGGATCATAGCTCACAGCAACCTCAAACTCCTGGGCTCAAGCATCCTTCTGCCTTGGTCTCCCAAAGTGCTGGGATTACATTTGAACCCTATCAAGCACTCCTATTTGCAACAAAAATATGTCTCATAATCTCTAAGCTAAAAATTCATTGTTGCTTGCCCAAGACCAAAACTCTCATAGTGGCTTAATTAGGTAATAATTTAATACAGATTTATATTTTTAAAAACTAAAATTTAACTAAGTTTCCTTAATGAGACCTGACTCTAACTTAAATCTCTTCATTTCTTTGAGCCCCTGTAAAGTAAGGGGGTTTACGTAGCAGTGACCATTCACGAAAATTCTATGACTGTCTGACTTTATAATGTTCAACTGTAGCAATATTTCCCAGCAAAATCAAACTTTTCTTGCAAAACAAAAAAGCCAATGGAGCCCTCTGAATAGTGTTTTTCTAGCTGCAGGTTGCAATCCATTAGTAAATCATGAAATCAATTTAGTGGATTGCATTGCCTGCTGGCATTTTTAAAAACCCAAACTGAAATAGAATAAAACAGAGCATCTCAGAATGCATCTTAGTAGTAAGGGAAATAATGTTTTTGAAATATTTGTTTCAATTTTATACATAAGGTATGTAAACATAAAATGTACATAAAGTCGGGTAGGATGTGTCTTATTCCATTTTCTACACCTATTACAGAACACTGCAGACTGCGTAATTAACCAGATAAGTTTATTTGGCTCACAGTTTTGGAGGTTGGAAAGTCCAAGACCATGGCATTCGCATCTGGTGAGGGTCACCCCATGGCGGAAGGCAGAAGTGAGCATGAGAGAGAGAGAAAATGGGGGCTGAACTCATCCAGGAGACCACTCCAGCAATAACTAACCCATTACCATAACAGTATTAATTCATTATTGAGGGCAAAACCCATGTCACCTCTTAATACTGTCACAATAGCAATTAAATTTCAGGAGTTTTGGAGAGGACATTCAAACCACAGCAGGACTGAAAATCTACGATGTTTGAGAAACCCTGCTCTAAAGCTGTGGTTGTCAACAAGTGGCTGGATGAAGACCTTTCAGGGGATCTAAGAGAGCCTCCCTCTTCCAGTTACAAGTATGTCAATGTGAGATGAGATTTTCTTCTGTGCTTCAACCACATTTCTCAACAGATTGAACGGCAGAAGCAGCTTTGAGAATTTAGCTGTCTTCCTTTAAGCCAGATATTAAAGATATTTTCAATCCTGTAAAACAATTCCACTCTTCTAATTATTTTATAAGAAAAAAATAGTCATTTAAAGCTAAAAAAAAAGCAATTTATGTTAACATGTTTATTATAAAATGAATTAGTATTTTTAAAATTTCTGCTTTAAATGGTGAATATCAATAGCTATAACCCACATAAATAAAAGGTTTTTGGAGCCTTCAACAATTTTTTTAAGAGGGTCAAGGGGTTCTGAGATCAAACAATTTGAGACCAGCTGCTCAGTATGAAACAAAGAGCTTCAGGCCTGACTCCTGATAGGTGCAATTCAGCCTGAGGGCC
Organism: Eulemur rufifrons; assembly: GCF_041146395.1. Taxonomy (NCBI): domain Eukaryota; kingdom Metazoa; phylum Chordata; class Mammalia; order Primates; family Lemuridae; genus Eulemur; species Eulemur rufifrons. Next base: position 41,522,723 of record NC_090984.1, read on the forward strand.
TTCACCGGAGATCACCAAGCCCCGCCCATTCACCCTGCACTCAAAAGGCGGGAAGCTCCGCCCCGGGTGAGAAGTCTGGCGTGTAAGAGCAGACATTGACGAAGGGCGGGTCTTGTCCGCCCGGAGGAAGTAGCAGAGTATGGGTTCATCCGGCAAGCAAAAACTAGGTCACCGAAGGAAAGGAGTCTCTTAAGCGAGTCTTTGCGACACTGTCGCGTCTCGTTGGTTCCGTGCCGTAAAAGCAGGCTCGGAGCTACCCCCTACAGCGGACGTGCGCAGCAATGGCGGATATGGAGGATCTCTTCGGGAGCTACGCTGACAGCGATGCTGAGCGTAAAGGTGGGATTAGTTGGGCATCGGAGGAGGAATGCGTGTCGAGGCTTAAGCTGTGGAAGCCGGACAGCTGTGGAGGTTCCGGCGCCGCGGGCAAGGGATGGTGTTTCCTCTATTCCTGCCTGAGCGCCCCCTGCACTCCCGGCGGTGGCACTCTCTCCCGGCGGGCGGGGACGGTGAGACAAACACAGAGACTGTGCCTCGAGGTTCTGGGTGTCGGTGGAGCATGAGGTTCTTGGGAGCGGGTGGAGCGAAGGCGGCGCGGGGCAGGGGTAGAGATGCGAGCGAGCCTGCGCAGTCCGGGCAGGAACCTTGGGGTCCTGCTCTGCTCTACCTTGCACAGGACAGCACAGAGTAAGGGCTGTTTGTGAATGAACGGAAATGAGGTGTTTAGGAATATGGGGATGGGGTGGACGAATTTACAGAGAGTCTCAGAATGCCCTCTTGAATGAAACCAGAGCATGGCGTGATGGGAAGCTTGAGATGTTTGGAAGAGGAGTCTGGGACGGATACTGGGATGGGGCTACACATAGGCTTTACGCACTGGAGACAATGTGTCCTCTGAGAGCTTGTGCAGAAACTCCAGAATTTCTTGAGTCTGCGATGTTAGATTAGGGAGCGTATGCAGTCTGTGTTTGTAGAGGAGGGATGAAGGATTTGTTGATGAAAGCGATCCTCCTGCCTCAGCTTCCAGAGTGGCTGGGACTACAGGTGCTTGAAATGTGAATAGGAATTATTTGAAGTGAGAAGGGACCCAAAACCAAGTTCAAAATTCTTGCAACACTTATTCATGCAAAATTCTTGCAACCAAGTAGTGTGTGTATGTATCTATTTATCTATCTATCTGTATTTTCCTTGGCAAAGTGCATTGTTGTGGTTCTTTTTTTTCCTCCCTCCATTTTCTCCAACTCTAGTTTATTCATAATTTATAGAGTATAGCGAAGGGAGCACTAGGTCGAGGTACAGAGAACTAAATTCTGATGTGAGGGCTCTGCTGGGATGGGTATCCGGGAGGCTCTTCTAATTAGGATAAGTGTGGAGGTATAGAGCCCTGTATACTAACTCTTGTTCTACTACCTTTGCTAATGTTTTCATTTTTCCCTCATTTTTACTTGTCTATATCCCATTCACCCTTTAAGACACCGTTCTTTGTGAACCCTCCCATGACTCATTTCCCTGAAGTTGTCCATTCATTTTATAAGTATTTACTGATCCCCTATCATGTTCTAGTTACCTTGCTAGGTATTGGGGATATAATGATGAAAAAATAGTCACCCCACCCCCACAGCTCACATCCATGCTTAATGCATATTTGTTAAATAATTGGATGGGTAGAAGCAATAGTTTCTTTCGCAAGATGTACCCTGCAGTGCGTTCCCATTGCAAATTCAGCGTGTGGCGAAGTGATGTATGGAGATGGTTGCTTCTCTGGGCTTCATGTTTACTTTCTTAAAAGTCCATAGCAGCTCTCTTCCATCTTATCGTTAGATAAAAGAACTCTCTATGATTTACTTCCAATTCTGATATGCTATCCTTGAAGGTTGTTGTTGGTCCTGGAGGTAGTGTGGATGTGACAGGGTAATTTATTATGTATGCTTAGCATATTTCATTATTTCCCTGGTCCGCGAAAGTTGTGGAAAATAACTCCATTTGCCAAGTTTCTTATCATGACAATGTGTAGAACCTCAACATATGCCCAGTGTGTGTCTTTCATGTATAAATGACAGTTCTTTTTAAATTTCTTTCAGCAATGTTTTGCAGTTTTCATTGTGTTGTAAGTCTTGCCCTTCCTGAGTTAAATTTATTCCTAAGTATTTTATTCTTTTAGATACTATTGCAAGTGGAATTGTTTTCTTAATTTCTTTCTTTCTTTCTTTCTTTCTTTCTTTTTTTTTTTTTTTGAGACAGGGTCTCACTCTTTAGCAGGGGCTGGAGTGCAATGGCATTATCATAGCGCACTGTAACCTCAAACTCCTGTGCTCAAGCTATCCTCCTCCCTCAGCCTTCCTAGTAGCTGGGATTACAGGCACATACCACCACACCTGGCTAATGTTTTATTTTTTTTGTAGAGATAGGGTGTCACTATTGCTAAGACTGGTCTCTAACTCATGACCTCAAATGCGATCCTCCCATCTCGGCCCCTCAAAGTTCTAGGATTATAGGTGTGAGGCACTGCGCCTGGCTTTGTTTTCTTAATTTCATTTGGGATTGTTCATTGCTAGTGTATAGAAATAAAACTGATTTTTTTATGTTGCTATTGTACCCTGCAACCTTGCTGAATGTATTAGCTGTAATAGTTTTTTTGTGGATTCTTTAGGATTTTTTTTACAGAAAAGATCATTTCATCTGAATAGAGATAGTTGTGCTTCTTCCTTTCCAATTTGTATGCTATTTATTTTATTTTATTTCTTGCCTAATTGCCCTGGCTAAAACTTTCAGTACAGTGTTGAACAGGAGTGGTGAGGGTAGACATCATTGTCTTGTTCTTGATCGTAGGAAGAAAGCAGCTAGGCTTTCACCATAACATATGTTAGCTGTGGGTTTTTGTGGATTTTTTGTAGATATCCTTTATCAGGTTGAGGAAGTTCTATTCCTGGTATATCGAGTGGCTTTATCATGAGAGGGTATTAGATTTTGTCAAAGGCTTTTTCTGCATTAAGATGATCACATGACTTTCTTTCTTTCTTTCTTTTTTTTTTTTTTTAATTTTTTACCACTGGCCTATCTTAACTGTCTTTCTGTCTTTCTGCCTTTTGAGACAGGGTCTCACTGTGTTGCCCAGGCTAGAGTACAGTGGTGCAGTCATAGCTCACTGCATCCTTGAACTCCTGGGCCCAAGCAATCTTCCTGCCTCACGCAGCCTCCCGAGTAGCTGGGACTATATGCCCAGTTAATTTTTCTAGTTTTTTGTGGAGATGGGGTCTTGGTCTTGCTCAGGCTGAGTTCTGACTCTTGGCCTCAAGCAATCTTTCTGCCTCAGCCTCCCAAAGTGCTAGGATTACAGGTATGAGCCACCATGCCCAGCCTTGTATGTTCTTTTAATATGCTGTTAGATTTGGTTTGCTAGTGTTTTTAAAAATGATTTTTGCATCTATATTCATGAGGGATATTGGTCTGTAGTTTTCTTATGATGTCTTGGTCTGGCTTTGGTATCAGGGTAATGCTGGCTTCATAGAATGAGTTAGGAAGTGTTCCCTTGCTGCAATTTTTTGGCCGAGTTTGAGAAGGATAGGTGTTAATTCTTTTTTAAAGATTTGATAGGATTTACCAGGGAAGCCATCTTGTCACTGGGCTTTACTTTGTTGGAATATTTCTCATTACTGAATCAAACTCTTGGTTCTAGGTGTAGTCAGATTTTCTGTTTTATTTTCAGTCAGTTTTTATAGTTTGTGTTTCTAGGAATTAATCCATTTCATCTAAGTTATCTAATTTGTTGGCACACAGTTGTTTATAATATTCTCTTATAATTCTTATTATTTTTGTAACGTTGGTAGTAATGTCTTTACTTCCATTCTTGCTTTTAGTAATTTGAATCTTCTCTTTTTTTCTTGGTCAGTCTAGCTAGAAGTTTATCAATTTCATTTACATTTTCAAAGAACAAACTTTTGGTTTTCATTGGTTCTCTCCATTGCTTTTCCATTCTCTATTTCATTTATCTCTGCTCTGATCTTTATTATGTCCTTCCCTCTGCTTGTTTTGGGCTTAGTTTTCTTTTTCTGATTTCTTAAGGTGAAAGGTTAGGTTATTGATTTGAGATTTTTCTTTCTTAATGTATGTGTTTACAGTTATAAATTTCCCTTTAAGCACTGCTTTCACTGTAAGTATTGGTATGTTTTGTTTTTATTTTTATTCATCTTAAAATATTTTCTAATTTCCCTTGTGATTTGAGTCCTTGGTTGTTTAAAAGTGTGTTAATTACCCCATATATGTTAATTTTTCTGATTTCCTTCTGTTATTGATTTCTAATTTTATTCCATTGCGGTCAGAGAACATACTTTATATGATTTCAGTGTTTTAAAACTTATTGTGACTTGTTTTGTTTCCTAACATGGTCTATCCTTTAGAATGTTCCATGTGCACTTGGGAAAAATGCATATTCTCCTCTTGTTGGATGGAACGTGTTATTGATGTCTATTATGTCTACCTGGTTTATAGTGTTGTTCAAGTAGTGACATTCAAGTCCTCTGTTTCTTTATTAATATTTTGTCTAGTTCTAGCCATTATTGAAGTCTGTAGCTATTATGTTGTACTATCTGTTTCTCCCCTCAATTCTGTCGGTTTTGTTTTTAGGTGCAGGTAGGTTTATAATTGTTATATCTTCATGATGGATTGACCCTTTTATCATTTTATAATGTCCTTGTCTCTTGTAATAATTTTTGTTTTAAAATCTATTTTGTCTGATATTAGTATACCCACTATAGCACTCTTTTGGTTACTATTTACATGGAATATCTTTCTATGCTTTCTCTTTCAACCCATTTGTGTATATATTTGGTCCTAAAGTGAGTCTTTTGTAAACAGTGTATATCCATTTGGGTCATTTTTTTAATTCATTCTGCCAATTTCAGCCTTTAATTGGAGAGTTTAATCCATTTACATCTAAAGTAATACTGTTAAGAAAGGACTTTTGCCACTTTGCTTCTTGTTTTCTATTGTCAACCCTTTTCCCCTCAATTCCTCCGTTTTCTAGTATAACTGTTTTGATTCCTTTCTTGAGTCTTTCCCTGTGTATTTTTTAGTTTTATTTCTTTGTGGTTACCCTGGAGATTATGATTAACATCTTAGTTTAACAATCTAGTTTGGATTAATAACACCTTAATTTGTTTATTATTTATTTGTTTGTTTACTTTTGAGACAGGGTCTAGCTCTATTACCTGGGCTAAAGTGCAGTGGTGTCATTGTAGGTCACTGCAACCTCAAACTCCAGGGATTAGGCAATCTTCCTGCCTTAGCCTCCTGAGTAGCTGTGCTACAGGCGTGTGCCTCCATGCCTGGCTATCTTTTTTTATTTTTTGTAGAGATGAGGTCTCACTATTACCCAGCCTGGTCTTGAACCCCTGGGCTCAAGTGATCCTCGTGTCTTGGCTTCCGAAAGTGCTAGGATTGTAGGTGTAAGCCACGGTGCCTGGCCAATAGCACCTTAATTTAACTAGTATACAAAGACTTTGTTCCCATATAGTTCCATTCTCTCTTGCATTTATGTTGTTATTGTCACAAATTACATCTTTATACATTGTCTGCTCAATGACATAGATTGATAATATTGTTTTATGCAGTAATCTTTTAAATCTAGTTGAAAAGAGAAAAGGAGTTACAAACTAGAAATACATTAATATTGGCTTTTATAGTTATGTATTTAGTTATCTTTACTGATGTTATTTCTTCATGTGGATTCAAGTTATTGTTTATTGTTCTTTCATTTCAGCCTGAAGGACTCCCTGTAGCATATCTTGTAGGGAATGGTCTACTAGCAGCAAACTCTCAGTTTTTGTTTATCTGGGAATGTCTTAATTTTGACATTTTTGTTTTCATTGAGAAATTTACATAACGCAAAACTAACCATTTAAAGTGAACAATTTAGTGGTACTTAGTATAATTACAGCATTGTACAACCACTACCTCTATCTAGTCACAAAGTATTTTCATCCCACTAAAGTAAAACCCTGAATGCCTTACTCACTTATTCCACATGTGTTCCTTCTCCCAACACTTGTCAACCACCAATCTGCTTTCTGTGTCTGGATTTACTTATTCTGGGAATTTCATATAAATGGAATTATGCAATGTGGTCTTTTGTGTCTGGCTTCTTTCACTTAGAATAATGTCTTCAAGTCATTGTAGCATGCATTAGTACTTCATTCATTTTTAATGACTTAGTATTCCGTGGTATGTATATATCCCAAATTTGTTAGTCCACTGATCTGTTGATGGACATTAGATTGTTTCCACCTTTTGGCTATTTGAATAGTGCTGCTATGAACATTTATGTACAAGTATTTGGGTGCCTGTTTTCAATATTTGGGAGTATATATGTAGGAGTGGAATTGTAGAATCATATTTTAATTCTTTAACTTTTTGAGAGATGGCCAAACTGTTTTCCACAGTGGCTGAACCATTTAACCTTACCACCAGCAATGTACAAGGGTTCCATTTCTCCACATCCTTGCCAACGCTTATTTTATGTTTTCATTTTTATTTTTTAAATATAGCCATCCTTGATGGCGTCAAGTGGTATCTCATGCTATCTCATGATGGTTTCAATTTGCATTCCCCTAAAGGCTAATGAAGTTGAACATCTTTTCATGTACTTTTTGGCCATTTGTGAAACTTTGAAGAAATGTCTGTTAAAATGCTTTGTCCTTGATTGATTGCTTGATGGAGATGGGGTCTTGTTATGTTGCTTAGGTTTGTCTTAAAATCCTGGGCTCAAGCAATCCTTCTGCCTCAGCCTCCTGAGTAGCTGGGATTACAGTCATGTACCACTGTGCCTAGCCCTTTGTCCATTTTTTAAATCGAGTTATCTTATTTTTGTAAATGTTGTTTGTATATTCTAGATACTAGACACTTATCAGATGTATGATTTGCAAATATTTTTCTCTATTCTGTAGGTTGTTTATTCACTTTTTAAAACTTTTTATAAATTTATGGAGTATAAGTGTAATTTTGTTACCTAGATTGCATAGTGGTCAAATCAGGACTTTTAGGGTATCTGTCACCTGAATAACATACATTGTACTCATTAAGTAATTTCCTCCCCCTCCTCACCCTTCTGAGTCTCCATTGTCTTATCATTCCACTGTCTACATCCATGTGTTTTTTCACATTCTTAATGTTTTTTGTTGCACAAGTTTTTCATTTTGAAGAAGTCTAATTTATCTATTTTTTTCTTTTGTTTCTTATATCTCAGTTTTTGAAGCATAGTATTGCTGACTATAAAATTCTTGGTTGACAGTCCTTTTCTTTCAGCACTTTGAATATGTCACCTTATGGAAACCTTTTGGCTTTCATAGTTTCTGATAAGAAATCAGCTATTATCCTTATTGAGGCTCCCTTGTATGGTATGAGTTGCTTCTCTTTAGCGGCTTTTGGGATTCCTTCTTTGTCTTTGGCAATTTGGTAGTGATGTGCCTCTTTAAGCTTGTCCTATTTGGCATTCATTGAACTTCTTGGATGTTTTCAGCCATTATTTTTAAAAATATTCCTTCTGTTTTTTTCTCTCTTTTTCTCCTCTGGGAGAGGAGGCGTCATTATGTATATGTTAGGATACTTGATGGTGTCCCACAAGTCTTTTAGGCTCTGTTCATTTTTCTTCTTTCATTTCTCTTTCTGTTCTTCAGACTGGATAATCTGAATTGACCTGTCTTCAAGTTTGCTGATTCTTGTTCCTGCTCACATCTGTTGAGTCTCTCTAGTTAATATTTTATTTCCATTATTGTACTTTACAATTCCAGATTTGGTAATACACCATTTTCGTGTTTGGTCTTCTTCAGGGACAGTTTCTAGCCTTTTTCCTATCTATGGACCATACTTTCTTGTTTCTTTGCATGCCTTATAATTTTTTATTAATTACTGGGTATTTTAAATATAATGTGGCAACTTAGGAAATCTATAATACATTCTGTCTCCTCCGTAGGATTTTTCATTGCTGTTTGTTGTAGCAGTAGTTGTTTATTTGTTTAGTGACTCTTTTTTTTTTTTTTTTTTTTTTTTTGAGACAGTCTCGCTGCGTTGCCCAGGCTAGAGTGAGTGCCGTGGCGTCAGCCTAGCTCGCAGCAACCTCAAACTCCTGGGCTTAAGTGATCCTACTGCCTCAGCTTCCTGAGTAGCTGGGACTACAGGCATGTGCCACCATGCCCGGCTAATTTTTTCTATATATATTTTTTAGTTGGCCAGATAATTTCTTTCTATTTTTAGTAGAGACGGGGGTCTCGCTCTTGCTCAGGCTGGTCTCAAACTCCTGACCTCGAGCGATCCAACCTGCCTTGGCCTCCCGGAGTGCTAGGATTACAGGCGTGAGCCACCGTGCCAGGCCTGTTTAGTGACTCTTTTGAACTACTTTTGTAAAGTCTTTAATCTTTGTTGTGTGTGGCCATTGAGGTCTCTTTCTGTTAACTTAGTGGTCAGCGAGTGGTTGGACAGGGTTTTCCTTAAATGGTTAGAACCCCTAGAATCTCCCAGTCTTTCCAGGTTGACTCTGTGTGTGTGTTGGGGCATGCTTTCAACACTCAGCCAGGCAGTGTGCAACCCTGCCTTTGCCTTCATTGTCTTCTTGTAGAGAGCCTGAAATTCAGCCAGAAGTGAGAGCTTAAGGCCTTCTCAGTTCTTTCCTGAGCATGTGCATGGTCCTCAACATGGTGTGACGTTCTATAATAGATCTCCAAGAATATGTAGGAGCTTTTTAAAATTCCTTATTCCTCATATCATTGAATTCCCCAGTCTTTCCTCCCAAGGTTTTTGGTGACTCTCTTGTTTCCCCTAACTGTTACTATCCATTGTTCCTGGCAGAGGTGACTAGTACATTTGCCTGTTAATGTTTTTGACAACCCCCACTCCCCCATGTAGCATGTAGCTGCCTTGGCACTGGGAGTTCCAAGATAGGTGAGATGAAGGCAAGCCCTTTGAGCTAGTCCTTCAGGGAGCCACCAGACAGGTCAAAACTAACAATCACAGTTCTTCATAAATAAGGTCCATTCTGCTCCCTCCAGTAGTGGTACCTGTACCAGAAATGCAGGCTGTTACCTTCAAGGCACCATCAGGCTAGGGAGCTGGGGATGGGACCAGGGTAAGTTAATATACCACAAAGTTCTGATGGTTTACTGAGATTCAGCTAGTTTTTCTTGAGTAAGCATTCTCCTGGTTGCTCCAACTTTTGATTAGTCTTCTGAGTACTGAGAAGTGGATTCTAACAGTTTTTGCCAGTTTCTTCATTGCTTTTATGTCGGGAAGGACTTTTGGGGTACTTTACTCTGCCTTGTTTTGCTGATGTTACCCTGTGTTTATATAATCCCATAGATTCTGATTCTGGGTCTGACTCAGATTCTGATCAAGAGAATGCTGCTTCTGGCAGTAATGCCTCTGGAAGTGAAAGCGATCAAGATGAAAGAGGTGATTCAGGACAACCAAGCAATAAGGAACTGTTTGGAGATGACAGTGAAGATGAGGGAGCTTCTCATCATAGCGGCAGTGATAATCACTCTGAGAGATCAGACAATAGATCAGAAGCTTCTGAGCATTCTGACCATGAAGACAATGACCCCTCAGATGTAGATCAGCACAGTGGATCGGATGCCCATAATGATGATGAAGATGAAGGTCATAGATCAGATGGAGAGAGCCACCACTCAGAAGGAGAAGGTTCTGAAAAAGCACATTCAGATGATGAAAAATGGGACAGAGAAGATAAAAGTGACCAGTCAGATGATGAAAAGACACAAAATTCTGATGATGAGGAGAGGGCACAAGGATCTGATGAAGATAAGCTACAGAATTCTGATGATGATGAGAAAATGCAGAACACAGATGATGAGGAGAGGCCTCAGCTTTCCGATGATGACAGACAACAGCTGTCTGAGGAGGAAAAGGCTAATTCAGATGATGAACAGCCAGTGGCTTCTGATAATGATGATGAGAAACAGAATTCTGATGATGAAGAACGACCCCAGTTGTCTGATGATGAGAAAATGCAAAATTCTGATGATGAAAGGCCACAGGCCTCAGATGAAGAACATAGGCATTCGGATGATGAAGAGGAACAGGACCATAAATCAGGTAATACATTTATAAGAACCGAAATGGTTTAGGAGAAGCATCCAGATACAGCAGTGGCCCATTTGTTCTTTTTTTCATTCCCATCTTTATTACCTTGTTTTTTTCTTCTGTCCCCCATTTCAACCTTTTCTAACTCTATGTTTTGCTTCTTGTAAATCTTTCTAATCCATTTATTCTTTCTGTTTCCCTTCTGTCCCTTGATGATAGATCATGGGAAAAACAATTTAAATAGGACAGTTTTAGAGAGGTGTGTATGGTGCTAGAGGAGCTAGATAATGAGTTGGTTCCATTTCAGTGGGTAAAGAGCGTGCCTCATGTGCCTGGGGAAGAAAACGATGACATTGAAATGTCCCCATAGGGTAGCCGTACTGAGATGTGGGCACTGAGATGTTCCAGCTCAGATTTTTAAAATCCAAAATTTGATCATCCAGAGGTAGTCAGGCTCTAAGGAGTTTACTCAAACTAATCAAATTTACAAAAAACTAATGTATAAAAATTGAATTGTAAAATTGTTTCAAGAGGACCAGTTATTTCTTCCTTATCATTGCATTCTTTCTTTGGGGGAAATCTATAGTGGATACCAAATTATAATAATCAGGAGGTTGCCTAGGGAGTATAGCATCTAGAAAATGTAAACATGGCTGGATGATCTCAGTGGACAGTGTTATGAGCTATTCCAGTTTGATGTGTGAGTCCCCACCCTACAGAGATGAGCTTGGGTCAAAGCACTCATTCCTTAAAGACTATAGGAAACATAACAGCCAAACTTGGGCTTCTGCGTCCCTCTTATATAATTGTCAGTTAGACCATTCTAATCAAGTTAACATATCCTTCCTACAGAATGTAAAAAAAATTAGAGATCACATTTCTTTGTATTATATAAAAGTCACCTTAATTAGGTTGAAGTCTTCCTGAAGTATTGTCTGGATTGCTTCATTTCTGTAGGTGATTGGTTATATTAATTACATTTTGATCCTGTCCTCTTAGAGAGCTTAAATGTAGGGGAATCTTTTCCTCTGTAACACATACCTCACAGGATAGCATTCAGAACTACATTTTGGCATTATTGGGAGAAGAGGGCAGAATATTTCCAGAGATGTATACAGGTCTGTGCAGACTATTAGTATAGTAAATACTCAATAACTAGTCCAGAGTAGGGTTGTTTATATCATTATCAGAATCTTTGAGGCTCATGCACTACCTCCTCAATACCAGCAGATTAACTGAAGGTTAGAGTCATAGTAGGGAATCTTGTAGCTGGTCATCCTGCTTAAGAGTTACTTGTACTATGGTTTGGTTGATTTTCGTCAAGATTTTAGGAAAATAATTATACCATCTAGAAATAGTGATATATTTGTCTCTTCCAATATTTTTACCTTTTTTCTTCTGTAATTTGTTTTATATAAATTTGATCATAAGTTTCAGTACTAGTTTGCTCATTTCTACCAAGTTTTTCTGCTTTCAGAAACCAGTGTTCCTTTTTTAAATTTTGCTCTTAAGTTAACATATGGTAGAGTTTTTTTTTTACCTGTGTGTACAACTCTCTGTTAGTTGTAATATATGTATAGATTTGTGTAACCACCACCATAGTCAGGATACAGCAACAGTCCCCAACCTTTTTGGCACCAGGGACTGGTTTCATGGAAGACACGCAAGGGTGTCGGGTGGGGGGAGGCAGAGCTTAGGCGGTGATGGGAGTGATGGGGAGCAGCTGTAAACAACAGATGAAGCTTTGCTGCTCACTCACCTGCCCGCGCTCACCTGTGCAGCCTGATTTCTAAGTTTTATGAAAGACAATTTTTCCATGGGGTGCAAGGGGGGTGGTTGGGAGCGTGGGCTCAAATGGTTATGCACAGCCTGGTTCCCAATAGGCCAAGGACCAGTACCGGGCTGCGCCCTAGGGTTCGGGACCACAGGGATATAGAACAGCTCTGTTGCCCTAAAAAACTCCCTTTGTAGTTAACCCCTCCTCCACCCCAATCCCTGGCACCTACTGGTCTTTTCTGTCGCTATACTTTTATCCTTTCCAGAATGTCGTATAAATGAAGTCATATGGTAAGTATGTAGCCTTTTCAGATTGGCTTCTTTCACTTAGCATAATGCATTTTAGATTCATCCAAATTGTTACGTCTATCAGTAGTTAATTCATGTTTATTGTTGAGTAGTATTCCATTGTATGGATATACCACAGTTTCTCTCCAATGTTGCTTTTAAAACATAAAATTCAAAGTTATAATGCGACTGTGATTATCCAGAACTTCTAATTCTACTCTTACAGAATCTGCAAGAGGCAGTGATAGTGAAGATGAAGTTTTACGAATGAAACGCAAGAACACAATTGCATCTGATTCAGAAGCAGATAGTGACACTGAGGTGCCAAAAGGTACCCCTATTATTTTTTTATATATGTATGTATTTCTGTATCTCTTTCTGTATTTAATTGTAGTGCACTCCCAACCCTGAGTGTTTATCCCAGATTGCAAGACCAACAGAAAATAGTGTAGATACACTTAGTGTACCCAGAGAAGTTGTACAGATATTAGGGGCTCATACTTAATCAGTTGCAGAAGAACCTAACACTTTGTTTATGGTTAGAGTGAATCCATTGTTGGGGGCTGAACTTCTGGTTGGGATGGAGGTGACTATGTCCATTCTTCAGTTTGAATCATGACAGTCCCAGAGCACCTCATTTTTAAGTTTTTCACAGTTTAATATCTGATGAAGAAACTGATTCTTTGAGCTATGGGTTAGATGAAGAGTTTATAAAAATCCAGTGTCCAGATGTGGTGGCTCATGCCTGTAATCCTAGCCCTTTGGGAGGCCCAGGCGGGAGGATCACTTGAGCCCAGGAGGTTGAGGTTGCAGTGAGCTATGATGACACCACTGTACTCTAGCCTGGGTAACAGAGCAAGACCGTATCTCAAAAACAAAAAAACACTAAACTAAAAACAAAAAAACCCAGTGTTTATTTGTTGTAAGGACTAAAGGAGATCTACTTATTCACTTCTTTTTGTGACTATGTTTGCAAATAGCAAATCACTGTGCAATGAAGATGTTAGTGTAAGTTACAGCAAACATTATTTATTTAAGAGATGAGATCTTGCTATATTGCCCAGGCTCGCTATATTGCTTGGGCTCAAGCAATCCTCTTGCCTTGGCCTCCTGAGTAGCTAGGACTACAGGTGTGTATCACCACACCAGACTAATTTTTAAAAATTTTTTTTAGAGATGGTGCCTTGCTGTGTTGCCTAGCAGCTCCGGGGCTCAAGTGATCCTCCCACCTCAGCCTCCTGAGTAGCTAGGACTACAAGTGTGAGCCACTGCGCCTGGCTAATAATTTTGAAAGATACTTTGATTATGTACAGCTATTACTGTGCTGAATGGTAATTAGGTATTAATGTTAAATAGCTTATGTAAATTATCATAAGTAACATAACTAAAGGAAACATTTAGAGGGCCAACTAGAGAAAAAAGGAGAGAGCTGGACAGAGCAGCATGCTCTGGGATTTAAAGATCTATAACTGGTAGTTATGTGCATAGACTTTGGAATTAGATGATCCAAGTTAGAATCTTTCTATCTTCCCTTTCCAACTATATGATTTTGGTCAAATTAGTTACTTATTAAGCTTCAATTTTTGGATTTGTAAATGGGAGATGATGCTAACAATCTTATGGGTTATGAGAATTAGGTAAGATATGATCATTTTTGTAATTTGTTCACAGATATTATTGAGAATCTGCTGTGTACTAGTACTATTCTGGGCACTGGGAATGTAGCAATGATCAAAACAGATAAAAACCCCTCCCTTGTAGAACTCACATTCTGTTGACAGGATAGGGAGACTAGTAACACAATAAGTAAACTAAATATATAGTATATTGGATGGTGATAAGAACTAAGAAGAAATTAAATTAGGAAGGTGCATGAGAGTGGGTGGGTAGGGTTGTAGTTTTGATGATTTTTATCATATAGATGAATGAAGATCATATAGATTTTAATTGTTAAAATAACTTTTTTGAAGTGTTGATTAATTTCACACTTCTGTGGATGAGTATTTACAAGATGGGTTTATCACAAAAAAGATATTTTTTGTATTGATATATTCAATACCCTGGCCTTCCTCTCCTCCTCTTTTTCAGTGATCTTGTCCTCTACCCTGTCTCAGTAAGTCACTCTCATAGTTTTATGCTAGACCATGTCGTTACCAATAATTGTAACTCTTCTATAATCTCAATTTTTGTCAGTCTGCTTTCTGACCAACCTTCTATCTTCTATTTACCCACTTTAGTAGCCCACCTTGGTTTATTATTTTATGTAGATTGTTGTTGTTGGTTTTTGCCTATTCTAGGTGATGTTCTGCCTATGAGAATAGGGCCTGGGTAGACATGGATCCGTAATTTTGAAACTTGGGGGACTTACGTAGAGAATAAACCCCAACTTTGAGTAGACTGTAGGAAACATTTGGCCCCTGGGGAATAAAGACAAGTGGAAGAACAAGGTCACAGAAAGTGAAGGGCGAAAGAAGTGCCTCCTGTGCAGCTTTGCCTGTCACTGGATCTGCCCCCTCCTGTTCCACACACAGTCTAGTCAGGTCTTTGAGAGCCAGGCTCAGAGTTGCGTTTGGGGTGGTGTCCTGGTGCTGGTCCAGAAACACTGAGAATATGTCAAAGTGATCAACTTTGAAGAACCTTAGTCACAGATACTAATACTGCACATTTTTCCTCCTGCGTTGAAGATAATAGTGGAACCATGGATCTGTTTGGAGGTGCAGATGATATATCTTCAGGGAGTGATGGAGAAGATAAACCACCTACTCCAGGACAGCCTGTTGTAAGTAAAATTACTGATGTGAACTGGGCCCCTTATTCAAGGCTGATAAGTAAGACGTTTCAGAGATGAAAGATCTCTTTTACTCCAGGAAGAGGAAGTCGATAAATGAATTGTAATGTGGAAATACAATAAACAGATGACTTTCTTAGTTATGTAGAGAACCCTTGGTTATAAGGGGGAGTAGAAATAACTGCCCAACATGAGTTGGTGCCATGCCTTAGAGGGCTAGACTGGGAGGACCTGTGATTTGAGAACCATTGAAGTGTTTTTCTTGTTCATGCCAAGAATTACATGCTGTATTGATAATCTTCCGAGATTTATTAAAACAGATTGACTTCATATTGAAATATTAATTTCATACTTCTGTTGATGAATATTTGGAAGATAGAATTATCATAAAAGATATTTTCTTGTACTGATGAATCCAGACTGATCTTCTTTCCCATGAAGTTTTTGCAGGGTGGGGGGGTTAGGTTGGGGATTAAGGGCTGCTTTAGTCCTGAAGGGATGTCTAACTATTCTTCTTGCTCATCTGAATAATTAAAGTGTGACGGTTGGACTAGGCCATTTCTAAGATCCCATCTAAAATTCTGATTCTTTTCTTAGGATGAAAATGGATTGCCTCAGGATCAGCAGGAGGAGGAGCCAATTCCTGAGACCAGGATAGAAGTGGAAATACCCAAAGTAAACACTGATTTAGGAAACGATTTATATTTTGTTAAACTGCCCAACTTTCTCAGTGTAGAGCCCAGGTAAGGGAATCAATTAAAATTTTTTCTGGATGTTGAATTAGAAATATATGGAATGTTAATGTTTTTCTTACTTTACATTGAGTTGACTAATCACAAAAATGGAAAATGAGTTATGTATCTCTAAAAAAATTAAGCATATCTCAAGATAGACAAGGTATGTATGGATAAAGGAGACTTAATGCTTATGATTGCTTTTAGTAGTTTGGTACTTTCTTATGAATTAGCAGACATCACAAGTCTTCAAGATATTTTTTAACTAGTAGAGCCCTGAAAAAGCTGAAATTCAGAGTAACGAAATTTGCTAGAGAAATGCAAATGTCCACTGTAGCTGCCATTGTTGATCTATTAATAGAAAAGCTAATGGTTTTGGACAATTAAACAGTGTTGATGAGTACTATTTACTAAGTTTACTCAAGATCTTGTGCAATTTAAATTTTTTTTCCCCAAGCAAAATTATGTGGAAAGCTAGAACATATGTAGCTTCTTTAGAAGAGTTATACAACAAGAATAAAGAATATTTTGAATATTTACCTTTGCTTGTACTTTATTTCAAGCAATATTTATTAATGCCATATTTTAAGGAGGTACAGTAGTTTGAATACTTCTTTGAAGTTAAGCATGAAGATATTTGACCATTAGGATTTAAAAAATTATATTATGATTTTTTGATACAGTGTTATGTGTTAATAAAGATATTACTACATCGCAGTAATATTCTTTATAAAATATGATTAATAGTTTATTTTGAAAATAATTTATAGACCTTTTGATCCTCAATATTATGAAGATGAATTTGAAGATGAGGAAATGCTGGATGAAGAAGGTAGAACCAGGTTAAAATTGAAGGTACATTTGAAAATGATATTTTGTTTCCTGTTATATCAACAAATAATTGTGTCTTGAGAATATCAAAAACAATTTTTTTTGTATTTTTTAGTTGATATGTCATAGTTGTACATATTGCCTTTACAGAATTGCTTTTTTTAAGAGACAGGGTCTCGCTCTGTTGCTTAGGTTAGAGTGCAGTGGCATGATCATAGCTCACTGCAACCTCAGACTCCTGGGCTCAAGCGAACCTCCTGCCTCAGCTTCCTGAGTAGCTGGGACTATGGGCACATGCCACCACACCCAGCCAATTTTTAAAATTTTTTGTAGAGATGGGGTCTTATTGTGTTGCTCAGGCTGGTCTTGAACTTCTGGACTCTAGTGATCCTCCTGCCTTGACCTCCCTAAGTGCTGGGATCATGGGCACGAGCCATTGCGCCTGGCCTCGGAATATTTTTAAGGAGAAAAATATATAGTTTTTTCTCTACAAAGGTGTCAGTTTTTTCACTGCTATACTTTTCTAATGCTTTTTAAAAATTGATAGCTACTTCCTTCAGAATAGGTAGTACTGTGGTTAGGTCTTTAGAACTACCATCATACATACTATGGGTAAGTTTTTAGCAATTTCCTGAAGAGGAAATTCTTTAGGCCCTTTAATCTGTAGATAAACAAATCATGTACAAAAAGAGACTTTATTATTATACTAGTATGTAACACTTCATTATATGACTTTCTTTGTGTTCTTTCAATTGCTCTTATTGCCTGTTAGGAGAGAATTTTATTAGGAGAGAATCCCATTAGTGCTGCTCTTTGATATCTTATATTGTTTGGTTACTTCTATCCAGGGAGGATCTCTGAACTTCTTTTAAGTAAAAAGGATGTAGGTTAAGTAGATATTTTAGAGCTGAGTTGTACCAAGAACAAGAAGTAGTTAAACCCATGATACTAAAACTGGAGTTACGCATTTTAAATTCCTAAATCCAAAGGATTTCCTGTAAATTCTTTATTTTCCAGTGGATATTGTACATAGTATTAGAATTTGAGACAGGGGTCTCTGTCACCCTGGCTAGAGTGCCATGGCGCAATTATACCTCTCATTGCAGCCTCAATCTCTGGGGCACAGGTGATCATCTTGCCTTAGTCTCTGTAGGAGCTGGGACTACAGGTATGCACCACCATGCCTGGCTAATTTTCTTTTTAGAAATGGGGTGTCACTGTGTTGCCCAGGCTTGTCTTAAACTCCCAGCCTCCAGCGATCTTCCCGCGTTGGCCTCCCAAATAGCAGGGATTAGAGGCGTGAGCCACTGTGCCTGGCATCTGCTGTCTTTTAAAGCCTTGGTGTGTGAGAGAAAGTACCTCTGGACCCTTCGTTTATTGAGTGATGTGTAAGACTAGGCTGACCAGTCTTAAGCAGTCAGTTGGTGGTACAGTTAATTTTTGTTTTTGTTTTGAGACAGAATCTCACTCTGTTGCCCTGGGTAGAGTGCATTGGAGTCATTGTAGCTCACTGCAACCTCAATTTCCTGGGCTTAAGCCATCTTCCTCCTTCAGCCTCCCAAGTAGCTGGGACTACAGCCATGCACCACGATGCCCAGCTAATTTTTCTATTTTTAACAGAGATGGGGTCTCACTCTTGCTCAGGCTGGTCTTGAAATCTTAAGCTTAAGCAGTCCTTCTGCCTTGGCTTCCCAGGGTGCTAGGATTATAGGGGTGAGCCACCTAGCCCAGCCTAGTTAATTCTTTAATTAACAAGAAACCAGACACAGCTTATGTACCCCTATGAGGTCTTCTGTCTTTAGAAATACTTTATGTGTCCTTCATCCCAGTGGGGTAAGACCTAGCAGCGTGTCCTATTGTAGCATTATTATTTGAATCACCTTGTATAATAGAAAGCATGTTTCAAAATGGCTTGTCAGTTAATAATGGCCTATATGAGTTTGTGTCTTTATATGTGGCCAGCCTATTTTGTATGAGAGGGAAGGCAGGCATATTGACAGATTGTTGTGTTGTAATTCCTTCTTAGGGAAAATTTCAAATATAAACAAATACATTAAAAACAATGTAAAGAACTCCCATGTGCCCATGACCCACTTCAGCAGTTGTCAAGTTGAACAATCTCGTTTCATCTATATTCCCTGGACTATTAATATCTTGAAACAAATCTCAGATATGACATCATATTTAATTCATGAGTATTATTGAATTATTCAATCAGCTGACTTTATGGTTATTTATTTAGTGAGGAATAAATAAGGAAGGGGAAGGAACTGGAAAAGAACCATCAGGACCCAGGTGCAAAGACATTCACAGCTAACAGAGTGGAGATCCAGAAAATCTAAGTGGGAGAGGGAACAGCTGTTGTTAGGGTCGATGGTGGGGGAGTCGGCATAGGGAAGTATGGTCTTAGCTTTTCAGTTTTCAAAATGTTGGCTTCTCTTTGTTACCAGCTTCATTCTCATTCTTTTTATCCTTGTGAGTGTGCCCTTTTTAAATTCTTAACTGTCATTTTATTGGGTTTCCAGGATGCAGCAGTGATAAGCTGCATGTATTTAGTGTGCCATTTTCTCCTGGAAGTCCCACTGACTTTAATTTTAATAACAAGGGTTTTCATTTTCCAAATCTGTCTGGTGTTTCCCTGCCATGCAGGTAAGATCAAGTTAGGCTCTAAACCTATTCAAACCTGGAGTTTTAATTTTCATAGGGCACTTCTTTATCTTTAGTCATACATAAGGAGCTTCCCTAGCTCCCTGGGCCAGTTAGTGGGGTTTTTTTGGTCCCACTTTTATAGGATTTTTAGTTCTGTGAAAGAACCTGATTTACATAGAGGTGTCAATTCTAAATTGCCTCTTCATATGGGCTCAAGCTTTATCTCCTGTCCCGTGTAGGTATTACTGTGTCTTATCACATCTTGGTGCTGCTGCAGGTTTAGCATCTGCTCAAATACTCTGGCTCTAAGCTTTCTCTATGCTTCTGAATCTCGGAGTTCAGAAATCCACTGCAGTGTATTTTTTCCTGTTTTAAATTATCCAGCATCTCTAGATGATTAAAAGGGTTTCAGTATTGTCTAATTTTCTGTCACTACCTGTGTATGCTTATTCTATGATTATGTGTCTCCTGAGGAGAAAACAAGCATAGAGTCAGTTGAATTATAATTTTCTAATTTGTGTTTTAAAACAGGTAGAAAATACTATACGATGGAGGATACGTCGGGATGAAGAAGGAAATGAAATTAAAGAAAGCAATGCTCGAATAGTCAAGTGGTCAGATGGAAGGTGAGCACAAAATGCCTCGAGAGTATTGAAATACCCAAATGGGCTACAAAGGGTCAAGTTTTGGAATAGGACCTTATTTTGGGGCTACCTTTTATTAAAGAATTTCCATTGCTTTATTTTTAACTTTTATTTTATTTTATTTTTAGAAACAGGGTCTTGCTGTGTCACCCAGGCTGGGGTGCGGTGATGCGGTCATAGGTCACTGCAGCCTCAAACTCCTAGGCTCACATGATCATCCCATCTTAGCCACCCAAGTAGCTGGGACTATAGGCATGCACCACCATGCCTGGCTAGAATTTCCATTACTTTAATCCCTGAGACTGCGTAGGAAATCTGAGAGAAACAAATAGGTAGTTGGAGGTCATACAGGCTGGTGGGAAATGTTAAAAGTAGGCCAAAAATGTGATCATGTTCTTTGGCTACAGCACATTAGATTGGAAAAGTTAGGAATATCCCTTCCCCCCATTGCACACTGCTTACAAGTTGACATTTTAGAAAAATTGTCTTTCCCTGGGAACATCACAGCATGTGTTACTTCTATGTAGTCAGTTTTCTCACTGTGACTTTATTGTTTTCTTTCTTTCTGGATTCTATGTCAATAGAGAAAGCAGCAGTTGAACCACTTTTTAATGAAATAAAATGGTAGAGTAAAAGCTTTATGATTATAACATATGAAGTGTTTCTTGTTTCCAGCATGTCCTTGCATTTAGGCAATGAAGTGTTTGATGTGTACAAAGCCCCACTGCAGGGTGACCACAATCATCTTTTTATAAGACAAGGTACTGGTCTACAGGGACAAGCCGTCTTTAAAACAAAACTCACCTTCAGGTAACTATTCTCATCAGTATACTATTTGTTATGATAAAGGAGCAAAACACAGATGTTTCTATAATGCCTGACCCCTTATTGATGTAACCCCACAGTATAATTCGCCACGGACCAAGATCTGGTTCTCAGTTCTGAAAGTTCAAAGGCTGTTTTGTCAAGTACACTAAAAGTTGCTGTTTCTTGGGGAACCAGATCACACTAACCAGACTTATAAGAAACTATTATGTAAACCGGAATGTCAATTTATTAATTTTAGTGATTATCAATTATAACTGTAAGAATCCTAAAATACTTGTGTCTGCTAGTCAGTGTGTCCTTTCTTTTTAGTAAAATTGATCTGGGAGACTAATTGATAACTAGAGGTGGTTGTGCATGCAGTCAGAGGAAAGGCAGTGAGTTGGTGGATGTGAAGACTAGGGGTCATTGCCCTAGGGTGCTGTATCCAATACCACTGCAGGGATGTGTCCCCCGAGCAGACTGGAATACTCAGGTCACCTGGCAAGTACATTTCCCTTCTCTAGACTGTGTAGGTACTACACTGTGTTCATGTTTCTCTTTTTTTGATTCTAAGCAGATCATCATCCTTGGGTAACGCTTATCTTTAGAGGGAACACAATAATGTTGGGATGATTTAGCTTTTTAAGAGTTGTAAAGGTCAAAGTGTAGGCTTTGCAATCAGCTAGACCTGTATTTGAATTCCATTTCCACTTATGTGACCTTGTGCAACTTTCTCAACCTCTCTTTGCCTCAGTTTCCTAATCTATAAAATGTAATAATTATCTCGTAGGGTAGTTGTGATAGCTAAGTCAAATAACATGTAAAACACAAAGCATAGTGCCTGGCACATAGAATTCATTTAATTCTGCTTGAGCCTATTCATTTATTGTTCTAGAAGATGATGATCATGCTATACAAGCCTTTTTTACTCCAGCCTTCTTTTTTTCACTTTATTTGTGAGATAAGGATGTCTCAGTGAGCCACAGAATACAGAAAGCTCACAATCCGCCACCTAATGTATTCAGTTGCGCGTCCCAGCCTATTTTTTCTAGTGGATAGGAAATGATCACTGGCCTCTCATTTTTATGATGTGGATATGACTGGCTCACAAATGCATGTGGTAAACAGTGAGACATTTTTTGTTTATTTCCTGGCAGACCTCACTCTACAGACAGTGCCACACATAGAAAGATGACTCTGTCACTTGCAGATAGATGTTCTAAGACACAGAAGATTAGAATCTTACCCATGGCTGGTCGTGATCCTGAATGCCAACGCACAGAAATGATTAAGGTATGTTTGCTAAGCTCTATCCCGGGATTCTTTGGTATATTACGAACAGCATTTCCCAAAACGTTTGTTCATCATCTCTTATTGGCCCACCTGCTCCCCTTGCAGATAAGGGGAATAGGGAGCTGGATTAATTTCCTAAGCATTTGCCAAAAAATGGATGACCTGTTGACGGTCGTCAAACAGATACAGGGCTCAGGTTCTCTCCCACCAGGTCCTGAGCGTTCAGCAACAAACTGGTGATTGAAAGAACAACTTTCACATATTTCAAAGATGATTAAATCATCTGTGTCTGGTTTAGAATCCATGACAAAAGTCAGTAGAAATGCTGGAGAGTGTCTAAAATAGAGAATACATCAGGAGTCTGACTTAGAGAGTGCCTAGAGCAAAAGCTGGCAAAGAGTAAGAATAGGTTGTGGGCTTTTTAAGGTCAATTTATAACATTCTATCAGGTAGATTTTCAGATTTGATACGACTGTCAATTAGGCACAAATTTAATTCTGGGACATTGTACTTAAATGATGGAGTGTGTGCTTGTATTGGCCATTGGCCTCTAGTGCAGCGCTTGATTTGAGAAGCCGAATGCGATGGTTCAGGCATCGCATTTCTCCTTTCCATCCCCATTCAATCTTGGCCGTTGCCCAGCCTGCCCCATGTGGTTACATTCCTTAGTGCATCAGGGCATGGTGAGGCTGAGACAGTCCAGTTGCCTGAGGGCCTTTTTTACTAATCTCATTGTCAGGCTCTGCTGAAGGTTTGGCCCTGAGCCCCTGCTTTTTTCTGCATACTGTATTTTGTCCATGGAGGCAGGTTAACTAAACCAGGGCTGACAGTAGTACCTGACCCAGTGGTGTGCAGGGGCATTGGCTTTGGAGCCTGGCTTCTTGCTCTATCTCCCTGCCTTTTCTGTGCATGCCAGGGGAGCTGGAGGAAGCTGCAGGGTCCAGTCTCTGCACTACTGGAAGAGCCCTCTGGACCACTATGAGAGTGCCCCCCATGTCCTCCTCCACATCCCCAGCTTCTGTGGAAATGCAGACAAAGAGGCAGCTAGTTTGTTCTTAGTCCCTGTATCACTGACTATCAATGACTTTTACTCTAACCTCAGTATGGCCATGTGCTGTTTAATGAAACAATATTTTGTGTGAATTTTTAGCAACAGAATTGGAGTTGTGTATGATAATACAGAGCAATCAAATGAAGACGACCTTCAAAGAAATGCCTGTATTTCCCTGACCACCCTCCCCCACCCCCGCCAAATCCTGTGTGAACATCAAGGTGCAGAATGGCAGCAGGCAGCTGCAAGGAAATGACGGCTCTAGCTTTTGCCTCTGGGACCCTTCCTATGCTGTCATCAGGAGCTGGGGGAGCTCTCTGGGTCGAGAGGCTGAGACCAGAAGCTCTGAGAGCCATGGGAGTTTGTTGGAAGCTGGGCAGGTCAGGTGTCTGGCTCAGGGATGAACAGAAACAGCCTCTGCTGCCCCAGGGAGTCAATTCAGGTATCCACTGGGCATGGATGGGGTTTTTGAGGTCAGTTGCTTCGCCCTGGGCTCTGAGGGGGAGCACAGAGGATGGTGCAGCTGCCGAGGGCATGCCTGTGCCAATTCTGATCAGGCTAGCGTGAGGGACCCCTTCTGCCTTTCACTTCACGTGTGTGGTAGCAGGTGAAAGTGGACACAAGGGATAGCTGTTGTGTTGTCCGGGACTGGGCATTAACATGTTCTCTATAGTAAAAGTGGGTTCAAGTGGGCATGAAAGTAGATCTTTTTTTAAGTTGAATAATTTATTCCTTTCTTTACAGAAAGAAGAAGAACGTTTGAGGGCTTCCATACGTAGAGAATCTCAGCAGCGCCGAATGAGAGAGAAACAGCACCAGCGGGGGCTAAGTGCCAGCTACCTAGAACCCGACCGATACGATGAGGAGGAGGAGGGCGAGGAGTCCATCAGCTTGGCTGCCATTAAAAACCGATACAAAGGGGGCATTCGAGGTGAGTCTGGTGCAGAAATTACATCATTTCAGGGTTCTGGACTTTATCTTTGCCTCGGACATGATCTGAACAACATGTCACGGGACATTTTATTTTTAAAGAACCACCAATGTTAATGAGTGATCCGTTTCAAGGCCTAGTTCTTTTTTTTTTTTTTTTTTTTTTTTTTTTGAGACAGAGTCTCGCTTTGTTGCCCGGGCTAGAGTGAGTGCCATGGCATCAGCCTAGCTCACAGCAACCTCAAACTCCTGGGCTTAAGTGATCCTACTGCCTCAGCCTCCCAGGTAGCTGGGACTATAGGCATGCGCCACCATGCCTGGCTAATTTTTTCTATATATATTTTAGTTGGCCAGATAATTTCTTTCTATTTATAGTAGAGACGGGGTCTCGCTCTTGCTCAGGCTGGTCTCGAACTCCTGACCTTGAGCGATCCACCCGCCTCGGCCTCCCAGAGTGCTAGGATTACAGGCGTGAGCCACCGCGCCCGGCCAAGGCCTAGTTCTTTCAGGTGAGCTTGAAAGGTAGTGATGCTGTCGTTCCCGCTTTCAGTTTCACCCCTTGAGCTTCTGCTTTCTGATTTGAAAGTTTGCCACTTATGTTGGAACTTTGCTTAATTTTTATTACTAATTAGGATTAAGAAATTAAATTATTCACAGAATGCATGACGTTTTCTTTCTTTCTTCCTCCTCTGCCTTTCTCTAAGTTCTCCTTGGCATATTCCCTCCTTTCACAAGTATCAGTGATTTATAATGGTTACATTTTTTCTGTACATACTGAATCCCAGGCAAACACCCAACATGTGATGCGCATCCTATTGGATCCTCATAACAACATTATGACCTAGTTGCCAGTATTTCCTTATTCTTATTGAGGAAATGGAGACTTTGAGAGGTTGAGTAATTGCCCAAAGACACGTAGTTGTAAGTGACCATTTCTTGAACCAAAGTTGTCTGACTTCCAAGTTGTGTGTCTCAGCCGTGACGCTGCCGCCACCTGGTTCTCATCCAGAGCTTCCCCCACAGCCAGTAGCAAGAGGATGTGCTGAAAAGCAAACCAGAAGATGGGCTGGCCTCCTGACCCTGCCTGCTCTAAGCTCAGCCCTGCCACTTTTTAATTGTATGACTTTTGAAAAGTTACAAAACCTCCCTTCTGTTACCTATGGGAAAAAAACCAACCTATTAATAATAGTATGTACAACATAAAGTTGTTTTGAAGGTTGATATAATCTAGAGCCTGGCATGTAACATGTACTAAATAAGTGCTACTCCTAAACTGTTATACCACTTGTAAGCTTTGGGCAAGAGACTTCCCATCTCTAAATATCACGTGCCTTGTCTGTAAAATGAGGCTCTAATACTCCCTTGCTTTGCTTGGATAGAGCTTTAGGAATCCCTGTACAATGTAAAGTATACCCAGGTTGACCATGTATCCTGGTTTTGTCCCTGTTGAGTGATACATTTTATAAACACCCAAATGTCTCTTTCTCTGACCATCCTATGAAGCTCTCTCCTTTTCTTGCAGTAAGTGCATTTGGTCTGGCGACCTGTTATACCTTACCTACCTATTATTTATTTTAAAACTGTAGCACAGGGACCTTTTCTTTTTTGTTGATGCTAATTTCCCACAGAAAAAGATCAATTGTGGAAATAAACAAGGGAGAGAGGTATATAATATTCAATTCACCAGAGATTAAAAATCTAACACATGAGTTCAGTAACGCTCATTCTGTCCAGAAGTCACGTAGGCAGGGAGTGGGGTGGAGAGGCCTCTGGGCTCTGAGGGGAAGGGCTTGGTTTGACGTCAGCTGCTGTTATGCCATCCAGGGCTCACCAGGGATTGGGCAGCAGAGCAGCTTGGTGGTCCTCTCTGTGTCCCTTTGAAAGGGCCACCTGGCAACAAATGTCTTTATAAGACCAGGAAACCACCTCCTTGCCTTTATCTACAGAGCTTACTTTGGAGTTAATTTACCTGATGACAGAATGACTCAGGCTTTAATAGTTGACTTTAGAAGAGTAGAGAGTATCAATCTCTTTAGTCCCTTTGCACACAAACATTTTTGGTTTTTTTTTGGAAACTTCAAGTGATAGACTTTTTGATCTTTAAAAGTGGTCAGACTTTTGTATTTTGACAGTCTGCTTTATCTAAATTTTACATTTATGTTTAAATAAAAAAATTTAAAATTATTTGGTTCCTCTAGGAAAAAATGTACAGAGGGAACTAAAGGTATTTATCAGAAGAAAAATCCAAGAATGAATACATAACTGTCTTTGAAAGTCACTCACAATCTAATTCCTTTTATTTCAGAGGAACGAGCCAGAATCTATTCTTCAGACAGTGATGAGGGATCAGAAGAAGATAAGGCTCAAAGATTACTCAAAGCAAAGAAACTCACCAGTGATGAGGTGAGACCAAATGTATTCAATTCCAGGGGTTTACGCTGGACCCAGGAGCCAACTCCTGGGAATGAAGAGGAGCTCGCAGAGCAGGAGTACAGACAGATGTCTCCACACGTCAGTAAATTCAGTGAGATAAATGCAGTAATAAGAGTAGGAGTGGCCCAGAGGAGGGTCTGATGCCTGTGCCCCGGTGGGTCTTGGAAAGCTAGCTGCACGGAGGAGGAGACCTCTGCTGGGTGTTCAACAATGAGCAGAAGCTTCTAGGGCCAACTGTCTCTGGTAGGTCACGCCAGGTAGATGGAAAGGCC
This sequence comes from Eulemur rufifrons, assembly GCF_041146395.1. Classification (NCBI taxonomy): domain Eukaryota; kingdom Metazoa; phylum Chordata; class Mammalia; order Primates; family Lemuridae; genus Eulemur; species Eulemur rufifrons. Next base: position 41,549,308 of record NC_090984.1, read on the forward strand.
TGTGAGAGAAAGTGCAGCCCTGAGACATCAAGGCTCATACAAATCTACTGAACAAATCATTCACTGTGATAGATCAGAGAGTGTATCTGTGATCTACCGCCGCACTGAATGATTTTTTCATACTTGGTATTCTTTTTTTAATTACGGAATTCATTCTTTTGGTGGGAATGCCTATTTTTTTTCTTTCTTTATTTTGAGACAGAGTCTCACTCTGTTGCCCGGGCTAGAGTGCCGTGGCATCAGCCTAGCTCACTGTAACCTCAAACTCCTGGGCTCAAGCAATCCTCCTCCCTCAGCCTCCCGAGTAGCTGGGACTACAGGCATGTGCCACCATGCCCGGCTAATTTTTTCTATATATTTTTAGTTGTTTATATAATTTCTTTCTATTTTTAGTAGAGACGGGGTCTCGCTCTTGCTCAGGCTGGTCTCGAACTCCTGAGCTCAAACGATCCACCCATCTCGGCCTCCCAGAGTACTAGGATTACAGGAGTGAGCCACCGTGCCCGGCTTTCACTTGTATTTTTAACCATATCCTTTTCTCAAATTATGAGTACAGGCACTGAGAAATTTTAAGTTTTAATTATACCTATGAAATACTATATATTATTGACTCCAGGTACTATTCGTTCTTTTGATAAATATTCACTGAGCATCTTCACTGTGCTAAACAACATTCTGGACTCTGGGATACACCTGTGAGCAAAACAGAAATTCCTGCCCTCGTGACATTTCCATTCTTGGGTTGTTAGACAGTAAACAAAATAAATAAGGCAAATTCTGTATGTGTTACCGGAGATGGTGAAAAGTGATAAAGAGAAAATTAAGCAGGAAAGCGGTATAGAGGGCTTGGTTGGGGTGTCATGGGAGTTGGGGTGTACGTTTAGAGGTGATGTTCAGGGAAGCTCTCACTGGGAATGGTGGTCTTGACCTGAAGGTAGTGGGAAAGAGAACTGTTCAGCTCTCTGGAGAGTGTTCACACACAAGGAGTAGCGAGTATGAAGCCCCTACGGTGGGAACATGCCTGGCATATTTGAAGCACAGCAAGGAGGCTGAAGCTGGGGCCTTGTGAGTGAAGGGGAGATGTGAAAATAGTGGGGCCAGATCACATAGGGCCTTCTAGGTCATTGTAAGGCTTTTTATTCTGAATGCTGTAGGAAGCCATTGAAGGTTTTAAGCAGAGGAGAGATGATATGATTTAACTCTTAATGGGATCACTGACTGCTGCACTGAGAACAGGTTGATTGTGCTTGTGACGTAATGGTCTCACCTTTGTTTCCCAAATATACGCAAATTAAGGCAGCATTACAGAGTTAGAGAGTAGGAGCTTTGGAGTCTTATAGGGCTGCCTAGGTTTAAGACAATTCACTGCTTCTTTTTTTTAGCTGCATCTAATATGTTATTAATCTGTGTTTTTTAACTTTATCTCTGATCTCTAGAGGTTTAATGTCTTTTTTGAATTGGTCATTTTAGAACTCCTGCTGCTTAGTCATATTTTCAGTTTCTCCTTTTATGTGTTTAAGTATTTTAAACCTACATAAATTGTAGGTTTATGTCTGATAATTCCAATGTCTGAGGTCCTTACATGTCTGATTTTATTGCCTCAGTCTCTTCAGACTATTATGACAAAGTACCATAGACTGGGTTGCTTATAAACAACAGAAATTTATTTCTCAGTTATGTTGGCTGAGAAGTCCAAGATCAAGGTACTAGCAGATTTGGTGTCTGGTTAGTTCCTGTTTCCTGGTTCATAGATGGCACCTTCTTGCTGTGTCCTCACACAGCACAAGGGATAAAGGGAGTCTTTGGGGCCACTTTTATAAAGGCACTAATCCTGTTAATGAGGGCACTGCCCTCATGACCTAATCACCTCCCCAGAAGCCCCGCCTCCTAATACCATCATGGGGTGGGCAGGGGGGCAGTTGGGATTTCAACTTATAAATTATGGGACACAAACACTCAGACCATAGCACTGCATATTATTTCTGTTAGCTCTATCTCATGGTGCCTTATTTTTCTATGCGTTCTGTGATTAGATGATTGATTTACTGAGCTCAGATCAATGGGAATTTTTGAGGCCTAGATTGACGGTTTCCTCCCAAGATGAGTTATATCTGCTTCTGCCAAGGGGCCTTGGTCACTGGATACCTAGGACCGCTTTGAACTATATTCTCGGAGTAAGGTCTTTTTTGATTACCTGGGAAATATGAATGTTGACTGGTGGTTATGAATTCTCCTGGAAAATTTTATTTTGGTTTTTAATCCCTTGCCAGTTAGTTCCAATGTTTGAGATTGGAAATTGTCCTCACAGTCATTTAGAACAGAGGCTGACACATTAAATTCTACTGACCTAATCTGGCCTGCTGCCTTATTTTTAAAATACAGTTTTATCAGAACCCACTCATGCTTAATCATTTATATATTATCTGTGGCTGTTTTCTCGCTACAGTGGCAGAGTTCAGTAGTTGCAACAGAAACCGAGTGGCTCCCCAAAGCTAAGATATTTATTAGATGGCCCTTTACGTTAAAAAGTTTGCTGAATCCTGCCTCAGAGAAATGGGGCTGGGCTTATTTCTGGTTTATTTTTACACTAAAAAAGTAGTCCTTCGGGGTCTGCTATTAATCTGCTCAACTTGATCTTTGTCTCCTGTTTTCTGTACCCTGCAAGGCATAAAAACCGAAGTTCATATTTCTGTTGTTTGGTAATTGTCTTCTGGGAGGAAGCTTGCTTCAGTGCTCTACTTATGTCTCTGGGTTCCTGCTTTCACTTAATTTTTGGCCTCTCTACCTTATTTTCTTGCTATCACATTGATTTGTTTATATTTTACCCATCATTGTTAGTTACTTTCAGAAGAAGGATTGTTCAGAGTATTCTGCCATATTGTAGGAAATGTATGTTAATGCTTCTGTTATCCAGGATTTTCAAGTATTTTGATCATTTTGGGCTTCCATGAGCTCTTCTTGTGTGAAGCAGAATCCCATTCTTAGGTTATTGCTAATCACAACATTTAATATTTCTCAATCATTCTTGGAAGTGCCATGCTATGAAGATAACTAGACAAAATTTGTTACCTTATTCTGCAACATACTTGTTTTAAATTAAATGAGGTAACATCTTAACGATGCATTTACAGTGTGTTAAACTGTTGGCAAATGGGAGTCTTCGTCTAAGCAGATGCTGTTTATTTTTTGGCAAGCAGAAGCTGTGAATGAAAATTGAGAAGTGCCATGGGACTTCTGTATATTCCTAGTATTCTCAGAAATGAAAATTTTTTTTTTTGTTTTAAAATGTGATCCTAACTTTCTTCTAGGCTGGACAGTTGCAAACCTGTAGCTGCCTCACTTAAAAATGCCTCTTGGGAGTGGCCTCCTAGCTAGCTGTCTGTAACAGGAGCTTCCCCACCCAAATACTCTCTCTTAGGCCTTCCCGTACTCTCCCCTCTCCTTCCCTGACAACAGAGAGTTTACTTCTGCCTGGACCTCCCAACTCCTGCCACCACCTGTTCATACTACCCCGGTTTGAGTCCTGGCCCCGTAGGTTACAATGGAAGAGAGAAAGAAATGGAGTGTTCCTGCTCTAGGTCCCTCTCCGTACTTTGCACACTAAAGCCCACCCAAACACCTGGCCTGAGCATGCCTCTATGATATAGGGGAGTTTTCAGACCCAAAGTTCCACTCTAGAAAACCACCATTATCACCAGAGCATGTCTTGATGTGGGGCCAAGGGCGAGTCCAGATTAGAGTGAACTGGATCGTTGAATTTTGCTGCTACCCTTTCCTACTTGTGTGGCCTTGGGCAAGTCTTCTCAGTTTTCTGAGTCTGTTTCCTCATCTTCTTACTGAAAGCATAGCACATGTCCCCGAGGCCTCATCAGAAGAAGGAATACAAGTGATTTGAGGAGAAAGAAGTTTATTCATTTTTTGGCAAATGAGGAGGTTGGCAGACTCCTGTCTTAAAGTACCAATGTCCTGCCTCTGAGCAGGAATACAGAGCTTTTAAAGGGGAGGTCTGTAGCTTCAGGATATTGCTGTTCAACTATAGTTGATGGTTCTGGTTCATCCCATCTTTGACTGGACATTCTCCATGACCTCGCCAGGACAGTTCCCTAGAGCCATCTCCAAAGAACAAAGGACACTCCCCTGCCCCTCCTGACCATTGGCTTGGGGCAGGGATGCAGGTTTTAATTCCCAAAAGGAGTTGGGCAGATTTTAGAGAGACAGAAACATTTTTACCCTTTTTCAGGCCATTCCCCCCGTTACAGTCTGATCAATGGGGTTTTATGCTTGCTGTCTTGTAGGGTACAGCAAATAACAGAAAGTGGGTAACACAGTGACATGTAGTAGCTGAATAGCAAATGCTACTTTCCCTTCTCCAGCGAGGTCTAAGTTACTAAAAAGGAAGAAAATGTAAAGGAGAGCTTTTTGTCCTCCCTCATTTTTATAAGCAGTAAAACTTTAGGAGACCTAAATTACTTCAAAGATAGAAGAAAAATGCGTAGGAGGAGTAACTGTGTGATGGTGTTCTGTTCTTCAGGGATCTGGGAAATGGGAAAGACCCAAGGTGAAAGAAACAGATGGAGACAATGGAAAAGGAAGGTGTCAAGGCCAATCCCCAGCTTGCTTAGACAGGAGCGGTTCCCTGCTGAGAAGCGTTGGTTAGAATATGGTGCCCAGTGGCCTCCGCTGTGTCTCTCCTTCCTCCACCAGCTCTCCCTCTGGAACCTCCATTCTCCCCTTGGCCACCCTGCCTTATCTTCATAGCTTGTGGACTGCCTGTTTCTGTGTCTACAGGGACCTGCATTCATGACCATGGTAGCAAGCTTTCTTTTAGCCTCAATGAGAGTATTTTGTCATTTGCTGCATTTACATATGACACAGGGATGGATTCCAGTTACCTTTAGTAAGGCAGCATCCACGTGCGTAATTTCACAAAACAAAGTCACCCTGAAGGATTCCCTCACCTACGTGCCTGGAGTCTGAGGAGCGACATGGCTTGCAGCGGTTTACTGCGCTCCTGTGTGGCTGCCAGGGAAGTCAGTCCTGGCAGGCTGTCCAAGGCGGGATTCCACAGCTGCTCATCCCAGACAGTGGATTTGGACAGGTGCTGATTAGACTCATTCGAGAGAGCCCTGGCCACCTCCTGGCTGTGGCGGGGCCTATCCAGGGGCCTTCAGGACAGGCTATGCCAGCTTGTAGAAGCGTCCAGCTAGTTCTCCTTTTAACACTCTAATTTAATCTCATTAAAGAATTTTAGAGCTGAAGAGATCAAACACACTAAGGCTTACTTTGGGAGGTTACCAGAAAACAGTGCTGGCGTGTAGTGTTTAAGATAAGATTGTTCAGCTGAAAATAAAAGACAAGCAGTGTGATTGAACATGCTCTTTGCCTTTGCCGATGTGGGGTCGAGAGAGAAGACTTTGGGTTTGCTCCAGACTAGGAAGTAGGAAGGGAGGGGCAGTTGCTACATCTTGAGGGGAGGATCCATCTTTCAGTATTGCTGTTCGGGTGCCTCCTGCTGCTGCCAGGGAGTGAGTGGAACAGGACTTCTCTAAATCCCTTAGTGTAGATTCGCTTTCCCCTGTGAACTCTCCCGCGGCACTGCAGGTCTGCGGGTGCACATGTGGGATACTAAGCAGGAAGCAAGTGTGAGAGGCTGTCTTGTCCCTCAGAGGGCCAGCCACGGGGACCACCAGGAATAAGTGGGCGTGCCGGGTTGTTCTACATCTGGAAGCATCGTGTGGTCCCAGCAGCAGGATGCCTGGCCTTCCCCAACTTCAGCCTTTAAGCCGTGAGGAGGCTGGTTAATGGCATTCTGGAGTGTCATATTCAGTGTCAGTTCATTTAAGTCAGTATTTGATATTTTTTAGATGTTGATATGTTCAAATAACTTCCTTGAATTGTTTGTTTCTGTTAGAGTATTGTACAGAATGATTTTATACAGAGGAAACTTGTGTATGGAAGACCTTTTAATTTCTTCAAATATGGTCTTAAAAACCTTTATGATGTGAATTTTTAGTACACCTAAAACAAGAAATTGTTATAAGAATATTGAGTTTTAAAATTCCGCATTTTAGATAATGAAAAGTGGTGAAATGCTGAGGAGGCAGAGGAAAAAGGTTGAGTAATAACCTGGTCATGGTAAAATCATTCCGACAGGACGAGCGGTTCTACAGGCCAGACCTCCCAGGGCGAGCCCTGACCCTTCCCAGGGCAAACGCTCTCCAGCGCCTGCCCGCCCTGCTCCGTGTACAGCGGTTTCCCCGCGAGGGATGAGCTCACACTTGCTAATCCCTTACGATTTCCCTCCCAATCCGTGGGGGCCTGAAGCTGGGTTTTATAGTTAGTTTGTGGTGAACTTTGCAAAGCTGTCATTTTGGACTGCCCTCTAATCCCTGTAGATTTGAAAACTGGACATGACTTTGCTGGTTTTATTCTCCTGGCGAGTGTTCTTATGCAAATAGTTACTTTATTTTGAGTTTTCAGAGGGTCATTCAGCTCAGAGCTATTTGTGATCAACCATCCTAGAAATGATCTCTATTGACTTTTAGAGTTTTAAAAATGTTGTCTGTTTACATGCTTACTTCGGCAGCACACATACTAAAATTGGAAGGATACAGAGATTAGTGTGGCCCTTGTGTGCAAGGATGACATGAAAATTCATGAAATGTTCCATATGAAAAAACATATATAATTACACATTTTATCTGTTTAGGAAGGTGAGCCTTCTGGAAAGAGAAAAGCGGACGATGATGATAAAGCAAATAAAAGGCATAAGAAGTATGTGATCAGTGATGAAGAGGAAGAAGATGATGATTGAAGTATGAAATGTGAAAAGATTTTATATATTTTATTGTACAGTTATAAATATGTAAACATGAGTTATTTTGATTGAAATTAATTGATTTGCTTTTGTGTAATATTAATTGTAATAAAAAATTTAAAAGCCAAGTCTCTGTGTTTAAGACGTGGTTTTTCAAAGGCAAGTTGACTAAAAAAAAAAAAAAATTTTTATAGAGATGGGTTCTATGTTGCCCAGGCTGGTCTTGAACTCCTGGCCTGTGGAGATCCTTCTGCCTCGGCCTCCCACAGTGCTGGGATTACAAGTGTGAGCCTGTGTGCCCCACATCCAGTTGATTTTGCTAACACCTTGCACAGAGTCTTAGGTTTTCTTGAGTTTCTGCTGCTCTGCCCTACCCCACTTCCTCCCACAAAGAAGCCTCCGGCCAGGGCCAGGATTCTCACAGTTCTAGAAACTGGAAAAATCAAAGTGTTGGCAGGGTCACGCTCCTCTGAAGGCTCTTGGAAAGAATCCTTCCTTGCCTCTTCCTAGCTTCTGGTGATTCCCAACAATTCTTAGCTTAAGACAGTACTGAAATGTCTGCGTCAGTCTTCATATGACCTTTCTTCTTTTGTGTCTGTTCTGGGTCTCTGAGTATCTCCAGGTCTCCCTCTGTTTCTAAGGACACTATTCATTGGATTTAGGGCCAACCCTAACCCAGTGTGACTTCATCTTGGCTACTTACATGTACAAAAGTCCCATTTCCAAATAAGGTCACATTCTGAGGTTCTGGGTAGACATGAATTTTGAGGGTCACTATTCAACCTTCTATAATAATCGTGGTAAATAATATCGTAGACAATTTTTATTTATTTTTAATTGTGCTTTTTTTTTTTGAGACAGGGTCTTGCTTTGTTTCTGGGCTGCAGCACAGTGGGGTTATTTACAGCTCACAGCAGCCTCAAACACATGGGCTCAAGCGATCCTCCTGCCCCGGCCTCCCAGGTAGCTGGGACTACAGGCACGCACAACCACACCTGGTTAATTTTTTTTTTTTGGTAGAGATGGGGTCTCACTGTTACCCAGGCTGATCTCAAACTCCTGGCCTCAAGCAATCCTCCCACCTGAGCCTCTCAAAGTTCTAGGATTACAGGTGTGAGCCACTGCGCCTGGCTGTAATATAATTTTTAAGATATTGTATTAATATAGAATTAACGCAGAAAATCTGTGATGAACAAAATGTCAAAATTGTAAATAAAGACAGGATCTAACAGGTCTAGGATTAGGGTGAGGCAAGTGAGAGGGGCAAGTCATACAGGGGCAGAACTGGAGTCTGTCTTTAAGATTTTGTTTATCATGAATTTTTTGCATTAATTTTGATTTTTAAAAAATACTGCATTACAATATTATTTATCTTGATTACTGAGATTTTGGTGCCCCTTGTATTTGCTAGCAAGGTGAGTGTCTCGTTGTTGCAACCTAGGTGTGGCTGTGCTTTCTCAGAGCATGGCGGCTGGGTTCCAAAGGTGACTACCCCGAGAGAGATCACCAGGTGAGAGTGGTATATATTGTCTTATTTTTGTACTACCTTGTATGACCTAGCATTAAAAGTCACACAACCTGGCTTCCATCACATTTTGTTTGTTAGAAGTGAGTCACTAATGTGAGCCCATTTTCAAAGGGAGGGGAATTTGATGGCTCTTGATGGGAGGAATGGCAAAGACTTTGAGGGTATGTTTTACTTACAGCTTCTGCCTCTACTTACCTTCTACCCTACTTCCTTCCTGGTGCTGTTTAGTACACTCTGGGAGTGGTGGTTGTGGGAGGCCTACCCTGAAGCCAGGTTATAGAGAAAGAAAAGTGACTTCAAGAAAGGTCCTGAGTTACCATGTCATCGTGTCACTTTCCTAACTCAAACATCTTCAATGCCTTGCTATTTTCTGGCTTATCAAATTGAAACTCCTATGACTGGTTTTAAGTTCTGACCCCTTCCTTTCCAAGGCAACATGGGTTTTTTTGGTTGTGTGGTTTTTTTTTTAATTTGCTAGCGGATACTTGTGTGTCGGTTATTAATTAAACTCTTGTCTCCCATCTCCACACCAGCCCTTCTGTGCCTGGCACTGTGATGCCGGAGCCAAGACTCCACAACCTGGGTTTCAGCTTTGCCAGCTGCCCCCTGTTAGGGGGCGCTAGAGGAAGACTAGATGCCTGGATAACAAAGAAGGGACTGCTCCTTCCTGTTTGTTCATGGAACTTTCTGGGGGCTTCCTGTTGGCTTGCATTTCACCCAACACTTCACCTCAGCAGAGGCGGTGCCCTTCTGCAGGAGCTGAGTCCAATTTGCAGTTTTATCAACACTTGGAGAGCCAGCTTCGTTCCCCCCTGTGAGACATCGGACCAGCTGGACAGCTGCTCTTCCTCAGGTAGGAGCCGCAGCTCCCAGGGGCCCCTGAAGTTTTTAAAAGTTTAATAATTCCACCTCTTCCCTGTGTTCCCTCAGCCCTAGAGGTGGAGGTTGCTCTCTGCATTTGCTGCCTCTGTGGTCCCTCAGAGTTCCTCTTTTTATAATTTGAGTAACCTAGCCAATAGCTTTAAACCTATTTACAACTTTTAAAAATACTCCATCTGTACTGATGTGTTTTCTGACTAGAATCTGACTAGATGGTCAGGAAAATGAACTCTCAAAGCTGGAATTTGGGGATTGGTTTGGCTTTGAATGTAGTCGGAGCTCCTCACCGGTGGGGGGTGGGACCCTGGTACTCCACAGTGTTTGCTGGTGTCTTGGATCGGATTATCTCGTGGGTTTGGGGCCGTCAGTAGCTACTGCACTTGTCTGTTAGTCATCGTGACTGTGGTGTGGGATGGATATTTCTGAGTGCCCTGGAGCACTTATAGAAAGAAAATGACAAACTTAGATCTTAAATGTTCATCTCAAGTCTTGGTTGGAGAACCAGTGAGCGTTCGTGACAGCCCTAAAAGGTTCTCATGTCTTGGAGCCACAGGGCTGAGGTAGCTGAAAGTCAAACAGCATTTAGTTATGTGGTTATAGATTTATAACATCAGTTGAATTCGCAGCCTCTGTGAGTCTCTCATGTGAAAGTTAAGGCAATGATTGGGAAGGAAACAAGGAATGGGGATGTTACGGACAGAAATTGTGTCCCCTGAAAACTCATTTGTTGAAGCTCTAACCCACCCCCCAATGTGATGGTATTTGGAGGCAGAGTCTGGGAGATGATTAGGTTTAGATGAGTTTGTGATGTGAGGGTGGGGCCCCCTGAAGGGATTAGTGTCCTTAAAAGCAGGGGAACAGGGACCAGAGCTCTCTCGTCATGCAAACAAAGAAGAGGTCATGCGAACTCACAGCAAGATGGTGGCTGCCTACAAGCCAAGAGAAGAGGCCTCAGGATGGAGCCCACCTTGCCGGCACCTTGATCTCGGACTTCCCAGACTTTGGAACTGTGAGAAATGAATTTCTATTTTTTAAGCTATGCAATCTGTGGTATTTTGGTATGACAGCCTGAGCAGACTAAGACAGGGGATCTCTCTTTGGACTCGGATAAGGCTGAAAAACTCAAATTTCCCAGTCACTCTGAGCCTCCCTGGTCCCCTGTGTCTGAGGAAACTAGTCCTTTTTTTTTTTTTTTTTTTTTGCTTAAAAACATTATAATAACATCACCTGGGGGCAGTTCTCATTCTTCTCAAGACTTACCTGACTGAATGCTGTCTGACTCACCTTTTTACCAGTAGAGCCACCACTAGGATCTCATCATGAACAAAGCAAGCACAGAGTCTGAAGAAGAAGTAGCTTTATACATACCATAAGAATTACAAGATTTTGCTAACAAATATAGGCAGAAGCCTGGGGAATATGTGTGGAAGTGGATTCTAAGAATGTGAGAGGAAGGATAGAATATAACACTAGCTTGGGCCAAATTTATTTATATGGGTGCACTTATATGTTCTGGATTTAATGTGTTAGAGCTATATTAATAGCTTGACGAGGCTCTATACTTGGGTGGTTAACCAAACTCAATGGTAGCCTACATTTAATGAAGTTGAGAGGCCAAAGCTTCCCTGGCATTATGTGGAGGAGGGAATCCAAAGGCTTATTAGGGAGACAGGAATGTTGGAGTAGACTTACCTTATGTGACCTGCATACCGCCCGTTCCCTCCTCCAACTGCATTCCTTGAGAGGGCCAAGTGATGCTCCTTTCATTAGGACATTGAGAAACATATTAGTAAGGGGGGGACATATATCCTCCAGAAGCTGTAGGCAGGTAAGAGAGGAGGTGCTGCCATTGAGATGGGATCCCAGAACAGAGGCCAAGTGGCAGTGTTTAAATGCTGGAGCCAAGATGATGGGCCTGTTACTAAAAAGTGCAGCAGGAATGTAGCAGGACAGCAATCAGAATGTTTTGATCTGCAGAGATTTTTAGTGGTAGCTAATTGATCATAGTGTCCCTAGGAATAGAATAGATGGGCAGGCTATCAAAGTGTTGCTTCATCTGTATAATTGTATTATTTGGGGCAGTTCTTCAGGATTCTTCCTCACGGGGACCCAGTCTCCCCTTCCATTACATCAACATCCCCTTGAGGAAGGATCCTGAAGCACTGCCACAATCATATATTGTAAATCTTCCTGCAAGCCTTCCCCAGAGGAAACCAGCCATTTACTAGAGTGGCTTTGCACTGGGGAAAGGAAATTCCCAGAATTTGGGGGTTTCTAGATATGGCTCATTCCTAGAACCTAAAATCCAATGGTGGCCCACCAGTCAGAGTAGGGGCTAACGGTGGTCAGGTGATAGGCTTAGTTTTAGCTCAAGTTCAACTCACACTATGCCCAGTAGATTTGCAGATCTACGTTATGATTACTTACCCAGTTCTTTTAAAAAAAATTTTTATTATTTTTACTTTCTAAAATCTTTGTAGAGACAGGGTCTCATTATGTTGCCTAGGCTGATCTTGAACTCCTGGCCTCAAGGGATCCTCCTGCCTCAGCCTCCCAAAGTGCTGGGATTACAGGTGTGAGCCACGGCACCCCGCCTCCCCAGTTCTTAAATATATGAAAATTGGAATAGATAAATTTTGTCAACTGAGAGATTCCCATGCTGTCTTTCTGATCCATGAAATAAATACCATTATGGTAGGAGGGACCAAGTGGAAGTCTCTGGAACTTCTTTTTCTTACTAGGATAATAAACCCAAAACAGCACTGCAGCCTGAAGGGAATCGCAGAGATGAAGACACCACCAAAGATATGAAAGAAGCTGAGGTGATGACACCTCTTACATCCTCCATTGGCCTCATCAGTTTCACCTGTGCAGATGGCAGATGGATCTTGGAAACGACGAGTTATCTTAACCCTAATCAGGTGATGACTCCAAAAGCAGCTGCTATTTCGTGTTACTGTGTTTACTGGAGCAAATCAACGGCCACTGACACCTGGTATTGCAGCTGTTTACCTAACAAATGCTTTTTTCTCCGTATCGCTATGTCAGGACGGACAGAAACAGTACGCTTTTACTTGTTAGCCCAATGGCACAACTTCGGTCTTGCCTCCGAGTTACGTGGACTCACCTGCACTCTGCCATAAAGGAGTCCGCGGAGATCTTGATCATCTTGACATTGCACACATCACACTGGTCCGCTGTGTCAATGACATTACGCTGATTGGATCTGAAGAGCAGGAAATAGCAAGTACTATACTTTAGATGCCTTAGTAGTTAGCATGCAAACCAGAGGGTGGGAGATGAACCCCATCAATACTCAGGGGTTTGCCACCACAGTGAAGTTTCCGGGGCATGTCTGGATATCCCCTCCAGAATGAAGCATAAGATGCTGCACTTTGAACCATTTACCATTACGAAAAGAATGTTTGGTGGATCTTTTTGGATTCGGGAGCCAATGTACACTTTATTTCATTGTGCTACTTTGACCTTTTGCCAAGTAAGGCATAGATGCTGCCTGTTTTGAGTGAGGACCAGAGTAAAAGAATGTTCTGCCCTAAGTCTAGGCTGCAGGGCAAACTTCTCTTCCATGGGGGCCTAATAACCCAGCAGACCAGTGATGCTTGATGTGTCTGTGGCAAACGCCACTGCTGTGTGAACCCTTTGGCCAGGATCAGTAAGGGAAGTGAGTTCAGGCCTCTTGGGATTTGGAACATACCCATGCCCTCTTTTGTAGATAACCCCTTTTGAGAAACAACTGCTGGCTTGCTTCTGAACACCTACTCATGGGACATCAAGTAGCCACCCAGCCTGAGCGTCACACCATGAACTGGGTGTTTTCTGTCCCATCAGCCATAAGGTTGGCCATATGGATGGCGCTCTGGCACCAATCTATCATCTGGGCCCAATGAGGTCCAGAAGGCAGGAGAACGTTTCTTGAGTAGGTGGCTCAGACTCCTGCTAAATGGCTTCTTCTGTTTCCTCCTCCAAAAGCAAGAAGCCTGGCTCCAGTTATCCTCAGTATATTTGCTCATTTGTTCAGTCCCCCATATGCAAATAATAAAATGACTACAGATATCTGCTCAGCTCTGGGCCACGCACAGCAGCCATGCAGACCAAGTTCCCATTTCATTTATAGCTCTAAAAGCTCTACTCATACTGAGAATTAAAAAGACTGCAGTACTCAATAGTTGAAGAAAGGGGCAGCAACTCTACAGACCCTTAAAGGAAACACCCAAGAAACTCGAACGGAATGAAATGGATGTATTAAGCACTCAGGTGTACTGTGCCAAGTGAGTGAACATTTAACACAAATGTGGATAAATACAGACAAAACGGGCTTCTGTGAATATTCCCCTCACAGTGAAGATACGTGCAGTGTCGGGCTGGTCCTGAACAGCACTGTTGTCAGATCCTGTTAAGGACTCTTTCTGTTTTGGTTCATAATTTTGCTCCTTTGTTGCTATGTATTTCAGCAGGAAGCCCTGGCAGCTGTTGGTTAACAGATGTCTTTGTTAGGGAGCCACAATCACAACTGAAGCTACTGTCAAATCTGCTTTGTGACAACTGGGGGATTACGACAAGAGAAAAGCGTCAGCATAACTCCTTTGTGGGAGATGTCTTTTTCTTAGACCTTATAAAATGGTGCAAATTATTCATCTGGCTGTACATTGCTACTGGTACATTGCACTTACTGACTTATGCATGTTAATTGGGAAAATAGTCCTAGGCCATGGTAGCTTTTCATGTTCTAGAAACTCACACATTTTGGCCCTGGCTCCTAATTCTACAGGACAAGCTTCTTTTGTATACTTAGGCTCTATTAAGGATGCATCATTTTTAAAAAGCCAACAATTTAGGAAAGATTTACAACATTTTTACAGAATTCTTAGGTTTGTTTTTTTTTTTTTTTTTTTTTTTGAGACAGAGTCTCACTCTGTTGCCCAGGCTAGAGTGAGTGCCGTGGCGTCAGCCTAGCTCACAGCAACCTCAAACTCCTGAGCTCAAGGGATCCTCCTGCCTCTGCTTCCCAAGTAGCTGGGACTACAGGCATGCACCACCATGCCCGGCTAATTTTTTCTATATATTTTTTTAGCTGTCCATATAATTTCTTTCTATTTTTAGTAGAGATGGGGTCTCGCTCTTGCTCAGGCTGGTCTCGAACTCCTAAGCTCAAATGATCTGCCCACCTCGGCCTCCCAGAGTGCTAGGATTACAGGCGTGAGCCACCGCGCCCGGCCTTCTTAGGTTTTTTGAAGGGTAAATGCTAGTAAAATTTCTCTAAAGAATGTATCACAAGCCTGTCATGTGTTAATTGATTTGTTGACGGAAAGAAAAGCCCATTTATTAATTAAGTGTGCCTAGCTATCAAAAGCTAGTGAGTCCATATGGACTTGGAGTTTTTTCTTTTCTTTTCTTTTTTTTTTTTTTTTTTTGAGACAGAGTCTCACTCTGTTGCCCAGGCTAGAGTGAGTGCCGTGGCATCAGCCTAGCTCACAGCAACCTCAAACTCCTGGGCTCAAGCAATCCTACTGCCTCAGCCTCTCGAGTAGCAGGAACTACAGGAATGCGCCACCATACCCGGCTAATTTTTTCTATATATTTTTAGTTGTCCAGATAATTTCTTTCTATTTTTAGTAGAGACAGGGTATCCGCTCTTGATCAGGCTGGTCTTGAACTCCTGAGCTCAAATGATCCACCCGCCTCGGCCTCCCAGAGTGCTAGGATTATAGGCATGAGCCACCGCGCCCGGCCGAGTTTTTTCTTTTGAAAGGTTTTTAACTATAAATTCAGTTTCTTTAATAGACATAGGACTGCGTTTATTAAATAGGTTGTCTATTTCTTTTTGAGAGAATTTTGGTAGTTTGTGACATTTAAAAAATTGGATCATTTAGTCTCTAAGTTGTTGAATTCATGTGTATAGAATTATTTGTATTATTGCCTTATTCTTTTAATATTTGTGGATTCTGTAGTGATAGCCTCTCTTTTATTTATGATATTTATAATTTGTGTTTTCTCATGTTTTTTAGTCTGGCTAGAGGTTTATCAATAACATAAAGATCTTTTCAGAGAACCAATTATTGGTTTCATTGATTTTTCTCTGTTTTTCTATTTTAAGTTTTATTGATTTTTTTTTTTCCTTTTTATTATTTCCTTCCTTTGACTTGCTTTGGGTTTCTTTTGCTCTTCTTTTTCTATTTCCTTAAGGTATACGCTTCAATTATTGATTTGAGATCTTTATTCTTTTCCAAAATAAGTATTTAATACTATAAATTTTCAAGGACTTCTCACTGCATCCCACAAATGTTGATATTTTATATTTTTGTTTTTATTTTTTTAAAAAAAAATTTAATTGATACTTCCCCTTTGACCCAGGGATTTAGAAATACTTTAATTTCCAAGTATTTGGAGATCTTTCTGACATTCATTTCTAATGTAATTGCATTATGATCAGAGAATATATTTTACATGGTTTCAATTTTAAAAATTTTGTTAAGTATTGTTTTATGACCTAGGATATGTGTCAGATGTGGGATTTGATTTTACCCTATTATAAGCTGTTAAATTAGGCTGTTAATATTTCATGGCTGCTGGCATTAGTGTATACATGTAATTAGTGATAAACAATAAGCCCCTCATCTCAATAGCCATAAGTAGCATCATTTTTACTTTGCTGAAGTGGATGTTTACAGGAACCATGAGAAAGGTGAGGAGTCTCTCAGCAGTGATTATGTGGATAGACTTTGGAGTCAGGTGACCTTTTTGCTGGTTCCCTTCCTGTGTGGCTTTGGACCAGTTAATAACCACTCAGAATTCTTGATCTGCTAAATGAAGAATGGACTACTTCACGTGACTATTTCATGTAGGCTGAGAAAGTTCAGCAAGGAGACTTTAGGGAAATTACTTAGACCCTTTCTTATAGTCATATGTAAATACTCACCTTTATGGAGGTGAATGGGGAGGCAGAGGGCTGATCACGGCACTAGTAATGTTGAAGGACCTGGGACCACACAAATATTCATAACTGATAAAAATCAAGTTAAAATAAATACCTAGTAATTCATGTTAGATCTGAAGGAACTGATAATTGAAAACAGAAAGTCTTGGTACTGGCGGCTTACTTTTGATTGAATGAATGATGAGTTTCTCGGGTCTGTAACATCCGCTGATGGCTTCGCTTCCTTTCCCCCTGCCGGCTTCTTGCCTGGGTCACTGACACAGTCCTTTAGGGTATTTGCTTTCTAGAGATCATTTTTGCTAGCACCTCGCTGGCATTCTGGGCTGAGAGAATGTGTGTGTGGGGGCCAGTATGGATCTGTACTTTTGAAGCCTATACTTTTAAGTGAAGGACAGACATGTGGGGAGAGCTCAAGTCTCAACTTTGGGTATCCAGAGACTGTCGGAGGTCATCTGGGATCCTGGGCTATAAGAGAAGTGGGAGAACAGGGACGCAGAGAAAAGCAGGGAGGAAGTGCCTCCTGGGGAATGTGTTAGTCATGTATTGCTGCGTAACAAATCAGCCCCTAACTCGGCAGCTTGAAACATTTAATACAGCACACAGATCCTGAGGCCGGGAACTCAGGAATGGCTCAGCAGGGTGGTTCTAGCTCAGGGGCTCTCACAGGCTGCAGTCCAGGCGTGGCTGACACTATGTTATCTAAAGGCTGGAGCTGTTTCCTAGATGGCTCACATGGCTCTCAGCAGAGGCTTCAGTTTCTCACCCCGTGGGCCTCTCCATAGGCAGTTTGAGTGTCCTCACAGCACAGCTGGCTCGGCCAGAGCAAATGACCCGAGAGAGAAAGAACAAGGCAGAAAAGCCACAGTGTCTCTCCTAGGCTCACCTCAAAATTGAGGTTGTATTCATTCCATTGATCACATAAACCAGCTGTGACACAGTGTTGGAGCAAACCACACAGTGGCACGGAAACACTGGGAACTGTCTTGAAAGCTGGCCATCACAGCGACTTTGCCTTTCACCAACCAATTTTGCCTCTCTCCAAAGACACTGTAGTCAGGCTTTGGCGGGCCAGGCTCAGGGAGCTGATCTGAGGTCGGTTTAAGGAAGAATTGGCTTATGAATCTTGGGAATATGTTGAAGTGGTGGGCCAAGAACTACCTGTGTAAAGAACTTTAGAGAAATTAATACTGTGCATTTCCCCCCACCCCCACGTGGACAATTACAGTACGACCATGGATCTGTTTGGAGATATAGATGACATATCTTCAGAGAGTGACGAGGACAATCTACTACCTATTCCAGGACAACCTGTTGTAAGTAAAACCACTAATCACAACCGATCCTATTATTCAAAGCGAAGAAAAGTTTCAGAGGCTGACGGGTCCGTCCCTCTCATGTTGAGAGGGGATATGGATAACTAAACATCTGATGAGTGCGTGACTTTCTTAGCTGTATTGAGAATTCATTTCTAGATATAAGAAGGCACAGAAGGAACTTCTCAGGAGGAGGTTGATGCCACGCTTTAGGGCCTGGACTGTGAGGAGTCATAATGTGAAACCTTTGATTTAAAGGTTTTTCTTATTCAAACCTGTGCCATGAAGCATGGGCTGTGTCAGTGTTCTTCTCTGGTTTTCATAGTTGCTTTGTATTGATGGGTTGAATACTTTCACACTTCTTTTGCTGAGTATACCATGCACAATAGATAAGTCAACAAAATAGATACCTTTTCTAGTAATGCAGGCAAACAGGTCTTGTTCTCTATGGGTTTTTTGTTTGTTTATTTTGGTTTTGTGTGTATGTGGATGGTAAGGCTTTAGGGAGAGGCTTGGAAGGGTGGCTGACTGTTTTGTCCCTAAAGTGGTGTCTAAATTTACCACCTGTCAAACCTGCATCTACCTAGCACAGGAAGAGTAAGCCGAGAACATTTCTTGTATCTCTGCACGTTTTCATTTCTCTCTTAGGATGAATGTGGAGTACCCCATGACCAGCAGGAGGAAGAGCCCGTTTCTGAAACCACAATGGAAATAGAAATTCCCAGTATTAATTCTGATTTAGGAAATGAATTGTATTTTGTTAAACTACCCAAGTTTCTCAGCATAGAACCCAAGTAAGAGTACTAATTAAAATTTTTAAGATACTGAATAAAAATATGTAGAATGTAAATATTTTTTCTTATTTATCATGAGTTGACTAAGCACAAAGATAGGGGATTTCTTATATAATTCTGAAAAAAAAATACATCTAGGACACGCTGTGTTAGAAAAATGATGAATTTACTGGTCAGAGAATTTCAATGCTAATAATTTTTCTAGCATTTTGGCACTTTCTTTTAAATGAACAGATTGCAACTGATGAATGTGTTTTTCACTAGTATAAAGCTGAAAAAACATAAAATGAGAGTGAGAAAGTTTGCTAAAGAAATCACAGATTTTCAGTGCAAAAGCTGTTGTGAATCTAGAAAAGAAAATGATTTTGGACAACAAAATAGTGTCAAGTATTACTCACTAAGGCGCATGCATGCAAACTTTTGTGCAGTTAAACACAACACGGTTTCTAAAAAAATATGTAAAGATAGACCATATGTCACCTATACTTTAGAAGACATTTCATCAAGGAAGATTTTGAATTATTAGTCACATTTGGAGTTTATTTCAGGCATTATGCTTTAAAAACAAATTTTAAGAAAGTAATTTGCATACTTCCTTGAAGGTTTACATGAAGTTATTTGTCTACTGTGGTTTTTAGAAACAAATTGTATTGGTACATGTATAGAGATAATTTATAGTATTAATCATATTCATTATAAATATGGCTAATATGACATTAAAAACAATTTTTAGACCTTTTGATCCTCAGTTTTATGAAGATGAATTTGAAGATGAGAAAGTGCTTGATGAGGAAGAGAGAACCAGGTTAAAATTAAAGGTACCCTCCTACGCGCTATTCCTTTTTTTCTTTTGACTTTTTCCTTTTATAACGTAAAACAGAGGGATGACAACTTGAGACTGAACTTATGAAAATGATCTTTCATGTTTCCTGTTTAATCAACAAATAGCTCTTTGGACTGAGGAATTAAACGTCTTTTCAGAATATTTTTAGGGGAGAAGGTACATTTTTTATCCCTGTAGAATTGTCACTTGCCTTTTTGTTTTTTTGCAATTGTATTTTTTTGACAGAAGTAAAGATAAAAATTCTTGAATATTGTTAACTACTTCATTATTATAAATAACAGTGTAGCAAGGTATATGGAACTGCCTCCATTTTATAGTGGGTTGACTCTAGCAACTTCTGACAATAGAAATGTCTCAGGCTCTTTATGGCTATTCTAATAATGTACAAAAATGTCATTAGGTGGTCCTCTCTAGGTGGCCTGGGATGGCAAAACACTACCATTGCTCACACAGGGATGTTGTCTTCCTTAACAGGGTTTCCCTACAAGCTTCTGCCAGGGGGCCCAGTGGTAGCACTGGGCAGGGTCAACTTTTACGTTACTTTTGTGACTTTGGATTTCCCTGCTATACGGGTAGAGGAAATTTGAACTCAAAAACAGGACAAAGCACAGATCTCAGGCTTTAATTTGTTGTTAATTGTTTATTACTTTAAAAATTTTTTAATTTCATGCCCAGAGTGTCCCTGTCTCATAGCCCTTCCAGTGGCACTGCGGTAGGCAGAGGTCTCAAGTTTACCTGCTTGGCTCCTGTGAACCCGAAGCCTTATCCTCTCTCCTTGGGAGCCCTTAGTGTGTCTGATGACACCTCAGCCTGCATCCTGCTTAGCTTGTTTCCACTGCTATGAACGGGAGCTCAGAAAAGGTGTAAACAAAGTGGTTGGTTTAACCAACATCTCTGGGTATTTAAAGCAGGTGGGTTCAGTGTTGTGGCATCAGCTATTTTTTGTCAGCTTATTCTATCATTGCCTATCAATTCATGACACATGATTATAAATCAATTGAGGAACAAAGAACAGTTAGTTGGTTAAATTGGTTTTCTAATGCCTTTGTGTTCTGAACTAGGTAGAAAATACCATACGATGGAGGGTACGCCGGGATGAAGAAGGAAATAGAATTAAGGAAAGCAATGCTCGGATAGTCAAGTGGTCAGATGGAAGGTGAGCACAAAATGCCTGAAGAGTACGGACATACCCAGGGGGAGGCCTGGGATGAGTGACACTTTCTGGGTAGGACCTTAGTTTGGAGTCATTTTTCATTAAAGAACTGTCAAAATTTAGGGCTGTGGCATTACCTAGGGAAGTTAGCAGGGTTGAGGTCACATAGCTATGCTGGTGGGACACTTTACAAGCGCACCCAAGATGTGTTCAAAGCCATTTTATCTCCGTTATCGGTGTGAATGGCTAAGGTTAGCTCCCCTGGGTGAGAGTGAGACACTGGACATTACAAATGGATATTTTTGAAAAATTGTTTGTTTTGCTAAGGATGAGGTAGAGATTGGGAAAATTAGAAAACGATTATATGAGTTGAAAAGAAGATAGATTTTTACCACTTTTTACTTTGAAAGGAGATAGGTTATTTACAGCACCTTCTCTAGTTTTCTCATGAATTCAGTATGAGGACAGGATCCCGCAGTTCCACACTATTTTAAGTAAAGCTAACAGGGTAGAATGGAAGCTGTCGGAGTCAGTAAATATCCACCCTAATACCTAAACCGTTTCTCATTTCCAGCATGTCTCTGCATTTAGGCAGTGAAGTGTTCGATGTCTACAGAGCCCCACTGCAGGGCAATCACGACCACTTGTTTGTAAGAGAAGACACTGGTCTACAGGGACAAGCTGTCTTTAAATTCAAACTTACCTTTAGGTAACTATTCGAATGGACACGTGATTACTTGCAGTTAAGGGGCAACAAAAGCCCGACTCTCTTGATTGACATAATTTCATAGTCTGGTTCTGATCCACTTTTAGCAAGTTTACTACAAGTCGATATTTCTCAGGGGGCCAGTTCACCCTGTCAAAATTCACAGGAGACTGTTTACAACCCAGAAGACTGCCGCATTAACCCACACCGATCAGTGCACTTGGTAAGAGGCCCAGCAGACTTGCCTTTGCTGCTCTGCGGCTCCTTTCCCGTGAGAGACATTGCCCTGGGAGGCGAAGCCATCTCAGAATGGTGCTGGGGTCTGCCTGCAACAGACGTGACCTGCTGCGGCTGCCCCCTCCCCACACCCTGCCTCCGTGGGACACAGTACTGTTGATTAGGAGGCGGCTTTCCTAGAGAGGTGGAGCACTTAAAAGATGAGGGTCCTTTCTGGGGTCATGCAAGTATCCTAAAAGCAGCTTGTGGTCATGGTTGTACCACTTTGCAAATTGTTTCATTGTGTACTTAAAATGAACGAATGTTATGGTACGTGAATTATACTAAGTAAATTTGTTAGTCTT
Organism: Eulemur rufifrons; assembly: GCF_041146395.1. Classification (NCBI taxonomy): domain Eukaryota; kingdom Metazoa; phylum Chordata; class Mammalia; order Primates; family Lemuridae; genus Eulemur; species Eulemur rufifrons. The sequence continues at coordinate 41,570,878 of NC_090984.1, forward strand.
TTTAAAAGCTGTAAGGGACCACCCCGAGGTTGTGTATCTCGAGGAAGGGCCTCAATCTCACAGATTTCTGGTTCATCTACCTCCCAGGGATGGTGAATCGATTAAGTGAAACAACACCTAAAACGTCACGTCCGATCCAACCTCCTAATGATCTCTTCCAGAATGGCGTCCTGAAAGACATGCAATTCTGAGCTTGCGTTTTCTCACCGTACCCCGTGCCCCACTATGGGATAAGATTTGACTGCTCAGCACAAGTTCATTCCTTACGTCCCCTCTCTCTGTGGCCATGCTGTCTCCTTCAGGGACCCTCTCCCAAGGCTCATCTTTCCTTCTCGTGTACTTAACTAAAAGCTGCCCTCCTTCAGTCAGGGAGGCATTTCCTTCTGTCCCGGGACTCCTGGCCTAGTTGTATTGTCCCCCTGGGCTGTCAGGAGGCCCCTGCTGCTGTGGTGACCTGGCTCCTTGCTTTGACTTCCTTCTCACTTTTTCCAGATGGAAAGACTCACCTTTAGTTCTCCAATTGTGTCATCTGGCACCTGCACCACCCTCTCTGAACTGAGATGTCACATTCCTTTTCTCCTCCCTGTGGCCGCAGTCTGGGGCAGTCTTTGTAAAAGCCTTTGACCTCACAACCCGGCAGTGGGGGCAGAGGGAGGAGCTGCTCAGGGAGCCCGGAACGAAGGACTGTGGCCCCCGCTTTGCTGAGGGGGAGGTCATCCGTATCCACAGGTGCTTTTGCTCTTGGTGTGATTGCCCCCATGTGGTCTTAGACATTTTTGTCCATTGCCCGCAGACCTCACTCTACTGACAGCGCTACACATAGGAAGATGACCCTGCCACTTGCGAAAAGAAGTTCAAAGACACAGAAAATTAGAATCTTACCAATGGCTAGTCGTGATCCTGAATGCCAGCGCACAGACATGCTGAAGGTATATTTGCTAAACTTTATCCTGGCATATTTTGGGTATTTAGAACTGTGTTTTCCAGAATATTAATTTACCATTTCTTATTGCCACTGCTATTTTATTTCTTGTAGTTATCAGGGAGCCAGCTTAACCTTCTAAGTGTGTAGTTAACCACAGTAATGTCTACGGCTGCTGGTGAGATTACAGCAAAGGACTCAGATGCTCTCCCTCTGAGATTTTGTTCTTTAAAAGCTTATGGTTAAAGGGAGTCATCGCGCAATCTGGCGGAGCCTGGGCAGGTCGGGTGTCTGGTTCAGGGACGGACAGAAATAGCCCCGGCTGCCCCAGGGCGCCCATCCAGGCTGGCCGCTTCTCCCTGGGCAGCGAGTGGCTGCCCAGACGGTGCAGCTCCCGAGGACGCGCCTGTGCCCCTTCTGAACAGGCTGGTCAGTGTGAGGAACCCCTCCTGCCTCTTCACCTTGTCTTGCCTTCACCTCCAAACCAAACCACATGATCCGTGTGTGTGGTATGGCACAGGGACAGCTGTTGTCCTGGACTAGGCATGACACGTTCTTTATGGCAAAAGTGGGTTCAAGTGAGCATGAAAGTAGTTCCTTTTTTAAGTTGATGGGTTTATTTGCTTTACAGAAAGAAGAACGCTTGAAGGCTTCCACCCACCAGGAGTCTCAGACAAGCCATCTTCGGGAGAAGCAGAACCAGCAGGGCCCGAGCGCCCCCTGCCAGGACTCTGGCAGTGATGATGATGAGGAGGAGGAGGGCAAGAACACCTTCAGCCTGGCCGCCATCAAGAACTATTACCAAGGGGCACCCCCGGGTGAGTCGAGTGTGGAGGTCACACCTCTACATTTCTGCGTGCCAGGGCCTGGTTTGCTCTGGTGAGCTCTTACTCCTTGTTCTACTGTGATTTACTTAGGAAAATCGTACAAAGGTCTTTTTTTTTTTTTAGTTTGTTTTAGTTAGGACCACTCTCCCACAGAAAAGATTAGCTGTGAAAATAAGACATTCCCAAAAATCAAATCAGTTATATAATTTATGTCCTTGTGTAGGAATATGTATAACAGACATTTCCCCGGCTTGTATTAAGAACCCAGTATCTAAGCTTCATAGTTCTTTAAAATAAGTGCATGAAGCTTCTTAGGTATTTAAAAGTGATCAGATAACCTCCCTGAGAACAAAACCTCTCAAATCTAAGTCATTGCATCATGTCTGAAAGTTGTATTCATCTTCCCACTGTAACTTTAAAAAACTTCTTGGCTCCTCCAGGAAATATGTACAGTGGGCAGTTAACAATATTCAGCAATGGAAAATTCAAGAATGAACAGGCCATCATCTTTGACAGTCAATCCCAGGTCTAAAATTCCTTTCTTTTCAGAGGAACAAGCCAGAATCTATTCCTCAGACAGTGATGAGGGATCAGAAGAAGATAAGGCTCAAAGAGTACTCAAAGCAAAGAAACTCACCAGTGCTGAGGTGAGACCACATGTATTCAATTCCAGGGGTTTACCCTGGACCCAGGAGCCAACTCCTGGGAATGAGCAGGAGTGCGGACAGATGTCTGCAGAATTCAGTGAGATAAATGCAGTAATAGTAGGAGTGGCCCAGAGGAGGGTCCAGTACCTGTGCTCGGGTGGGCCTTGGAAGGCTGCACGGAGGAGGAGACCTCTGTTGCATGTTGAAGAATGAACAGAAGCTTGAAAGCACACAGACCAGGGTGGGCCCCTCCAGGTAGATGGAACAGCCTGTGAGGAAAGGCACAGGGCCCGAGACAGCAAGTCTCGGCTGGAGAACTACAACTGGTTCAGTGAGGGTAGAGCAAGGGGTGTGTCGTGTTCACTGTGTGGGAAACTGGGTATCTTCATTGTCTGGATATGAAAGTAGTTAAGAGTTATTTCAATTCCCTGTTATCAAAGTATTTTTCCTTCCTTTGTACCTGTGATCTTATAAGGAGGAAAAGGAAACAAAGAAATTTTAAGTCTTAATTATATGACAGACATGCTATGTTACTGCACATAGGCCACATTCATTCATCCAGTGTTTTCTGAACACTTACACTCCATGGTTCTAGAGACACAGATAGGAATAAACATCACGGTCACATAAATGTTTAATTAAACTTTGGTCACTTGTATGTTCACTTTTTTCTTTCTATACAACACACATACATAGGTACAGTTTTCCCTTGGCACCTGCAGGGGACTGGTTCCAGGACCCTCCAGGATACCGAAATCCTTGCATGCTCAAGTCCCTTACATAAAATGGCACAGTATTTGCATATAACCTATGTCCATCCTCCCGTATACTTTTTTTTTTTTTTTTGAGACAGTGTCTTGCTCTGTTGCCCTGGCTAGAGTGAGTGCCGGGGTGTCAGCCTAGCTCACAGCAACCTCAAACTCCTGGGCTTAAGCAATCCTACTGCCTCAGCCTCCCGAGTAGCTGGGACTACAGGCATGCGCCACCATGCCCGGCTAATTTTTTCTATATATATATATATATATATATTTATTTATTTTAGTTGGTCAGATAATTTCTTTCTATTTTTAGTAGAGACGGGGGTCTCGCTCTTGCTCAGGCTGGTCTCGAACTCCTGACCTCGAGCGATCCACCTGCCTTGGCCTCCCAGAGTGCTAGGATTACAGGTGTGAGCCACCGCACCTGGCCTTTTTCAAATTTTTTTTTTTTTTTTTTTTGATCCATGTCTGTCTGGATCCACAGATGCAGTGGCCCAACTGTACTGAATGTTAGATGGAGAAAATAAGTGAAGTACTAAGGAAGTAGGGGAACATATTTCAAGTAATTATGATAGGAATGCCAGTCAGTCTAGAATTAGAATGCAAAGTGTCCCTCCGGCCCTGACCACTGCCCAGGGGAAACGTAGGTTCCAGTTGCCTGATCTCCTAGGAACAGTGTCTGTGAGGACACAGGTCGGCTGCTCACAGGGGGTCAAGTACTACCACGAAGAGCTGGCTTCCCCAGTGTCAGCTGAGAACTACTTTAGAAAAATTTTCCAGAAATGTTTTATATTGAATTTTACATTGTCTCTCTCATATCTGTTCAGGAGAACCTTCCCGAAAGAAGAAAGCAGGGGGTGAAGAGGAAGACGATCTAAACCCCTAAAATGAGTACTCATTGTAAAACAATGATGAAATGGCCTGTTTTGATGGAAATGAATTACTTTTGCATAATCCTAGTTGTGAATAAAGTTTTCAAAAGGAAGTCTGTGACTTTTGAAAATCCAGTTTTCCCAGTTGAGATTATTTTGGTAACTGCTCAGGGTGGGTCTTAGGTTTTAGTGCATTCCTGCTTCTCTGCCCCGCTTGCTTCCTCTGTCTGGCACACAGGTCTGCCTAAGTTCAGCTCACGTGGCCCCTCAGAGCTGTCCTCCCTGTCCTGCTGAGCTGGGTTCTGGGCCCTCTTGTGCTCCGTAGTCCCCTTGGCATGGCGTTAGTTCCACTTACCACATGGCACTGTGCTCTCAGAAGAGCAGGTACAGCAGAGAGGGCCCGCTGGACGCTGGGTGCTTTGATGGGCGCCGTGTGGGCCTTACCATTCCAATCCTCAGAACCCCCTGCAGGGCAGAAGCTGTTATACCCCTTTTACAGATGTGGAAGCTGAGGTTTAAAGAGCTTAAAAGATCTCTGTACAAAGCCTTTTCTCCTCGAGTAAACAAAGTTTTCTGAGGCAAGGTATAGGATCTTACCTGCACAGCAATCACATGCAGAGCAGAGACTTTACTGACATAACGGAGACAGATACTCACAGTATCTACCTGCGGTATAAATGGACACCATTAAATTTAGGGAAAAGAGCAGTGGGAAACAAATGCTGGACTTGACTTCTAGCTTTGTGACTGCTACAGGAGCTGGAGCGTAACAGGCACCTAGTAAATATTTACTGAATGATCAAACCAGTGGTGTTATCTTGGGCAAATCACTTAACTTCTCTGACATGTTTCCTCAACTAGGTGGGGTTTAGGTTTGACCATGTCAATCTTTCATAATCTAATGTTTATATTTCTCTACCTCTGAGAGTTGAATACCTGATATATATTTTAAATGTTTTGTTAAATAGAAATGATCAAAGGAAAGAAATGGCCTATCTCACCATGCAGAAAACCCCGATTTACATTCTATTTCCTTCCCTTTTATTAACAGCATAACTTCATGGTTGTAAACACTTTCATAATTAGCATTGGGTCCTGAAAGGGAATTTAGAGACCCATTCAGAACACTGAGAGGTACTAGCACAATTTAATTGTAAGATCAAGTATTCCTTTTATGGGGCCGGCCTTGAGGCCCTGATATGTCTGTGAACAGGGCTGGAGCTGGGAATTGGGCCTGGATCTCCAGGCCCACAAACCACGCAGGAAAGCTTAAAATTTGAAGGAAAAAAATGTTTGGCAATTTTGGACCCACATGTGGTCAGCCATCCCCACTATTTGGTACCTAAAAGAGAAGAGGAGCCATCAGGCTGAGCATTTTTAATTGGACTGCTTTGGAAGAAACGGAGAGGCCACCATCTCCCCACAGCCACAGTCCCTGGCACTCAAGTCCCCTTGGACTTAGGGAGCAGCTCACAACTCAGGTGCCTGAGCCTCCCCGACTCACCAAAGGGGACATGCATCAAGGCTTCCTGAACGTGAACATGAAGCTCAACAGCCATTCTCAGAAGGCCAAACAACAGTCAACATTCCGGGGGAATTTCTTTATTCCCCTACCTTAGGAAAACCCTGAACAGTTTAAATCATCTGAGATTTACCCCTAAAAGTTTCTTCAAACCCATTACATGTTTCACTGATTTTCTGTTTTTTTTTTTTTTTTAGACAGAGTCTAGCTCTTGTCGCCCCAGGTAGAGTGCAGTGGCATCATCGTAGCTCATTGCAATCTCCAACTCCTAGGTTTAAGCTATCTTCGTGCCTCAGCCTCCTGAGTAGCTAGGACTACAGGCGTGCACCACCATGCCTGGCTAATTTGTTTGATGGATATGATATGGGTGACTAACAAGTTTTTGCTTTACTATAAAAATTATTTCCAGTTTATTAGCAGGACTGCCTCCCATCAGGTCCAGAGTGTACCTGTCACAGGACCCTGCTTCTTCAAATCTGTCAACTCAACCCAATCTTATGAACAGACAAGACCAAGTACTGATATTAGGTTGAACCATATGAAATAACTTTTTATGGGTAAAAACGGTCAACTGTTGACAATTTTATATGGTTCAACTTAATAGGGTGGTTAGTCAGCTCAGATTCCCCTAACGAAATGCTATAGACGGGATGGCTTAAATAAGAGGAATTTATTTCTCACATTTTTAGGACCTGTAAAGTCTGAGATCAAGATTCAGTTCCTGGAAGGGCGCAGTAGCTCACATCTGCAATTCTAGCACTCTGGGAGGCTGAGGTGGGAGGACTGCCTGAGCTCAGCAGTTTCAGACCAGCCTAAGCAAGAGCGAGATCCCATCTCTACAAAAAATAGAAAAATTAGCCAGGCATGGTGGTGCACGCCTGTAGTCCCAGCTACCCGGGAGGCTGAGGCATGAGGATCGCTTGAGCCTAGGAGTTGGAGGTTGCAATGAGCTACGATGATGCCACTGCACTCTACCTGGGGTGACAAGAGCTAGACTCTGTCTGGAAAAAAAAAAAAAAAAAAGATTTAGTTCCTAGTAAGGGCTCCCTTCCTGGCTTGCAGACAGCTACCTTCTTGCTGTAACTTCACATGGTGGAGGGAGTCCTATGGCTCCCCGTGTCTCTTTGTATAAGGACACAAATCCCATCATGGGGGCCCCACTCTCATGACCTTATCTAACCCTAATTTCCTTCCAAAGGCCCCATCTCCAAATACTATCACATTGGGGGTTAGAGTTTCAATATATGAATTTGGGGGGACATACAAACATTCAGTCCCTAACAGGTAGAACAACTCAGCAAAATCAATAAGCTTGTTCTTACAGAGGACTGTCAGGAATGAACTTTAGAACACAGGAACTAAAGGGATTATGTGCTTTTTCAAAAAGTCCAAGTCTACAGGATATTTGATAAACTTTATTAAAATTCATTCCAGTACATAGCGGTAAGCTCTAAATGCCTCTAGCTCATATTCTTCAAAATAAACTTTACTGTGTTATCATGAATTGGGTTGATAATATTTTGTATTAGTTAAATGTCAGTGTTGTAAAATTCATTGCTTTTATATTTATAAACTTGAAAAATAGGCCAGGCATGTGGTGGCTTACTCCCGTAATCCTAGTAGGCTGGGAGGCTGAGGCAGGAGGACTGCTTGAGCCCAGGCTGAGCAAGAGCAAAAGCAAGACCCCGTCCCCTGCCTCAAAAAAAAGAAAGAGAAAAACTAGCCCGGCATAGTGGTAGGTGCCTGTAATCCCAGCTACTAGGGAGGCTTAGAAAGGAAGATCTCTCCAGCCCAGGAGTTTGAAGTTGCCTTGAGTTATGATGACACCACTGCACTCTGGCGAGGGCAACAGGGTGGGGAAGGGAGGGGAGGAAACGGAAGGGGAGGGGAAAAAGGGAAGGGAAAAGAGGAAAGGAAAAGAGAAAGGAAAGGAAAGGAAAAGAGAAAGGAAAGGAAAGGAAAAGAGAAAGGAAAGGAAAGGAAAGGAAAGCATTTACAGTGTTTTGGATATTTGAGCATTAGGAAAAAAATGTATTTCAATACCTGACTTCATGTGACAAAGAATGATGCATTGTTACAAAGGTAATTTTCAACCTTTTAAACGTAATTCAAACCAAGTATAATTCATTCAAAAGACTAAAAATAAAGTATGTATTTGAAATTATAAAAGTTTTTACACTGTTATGTGTACACTTCAAAAAAAAATTCTTAAGCAAATCTAAAAATTTGAAACTGAATCAAAAACTTCTTATATTTCTTTTTTGAGTGAAGGTGAATTTTCAAGTCCCAAAAATTGCTATATATACCCACCAAGAAGAATGAAGAACTTGTGCTTAAGCCTTACCCTCTGAATGTACAGACTATAATATCTGAAAGATTATTTCCTGTTTTTGAGACAGGGTCTTGCTCTGTTGCCTGGGCAGTGGTGTCGTCATAGCTCACTGCAACCTCAAACTCCTGGCCTCAAGCGATCCTCCTGCCTCAGCCCCGCAAAGTGCTGGGATTGTAGGCATGAGCCACGCACCCAGCCCCGAAAGATTTTAGGCCAATTAATTTCTTTGCATTAATTAAAATATACTGACACACTCTGGGAAGCCAAGGTGGGAGGATTCCTTGAGGCCAGGAGTTCAAGACCAGTCTGAGCAAAAGCGAGACCCGATCTCTACTAAAAACAGAAAAATTAGTGGGGCATGGTGGTAATGAAAGAATAAAGTTTGGACAGTACTGAACTTGCAAAGAAATGGAAGTGGCTATGGACCCTAGAGAAAGCACGATCCTTGGATTTACTGGGAGATTAATGGTGGTTCTTGATTTTATAGAGAAAGAGAGGCAGCCCTGGGAACACAGAGCCAAAAAATGTAAGATTTTATGAAACGCCATAAATTCTTTCATCTTATTTTAATGGCAGCACGAGTTAAATATAAAGTATAATAGAACATGACTAACATTTTATCAAAACATTTTTTTCTTTTATAATTTTTATTATATCATGAAATCCCCCTTTTAAACAAAAACACATCAGATACCCGGTCAATTGGAAAACAATTTACAAAGTTCTATTTACATGTAACTTTTCCAGAGTGCACCTCTTGCACAAAGCAAGTATGTGGGCTATTTCATTCAAATAACAAGAATTTGCAATTAAATGATCAAGATAACTCTCACTGAAGTTTCTAACAATCTGTTAATTTATTTAACACAAAATGTTTATTTGGTCTTTTAAACACAGGCACCCTTAGAAGGTGTGTTTTACCCATTCTTCAGACTTTACTAGGCTTTACTTACAAGTATACAGCACCCAAATCCATTTTAATAGTGTTAATATTTGCCACTAATATTGAGTTTTTAATATATATAATTTCATGTAGATATACTGGAAAAATTAGAACTTCAGACAAATATGAATATAAAATTTTATAAGATGGATAATTAAAAGCTTTTCCAAAAACAGCAATTTAAAAATGCAAAGAATATTCTTTTAGATAACCAGTTAAGTTGGTTAGACCACAAAACTTAAGGTCTTACAAAATCTTTGGCTTAAAAATCAAGACTACTTCAAAACCCTAACCTGTTTATTCTATTACAAAATTTTAGAGCAATGTAGAAATACTGAAAGTTACTGAAAGGTCAAGAGGTGCCAGATTTTTAAAGATCAAAGTAAACACCATTTTTCTCCCTTATAATTAAAGTTCTTTAAAGATTATCTATGTTCACTTGCATGAATGTTCATAGTTAAAGTTACTAATGAAGAAATCTTTTCTTCAGTTACATAATGAACTATTGTAGTACAGAACTGGAATGGTACAAGCAAAATACTCAACTTCATAATTTGATAAATAAGTGAAAAAGATATTATCCATGAATATGACACAAAATTCTAAGTAGGGTCCTATCTACCTATATTCAAAAAAAAAAGCTTATGGGACGAAGGGGGAACCTACTTATCAATTTATTGACTTACAGGACAATGCAAACAAGGATGGCTGGATTAGAGTGTAAGTCACCAATTCCTTCCGGTAGCCTCAGATAGTGCTCCACACCTGACTCCCAACCTTTGACAGTACTGTGCCATCTCTATAAAATTAAGTACAATTCACATGAAAACCAAAAGGCAGGGGGAGGGAAGCAAGAATGCGAGACTTGCTAACTTGAAAAAAAAAGTCAGTGGCCTGTAACTGAAAGGGAATAGTGCAAAGTTAATCTTGGCCCCTTTAAAACATTGGATACTGATTAAAAAGAATAACAAATATCAAAAAACAAACAACATACCACAGTTCTTAATTAGCCTGTTAAGAAGGCTTATTATAGTAATAAGAAGCTGCCTAGCTCATTAAAGAAACTGGCCCAGGCCTAAGTAGCAGATATTTTGCAATTCAATTTCAAAAAGTTAAAAAAAATTAACAAACCACCTCCCCCCAATCAGAAATGAGATTCTTCCCTTCAGAAAAATCTTCCTGTAAATGATACAGCCAGGCCTGAATTTCTGAGGCCAAGGTTACCTTAGATTCCCTTCCTCCCCGTTTTCTGTAGCTGTAAATGCCTCTGCCACCTCCTGCTCCAAGGGCTGCCCTGAGGCCGGCATGAATACAAATCTAAACCCTCCATTCCAGCACTGGTTCTGCAGTCTCTGTCAGTCTTCCCATCATAGCGCACTGTTCAACTGTTCACTTTAATGCTTTGAGCAACAAAGACCACTTTTGTTATAGAAATGACTTTTGTAACTTTTATACAATATAGATTAAAAAGTATAAGATACAAGGAAGTATATACTAAAAATCAGATTTATGAAGAAGAGTTTTTCTTATTGGTTGGAAAATTTTAGTGGTGATTTAATACTGCTTATGCATTTCTGCACTGCACATAGGAACTTCTCAGAATACTGTGCAACACCAAGTAATTTATACACATGCCAGTTTCTAATTTACTTACAGTAACTATCAGTTTCAATGACCGTTTTGCAAGCTCTTCAGACTTGAACTCCATCATTTTTATGACCTTTGATTTCATGTGTGTAACATCAGCTTTTTTTCTTTTACCCTAAATAACCAAGAACTGGCTACATACTTTTTTATAGGGGGGAAAAAACAGCTTTTCTACTCAGATGCTTTTCACTATTAGCTTTCACAAAATTTAATAATGCCCACATTATTAAAATGAAAAACTGGAATGAACTTAGACATAACTATACTTTTAAACAAAATATGTAACCTGGCAAAGCTGATGACTTTGTTTAAAAAAACTCTAGGTGTTTCTGAGACACGTCAGGCGAGTGAAGTGACCCGGAATGTGCAGAAGACCATTTTCTCTCCCTGGAGATCTGCTTTTGCTCCTAAACAGATGACTAGATTTTGAGTCAACTGTTTTAAAATTCTGGCATTCTGTTCTCTTGATAAGGAATAAAACTCCACACTCTTGCCAGTTCCCATGTTTTAAAAAATGGTAAAGTCTCCAGGTAATGGAATAAAGAAAGCTTTTAAGTGCTTTACACCTAAAAGGGAGCAATAGCAATTCTGATGTCAGTAATGTCCCTTTGGATTTAAAAAAGATTGGTCCTCAAAATGTTCTAATTATTCTACATAAATGACTTCTGAAACTTTTTTAACAATTGTATTTTCTTTTTGCCCAAGACTCATCATAAATCATTCAAATTAAGGTAAATTAAAATTGATTTCAGCAGAAAGTAGAAATGCCTCAAAATATAAAATATCATCTACTATTGATTTTAATGTGAAACTGATAACAACTTACACTAAAAAAAAATATATATGTCATTAAAAAAATTTTTTCCAGTCTTTTCCCTTCTACCCAGGAAAATTTTATATCTGATGTCACCAAAATGAGCCCTTGGTGATCTTCTGAAGTCTTCCAAAGATTATACCTTGGTGGACTTACTGGTGGTCTCCTTCAACTCGTCTCTTACGCACTACGAGAAAAATGAAAGTATGTTAGAAATCCCTATTAATTTTAACAATGCTAATTTGCTTGTAACAAACAGGTTTCCATATATAATCCAGTTATAGTTTGACCAAACATAAATGTCCATTTTTTACATGATAATTAACAATTTAAAAAAGCCCTCATTAACCTGTTGAGAAGCGAGGGGCTTCAGAACAAAAACTACGTATCCTAAGCTCACTGACTGATACCCGTGCTTACACAGTAGCTGCTCTACAAATCTAAAACAGAGAATCATCTTCAAGTCATTTGAAGACTAATAAATCACTATGTTAAATTTTGATATGACATTCAGGCAACGGGGGGTAAAACACAGTAAAAGTAACTATCTGCATGCTCTCCTGATCAGACACTGCAATGTATTTCTTCAGTCTGTAAAAGAACATAACAAAAACATTTTTGTCATTCTCAAAGATAAGTGACTTGCTACTGCTTTCTAAAGTTTCCTTCTCTCACCTCCTACGAAATGAACCAGTTCAGGGCTCTGACAAAACAACAAATGCAAAGTAATGAAAATCTCAGACCCTAGTAACGTGGTGGGGCCACTTCTGGCTATCATAAACTTTGCCTGCCAAAGTAGCCAGCCAACTAGGTTCAGCTGACGGAGTAAAGGTACATGTATCCGGGGACTCTCAGCTTCTTCATGGACTGGTGATGCCGAACCACTCAGCTGTGCTCACTAGTAGCAGGGCAAGGCCTTCAGCTTCAGGATCTTGCTACCTGCACTCTCAGCTACCAGCCACCAGAGAGCATTCTCTGAGAGCCACCAACTTGGGGCTCCTCAGCCTTGTGGCCAACTCCTATTTAGAGAGGACAAAAAGCACAGGTTCCGGAGTCAATGACAAATAGAGTGTGAATCATGGCTCTGTCACTGTTTTGTATCATGTTCTTTGGCAAGTCAGTTAACTCTCTGAACCACCTTGTCCTCTGTAACAGGAGAATAATGACATCTGTATCTCATGGCTGCCTGGTGCACTACTGAGAACACAGTAAGCATTTAATAAAGAGTAATCAGCTTCATTATCCATCACAGTAGGGTTATGAGATGGTCCTGAAGCCCTGGTCAGCCATCTTTTTGGGGTGAAGAAAGCCAATTTGACTACTATTTTCAGAGGACTTGCATTTACACATTATTTACTGGTTTTGATACTTTCCCGAGTAAGTTCCTCTGTTTAAGTTAGATTGTTGGTGTACTAATTTCCTACTCTCCTCTGTCTATGGAAGCAAGTAGGAAGGCAACTGCCTCTTTCTTCAACCTAAATTGGCTGTTTGACAGAGGAGCTATAAGCCAGTAAGTGCACTTGGCTGGGCCAAGACACTTTGTTCTTGTGCTTTTCTGACTGCCAGCTTCTGTCTGTAGCCCTTTAATAGATGAGACCAGATATTCAAGTTATGTGTATAAAAGCTTCTCCAGCCATTGGCTAGGTGTTAGTTATGAAACAAACCAACCAACCAATCCCAGAAGGACTAAAGTATCAGGTTCCCATGAGCATTTTTATGTTTATCTATATCAAGTTTACCCCTGACTCTTAATTTTAGTCCAGGCTGATAAAGAACAAGTTTCATGTGTTTACTGAAATATTAAGAAAAAAAAATGAAAGGGAGACTTGAGTCCTCAAATACAAACTTAACTCATATATACAGATCTCTGAAATAGAGAAATATCTGAAAGGCAAACTTCAGATAATTCTTTAGGATGGAACACTTCAAAGAAAAATTTGAATTGCAGCAGGGTTTGGATGTTATTGGCAGACCACTTCAGACGTTAAAATGCATGGTATAAAAAATCTATAGGACAGAATGCAGCAAACAAAAAGATGTAGAAAATGGATTATGCAATTAGCTAAAGATAGTAAGATTCAAAGTTAAACTGAATATACCATATAACCTCTTTGTTACAGCTATGACACTTCTTAGCTGGAGAGATGGAAAGTACGTAGAATTATTTCAATGAATAGTTGAGACAAAGAAAACAATGAGAGAGGAAAAGATGCTATCAAAATTAGAACACCAAAGATCTGATAGAGCCCCATTTGCAAGATGAAAAAAATTATATGCCCAAGACATTCTGTATAAGTTTCATGTCTTGTTCTTTGATATCTCTTTCCAGTTACTACATATCAGGCTGCTGAGACCTGTCTGTCAGAAAACATGATCTTCAGGCTTTCCACCTTGATCTACAGGCAGAGGTCAGAGTGTATGGCTGGAAAAAAAAGTCAAGCTGAGTGCATGAATGGGAGGCTGCAGCCACCATGTACACAGCAGAGGACAATGGGGCAAAAGGCCATTTCTGACTCCTTTCTCACCTGGTGCACACTTCTTACCTTCCAGCAATTCATCGGCTCATCCTGTAGAGGACGACAGCCTAATAAATTTTGCCCTGTTAACAACTCTTTGGATCTGGTCCACTTTCTTTCCAAAACCCACTCTATTGATGTAACTTCTATTTCATCATTAGTCACCTACGAATCTCCTAACTCACCTCATTTTCTATCTCTGAAAGAGTAATAAAAATAGTTCTTTTTGGGCCGGGCGAGGTGGCTCACGCCTGTAATCCCAGCACTTTGGGAGGCCGAGGCAGGTGGATAGCTCGAGGTCAGGAGTTCGAGACCAGCCTGAGCAAGAGCGAGACCCTGTCTCTACTAAAAGTAGAAAGAAATTATCTGGCCAACTAAAATATATATAGAAAAAATTAGCCGGGCATGGTGGCACATGCCTGTAGTCCCTGCTACTCGGGAGGCTGAGGCAGTAGGATCGCTTAAGCCCAGGAGTTTGAGGTTGCTGTGAGCTAGGCTGACGCCACGGCACTCACTCTAGCCCAGGCAACAGAGCAAGACTGTGTCTCAAAAAAAAAAAAAAAAAAAAAAAAGTTCTTATTGAAGTATCATCTTAATCACGCATTTGGTGACCCACATTGGCTCTCAAATGCCTCCCACATGAAATCCAAAGAAATCTAAGTTCTTTACCATGTAATTTTAGTGTCTTCTACCAACTCCCTCTCTTAATCTGCCGACATCAGTGTTTCATTGTTAGCTTCAAACAAGTACTTATCGAAAGTTTATTCTGGAGCCAGCCTTATGCTATGAGTCAGTTCTCAAAATCTGCAGGCTGTCATCAGCATGTACATAACTAGCTTGCTCTCAAATGTGGGCTTTTATCCACACAATTCCTCTCTAGGAATATCCTCATTGTCATTTCATGCCTGAGATCCATGTCTGAAAATCCAGCTTGGATCAGAATGAAAGATTGTGAGTGGAAGTCTGGGGAGCTCCCAGGACAAAGCTGTTTGCTTTCGCTCGATTCTGCTTTGTCAGACCATGCCTTCAACACGGCCTCCTCTCCAACACACTGCCACGGACAGCCACTCCATTGCTCACGTCAACGTAAAGCAGCCTAGGAAATACTCTTCATCTGCCCCCTTTATCTTCCATTGCGAAATCTCTCTTACTCTAATACTGGATATTTCTTTTCTTACAGAAATTTAGGCAAAGAGCCTACAACAATAGGCTTTGCAGAAGAGTGCACAACTGCTAAGGCCTTGCAAAGGTTAGTGTCCCTGCCCTGACACTTACAGACTTTCACCTACAGTTCCTGGAAGGACAGCTGCTGGAAGTACCTGCCCCCTGGGAAAGACTTACGTAAGAGATGGCTGGGGCTACAAATTTGTTGCTGAGATTCTAGGATTTGTTAAGATAGTTTCAGAGGAGAGGAAAAATGGAGGAATATTTTTGGCTGAGTTTATGGGTATTTAAGTACTAGAAAATTGTAACTTTGAGCAGGGTTTAAATTCTACCACCTCATTTATTTACTTAATACAATTTTATTAAGTACCTACTATGTGTTAGGTATGATTTTAAGAGAGTTGTGGATTCAACAGCTGGACATGGCCCCTGCTAAAAACACAGTCCCTGCCCTCAAAAAGCTTATAGTCTTTGAAAATAGATTATTTCAATAAAGTGTAATTAATTTTCTATGTAAAAAGCAATTTAAAAAGTATGACAAGGGCACACTTGTTCAGGATGTATAAAACTGATCTCAGAAACTCAAATTCCACTTAAAAGTGGAGAAACATACTCAGAAAAACATTCACTGTGCATGAAACCGAATCAGGTGGAGTACTTGCTAAATGTCCCAAAGCCCAAGTCCCACTATGGACTAACTAAATCAGAATCTCCAAGGGAATAAAAGCCAATAATCTCCGTGTTTTTAAATCTTTCCAATTATTTATGAAGTTCAACTAGACTTGAAAAATGCTGCTCTAAAAAGCAAAACGAAATACCGGAAGGGAAAAATAAAAGCTAACTAGTAAACCAATACAAAAATAATTAGCATGACTGTACAAACTACATCTAGAATCAATAATACACCAAAACACACCAATTTTCTCTTTTTAAAAGCAGGTGGCTAAAATCTTCTACAGGATACTACAGTCATACAAAGGACAGAAAGGGTGTGAACTAATACTTTTCATGGTGATCTGGATTAAAGGAATGAAGCTGTATTTTTTCTGCTCCAGAAACTTTTAAAGACTGCAAACTCAAATATGACTGAAGCTTAAAAGAACTGCAGTGCTTTGAAATGTTACTTCTTTTGAGAAGTCTTATTTTAATTCTTGCCTAAAATGCATCTTTTAAAATACTCCAATGGCAAATACCATAACTTAAAAGTGAATTTTAGGAAACATGTAGAAACAAAATTATAAACACCATATTCTTTAATTCGGCCTTGGCTGGAAAATTTATTTCAAACAGAAGCTGCAGGCCTCAGCAATTCAATAGGAACCATGGAGGAATGGGAGATTACTGACCTAGATGCACGCAGTGAGAAGATTGCCCTATAGCAGTTCTGTTAGGCAGCCCAGCAAACAGTTACATACCAGTGACC
The DNA here is from genome assembly GCF_041146395.1 of Eulemur rufifrons. Lineage (NCBI taxonomy): Eukaryota > Metazoa > Chordata > Mammalia > Primates > Lemuridae > Eulemur > Eulemur rufifrons. The sequence continues at coordinate 41,587,265 of NC_090984.1, forward strand.
ATAAAACTTGGGTAAAAATGATAATTATTCCATATTTTATATATTTCTATATTCTCTATTTTACCATATAAAATTTCTATCTGGGTTTGTTTGATAAAAAGGGCAAAAAACCCTTCCTGTAAGTTGAAATCTTTCTTTCAATACTTCCAAGAACTGATTTGCAAGTGAGAATAAAATATTTGTTTGTTGTAGAGAACTATTCACTTAAAGCTATCAAACATGTTTGTCACAGGAAGCTGATTTTACCCATTGACCCAATGATCACTACAACCTCAATTAAGTTTAACTCTAATTCAATCAGTATAAAAAGGACTGTGCCGATTTTAGAAACAAAGACCAAGTAATTTCCCTCTGTTAACATTCATTTTTAAAAGTGAAGAGGGGCCGGGCGCTGTGGCTCACGCCTGTAATCCTAGCACTCTGGGGGGCCGAGGCCGGTGGATCATTTGAGCTTAGGAGTTCAAGACCAGTCTGAGCAAGAGCGATACCCTGTCTCTACTAAAAATAGAAAGAAATTATCTGGCCAACTAAAATATATATAGAAAAAAATTAGCCGGGCATGGTGGTGCATGTCTGTAGTCCCAGCTACTCGGGAGGCTGAGGCAGTAGGATCCCTTAAGCCCAGGAGTTTGAGGTTGCTGTGAGTTAGGCTGATGCCACGGCACTCACTCTAGCCCAGGCAACAAAGTGAGACTCTGTCTCAAAAAAAAAAAAAAAAAAAAAAAAAAAAAAAAAAAAAAGTGAAAAGGTCCCCCAATATATTAGCTTAAGGGTAGAATTCAGAAACTCAGCTTGATACTGCATATATCTTACCTAAATCGTTGTTTTTTGTTATAGCATTAGCTGCCCTGGTTCGTGGTCCCTGCTGTGTAAACTGATACCCAAATTTAAGGATATTTGTATTTTCCTCAAGCATCTTGGCCATTTCCAATTCTACGGCTGTCCCCAACTGTTGCCTCTGTAAAAATTAGAAATAAAGAACAATATTAATAAACTAGATCAAAACACTTTTCAAGGTAAATCGAGACTAAGGCATTTGGGCACATGCTGATTCTGTTGGTCTCTTTAAATTTTTCTAATTCCTACAACATATCTAAGAGAAATAAATTTTTAAAAGTTCAGTATATGATCATACAGACATAAAAAAGTGTGAATTACTATAATGAGATAGATAGCACTTCATACCTCCTATGGTAAGTATAATCAAAAAGACAGACAATAACAAGTGTTGGCAGGAATGTGGAAAAACTGGGACCCTAATACATTGCTGGCAGAAATGTAAAATGGTGCAGCTGCTGTGGAAAACTTCTTTTTGCTGTTGCTCCAAAAGGTAGTTACCATACGACCCAGCGGTCCCACTCCTAGGTACATACTCCAGAGAAGTGAAAACATGTCCATACGAGAGCTTGTACATGAATGCTCATAGCAGCATTATTTCTAACAGCCAAAAAGTGTAAACACCCCAAATATAATAGAATATTTTTCAGCCATAAAAGAATGAGGTACTTATACAGGCTATAACATGGATGAACCTCCAGAATATTAAGCCCTGTGAAAGAAGCCAAAAAAGATCACAGATTGTTTGATTCTACTGATATAAATTGTCCAGATTAGGCAAATCCAGAGAGACAGAAAGCAGATTAGTGGTTGCCAGGGGCTGGTGGGAGGGATGAATGGGGGTGACTCCTAATAGGTACGGGGTTTCTTTCTAGGATAATGAAAATGTTCTGGAATTAATGGCAATGGGTGCAGAACTCTACGAATATACTAAACATCATTTAATTGTAAGCTGAAACATGGATTAAGATGCATTCTGGTTAAATTTTAAGATATAATCCTTTTTTCTACCTTCATAGTCTACAAAATTTATTTACTTTGAAGGACTGAGGGAGACAGCTGCCAAGTATTTTTTTTAAATAACTGCAGTTATTTTTCAAATAAAAAATTAATAGCCACTATGGATGGAAACATTTCTAACATGTATATCTCTGTGCCTCTTACTACAAATACAAAAAGTCTACAATGTAAACCTTGCCACCACAGAGGTAAAGAATTAGAGAATGGGTCAGGCATGGTGGCTCATGCCTGTCATCCTAGCACTCTGGGAGGCTGACGAGTGAGGATCACTTGAGTTAAGGAGATTGAGACCAGCCTGAGCAGGAGCGAGACCCTGCCTCTACTAAAAATAGAAAAATTAGCCAGGCAATGTGGCATGTGCCTGTAGTCCCAGCTACTTGGGAGGCTGAGGTGGGAGGATAGCTTGAGCCCAGGAGTTTGAGGTTACAGGAAGCTATGATGACACCACTGCACTCTACCCGGGGTGACAGAGTGAGACTCTGTCTCAAAAAAGAAAAAAAAAAAAAAAGAAAGAAAAAAGAATTGGAGAATGGATTGAGTGATACATAAGAGTCCTTCCAGTTCAAAATAGCCAGTCATCTAAATTCTCTTAAAATGACTTAGTGAGAGTTGCTTTGCATATATCTTTTTATATACATGAAGTTAATATTCTGGATGCCTCAGATGTCCTTTCATTCACTTTCAGCCACCACCTTCTAGAAAGGGATTCTTTCAGAACTCTCCTCCCACCCTCGAGTCCCCAAGCCCTACATACCAGGGTGGGCTGTCGTTTTTTGAAAGTTACAATCACAGAACACTGACCTGATTGTCAATCTTGAGCTCTGCCAGGGTTTCATTGTCTCTTAAAGCATCAATCAGTGCTAGAATCCCAACTCCTGTGATAAAGTTGGACTCCATATTTAAGCTGTTCAGAGTTTTGTTCACTTTCAGCATATCTGCAAAAGCCTAGAAAATGCAGAACATATTTGGAGATTAAAATTTGACAGCACCTATTACATACTGTACATGCCATAAACAAATACAGTAATTGACATAAGTAAGCAAAAGGTAATGTCAGATGGTAAAAATAAAAAAGGTAAGGAGGTGCCTGGGGTAGGGGTGGGGTTGCCATTTTATATAGAGTGGTCAGGAAAGGACTCACTTAGAAGGTGATATTTGAGCAAAGACTCAAAGTGATGAAGTGAAACAATGTGTATTATCTTAGGAAGAAAGTTCTAGACAGAAGGAATGGTATAAAAGACCTGATTTGGGAGCCTACACGCACGTTTAAGGAAAAGCAAGAAGGCTGTATGGCTGCAGGAGAATCAAAGGGCAAGGAAAGGAGATGAGGTCTGCTCATGTAAGGCCTTATCAGGCCATTGAAAATTTTTGATTTTTACTCTTAGTGAGATAAGAAGCTGCTGGAGGGTTCCCAGTATAGGAATGAAATGATTTAACTTAAGTTTTAAAGAATAACTCTTGGTGCTATGTAAAGAATTGACTTTAGGGTGGGTAAGATAGAAGGTAACTCAGTCAGGAGGCTATTGCAACAACCCAGGTAAGAGCAGACAGTGGCTTAGACCAGGGTGGTAGCTGTGAAAATGGTGAGAAGTGGTTGGATTCTAGAAATATACACATAATTTTTCCTAAACACTAGACCACCAGGGATAGACATACTTTGAAGATATGGCTGAATGTATGTTTGAGGCTGTGAGAAAGGGAAGTCAAGGATAATTCCCTTTTTTTCCCCCCAAGCAAGTGAAAGATTGAAGTTGCGCTGAGTGACACAGAAAAGAGGGTGAGAGAAGCAGGGATGAGATGGAAGTCAGGAGTTTGGACGGGAACTTAGATGTAAGCTATCAGACATCCAAGTAAAGCTGTTGAGTAGTAGCTGGGCATGAGTATGAAGTTTGGGAAAGAGGTACAAACTGGAGACAGTAGCACTGGGAGTCATCAGCACATGTAGATGACATATAACAATGAAACAGAATGAGATTACCCAGGACGTGAGTATAGACAGAGAAAAGAAGGACCAAGCCCTGGGCTATTCCAATGTTTAGAGGTTGGGGATATGAGGAGGAACTAGTGTAGGCCCTTGAGAAGGAATGACCAGTGAGGTAGGAGGAGAACCAAAAGGAATGATATCCTCAAAAAAGCCAAGTGAAGGAAAAGGTTCATATCATGAGCAAGTGGGATCTCAGGAATGGAAGGATGGTTTAACACACAAAAGTCAATCAGTGTAATAAACCATATTAATCAAATAACGGCCAAAAACCACAAGATCATCTCAACAGATGCAGAAAAAGCATCTAACAAAAATCCAACACTATAGATCCATAAATGGAATCCTCTGCAGATGTTAAAGAATGTAGATCTCTATATGTTGATATGAAAGGAAAAATCAAGTTGCAAAATAGCATATATTACATGATTCTATTTATGTTTTTAAAAAAATTCATAGGAAGGAAACACAGGAAAAAATATAAAAGGGTAATAAATATTATATTGCCTAATAGTGAGATAAAACACCAATTAAAAAAAGGAAGTAAATCTTGTCCATAAAATCACGGTTTAACCACCACTACATACCCTGGTATGTAGGCATAATTTCAACATTATCAATAGTAGCTTACTTACAGCAGCAACAGGGTCATTGCTCCGGGTGGCTGCAAGACTGAAATATTTCACGTGTGTGTTGGTTTCCAAAGCCTTCGCAAAATCTTTTAGGGTTGGAATCGGGATATTCTTGAAAGACAATAACGTGAAACATCATTACATTTTAGTTTTCATTACGTTTTCATTTTCAGGGCAGAGCATGTATCAGACTTCTCTAGCACTTATTTTTTTTATTTTTTATTGTTAAACAATTGGTTTTCTGGATTTTTCTTCTCTAGCACTTAGGTTAAAGAAACTCACTATTCTACTTTTCATTATTCTTATTATATGCAGCCATCTGCTGATAATTAAAAGTGGATCTACTTTTCCACAAGCAGAGAGATGTAGGAGTCTACTTCTAATGAATATGATCTCTGAGGTGATGACATACTGTTCTTAGTCACTTAGTTCAAGCTATAAGGGTATTAAGAGAGATTAACCCTATACTACTTGAAGGTAGAAAAACATAGTTACCGAAGGCACTGATTTCTCCCTTTAGTACCCTAGACTTCAATTCCCTATGGCCTGGTTATTTTCAGATCATTACTATTTATTTAGAGACAGAGATACACAAGGACAAAACTTAAAAAAAAAAAAAAATAATCAAAACGATTAGTGATCAACTAAGAATATTAGCTTTATCCAAGGCTTTCTTCCCTCCACTCACAAAAAGGAACACCCACCAAAGGAGCACAAAGGTCTTCTTCCCTAGTTTCATGTAATTTCCAGATGTTCTCCTCCTCTCACTCCTCAATTCAGAAAAATTAAGATTTAAAATGAGAAATTTGTAATGAAGCTATTATAGAATGGTCAACATCTGCGAGATAATTTGAGTTTACTCTTTGATAATTAATTGCCTCTATGCCCTCCTGACTGATTTCTTCTTTCCCTACTCCAAGGGAGGTTGCATTGTTTGAAACCCCGTAAGATCCCAGAAAGTCTATTCCTAGGTATTTACTCAAGAAAATTAAAAACACGGTCACAACAAAAACCTGTATGTGAAAGTGTGTAGTGGCTCCGTTCATAATCATCCCAAACTTGAAGGAACCTATAGATCTATCAACTGATGAACGGATAAGCAAACTGCAGCCTATCCATCCAATGGCATAATATCCAGCAATAAAAAGGAACAAACTACTAAAACACACAATACTATGATGAATCTCAAATGCATTATGCTAAGTGAAAGAAACCAGACTCAAAAGGCTACGTACTAAAGATTCCATTTATATAACATTCTGGAGAAGGTAAATGAAAGGGAAAGATCAGTGGTTGTCAGGGGCTAGAGCTGGGTGGAAGAGAATGACTACAAAAGGGCATGAGAAAGTTTTGGGAGTGACGGGCATGTTCTACATCTTGACTGTGGTGATGGTTGTGTAACTGTATGCATTTGTCAAAACTCAGAACTATACATAAAAAGGTAGAATTTTGTTATATTTCCATTTTATTTCAAGAAACCTGATTTTAAAAAAGCAAAACCCAAAGGGCTAAATGTCCTTAGAAATAGGCAGTATTTTGAAAACCAGAGAGATTTATGACAGTTTGTAGGGTTTACATTTTTGTATGATAGTCTTTAAAAAGCAAGTTAGAAAATATTATACTATAATACTCAAAACTGCCCAGCACTTGCCCTAGGTCCAACCGACTCAAAGCAATACAAAACAAAACAATTTTATGTGCTTAGCACACTTACCTTTATATTATTCAAATTAACTTCAACAAGACGAGCATCATTTTCTTTAATTCTCTTTAAACTCTCTTCAACGTTGGTTGGATTTGGTGGCTCATCAAATACTGGAAGAATCTTTTCACCTTTCACCACATCTGTAGTAGCAGATGAAAAAAGTAAGAGTCTCACTGGTTGACGCCACTACAGTATGTGCATATATTAACTTGGTAACACATTTCTCTCTCTCACTCACACATACAAACACATTTATTCAACAGAACAGATTTAAAAGTTCCTTCCCCACAACTCCTAAAAGGTCCTTTATGTGTTGACACATATTTAAAGCATCCAAATAAAATTTTATTGAATATAAATACCAAATATATTCAACATTTGTTTGCCATGTATCAGCTATTTTTACTGCTCCTAGTATATTACAATATATCTTTACCATTCAAATATATTTGACAGTGCAATCTGATGATCCCATTTATTTTTAGCAATATTCAAGATAAAGTTCTAGCATGATCAAATCTAGCATCTCTTACCATTTTTGCTGAGATTTGACAGAGAACTGGTATAGTCACAGACTTAAGGAACTATAGCCTCAATAGGAAGAATTAGGTGATAGGAAGGCACATTCCCTCTTCCTCCCACAGGGGTATTATGCAGTGGGAAAAAGGGGAGAGCTCTTGACTAGCAAGAAGGAAATACATACGAAGAAGGGTCGGAGTAGGGAGTCGGGAGGGAGAGACAGGTGAAGGTACACAGAAGAGCTACTGAGACAGAAGGCAATATCCACTGCCTCCTTCACTCTCACCCTCATTTTCACCTTACATACCCACACACAAGACCAGAATGTAGCACTTCAGAGTTGTAAGACAGTAAGACCTGGAATCCCTGAACCCTTTAATGAGATATCATTGTGTTCTGATGCACATATGTGGAAGTCTATGAACACCTGTAACAGGCAAACTATTATGAATACATTTTTCTGGGGAGAATACCTACAGCATCAGATTCTCAAAAAGGCAAATGACCCCAAAAAAGTAAGCATAACTGACAACGGAAAGACTGACAGGGTTCGAAATGGATCTCTGTCTGGCTTGGTTCTTCCCTTCTGCTCTCCTCTAGCTTTTAAGAGCAAAACTTGACTTGAGACAAGGTGCACTGCTTACTTATTCAATAAATTCCATCTAAGAGTGTCTTGTTATTTACAAATATCACACACACACACACGCACACACAGCATCCTGACATCAACTTAGATGAAGGTTTGAAAATTACTTTCCTGAGGACAGTTGACAGATCTGAATATATTTAGCCTGGAGAAGTATATATTAAAAGAAGGTATGCCAGTTGTTTGCAGATTTATCCAGAAGAAGAGACAAATTTCATTTTGTTCTCAAAGGCTGGGTTAGAATAGGTATAAATTGCTGAGAGGCAGAATTTGGTTCAATACAAGAAAAGCTTCCAACTGGAGCTCTGCTAAATAGGAAAGAGTGGGCTCCCTCTCACTTAAGTTCAGTGAGGCAGTCTTCTTCAAAATAGGCCAAGGGACCTACAGAAGAGCTTCCTCACTGAATGGAAAACTGGATTTTAACTTTTATAAAACCAAACGATTTCTTTCCCCACTCCACAGCTTACGTGTATTTAAATTTATTTATTTAAAAAAACCCTTTTAATTATTATGAGTACATAATAGTTGTATATCTTTGTAGGGTACATGAGATGTTTTGATACAGGCGTACAATGTGAATTAATCAAATCAGGGTAATTAGGGTATCCATCAACTTAAGGAGTTGAGCATGGTGGCACGTGCCTGTAGTTCCAGCTAATTGGAATGCTAAGGTGGGAGAATTGCTTGAGCTCAGGAGTCCAGCCTAGGCAACATAGCAAGACCCATCTTCCTAAAAAAAGATTTAAAGAAACTTGCCGCCTAATGAAATAATGGATCTAGTCAACAGGACGCTGGAATCATTAGGCAAAAAAGTTCATGAAGAACTTAAAAAGGATGGCTCAGGCTGCCAACATTTGAACCCACTAATCAATCTTAACACATTCCCCAAAGAGGAAGGCCCAGACTTGCTCGATAAGCTTCCTAATGTGATTCAATCACCACTCATGAAGCATTCTTGCCAAAAAAAGACCTGCACCTGAATCTGATCAAGCCACTAGAGCTAACAGTTTACAGAAACATAGGTGATAGAAAAATATATAAAATGACACCATGAGGTTAAAAATCAGCCAAATCCAGAATGTGGAAAAATCTTCAAGAAATAAATGTCAAGAAAAAAAGGGAAAAGAGGTTGATGGGAGAACTGTTAAGAAATTAAGGGAGACTGGAAAGACAAACAACCAAATGCAGGATGTAACCTTTATTTGGATCTTGATTTGAAACAACTGTGAAATGATGTTTTTCTGGACATGAAATGGGTATTAGATGACATGAAGGAATTATTGTTAATTTTTAAGTTTGAAATGGCATTGTGGTTATGTTAAAAGAAAAGCCTTTATTTGTGAGAGACATATGCAGAAATATTTATGGGTGAAGTAATACAAATGAACAGGATTTGCTTTAAAATATTCTGGGGAAAAAAAGTGGAAGGGTGGGAGGGAGGCAGAAGATGTATGAAACAAGGCTTGCAAAATGCTAAAAACAACTGAAGCTGAGTGATGGATATATTATTTTCTCTTCTTTTATGTATGTTTGAACATTTCTACAATAAATATTAAAAATGGGAGGAAATGGCCAAATTACAGAACACCATTAAACGGAGTGTTTGGCAGATGTCCAAATGAGGTACACTGAGTACATGTACTAACTAGGAAACATGATACATTGATAAGTGATGTACTATATTGCATGGGTTAAAATTCTTATCACTGACTTTGTGTTGACACTCAGACTAGTTAATTATTCAAAAATCTCAGCTCCTTCACATGCAAATTAAAGATAATAATACCTTTTTCAAAGAACTGTTGTGAGGATTAAATGAGGATAATCCACATTCAAGAGTTATGCACAGAAGAACATGGCCCACAGTAAGCATTAAAAAAAAATTAGCCAATAGCATTATTATTGAAAAATTAAGTTATAAGAAATATTTATAGTATGATCCCATTTTGTAAAAAAACAAAAGACTATGTAACACATATACGTTTGTATAAACATAGTACAAAGTCTAAAAGGGTATGTACACCAAAGTGTTAACAGTTAGGGTGGTGGTGTGGGGAGCAGAGGGCATGATGATTATGGATAGAGACACTTACTTCTTACCGTATACACTTACATATTATTTCAATGTGCTATAAAACCATGTATCACACCTTGGTAATTTTAAAACATCTTATAAATGAATTTTTTAAAAAGCTTTGCTTTAGGCTATTGAATATTTTGTATCAGAGTGAAAGGTTCAGAGGCTGTATAGTTCTGGGGTTTCTATGGAATCTGATTTGATAATGTAATTTCTTTGTCAGCATTGTTGCGATTTCTTGAAAATCAGTAACACCAATAATAAAATGTCAACAAAAATCAAGTTTGACTAGCTTGATACTGTTTACCATTAGTATTATTTAGTGAAGTGAGAGTAATTCCTATTACATTTGCTGACATGTTAAGCCATAATATTTAATATTCTATTTTCAATGGGTTTCTCTCTTAATACCATCAAACTGAAATTTTGGTTTCAAGTACATCTATATAACATTTAGTATGTAAATACTGAAGCTGATACCTGGAGAAAACAACATATATTTCATAAAAGACTGAAATTCACAAATCATTTTAAGTACTCACTTGAAAAATGTTCTTGGTCAACACCATTACTACTTCCCATTATATCACAGAACTGTGTATTTGTTATCAAATTGTGCATCCCAAGAATAGCTATAAAAATAGGAAAAAATAGTTTTTACTTCTGTTTTAAACATAAAGAGTTAATTTTACAATTAAAAATTTCTATCAACAATTTTAACATTCTCTGGACATTTTCCTACTAAATTACAGATTTTGTAGCCAGAATAAAAAGAGATAAAGGTGATTAAAAATCACCTATAATCTCATTCTCATTAATACCTTTGTTATTTCCCCCCACATTTCTGAATTTAGACACATAGCTGGAGCCAGCCTATCCCTAAACATCTGTGCTTAGTTCCATCTGGTGGCTAAGAGAGAAAATTGCAATGATCTATTTTTGCTGTTCATCTCACAAGGTTTCTAGGAACATAAGATGATAAAGGGCAGATTTTTCAACTTAACCTTAGTATTCTTACATTTTTTAATCTCATTAATTTATATTCGTATTCTAGCTAAGAGTAGGATACTAAAAGTATTGTTAAATTCTTTTATGTAAGAATAAAGTAGCTTCCCTCAAGAATGTCAGCCTAGGCAACAGTGAGACCCCATTTACACAAAACAATAAAAAATTAGTTGGGCATGACGACACGTGCCTGTAGTCCCAGCTGCTTGGGAGGCTGAGGTAGGAGCCCAGGAGTTTGAGGTTGCAGTGAGCTATGACGATGCCATGGTACCCTAGCTCAGGCAACAAAGTGAGATCTTGTCTCAAAAAAAAAAAAAAAAAAAAAAAAAAAAGAATGACACTTAGGAGGGAAAATAAATTTGGTTTTAGTTTTTGATGCCCTTTTGTACAAATAAGGCAGAAGCTAGAGAATGATGAAAAAACAGAGGTATGGAATGTTCCAATACACACTTCAGACAAGTTTGGAAAGTGGCGAGTACAGCTCAGGACTGACTGTTCCATTTCCATCTGCTTTCTAGTTACTCATCTCTGGGTCTTCTAATAAAATGGGGCAGCAGTTGACCCTGAAGACTCTTTTCCAGTGCTTAGGGGGAAGAGCTTCGAGCTGAACACCAGCTAATGAAAGATACTTATTTAGAAAGATTTTCAAATATGGCAACATGGGAAAAGATGTCACATAAATTCTATTAATATAAAAATTTCACCATTGAGAGTATTTAAACAAATGAAATCCTAAATGTCAGATTTAGTGTGTAAAATACAAAGCCAACTATGTGGTTACTGATTCCACAGCAGTTTGCTAGGCAAAGCAAGTGTTTGTATTGTATAATGTATATAGGTGTGTGCTGGTACTCCCCTCCCCACTCCACACTCATTCACAAATTAATCTGTTTTAGGAGATACCTGCAAGGTCACACAATTCTGTATCAGAAGCACTTGTCAAAGCTTCTTCTAATTCTGGATCAAGAGATACTTTGTCTTCTGTAAAAGTCTGTACAGGTTTCTGTTTGGGGATAAATATTTTCCCTGTAAAATAAAGCACTTTGTTAATTCCACTACTACTGCTATTAACTCATTACCATTGTAGCCTTCTAATAAACATTATTAAAAGTATGTTCAATTGAAATGGAAGGAAAAATGAAGATTAATATCTACAGTAATTTTGTTTCATCTTCCATATGGATTTATAAATTTCCAAGGTAATACTTTGGCTGCGTAAGTTGGAAAGAAAAGAAATTTTTCATCCGTAGAAATAAAAATAGGCTCTTTTCGGAGTAACTATGAGTTTCTTTACAAATACTGAATCAATCAATAAATGAAAGAATAAACAAAAAACCTATAAAACTTTAAAGAGATTAAAAACAACACAATCCAATTTCTTATTCTTGAGCAATAAACTGCTACAGTCACTTAGGGGATGGCAGAGACAATTATGATTCCAGAAATTCAAGTTCCAATTGCAAAAGAAATTTCTGTATGTTCTGAGTGGTATTCTGTAACTTTTGATCATTATTCCTCTAAGCCTCAACGGATGCTAACAACTAGGTTATCTGTTAAGAAAGTAGTTAGTCTAGAAACCTACAGTCTTTATTTACGTGAAAATCATATTTACGACCATATGTTCAATGCAAGATTAAAAACATGAAGGGAATGGAAAATGACAATGATGTGCCTGCTGCACCAGCTGACCAAACAAGATGTACTCACACAAATGGAAACTGGGTTACCAATGTTGCTTCTGGGTTCTCTCCCAAGACAGGTGAAAATCATAACTCAAGTTACCTGACAAGGCCTATGCATGAATTTAAAGAACTGCCACTTTCTTTTCTATCAAGAAACTATCAGGGACATATGTGAGACTATGTGGCCTTAAGAGTCTATGAAGTACTCTATCAAAAGAAACGTTTGCAGGCTTATAATTAGTTCAGTGACTGCTGTGTACTTCTTATTCAAGGTAAATATAAATCAGTGTAACCCTAAGGAATCCTTCCACAATACACACTGCTCTCACAATTTTGATCAAGGCTGGTCAGGTATTTTCTGTTAAGCCAATCTAAAGGTTTAAATTCCCCCCCCCCTTTTTTTTTTTTTGACATTCCAGAGAAGGAACGGGTCAACCCCCATGAGTGGAGAAGACCAGATCTTAATTTCTGATATTATATTTTTATTTTTAGTATTTCCATTTGGTTCTTTTTTTAAAAAATTATTTCCATGTCTCTGATAAAATCCTCCATCTCTTGACACATGCTGTGTACCTTTTCCATCAGACTCTTTGGCATTTTTATCACAGTTATCTTAAAGTCCCTGACTGATAATACCAATCTGGGTCACCTCTGGGTCATCTTCTTTTTTAAGAGATGAGGTGCTGCTATGTTGCCCAGGCAGGCCTCGAACTCCTGGGCTTAAGCAATCCTCCTGCCTTAGCCTCCCAAGTAGCTGGGACTACAGGCTCTGGGTCTTCTACTGACTGTTTACATTCTTGACTATATGGGTCACATATTTTTGCTTACACGTGTCTTAGGATCTTTGACTGTGTGCTGAGCATTTTATATAAAAGTATAGCAGAGACTAAAGGAAGTTATATTCCCAGAAAGGAGCACGATTCTTAGGTCGGAGCTGAAACAATATGCTCTACAGTTGAGCTGGATCTGGGCCTTGCAGCAACTTTAGTTTGATTGAATTCCTCATTGGCTTAAAACATTTTGAGAACAGGATCAGGAGTTTCCCTTAAGCAAGCCCTAGGATCAAAACCTTGGTGAGATTCTGGAGATCTGCTGAGCTGCCTACTTTTCTAAACTGTGAAATTTCTTCCTGATGTATAGCCCTGGCTGCCAGCTTTCTGGGTAACTGGGAGCTCTCTCTGCTCTCCAGCCCCACTCCCTGCTTTCTGTGCCTTGGGGGATCTTTCAGCCCCACTCTTGGCTTGTCTGCTCTCCACTCTGTGAAAGTGGGATGGCCTAGAAGGGATTCTCCCAGCTCTGCTGCCCTTCCCTCCATCTCCCCCAGGTAAAAGGCCACGCCTTGGGGATTTTCTCTGAGCTCTGCTTCTTTGCCTCTGCTCTTGGAGTACTACCCCTGGCACGAAATGAAGACCCACAGAAAAGAGCCGGGGGATACCATTAATATGTTCTCACTCTGTCTCTAGGGCTGTACTGTTCAATAAGGCAGCCATTAGCCACATGTGACTATTTAATTTAATTAAAATGAAAAAAATCAGTTACTTGGTCACACTAGCCACATTTCAAATGATCAAAAGACACACTGGCTAGTAGCTGCCATACTGGTTAGCACAGATATTGAACATTCATTCCATCATTGCAGAAAGTTCTAGTGGACAGCACTGGTCTAGGGCTTCTCTGGATTCTAATCTACCATGCCAGCTCATGCACAGTCATTAAAAGTTTGTTAAAAGTTAGGCTGATTTCTCCTTAACTCCCCTCTATGGTGGTTTCCTCCCTCTCCCTACATTTCTGTCAGGGATGAGAGCAGAAGTGGATCACTTCTTTTATGAAGGGATTACCACTTTCTGGAATCATTTAGGTTTGTGTCATCAAGCTCTCTAATAGGTTTAACAAGAAACTATGATTATGTAGTTCAGTCTGCTTGTTTTGGTTATTACGGTGAGAGTAACAGTCTCTTGCAACTTCCTACATCTGAATCAGAAGTCTTTCTAGTTGGGTTTTTTTTTTTTTTTTTAGACAGAGTCTCGCTCTGTTGCCCGGGCTAGAGTGCCGTGGCGTTAGCCTAGCTCACAGCAACCTCAAACTCCTGGGCTCAAGCAATCCTTCTGCCTCAGCCTCCCGAGTAGCTGGGACTACAGGCATGCGCCACCATGCCTGGCTAATTTTTTCTATATATTTTTAGTTGTCCAGATAATTTCTTTCTATTTTTAGTAGAGACGGGCTCTTGCTCTTGCTCAGGCTGGTCTTGAACTCCTGACCTCGAGCGATTCTCCCACCTTGGCCTCCCAGAGTGCTAGGATTACAGGCATGAGTCATCACGCCCGGCCTTATTTTCTTATTTAATAAAAAGTGGCACTCAGTCAATCCACAATGTATTTGTATTAGTAAGGATGTTTTTAACTGTATATAAGAGAATATCCAATTAAAATTGGTTTAAACTGGTGCTTCTCAAACTTTAATGTGCATCTTAATCACCCTGGGATCTTATTAAAAGTGCAAATGCTGATGTAGTAAGTCAGAAGTGGGGTCTGAGATTCTGCATTCCTAAACAACCTTCCGGGTGATGCCGATCCACAGACAACTCTTAAAGCAACAAGGGTTCAAACAATAAGAATTTTTGTTGTCTCACTTAATATGCCCACAGGAAGATGGTTCTAAGGTTGGTTCAGCAGCTCAGTGTTGACATCAAGGATCTAGCCTCTTTCATTTTTCTCTGGCCATTCTCAGCATGGAGGCTTTTGTTCTTAGGCCTTCATAGTCTCAAGATGACCTTTGAAGCACCAAGTGTCATGTCCCCATACAATACGGTCAGGACAGAAGAAAGAGTACTTTCTCAACTGCCAACTTTTATAAGGAAACCTGCCCTGCAGACTTCTCCTCTGGTCTTACTGACCAGCACTGGGCCACATGTCCATGCCCCAGCTGGAAGGGCGGCTAGGAAATCAAGCATCTGTGAATGGTTGCTGACTAGGCAACTACGTGTTTGTCCCAAATCAAAACCAAATGAAGTACTTCCATGTTTTCTTAATTCCCTGAACATTTCACTATAGCTATACCTACACATTTTGCACATGTGTCTGCCTTCTGTGAGCTTTTCAAGGATGTGACCCTATGTTCTGTTCATCCCTGCATCCTTGCCTAGTACACAGTAGGCAATCCAATTTGTTGAATAAATAATTTGGTGACCACCTCCAGTCCAATGGCCTCATTTAATAAAGCATAATTTAAATACATGGGTTCAAAGTTACACAGTAGAGCTAACACAGGTCCTCAAACTCTTAATTAAGCCAGTGCTTCGGTGTTTCTTCCAACAAACTGGTAGCTTATAAAATTTTTTTAGCAGTAGACTTTTTCCCCCAAACAAATGTCTGCCTATATAGTAAATCGCATAACTGATCTTAATTAGGACATTGTGGAGTTCTGGTGACTATATACTCTTCTATTATTGGTTCACAGATAAAGGCAAGTCCAAATCATTATGTCCTGATAGTTCCATAGTACTTTTTTCATGGTGGCTGATGTCACAATAAAGTGGCATGTAGTTTGGGGCACATGTCCTTAATTGCCATGTCAGGATAATTACATTCTCCTGAGCTCAATTTCACCTGCATTTTCAATGTCTACAGCAGTTCTAAACTTTAGGTGCACATTGGCTTTACTGTGACAGCTTTAAAAAATTCTAATGTCCAAATCCCACCCCAAAGATTCTGAGTTTAATTGATCTGGTGTGCTGCATGGGGCATCTGAATTTTAAAAAGCTCTCTAGGGATTCCAACGCATGGCAGCCAAGGTTGAGCACAACTGGATTATGGTATTTACTGACTAAACAAAACTACACATGCTACTTACCACAAAAAAATAGGTATGTGAGGTAATGCATATGTCAAATGTGATTGAGTCATTTCACAATGCGTACACACATCAAAACATGTTGCACACCAAAAGATACACATTTTTACTTGACAATTAAAAAAAACTACACAAGCTATTGAGCTATCAAATGGCTGCCCATGTCTTATTCAAGAGACCAATGGAATCTAAAGCATTATAAAAATCTAAGATGTTTATTTTTTGTTATCCTCATCCACATTCCTTAAGAGGCATTATTTATATCTAATTTCCTTCCATACATAAACTTTTGCTAATGCTTACAACTACAAAATGAATCTCATCAGAAAAAACAAGATAAAACAAAACTCCCAAGGACTGATACAAATTTTTCCGTCATATAGAATTGTGCTTTATTTTATAGAGCTCTGATATAGTTTGGTATCTCTTCTGGCACTCCTCTTTATGATAATTTCTCTGTATGTAGAGATTTTTGCTATTGAGGTATTTAACCTATACAATTGTTTTTAACTATTCAAAAAGTAATTACTTCATATTTTCTTCACGATTACCTTAACACTAATACACTATAAGCAATTATCTTTTAATGTGTATAAACAAAACCTAGTTATAGAAAACTGAAAGTAATTTATTTTGTAAGAAAGGATAAACTAGAAAGGACCTAAGTTTAGTGTTATGAATACAAAATCTAAGGGACTCCCCCCAAATTGATTTATAGTTTTAAACAATCCTTTTCAAAATCCCAGTTGGATTTTTTGCAGGAAGTGACAAGCTGATCCTAAAATTCATACAGAAATCCAAGGGATCCAGAATAGCCAATCTTGAAGAAGAACAAAGTTATGATATGGGAATTATATTATAATGATATCATCTTTGGTAATAAAGATGTTTACAAAAACCACTAAGGAGCTGATATATTCAATATGGGGTGTTTTGTCTTCTTGAGTAAATTTATATTTGGCCCCCTGAAACTTAACAGGGAAAAAAAAGATAATTTTCTGAGACAAAATGAGCCAGGTACAGTGTGTTTGTGCTTCTTAGTCAAAATCAGCTGTTTTCTGAGAAATACATAATTAGCAAACTGCAGAAACAATTTCATATAACAGAAAACGCCTTTCTAAACATGTGTATTGGCCATGTGCAGTGGCTCATGCCTGTAACCCTAGCACTCTGGGAGGCCGAGGCGTGAGGATCGCTTGAGGTCAGAAGTTCAAGACCAGCCTGAGCAAGAGCAAGGTCCCGTCTCTACTAAAAATAGAAAAAATTAGCTGGGCGTGGTGGCATGCACCTATAGTTCTAGCTACTTGGGAGGCTGAGGCAGGAAGATTGCTTGAGCCCAGGAGTTTGAGGTTGCTGTGAGCTAGGCTGATGCCATGGCACTCTAGCCTGGGCAACAGAGCGAGACTCTGTCTCCAAAAGAAAAACAAACAAAAAACATGTGTATTAATTTGAATTAGTGTTATATCAATTTCAATTTTAAGATCTTAATGACTATGAGATACCAATAAATTTAATAGATCTCCTTTATTATGGTTAATTTGGTTTGTGCTCTCAGTGTCTCACAGGATGAGTGAAATGGGCTTTTATTAGATGCAGAGGTATTACACAGGGTGGTGTGTATTTGTTTTGCAGAGAGTAGGAACATGCAAAAAGCAAATTTGATACTGCTTTTATCCAAAACCATCTAATAAACAAACTCTACTTTATTATGATGATCTTTTCCTTTTTTTCTCTTTTTCGGTTTTTTATTTCACATATTACGGAGGTACAAATGTTTAGGTTACATATATTGCCTTTGCCCCACCCGAGTCCGAGCTTCAAGCGTGTCCAGCCCCCTATTACGATCATCTTGATTGTCATGTGTTTTTTTCAAGTCATGGATTTCCTTATAGAAATTTCAATCTCTGATACAAAATGATTTAACATATATGAAAGAACTGGTATATAGTGAACGTAATAGACACACCTTAATTCCTTATTCCCATTGCCTCTAGAATTTCTAGTGAGAGAGAGAAAGAGAGTTTTACAAAATAAACTAGCAACCCAGGAGGACTGAAAACCATATAGTCCCAAGCCATCTGTATCAGTGGTTCCTACCCGGGGAATGAGGACTAGCTAGGCATAGATATTTCTGAAAAAGCTCTAGAAGTGATTCTGACTCTTACCCAGTCAGGTTGCTAACCACTAACCTGCATAATGATAGCCCTGAAAAGATGAGAATGAGTTATCCTGGATAGGTCTAATTTTATTTTTCCTCTCCTTGAAATATGGTAAAAAAACTTTGATTTATAACTTTTAATATTTGTGATTTCTGAAATAACAATGTCTGAGAAAACAGCTACTCATTTTTATCCTCCAGCAGACAGCATTCTATCTAAATGACTTCAATTTCCTTATTTAACATAGCAAAATCCCAAACTAGAATTTTTTTTCTTTTTTTTTTGAGACAGAGTCTCGCTCTGTCACCCTGGGTAGAGTGCAGTGGCATCAGCATAGGTCTCAGCAACCTCAAACCCCTAGGCTCAGCTCCTCCTGCCTCAGCCTCCTGAGTAGCTGGGAGTACAGGCATGTGCCACCACACCCAGCTGGCTACTCTTTCTATTTTTAGTAGAGATGGGGTCCTGCTCTAGCTCGGGCTGGTCTCAAAACTCCTGAGCTCAAGCAATCCTCCCACTTCAGCCACCAAGAGTGCTTGGATTACAGGCATGAGCCACTGCACCCAGCCAAACAAACTGGAATTTTTAAAATTGAAGTTATACCTTTACATTGCAGCCAAATATAAACAATGATTAGATCAGAAAAAATCTCAGACAAGTATGAAACAACACATCCCCCACCCCTAAATTAAACAAACAAAAACAGGGCCAGGACTC
Source organism: Eulemur rufifrons (assembly GCF_041146395.1). NCBI lineage: Eukaryota > Metazoa > Chordata > Mammalia > Primates > Lemuridae > Eulemur > Eulemur rufifrons. The sequence continues at coordinate 41,606,091 of NC_090984.1, forward strand.
TTGATTGCTAAGAATGTTAAAATAGTTCAGTAATGTTTCTGTAACTACAAAATGGCAGCTGAGGAAACAGAAGAAACTGAGATAAGAATTCATATTATAGTAATTTAAATGTATGGCATTTATCCAAAGCATGTTTGTGCCAAGGGAAAAAAAAAAAAGGAATATCCTGTGCCAAGATCCTAGTCATTGTCACAAAATCAGTCAGAGATACTGTGAACCACCTTAACGATTTTATTGTCAGGACCTTTCTTTATCAGTCCTCATCTCTTTTGCTCTGATATCAAGTTACAGCTACAATAAATGTTAAGAATTACCTTAGTCATAGCTCCCATCCTTGCTGAATATATAGAAAATGTAATAACAAGAAACAGAGATGGCTCTTAGTTATTTCACTCCTACAGAGTTGAAAGGCCCTAGGCTAATTTTACTGTTTGTTTATTTATAAAATGCCCTATTCCAGAAAAGATTTAAGGCAACCATGCCACTACACTCTCCAAGGGGCACTGGTGTACACTGCTTGACAGGCAGCACACAAACCTCCAACCAACCAAACTGAAGAATACGGGAGAAGATCCTGGAAAGACATTTTTGTTTTGATCCAGTGACACACATGATACCTGCTCAATGCTGCAGTATGGTCATCAATAAATGCTTACTTATTAAACAAATGTTCAGTGACCTTGTGTATACTAGATAATGAACTAGAAAGATATCATGAGGAAAACAAAATAAGAGATTCTTTACTTTGGGGAACTAATTCACTAGTTGGGGAAATAGATTATCTATTATATCCTATTCTGGAGACTTCTTCCAGCCAAGATGGAGTAACATTGACAGAATTTACCCACATGCCTGAACCAACCCCCAAATGGGCAAAATGTAAAACAGCAGTTTTCAAGACACTGATCATCAGGCAACAAAGGACAGTGATCCCTGGGAGATGGGGAAAAAAGGAGATGAGCCCTGCAATTACCTAGCTTACTGCCTGGCAAAAATTTCTAGGCTGCAGAGCAGGGAGCAGAAATTTGGGCAGGGCCTGGCAAACTCTCTGTGAGCTGAGGAGACAGAACAGAGGTCCAGAAAGACCACAGCAGCTAGTGTTTGCAGGACAAAGGGCTGGAGAGGAGAGAGCTGCACTGAGTATTCGGCAGAGCAGTGATCAGCACATGTTATGTGAGAAAACCACCTTGAGCCAAGGAAAAAAACCCCCTGAAAGATTAGAAGTAACCCATGCCCCTGTTCATGCAGGGCTGGGAATAGAACCTGTTCCCACCAGCCAGATCAGAAAACCTGAGAATTCACAGGGCTCACAGTTGGGTAGGAAACCCAGAAGGGTCTTGCCTCAGTAGTGGGGAAATAATTAGCCCTATACTGAACACTGCCCTAGTTCCACCTAACAAATCTTAAAGGCAAGACTCTAAAGAATCAAACTGTTTCCAAGTAACTTAATCGTGTCCCAGAATGAAATTCAAGAATAATTATAGGGATACCAATCCCTCCAGCACCCAAAAGTTAAAATGTCTGATATCCAATAAAAAATTACCAAATTACCAATGTGCAAAGAAGCAGGAAAATCTGATCTGTGAGGAAAAAAAAAAATCAATCTAGCAAAATTGACTTAGCAGTGACAGATGGTAAAATTAAAGGGTAAGGACATTAAAACAGTTATTACAATTTATATTCTACGTGTTCAAAAAGTTAAGTAGAGACACGGAAGGTATTAAAAGGAAAAATGGAACAAAGAAGAGTTACGACAAATAGAAAAGATATGCTCATACTAATTAAAAGCAAGATTGGATCTATTAATATTCAAAGTAGATTTTAGAGAAAAGAAATTACCAGAGATAGGGCTCATTTCATAGTAACAAAAGGGACAATTCATCAAAAGGACATAATAAAAAAAAAATTAATAACAAAGCCTCATAGTATAAGATTATGAAATAATTAAAAGCCATACTCTGTGTTACATACATCATGTACAGAAATATTGGAGAAAATTTTCTCAGGAATGAGAAAGAGCTAGATGAATACTATCACGAATCCCTGTGTTGGTTTGTGACTCTGTTACATATTTTGCAAAATTTCAAGGAGGAAGAGGTAACAAGCCAAACCTTTCCTAGGTGCGTGTGGTTACCCAGGGAAAGTTTCCTATAAAACAGAATCCTAACAAGAATGACGAACCATCCTTCTGGCTAACTCCTTACCTCAAAGGAGTGCAAGTCAATCATTCAAATGATAGCGTGACCAGTCTGAAAAGGAGATGCCAGCACCTACATGACTAATTTAAACAGCCCATTTTAAATATCAGCTTCAGTGCCTAGGAAAACCACTTTCAGAGGCATATACAAGTGACATTTAGCACATATAAAATATGACTACAAAAATAAGAGCCAGTTTTTATCTCGAACTTAGTGGAAACCAGTTGCCCACTGGTGGTTATGTAATCCTGCTGACTTAGGCAGGTTATAACCATGATCTTTTTGGCTTACTAAGGGATCAGGTCTGTCTTTCCTCCAAAGAAATCATGTACTCAGCAGGGTGAGGGAAGCCTCTTTTAGAGTAAGAGTGAGTAAGTCTTCTGGAAAGCTAAGGTAATTGTGAATAAGTAACTTGGAAAGTATATGGGAAGTCCTTAGTTTAAGACAATCTGGTGAAATTCACCTTTATAAAAGCAAGGTGGGGCATGTGGCATTCTTGGGAAAGAGTCCAAGGGCATTCCATTCTCAGGATGGGGAAGGGAAAAACAACGAAAAAAAAAAAAAGCACAGCTGGCTCTACCCCAAGGCCCAACAGGGAGTAAAGGAGCGGTCTGCAAGGAAGGGAGGAGCCCATACTGGGTGAGTCAGCAGCTCAAATGGAATTAGATGGCACACCCCTGTGTAGTATATAAGGTGCAGCCACGGTTCTGGTCCATCGTGAAGTAAGGGACACAGGAAAAAAAATCTTAATGTAAGTAAGAGTGAAGTGTGATAGCAATGGGAAGGAGGAGTCCCTAGCAAAGCAAAATGAAAAGCAGTAAAAAAAAAAAAATATATTAAAGACTGGGGCAAATTATTTCTCCAGGTGATGTGTTCACAGCAAGGCTCTATGCCTTATCTATCTTTGGAACAGAATATGTGTAAAAATATGTAAAAATATGATGGGAAATAATAATTAACACTGTGCATTTTCACCATTCTCAGGAACGGGAAAGAGCTGGATGAATACTATCACACATCCCTGTGTTGGTCTGTGACTCAGTTACATATTTTGCACAATTTCAAGGAGGAAGAGGTAACAAGCTGTACCTTTCCAACATCTTAACATTTTATCTCTAGGTAAAAGAAACATACATTTAAATCACGTTGTTTTACTTTACTTAAACTTTAGCTTCTCAACTTTCTGAACACAGTAGACTCATATGAAAGACATTTTCTTTAATCTTTGCCAAGATTATTTCATATCATGATACCATTCCTATAAAGCTTATTAGATTTAGATGAATTTAACACATGTATTAATAGACTGTGGGTTCTCCTGCAAATAATACACTTCAAAATGATCCTTAACACATCTCTTGTCAGATGTGCCCTTACTGGTTGCCTGATGCCTTTGTTGTTCAATTAATAAAACTACACTATAGAACATTTACTCTTACAGGACAAAATGTTCCCCTAAATACATCTAAGACATAAGGCCTTGAACTTCACTTAATTAGTATTAATTCCTTCTTCTCAGATGTTGACATATGTTTTCAATTCTGCAAAATGTACAATTATTAAATGTTTCACAAATCATGAAATGAAATTACTAATTTATCTATCTAAACTCTCAAGTTATGGGCTGATTTTGCATTCACTAATTGTGAATGCAACATTACTTGCTTTTTAATTCAACTATTTTCATTTATTTCTTACCCATCTAAAACCTAAAGAAATAAAATTTTAAAAAGATACAAAAGGAGACAAAAGCTATTCTACCATAGTTGAAAAAACAGCATTGTTTTCTTATTGTCACCCATATTCCTCACCTCTATCATTTTTCCCTTTGTCATATTTTCTTGTTTTCCACAATTCTTCTCTGCTTTCTTTCCTATTTCCTCTAATCCTCCAGGATCTTTTCCTAGGTAACTGGAGATTAGGAAACAAGAGCCTATTAGGAAGCTTCCTGGGTCCGCCTGGGATAAATGCAGCACTCTTTCACATCTCTTATTTTCTCTCCTTCTTGTCCTCAAATTCCTTAGTTTTTTCATTTTTCTTTTTTTCTTACTCTCTTTTTACTCACTCCATTTTGCAGATAAATCCATGTTTTTTTCTGACATCTCTTTTTCTCACAGCTCTGTTTCTACCTCCATTACTCTTTCTAATTATACCCCTAGAGTCCATCTGAAACACGCAGACTAGTAAAAGGTGACCAATCTATATTTTTTATTCTAAAACCATGTTGTCCTATTTAAGCAGGATTAAAGGTATGGCTGTACAAAGAGAATATAACCAGCAGTCTTTTCCATGACAAATACAAAAGAACAGATGCCTTTGCCTATCTTTGTGACTTTTCCACACTTAAACACTCTGCATTGGTTTTCTACCCTTTTTCTGGCCCCAAACACCTGAGGGATATGACATTCCCATCTCTAACAGTAGTGTGATGGTTAATTTTATGTGTCAACTTGGCTGGGCCAATGGTACCCAGGTATTTGGTCAAGCATTATTCTAGATGTTTTTGTGAAGGTATTTTTTGGATGAGATTAACACTTAAATCAGTGTTGAGTAAAGCAGATTACCCTCCATAATGTGGGTAGGCTTATTTAATCATTTGAAGGCCTTAATAGAACAAAGACTAATCTCTCCCCAAGTAAGAAGTAATGCTGTCAGCAGACTGCCTTCGGATGTGAACTGCAACTCTTCCTTGGGTCTCCACCCTGCTGGATTTTGGATTTAATAAAGCCTCCACAATCATGTGAGACAATTCCCTAAAATAAATCAATCTCTCTCTCCACCCGCTCCCTCCCAACATCTCATTGGTTTGGTTTCTCTGGAGAAGCCTAATTCAAGTAGCAAAGCTAGCAATCCTCAACTAGAGATGAAAGGGAGATGGAATCTAAAGAAAGAGCAGAGAGGCAAGGGGGTGATAGACAATTTTGAAAAAGCCTGATGTAGACCTTGTGGTTTACCTACTCAAAAGTCATTCACTAGCCTTCCTCAGCTATAGAGGCTGGAATGCTAAAATGAACTTTCCTGCTTCCCTTGCAGCTAAGGGGTAGCCGTGTGACATAGGCCTGACCAAAATTCTTGAGAAAGACTTCTTTCTCAAATAAAAAGCCAGAGTCTCACTAGGAGAAAGCACCATGCTCTAAGCCACTCTTCTTGCCTGGACTAATACAAATTCAGACGTAAAAACAGAGCCTGGAAGAGCTGATCTTCAGCTCTGCTACTGCTGCCGCCATTCCCCAGTATTCTACACATGATATCCCAAGTAAGAGTGCATGCTGCTGCAAAAGCTGAGAAACTTACCTACTTCATTTAAGTGCTATTATATACAGAACTTTTGAAAACACATCTGTACTTGGTCTCCACCAGAAGATATGGAAGATCAAACACTGCGATGGAAGGGACTTGGACTAGAAAATTTTCCTGAAAGTAATGATTATAAAGCATTGGCAATTATAACCATGAATTACTAAGGAAGGCTGTGGGATATCTTTTGAAAAGGGTCTTTGAAAATATAAATTATTTTATGGCATTCCACTTTAAAGACAGGAGTTAGAATAGTGCAGTGCTTTAACGTCATTTGCACTTTGTAACATATGAGTGGATTTAAAAGTTTCCTTCAGTATACTTTTAGATTTGTTATAGCAGAGAACTAACGAGTGTTAGGCAAAGTCATTGTGTGATAAAACCTTACTAACAAATCATTAAGAAGAAACATACTGGCCAAGTTGATGAAAAATGTAAATAAAATGTCTAAACTCTGTAATAAAATTTTAAGTCAACAGTATTTTATCTTTAAGGTTACCAGTGACATAATTCTAAAAATATGATTTTCTCCATATCTACCTATAAAAATAAAAATCAAGTGCTATCACATGACTTCAAAATTCCAGGTTTACCTTTTTTTTCTCCAGTGTAGGGCACATAGTCTTCCCTGTCCTTATGCTCCAATGCTTCCTTCTCCAGATATGAAAGGAGGTGCTCTCTATCAAAGGGCCCCGTGGCGGTCTTTGCCGTCTGGTTCTTTTGTCGGAACCCTGCAGGCAGAAGGGCATTCTGCCAAAGAAAATGAATCAGACATCATGAACACCAAGATACTAATGTCATATGCTTCCACAGATTACCTATATAAGAAAGAATTATAGACCAGAATGTGATATAGGCACTAAACATTTTATTGCAGGATTTTAGGGCAGCAATATAAATGTGTTCCAAGAAGTTTTTTTTAATTAGGTAGAATTCATTTATATTATTATTAAAATAGGCACATTTTCTAATAGAACATTTGAAGAAAATAGAACATCTTCTTCAGAAAGTATTCTACTAGCAGAAAACACCCTTTAGTTTTTAAGTGTCTTGGGATGGTAATAAAAAATAGTTTTCTTAATACTTAATAACTGCTCAGCATATATGTAGAGAATAATTCTATTACAAAAGAATGTTCAGTGACTATATACATGATATTCCTTCATAATGACTTCTATTTTGTTGTACAGACTTTCTTGTGATAAAAACATGGATATCATACAGAATATCAGATTCATGTTTACTTGTTTGTGTTTAAACACATGTGAAATGTTCCACTTTTGTGTGTACACACGTACATACATGAGCACTAGGATGTACTTACAACAAATTGCAACAACCACTGTCACTGCCACACATGTCCAAGGCACCCCTCGGACACTCATAGTAAGAGCTAAGTCCCTGGATCTCCACGTGGGTACAGCTTTTTTGAGTGAATGGAGTAGGGGGTGGTGGGCTGGAGGACAATGGATTAAAATTGTCTCCTGTAGTCCCTACTCTGAATTTTCACTAAGTCCAGGAATAATAAGGGGTGACTAGACAAAGCAAGCACCATCTGTTTGCTTGTCAAAAGTCAAAGAGGTATAATGCCTTGTCTCATATTCCTGGGTATTCCTTTGCTTTGAAAATAGGAGGCAGCCAGAGAAATCATGCAAAAGGGCCAGCCCTCTTTTGTAACACCTCCCAATATTGGCAGTGACACTGAATCTCACAGGGAGGGTAAAAGATAATTTTTCGTTATAGGGTGATCTTATATGGATAATGATAATAGGAAATATTCATTTTATAAGTAGAAAATATAGCATTTCAACTTTGGCCATTTGCTGAGATCCAAAATAATTTTCATAAATTTCACTTTTGTGTTCTACTTTACATAATGGTACTCCTTACACAGAAAGATGACCTGTAAAGATGAAACACAAAGGAGGTCTGTTCCTAACCCCGCATCAAGTATGTATTTGTAATTCAAAATTGTCTATGGAACCATAAAAAAGAAACACAAGATTTCTACCTTCAGACTTGGACATCAAGGTAAGAACTACACATGAAGAATCCATTCTCAATCGACCTGCAAGTCCTGTCCATTTTTACCTCTTAAAGAACTCACTTGTTCTCCCATCTCTAACACCATGGTTAAGTAACTGTGATCTATTAGCTTACTTGATCAGAATACACTTCTAACCACCTCTGGCCCAAGCTATGATCTGAGCTTGCCTGGAATGTTAGATTAGCTCCCAGCTGAATCAGTTGCCTGATCCTCTTCCTCCCTCACTGCCGCCCCTCAGCCAGTTACTCAGCCCCTAGCCTCAGCTCACATACCCTCTCCATTCTAGTCACACCAGCTGTTCTTCCTCCCTGTGCTTGCCATATACGTCCTTCTACCACAAGGCCTCTAGGTATGTGGTCCCTCTTCCCTGGAATGCTCAGCCCATCCCTTTTTGCTACTCATTTTTCAGATTACAGCTCCATTCCCCCGAGGGAAGCTTTTCTTGACCTCTCATTATAAGCTCTTATAGCTCAGCTCATAACCTCTACCATTCTTTTAATACGGTATGATTATTTGATTAATGACTAACTGACCCCATTCCTACCAGCCTGCATCACGAGGGCAAAGACCACCTTCGTTTTGCTCACTTGTGTATCCCTAAGCCTAGCACAGTACCTGGATCTACAGGTTGCCCCTCAAATATTTATTGAATAAAGATTTTAAAATACTTTTAAAGGAAAATGCTTATTAAGGCAAATAAAAAGTTACATTCCTTCTCCATCATAATGCATGCACATAGGTGTTGCTATTTCATGGTGGTGGTGATGGAGTTGCGCTGCTCCACCTGCTTGCTCAAGCCCATGTGAAACAGAGTTTTAAATATCAGCTGGAATCCTGACTCCTTAAATACAGCTTTTGACCACAAAATAAGTGACAGCTAACTGGTTTTAGAAGCTATAAACCCAGGAACTGAGCTTCATTAGAAGTATATTCTAACTGAGTAAGCTAAGAGATCACAGTTACTTAAAAAATTGAAAAAATTTCATTAATATGCTTGCCACTAAAAATAACATGTTTCTCCCTTGCAGTGGAATTTTGTTGTAATAATATATTCCCAGCATTGGAAATTTTTAAAAAGTAGCATTTGCCTAGGCTGGCTGTCTTTTGGAGATAAATGTTTTGCAAAAATGCAGTGAGTTGCAAAGAAATACACTGAATGCAATAGGACAGTAAAGTGGCCCTCCAAAATATAGTAAGGTACCGCACACACCTTCACCTGCTCTTATCCTGTCTTCTGAGACTTTGTAAGTTACAGTGGTGTTTCTCTGGCTAAAGTAGCTGCTACTCCCGTGCCCTCTTTTCTTACCTAGTCCTTCACCAGAACTCTTCCCCAAAATGTCACCCAACAAGTGGCACGCTATCAATAAACATCACTGCTCTTCTAGTCTCAACTAATAGTACCTGAGGTTGGAGGAGTTGCAGCTGGGTTGAGGAGTTTGCAAAATACATTCAGAAGTTAGAACTTGAATCTCTCCATATAAGAAGAAGGCCATGGATTTGCAAATTAGAAACAAGCCATCAGATTTTAGAGTGATGCCACAGTGCATCATGTAAGAGGAGATTCACTATGTTTTAACACAAAGACTGCTAGACTCTGCCAGGTATAATCAAGGATCTAGTCTCAGTTCTTTCTCTAATTGTAGTAACTGAGGCAAGTCACCTAATTTTTGTTTTAATCTATAAATCAGAAGTAAGGACTAGATCAATGTTTGTCAACCACAGGCATTTTTGTACCCCAGGGGACATCTGGCAATATCTGGAGACATTTTTGGTTGTCACAACTGAGGGGGAAGTATTAATCATGTTTTTTATTTTCTGAATTTTATGATGTTTTGACATCTTGAGGGACTTGCTAATCCTGGTGAGACTGCCCCTCCCAGGGCTAATTCCTAGAGATAGCGCCATTCCCCACTTACCAGTCCCACCCCATGAACACACCTTTCATACACAAACCTACCAATCCAGGGCCCATAACAGCAACCATTTTTATCTCTCACATTCCAAGCCAGTATTTCCTCTGCCCTAAATTGCCCTGGGGCTAGGTATTAGACAACAAAAGACCACTTTTATAACCTCAAGTCTGTTGAAATTATTTAAACTATCCAGTCCTCAACTTGCTCAAACTTGTCTACCCTGCTTCACTCATTCATTCCTGCAGAAACCACATCTGGGCCATGCTTGCCCCTTGCTCTTTCTGCCTCCTAACTGACCCAGTTGCTTCCCCATGTGCCTTGCACGGCATGGCATCGCATGCCTCCTGCTCTTCGGAACTGTAAGTAATAAACTCTTCCTTCAAGGCAGTTGTCTCTGTGTCTGTCATCTATTACCGTACCTGACTAAAACAAAATCCCAGGTACATTTTAAAACGGGGGTGTGCTACTGGCATGCAGTGAGTAGAGGCCAAAGATGCTGCAAAACACCCTCCAATACACAGGACAGCCCCCCACAACAAATTATCCAGCCCTAAATGTTGAAGTGTCAAGGTTGAAAAACCCTGCAGTAGATGAACTCTTATGTTCCCTCTCACTCCAAAACCATTTGGTTCAAATAGGTCTAATAGGTTGAATTGCCTGTAGAAGATATTGGTGTTAATACCATAAAAACAGCACTGTTATCCTGAGTAATTGCCCAGATATAAGTGTACCGAAAACTTTTCAATAGTAATTACAGTTTAAGATTTGGTCTACCGTACAGACACATCACCCAGTAACAAAAACAGTTTTATAAAACAAACTCTCAGGCCTTAAGAGGCACTTAAAATCAATATCATGGCATAGAGAAACGTGGTTAAAAAAAAGAAAGCTTAGCAAATAACCATTACCTTCAGGTTCTCCACTCACTATGTCCCCCATATCAGACAATAATTCAATAAGGTTAAGGGTCTCTACCCTACCCTTGTGTAATTTATAAAACAAACAACATCTACTCTGCAAATTTAAAACATATACACATATATTCAGGTCTGTTTCACAGGGGACTGCTTGTATTGCCAAGAGGCTACTTATCTATTCTACTAATGACTAAAAACTTATTCAATTTGGTCAGCATCTTTCAGAAAGGTAAAAATTAGGTTTAAGGTCATGAAGAACCTTCTGGAGGCATTCTGTGCTGGTGCCATCCTGGTATAGAAGTTCTGAAGAAACACAGTGGTGTCTCACATATCAAGGAGCTAACCAAGTATGCTGCATCTTACTAAGGATATCCCTTCCTGAACAGAGAAAAAAGGTGTCTTAGAGGAGAAAAAAATTTCAAGAGATGTTTCAGGATGTTGGATAGTTTAAAACAGTCATGTCAGTAAACAAATGGAGGCAAAAGTCGGGGAACTGGAGAAGAAGCAAAAGGCAAGTTCATTTGGATGAAGAGGAGGAGGGGTGTGGAGGGTGCCAGGGAAAAGTCATGGAAAAGCTAACTGCTCAAAGGCAGCTACTTAGTTTCAAAGGCTTTGAGAAGTTATTTCATTTATCTTCAGCGGCTAACACCTACCTCGGGGTCAAGATCATCCAGAACAGTTTCCAGTTGTTTCAGTTCTATTTCTGACAGATTCCCAAGGAGCTCATCTTCATCAAGGTCCTTGTACTTCTCCAAGTCCTTCCGGAATGGTAGTGCCATGATTTGCAGTGTAGGAAGTCACTTAATTTTTGCTATTCAGTAAAGTCAGAAGTAATTGCTACTTTTTCTTAAAGCTATAGAGAAAAGAAATAAAAACATTTTAAGTATTAAGTAATGTCCACCTATTTGATCTATTATTAGGTTAAGTGAAATCTAATTTCCATGTGTCATATACTGTTGGATCATATATTACATACTACCTTGCCTATGGATCTTTCAATGCCTTTTACCTTTTGTCTTTTTTTTTTTAAGGCAGGGTTTCACTCCATCTCTCGGGCTAGAGTGCAGTGGTGTCATCATAGGTCACTGCAACCTCAAATTCCTTGGCTCAAGCGATCCTCCTACCTCAGCCTCCCAAGTAGCTGAGACTACTGGCATGTGCCACCACACCCGGCTAATGTTTCTATTTTTTGCTTAGGCTGGACTCAACCTTTTGACCTCAAGCGATCCTCCCTCCTCTGCCGCTAGGATTACAGGCATGAGACACCATGCCCAGCCACCTTTCGTCTTTTCTTGAGGAAAAAAAAATCAACTGGGAAAAAAGAGCGGAAGGATGGAATAAAATTCAAACCCATTAAGATAGCTACTTGATAGAATTTTAAACTTCTGAAAACTGAAATTTAGGGGAAAAGAAATTATAATGTGTGCCAAAATAAAAGTTTTTCTATCAGTGACTTTGAAATTATTTTACCAGAGTGCTTTGCTTCATTACAATATGTTTAAAGCACATTTATTTTAAATTGTTTGGGAGAACAATATAATGCAATGTTAATACAGGTGGGATATCAATATACTCCCTATGGAGGGAGCAGTCTCCCGCCACTGGAAAAAAAAATTTTTCAAAAGGTGCATTTGAAAATATTTTTCTGAAAAGGTATTTTTAAAGGAAAAAATATAGCATTCTGAAAATATTTCAGTAAAATATTCAAAATCATGCTGGGATATGTCACCCACTGATTCACAAGGTTGCTCAAGATGGTCTGACTATTGGAAGGACTTTCACCATTTCCTATGAGGTTAATAAGCAGATTAATAGTAATAGAAGATCTGAAGAGACACACAGCTTGGTGTATATCAAAGAGTAATCATTTGCTGCTGCAGCACAACTGTTCCACAGGAAAGGATACTTACGTCACATGTAAAATGAGAAGTAAAAAATCAGTATTTCCATAAATTCTAGCCATATATGTGGACTGTCTATCTCACAAAATGTACCTATAGGAATAAGAAATAATCCTGAGACTTAGTGATTTGGCTTAATTTTTCTTGGCTGCAAAATGCCCAGTACTTCAAAGTTTGACTTACTTCCTTTACTACCTCCTTCCCCCCAAATTTTCCCAACTTAATATTTTAACTAATGTATTTTCTTCTGCAAACCTGTAACTTTTATGGATCATTGTATGTGTTTTCATCTCCTACAAACAGAACCGTTCAAGCCATATTTGGAACAAAGGCTCACCACAGGGGTGTGACGGCTAGCAACTTGACTAGCAACCACCTCAGGTCCAACAATGAGCAAACGAACAGAATTTGCTTGTGCAGATGTTAAACTGCAGGCATTTTGTGTAACTGCTCAAGACAGGTCTGGCTGACACCTGGTCTACTGGCACCTTTTCTGGTTTACTAGTTAAACTGCATTTTTTTTCCTTTTCTTTGGAATTATCACTGCCATTACTAAGCTTGTTAAACCTCCACTTTGTACTTCTAACTTTAAGATAGCAAGCTTACAAATATTCTGAAAGTATATTTTCTCCACTAAAAACAATACAGCCTACAGAGAAGATTCAATGGAAGGTAGCATTTTCAAATATATTAACTATAAAATGTAATTTTGAAGAAGGTAGCAGGCAATTTCAAGGGACAAAAATTAAAAATAAGAACACTTTGAAAAAATATTCCCTGTATAAAAATATCAGTGACATGGTATTTCAGATAGCTAAGCGTAAGAAACTGATAAAAGTATACCAGTATGTACCAAGAATAATGTAGCTCTTGCTATTTTTTTTAGATATTTAAACATTTTAAGTTTTTAATGTGCTTTTATATAATTTATTTTTGAAATTTATATATGAACCAATTTCTTAATCATAAATATTTTTAAAATATATAAATATAATTTTAATTATTTTGAGCATCCCCTCACTTTACATTCAGATTATCCCAGTACAGGCCATAAATTCAATGGTCACCCTGCAAATAAGGCTTTCTAATGGACAACACAATAGGAACGAGATATTAGGGACAAATGTGGGCAATGTTATATGCCACTCAGGTTCTATAATGTTCTCCATTCCATGAAGAGACCAAACGGCTTACTCCAATAGATTGCTCCTCCTAATCCCAAAGTAAAATCTATCACACAAAGCTTGTTTATAGTATCGCTTAAAGAATAATGAAATGAACAGACTCCCCAGCTTAGGAGAGAGAGCATTACTAGTACCCTCATGCTCTCTAGTTGCATCCCCCCTACAAAGTACCCATTATCCTGATTTTAATTATTCTCTTGCTTTCCTTTAGTTTTGCCTTATATGTATATATCCTTAACAGTTTTAGTTTTGCACTTTATATAAATGGACTCACACAGTATACATCCTTCTGATTTGCTTTTTCTCATTTAGCATTGTTTTGAGTTGATGCTTAGAGCTATACTTCTTTCAATTTCATTTCTATTAATATATAGTATTCTATCATACAAATGAACATTTAAGTTACTTGTAGTTTTACCCTCTGTTTCTCTACTATAAACAATCTTGTTATCTGTTTTCTGGTATATATGTGCAAGAGTTTCTCCAAGGTTCAAACCTAGGAATGGAATTACTGGGTAAAGGGTATGCTTACACTCAACTTTATATGTAATGCCAAACTATTTTTAAGTGATCGCACCAATTAACATACCTAGAAGATTCAGTACATGACAAATTCATGTTGCTCTCATCATTGTTAATGTTGGTATTACCAGAGTTTTTATTTTTGGCCATTCTAGTGGATATAAAATGGTATTTCATTGTGGTTTTAATTTGCATTTTGCTGAATTATGATGAGGTTGAACATTTTTTCATATGTTCATTGGCCAAGTGTCCCTTATTCTGTGAAGAATCCTTTGTCCATTTTTATATGGAGTTTTTTTTTTTTTTTAAATAAATGACCTTAATATACTCTGGATACTAATCTTTGTCAGTTATATGTAACAAATCTCTTCTTCCATTTTCTTTCAGCTCTTATTATTATGGTATACTCTAGAGGGAAATGTTTCTTAGTGTTTTTCATTTTTTAAAAAATTTGCTTTAGCTTGTTTTTTCCTTTTCAAAGCAAGGGAAAAGGCATTTCCTTCCGAATCAGACTATGGAATTTTGCCAAGAGGTAAGAACTTCCAGGTAATATACCAAAGTTTCAATTGTTTCAGTAAAAAGCAAACAACTGGTGTTCATCCTATCTAAGTGTGCTCAAAAACTTACCACTAGTATTCTTTCATCAGGCATTCCCATTCTCAGATTTTCTAACTTGAAACTTGATTATACCTCCCCTCTCAATTCTGATCCTTTACTGAAGAACATCTATATACTGACAACGTCCCAAGTGTTAGCAGGAGTTCAGAAACTCCTTAGGAAGGAAGCTCTGGAAGCAGAGCTTTGCTTTGCTTTCTGTCTTGGATATGACACATTCTTCTCTTTTGCTTGTCCTCTGGAGTCAGTCTTCTGGAAGGGGAACAAATCCTGAATGATGCAGAGGTGAAACCAGTGTCCTGACAGGTATTTTAAATCTATACTGTGTCTACAGGAACTTTTCCTTTAATCCCTAAACTAATGTAAAATACATTTCATAAAAAGTAACAAAGATAATTTACACAGTACAGGAGTATGGGAATAGTTTTTTTAAAGCATGATATTCTCATAGTCAAAAAAAAAAAAAACCTTTTGTAAATAAGCAAGTTTTGCCAGGTAAGTTAGGCAAACCTTAGGGAAGAAGTAGACTTTTAAATCTGAAATTCTGGTATGTTCAGACTGTTTAACTCTTCCTCCTTAACTCACTTTTTAGAGTAGTGGTTCTCCCAGCTTTTGAGTGCATCAGAATCTCCTGGCAGGCCTGTTAGCACACAGATCCCCAGGCCTCACCCGAGAGGATAGGTCTGGGGTGGCAGAGAATCTGCATTCTCAGCTGGTGCTGATGCTGCCGGTCAGGAACTACACTGTATTTTGAGAACTATTGCTCTGGCGGTGCTCGCCCCATCAGTTCTCACAGCTAGGTCTCACACTCTTGTGGCCGTCTATCTCTTCCTACTCACAGGCTGAGGAATTCTGTTCAAATATTCCCCAGAGTCTATGGGCGCTGCTGCTTTTCTTTCTACTTGCCCGCTGCTGCACTGAACTTCAGTTAGTGGAGGTTATCCCCAGGGGCATCAGGAAACTCCTGGAATAGTCTGAGCCAAAAGTCATTCTCTATTAACCAACTTCTTTTTCACTTATCACTGATGTCTCGAATCCTTATTTTTCACACTGCACTTTCAGAACCATGTAAAATTTTGACGGATTCTCAGCAATCTCGTTGTGTTGAGAAGTTTTAAATTTTAGCTTTCTATATGAGTAATTTCTGAAAATTAATAGCCATATTCTGGATCTTTTGGATCACTTAAAAAGAAGCCCTGTTGTAGGATTTCAGTTGCCATGTTTACACTTATATTTATCACTGCATCAGCACCAGGTAGAACGGCTTTAATTGTTCTAAACTAAAAGAGGCGGCCTTAATATCTAACAATGCATTTGCACAAAATAAAGGTCACAGGGCACTATGTAACCAGAGGTTTCTCTAGGATTCAAATATAGAAAAATGGGAGACTTAAGTTTGCACATGGCAGGTGGTAGGACAGACACAATGAATTCAAAAAGAACTTGCAATGTAACGACTAGTACCATATTCCCATCCAATAGCAATTTAGTTTTTTTTAAAATCATCAATTAACACTGGGATCCACAATATTTTTCCCTTTAAAAGGGGTCTATAAACTATGTAAGTTTGAGAAGCACTGCTCTACTCTACTTAACCAATCTCCACTTATTTTCAAGTTATATATTTTTGTGGAGAGTAAGGTATTGACACTGGCTATATTTAAAAATGTGGAATTACATGATTCAGAGATATATATCCTTGTAATATATGAGTTGTTAGTCTCCATTTCATCACCATTTCTTTAAGGTGGGCTCAGAGTTTTCAGACTCTCTTATATGTTCTTTCTTTAAGGCATGCATACGATCATATTGCTCTCTGGTTCGAAAACCTTATATAGAGTCACATTACCTACAGCAAGGTTAGGCAAACTACAGCCAGAGGGCCAAATTCGGCCTGCTGCCCGTCTTTATAAATGTTTTATTAGAACACAGTCACATTCACTAATTTACGTATTGCCTATGGCTGTTTTTGTGCTACAATGGCAGAGCTGAATAATTGCAACAGAGGCCAGATGGCCTGCAAAACCTAAAATATTTACTATCTGGCCCTTTACAGAAAAAGTTTGCCCTTCCCTGACCTACAAGACAAAGTCTAAACTCCTCAGCATGAGCTGACACAGTTCAGAACCTGGTCCCACCTAGCTTTCCAATATTATCTCCATCACATAGACTATCTTCCAAACAGGCCAAAGACGGTGGGTTTCTTTATTCTTTTGATTATGTTCCCTCTCTCTAGGAAAAAAATGCCTTCTTTCCCATCTATCTCTGTCCTCAACTAAACCCCTACACATTCTTCAAGGCCTAACTGAAATGTCACATCTCCCCTGAAAATCTTTCTGGTTTCTATTCTCAGCCCAGGCAAAATTAATAGTTTCCTTACTGATGTGGCCATTAACCTGATATATACCTCCATTATAACAACAGGTTTCACAGCACATAGGTAACTTCAAAATTTTAGGGTGTGGGCACACTTGTAGCTCTGACTCAGACGACGCAAAGGCAATTTATGTAACCGAAGCATTTGTACCCCCATAATATTCTGAAATAAAAAAAAAAAAACTTAAGTGTGTTAACTGAAAATACTGACATACAATGGTAAGAGCATTGCCTAAAAAAGCAGATAAAACAACAAATTACTATAAAATGATGGTAATATAACTAAAAAAAAGAAGGCAAAATTTACATCACCCAATTACTTTCCCTTGTTCACCAAGTAATCTTCTAATTAAAACTTGGCTATTCCTGTAGCTTTCCCCACTGTAAAGTAATAAGTTGACATTTTGGTTTTTGTACTAGTCTTTTATGAGTGTGGTTACTGTGGGCCAGTTTTTAAGAGATGAGGCACCTATTGGTAGATTGAAATTGGGTCTCTGCAAAAATAAAGCTGTGGACCACTATGTGAAATCCTATCCCAGGGCTAGCTGGCCAGCTGACCCCTAAAGACACCCCTTAATCTCACTTCAAACCAACAATTGTATAGTCACTCATCTGTCTCCATTGCTAGAAACTGTAAACCTCTTGAAGGGCAGACATTCTCTCCTAGGTCTCATTCCTCACGGGGTCACCATCGCCAGATACAGTATCTGGTAACACACAGATAAGCCAAATTTGATTTAATTAGGTCATACATCAGTCTCTACCTTCCCTGCTTTGACAGTTTCCTCTTCTTCCCCCAGCTCTCTAGTGTCCTCTTGCTCCTGAACTCTAATCCCTTTATCACAACTAAAAAGGGACTAAAAATTAGTCTTTGATATTTCTGTTAATCCTCTACCGCTTCTGCATTATTCACCTTTTCTTCCCTCAGTATCAACTCATTTTGGCTTGGTATTGAGAGTTCTCTGCTAATCCTCCCCAGTCAAAAACAGAACAAAAGAAAACATATCTATCTGATAATCAGTCATCAAACCTTTGAAATTAAATATAAATCCTGATGAAAATTTGCTTTTCTTTTAGGTGAAGAAATCAGTTTCTTCCTTAGGAGGCACCATTCCTCAGGTCAGCCCCACTTCAGCTGTTGGAGGCCTGCTTTTCAGATGTGCTAGGCGCAAGATAATGTGTCTTTTCTTTGCTAGCTTCTCCTAGGACCCCTGGGTACTGAACCTCCCTTGACCCACTGGATCAGACTTTTTTTTTTTTTTGGCTTCAAGATTCCTAGAAGCTCCAGGCCCAGAGGCTCATGCCTGTAATCCCAGGACTTTGGGTAGTTGAGGTAAGGAGATGGCTTGAGGCCAGGAATTCGAGACCAGCCTGGGCAATGTAGTGAAAGCCATCTCTACAAAAAAATTTAAAAAGATAAAAGACTCCCAGATAAATATTTGTTTTTCAATATATTTACTGTTCATTCAATATATATTTTTTAACATCTCTTGTGCCAGGAATTGACTTGTTGCAGACAATAGGCACAAGAAATATACAAGACAGACAAGTTCCTTGCTCTAAATCATTTTAAAGGTGGCATATGGACAAAAAACAATGAACAAAGGAACAAGATAATATCAGATAGCAATAAATACCATAAGGAAAAAACCCAGAACAATGCTATGGGAGAGTGTGTGTGTGTGTTGGGGGCATCAGGAAGGCTACTTTAAGTGGTTCAGAGAAACTGTTTTGAAAGATGACTTTTGAGCTAGGACCTAAAGGTTGCTAGCAGCTCTCTCAGCCCAAAATTCTGTGCTAACAGCTACAGTCTAAGTGAGAAACGAGGGCAGTTTTGCCTAGAGTGGTGGCCATGGAGAAGTGAATAAACATGTGATGTATTTTGGAAGCCCAGCCAAAATGACTTGTTAACAGGTTGGTTGTGAGGGATAAAAACAAGGGATGACTCCTAAGTTAATTTCAGTTAGTATGCAATAATATTTTTTATTCTATACCTACTTTTTTCCCCTGGGGAACTAGACATGGCTTTTTGTCACCTATATTTCTAGGTCTGCTTTTAAAAAAATTCGTTGGTTAATATTTTCATAATGGTCTTCTACTTTGAGATCCACACTGTGAACTGTCTTAAGATGACAATTCATGAACAAACCCATAACAACCAATTAACTATACAAATAAAATAAACCAACCAAAAATTACTAAATAAAATATTTGCTGGCTATCTTTTAACATATTCATAGGCTAAACCAAAGGATATGTCTTTGTTAATGCTATTTCTGGTATAGTCTTTTGCAAAAGGCTGAGTCTAAAAAGTGAAACAATTTGTCATGGCTTTAAAAAAAAAAAAAAAAAAACCAGACGATTGCTGTTTCTAACTTATCTTCTTCCCTGTATTTTCAATGTCTACTGAAGTAGAAATAGTCATGAATCTGGCACCCAGCAATCACAGTGATTTCAAGCTCTATGTAGCAGACTCTCCAACACCTGGTCCAAGTTCCTTGACCTTCTCTCTTCTGATGGTCCAGGCCTCAGCCTACCTCAGCCCCACACTCCCGTGGTTATCACCTAGTCCGTACCCTCACCAGTAAGCGTGCCCCTCCATAGCCCTCAACATCTTTAAACCCCTCTCTCTGGAACTTCTCTGGCAAAACTCCAACTCTGGTTAAACTAACTCTTCCTACTCTTCACTAGCACCAGAGTGGCAGATGAAACTGAAGAAAAACACATAAACTGACTAGCCATATTTAAAATTTATCATCACTAACAGCAGAGTGGCTGCCTAATAATTCTACTGTATTTGAAATCCTAGTGTAGTCATACTCCCACTCTTAGATGACTTTTTTACCTCTTGTTTTTTCTCAAACTCTTAATATTGCCTAAAATTATTCTCTGATGAAGACCTTACCTTAATATTTCACTGAGAATATAGAAGCAATCACAAAGGGACATTTAAGCTCCCACCACAGCTACCATTCTACCCGCATCTGTATGCATACATTCTACCTTCCCTCTTTTATGGATAAACTGTCCAGGCCCTTATCTAAGGCCAATCCTGCCTCTTTTGACCAGATCCCATCCGGCTCATTTATACAAGTGCATTCCAGCAATTGTGCTCTTTCTCTACTGGATCATGCCCATCAGCATACACACTATAATACATCTCCCAGATTAAAAACATACACACTTCCCTTGCACTTCACCCTCTTTCCAGACACTACCCTACTCCTTGGCTCCCCTTTACAGCAAAACTCCTTAAAAGAACTGTCTGTCTACATTTGGTACTCCAAGTCCTCTCCCTCTTACTCTCTCAAATCTTCTCCAATCTGGCTTTCATCCCCACCATCCACTCCACCCACACTGATCCTGTCAGCAGTGACCTGCATGGTGCCAAATCCAACTGTCAATTCTTAGTCCATATCCTACAGGACCTATTAGAAGCAGCAACTGGCCATAAAACACCTTCCTCATGTGGCTTTGGGGACATTTTTTTCTTGGTCCTTCCTCCCTTCTCTCTTTGACTGCCTAATCTCATTCTTCTCTGCTGGTTCGTCCTCATCTTCCTCATCTTTAAATGCTGGATTCCCTCCAGAACTTAGTTCCTTAGATAGCTTCTCATTTTATACTCATTCCCTTGGTGATTTCATACATTGACAACTCTCAAATTTCTATCTCCAGTCTGGACCTCTCTCCTGAACTCCACACTTAAAATAACTACCCATTTAAAATCTCCATTTGGATGGCCAACAGGTATCTCAAATATAAATGTACAAAACAGACTCCTAATTTTCTCCCTCAGACCTGTTCTTGCTATGTTTTCCCCATGTAATAAACAGCAACTCCATCCTTTTTGTTGCTTGGGCCAAAAATCTTGGAGTTAATTTTGATTTCTCTCACTCTCCCTATCTGATCCATTAACCAAATCTTGCTGGCTCTTTACCTTTAAAACATCATGTCTTTACCATCTCCACTGCTTCTACTCTAGTCCAAATCATCATCTCTTAGCTGGGCTATCGCAATGGCTTCCTAACTGGGGACCCTGCTCCCACCCTAATGCCCCATAGTCTATCTTCTATTAATACAAAGGTACCAGAGCTATCTTTTTTTAAATTTTTTTAAAATTGTAAATTCACAAATTATAATTATATATATTTATGAGGTATAATGTCATGTTATTTGATATTTTTATTGAGATAATTATAGATTCACACACAGTTGTAAGAAATGATAAAGGGATCCCTTGTACACTTTGCCTATTTTCCCCCAATGGTAACATTTTGCCAAACTATATTAATAGTATACCACAATGAGGACACTGACATTGATACAGTCCACTAATCTTATTCTGGATTTCCAAGGTTTTACTTGTACCCGTGTGTGTGTTACATTCCATTTAATTTTTTTTTAAGAGATGGGGTCTCACTATGTTGCCCAGGCTGGTCTCAAACTCCTGGGCTCAATCCTCCCATCTCAGCCTCCCAGGTACCTGGGACGGTTAAGTACACACCACAGCGCCTGGCTATTCCATTTTATCATTTGTGTGTGTTTGTGTATCCCCATCACCACAGTCAAGATACTTAAGAGTTCCAACATCACAAGGATTCCTCATGTTGGCCTTTTATAACCACATACACTCCCCTCTCTAACCCCTGCAACCACTGATCTGCCTTCCATTTCTAAAACTTTGTCATTTCAAAGATGTTATATACAAGGAATCGTATATGTAACCTTTTGGGACTGGCTTTTATCATCAAGCATAAACCCAAATTGCCGTGTGTATCAATAGTTCATTTTGCTTTATTGTATTCCGTGGTATATATAATGTGCCACAGTTAAACCAATCAGATGGTGAAGGATATGTGAAATGATTCCAGCCCTTGACTATTACAAATAAAGTGACTATGAACATTCACATACGTGTTTTTGTGTGAACATAACTAGACAGTTCCCTTTAATTCTGCTGCTCACAATCTTCTTATAGCATTTTATCTCAAACAAAATAAAAGCCATATTGTCTTACAAAGGTTGTAAGGTTACATATGGCCCTCCAAATCCCCGAGTGAGACTCCTTGATGGAATCCAAACCCTTTATTAAAAGATTTTGTCTGTAAAATATGGATTCAGTCAAAAGGCCACACTTAAGAATCCAGAAGGCCACATGTGGCCCCAAGGCCGCAGTTTCCCTATCCAAAAGTTCTAACTCATCTCCAACTTGCTACTCACAATACTCCAGCAACCCTGATCTCATTGCTCTTTTTCCAACAAACCAGGCACACTCCTGCCTCAGGACCTTTGCATTTAATGTTCCTTCTGTCTGAAACACTCTTCCCCAAGACAGCAAATGTCAATGAACTGATTAGAGAGTACTTCCCTGACCACTACATATAAACTATCAACCTGTGGAGGTCCTCCTGCTGCACTAGGCAATCTCTATTTCTTAGTCTGTATTCCTCTATATCTTCAGGCATGTTATTAATATATGCTTATTGATTCATTATCTGTATACTGTCACTAAAATCTAAACTGTACTCACTGCTGTATCTACAATACCTAGAAAAGATCATGGCACACACTAAGTACAAAAAAAAAAAAACCCAAAGATAATTAATTTCAAGCCTAAGTATAGGATAAACTCAAAAAAATCACTAAAGTTAACCTGGAGTTTCAAGACTATTGAAACACTAACTTTATATGACAATAATTTTGTTTAGGATGTTTCTTCCTAGATTATTGTAAATTAGAAAGCTGTTTAAGAAATTAAAAAGAATGCTTATTTCTTTTTTAGGCTAAGAATAGCAAAGTAAATAATTAAGCTGCCTAACTCTGTATTTTTAAGTTTTTCATGTTAAATTATTGAAATAACCTAGGTTTTTTTTCCTTCAAAATTTGCCTTTTAAAAAAATACACCCATATCTATCTATCAATCTATCTATTTATTTTAGAGACAGGGTGTGGCTCTGTTGTGCAGGCTGGAGTGCAGTGATGTGATCACAGTAGCTCACTGTTATCTTGAACTTCCGGGTTCAAGTGATCCTCCTGCCTCGGCTTCCAAAGTGCTGGGATTACAAGGTATGAGCCAAGGTGCCTGGCCCCACCCATTTAAAAATAAAAACATATACTGGCTAAAATTTAAAAGAATGACAATACCAAGTATTGGCAAAGACATCTCATAAGTTGCTAGTAGAGTACAAATTGATTTAACCACTTTGGAAAAACTATTCGTTAGGCCTGGCAACGTGGCTGACGCCTGTAATCCTATCACTCTAGGAGGTCAAGGCAGGAGGATCACTTGAGGTCAGGAGTTCAAGATCAGCTTGAGCAAGAGCAAGACCTCGTCTCTACTAAAAATGGAAAAAATCAGCCTGGTGCGGTGGTCCATGCCTTCAGTCCCAGCTACTCGGGAGGCTGAGACAGGAGCATTGCTGGAGCCCAGCAATTTAGGGTTGCAGTGAGCTATGATGATGCCACTGCACTCTAGCTCAGGCAACAGAGTGAGACCCTGTCTCAAAAAAAAAAAAAAAAAAGAAAGAAAAAGAAAATCTGTTTATTAGTATTTATTAAAACTAAATGTGCATGTACCATAATGACTTAGCAATTTCATTCCCACCTGTATACCCAAGATGAGTGTAGTTATGAGTAAGAGTTACGTTCATTTTAAAAAAACTGAATGCCAGCCAGAGCAAGAACAAAAATAAAAAAATTAGCCCAGTGTCGTGGTGCACACCCGTAGTCCCAGCTACTGAGGCAGGAGGATTGCTTGAGCCCAGGAGTCTGAGGTTACAGTGAGCTATGATGAGGCCACTGCACTTTACCCAGTGTGACAGAGCAAGACTTTGTCAAAAAACAACAACAAGAACTGAACAAAAATGTTCACAGCAGCTCTATTCATAATATCCCAAACTGGAAATGACCCAAATGTCTATTACTAAGAGTTTACACAAATGAATTATAGTATATTCCCATATAATGGAATACTACATAGTAATAAAAAACTACTGTACTGATATATACAAAAACATGAATCACTCTTACATGCACTGTGTTGACAAGAAATAAAAAAAAGCTAAACATACAGTAATATATACTACATACTTTCATTTATATAGAATTCAAGAACAGGCAAAGCTAATCCATGGGCATGGAAATTAGAATAGCTATTGGGGATTACTGACCAGATAGGGACTTCCGGAGTGACGAAAATGTGATATATTTTTGAACTGGGAGGTAGTTACACAGGTATTACAGATGTAGAAAATTCACTGAGCTGTACATTTAATATTTTCTCCCTTTATTCTATCTAAAAGCTGTATTTAAAAAAAATTAAAATATATGCTTGCTTTGTATAAGCAATTACATGCATTTGATGCCGAAAATTAAAAAAGGTTCCACAAACTTGAAAAAGACTGCTTTTTCTGTGACCACGATAAGAAGTAGGCATCAAAAAATGATAAACAATTTGCTTTTGCAAGCCAATCACTGCCAGCCACTTCACTTCTGGAAGTCAGCCAATCAGGCACAGACTCACTCATGCCTTTGAGTGCCAGCCAACTAATCATAGTTATGCTTCTACAGTAATCCACTATGGCCTCTGAAAGTTTGCCAATCCCTGAATTCCATACTTCCCCAAAATCCTATATAAAAAATTGGTCTGCTCTACTTGGAGAAACTGTGCCTAGCCAGCATAGTTGTCCCTTATCATAGTCAGCATTAAATTCAGCTTTACCTTTTTGCTTCAGATATTGACTAGTGGTCTCATCATCATTTCATGCCGAAGAAAACTTTTAGTGATTACATATGTTTATTTTTAAATAAAAATATTTCAATGTTGATACATACTAGATAATAGTTTGGATCAAAATATTGCCTCTAGATAAATATCCATGTAATCTTTTGAACTCGATATGGTTCCCTATCCAATAATTTTACAAGTATCTGCTTCAATTTACTTTGGTTTTAAAAATTCAAATCAGCATTCCTTTTCTTTTTTGTTTGGACTCGGCTTCAGAATTAATCTGGAAAACATGTTGAAATGAGTTATTTCTGCATGGAGATTTTAACATTTAAAGTATCTAAATGC
Organism: Eulemur rufifrons; assembly: GCF_041146395.1. Taxonomy (NCBI): domain Eukaryota; kingdom Metazoa; phylum Chordata; class Mammalia; order Primates; family Lemuridae; genus Eulemur; species Eulemur rufifrons. The sequence goes on from NC_090984.1 coordinate 41,631,135, forward strand.
CTTTTTTTTTTTTGGGAGACAGAGTCTCACTCTGTTGCTCTGGCTAGAGTGCAATGGTGCACTCATAGCTCACAGCAACTTCAAATTCCTGGGCTCCAGCGATCCCCCTGCCTCAGCCTCCTGGGTAGCTGGGACTATAGGAATGCACCATGAAGCCCAGAAAAATAGATTTTTCTATTTTTAGTAGAGACGGGGTCTTGCTCTTGCTAAGGTTGGTCTGGAACTTATAAGCCCAAGCAATCCTCCGGCCTCAGCCTTCCAGAGTGCTAGGATTACAGGCGTGCCCAGCCTTAAATGCTCGTTTATTTAGTTAGGCTGTGTCATCTCTACTGGTTGAAGAACATTCTCTTTAAGGGAGAAGGCTGAAGTAAAGAAAGTCATCTATGTATTCCTGGATTGTTAAAACACAGGCTGACAATGAATATCTGTCAGGGATAATACGTAGCAGACTCAACTGCAAGGGAGTTTTTAGACTCTTACAAGGTCATTTCCTTTTTATAAGCTTATAATTCTAAATAACACTAATTATAACCAAAAAATGTACTGAATGTCTGTCTTAGCCCATTTGGATTGCTATAACAAAATACCATAAATTGGAAAGCTCATAAACAACAGAAATTTATGTCTCACAGTTCTGGAGGCTGGGGAGTCCAAGATGAAGAAGCCAGCAGATTTGGTGACTGGTGAGGGCTCACTTTCTGATTCATACATGAAGCCTTCCAGCTAAGTCCTCACGAGGTGGAAGAGGCAGGCAGCTCTCTGGGACCTCTTTTATAAAGGGTACTAATTTCATCCATAAGGGCTCCACCCTCATGACCTACTCACCTCCCAAAGGCCCACCTCCTAATACTAATGGGAGATTAGGGCTTCAACACATGCATTTTGGGAGGACACAAACATTCATACCATACCAGTGTCCATCATGCCCAAAACTATGCTCACAACATTTACCTTCTAAAAAATGAAACCCATTTTATTTTAGTTATATATAATATGTATTACTGTTATAGTAAATAAGATTTTTCTTTCTTTTTTTTTTTTTTGAGACAGGGTCTCACTCTGTTGCCCAGCCTAGAGTGCAATGGTACACTCATAGCTCACTGCAACCTCAAACTCCTGGGTTCAAGTGATCCTCCTGTCTCAACCTCCCGAGTAGCTGGGACTACAGGTGTGCAAACCCACACCAAGCCAGTTTTTGTCTTCTTTGCACAGGGGTCTTGCTGTGTTGCTCAGACTTGTCTTGAACTCCTAGCCTCAAGCAATCCTTCCACCTTGGCCTCCCAAAGTGCTAGGATTACAGGCATGAGCCACCATGCCCAGCCATTAAATAAGACATTTTTAAAAATAAATACTTTGGATGCTAAGTCTATCTTTGTGTTCAGTTCACCGACTCTTCTAGATAATAAAGCCTAAAAGGTAGTACTTTAAATAATGATTTTGATGGCATTCTTGGGATGCTCTGGTTGACTCAGCTGTGAGCATATGTGAGTGCAATAGCTGCTTTGCACACAGAAGTTTGAGAAAATGGTGGTTGATTATTCTGTGTAAAAGTTCCATGGAAACTCATCCACCCAAGTAAGAGATCGGCTAAGTAGCTGTGTCTTTCTTGCCATTGCTACTGATGCCATCTTGCATTTTTTATGATGAGATCTATAGATCCCAAAAGCACAAGGAAAGAAAATAAAGTCTGAAGTCAGCCCAGAAGAACATGTTAGGGCTAGAACAAAGAAGAGATGTAATTAGAGGCAGGTTACTGAGGGCAACCTTAAAGTCGAAAGCAGCCAGATCAATTCTGTGATTATTACAAGAAAATACTTAACAGGTTACTCACCCCACTTCAAAAAACAATCTTTCAACTAGACCCTACTAAAAGACTTTGTGGCTCCCATCTAGGTACTCCACTTCCTTTTCTGGCTCAAAGCAGTAAACTAGCTCCAAGTCTTATCCCACCTCCTCTCTTTTTCTTCTTGGGGGAGTTGCAGCATCAGAGATAACAAGGCAAAGTCATAGAGGAACCCACTCTGCATACCAAAGATGAATGCCAAAACAGCCACACCCTTAGCATACCCAGTTTCTCAGTACCAAATGTTTTCCTGTCTTTTTTTTTTTTTTTTTTTTTTGGTTTGTTTGTTTAATAGATTGGGTAGACTAGGAAATGCTGAAGCTTTTCTAAAAGTTGTTACAAACTCAAAAAATCTTAAAAAAGAAATGACATCATACGAACAAGTCTCTCAGGGTAATATGGTTACAGAGCTCTTTATCTTTGCTGGTTAACCTAAAAGAGCTTTCTACCAGTCATATAATGGACACAACCAAAAGTGGTATGAGGTGGCTTACAAGGAAAGATTATCAGTGCTCAGCAATCAATCAAAATGCTGTATCCATTCCAAGTGTATAATGGAGAGATTAAGCTAAGGGTTTGTTCTCTCTCTCCCTACCCCCAAAGGGAAGTACTGCCATGACTCATTCTTCCTCTTGCATGAATTTTCTTAATCCACCAAGTTGGTAAGTATTGAAGTACGTGCAAAATAAACTAGGCTAGAAATCATACTGAGAGCAAGCTGAATTTTATGCAATGAACAAAAGGTGGTATTTTCCCTCCATTTCATCCCCTTTGAATTTCCTGGGCTTCAAACTAGAAATCTGCTTCACTTTCAGATGGACCCTCTGAATTCTTAAACACTCTTTCTTAACTTTACCAACTTTCCCATCTTCAAAACAATATATACTTGTATACATTTATTAAGCACCTATCACATTTAAGGTACTGTCCTGAAGGAAGAAGGTACTGGACTGGAGGGGTAGGACATGGAGAGAGGAAAGGGACCATGGGAATGAGAGGAAGAGAATTTGAGAAAATTGCATAGAATAGATTGGTTCTCTCTCCCCCTTTAAAAATGTTTCTCAAACCAGAATTTAAGAGATCACAAGAGGCAAAGATACGGCACAAACAGGAAAGAGACTGTAATACTCAACTGTAGACTTAATGTTAAATGTAGGTACACACAATACTTTTCAATTTTCTTTTGATACACTGTTGCCATCTCTAAATTTACAAAAGTGGTGATCTGCAAAAAAGTTGGGCATACAACAAAAAGAAATCTGATTCTCTCCTGGGCCCTGTCCTGCCACCTTCCATCATAAGAGTATGGCCTGAGTGGTGCACTGAAGAGAAGCCATCTCTTCTCCTTTTCTCTTTCTCCACTTCCTTTTTACACCCACAGCTATGCAGAACCCCATCCTCTAGCAATGCTATATATTGACAATTGTGCCACAATAAAGATTAAGAAGTACATCATTGTTCAACTGAAAATGTATTTACATAGAAAAATATTCCCCCAAATGAAGAAACCGTGCTGGGAGAAATCAACTGTTTTGAACAAAATGTGTCTGGAATGAAGACACACATAACTATGGCTAGCCATACTTGCAGATTGGCTGATTAACAGTTAATAAGACAGAACATTTTGTATGAAATGGTCCCAGCATTCGAGAGACTTTAAAAAGGTATGGTTTTGGAAAAACATAGCAAAAAATGTTCTAAGAGATTAAGAGAACTAATCTGTATCACCAAAATAAGCCCACAGGATATAGAAAATGTCAAAGGATTTAAAAAAATTTTTAACTGATACCTAATAATTGTATATATTTATGGGGTACATGTGATACTCTGATACATGCAGACAATGCGTAATGATCAAATCAGGGTAATTAGGATAGAAAGGATATTTTTAATATGAAGATTTCCCAAATCAAGGATAAAATAAATCCTATAAACACACAAAATATAGCTACTTTTGCTATTTGTGTGGACTAACTGCAAAATTATGCATGATCTTGGCCAAACACCACAGTAGAGAAATGACTGAAAGATTTTAAAAAATCTCTCTACTCTAATTCTACTAGCGTTTTAATCCTTGCAGACCAGATTTTGTTTTTGAACAATTTCCCTTGGTTTTAAATAAATCTATTTTTTTGTTTGTTTTTTAGGGGGAGCATGGTCCTGACTGAATCATAATGGAGATAAGACAGTAGTACATTTTTTAAATTTAATGGAAAAATCTTTAGTCTTAAAAATAGATTCTAAAAAGTTTTCAATTTTAGCTCGACCACATAACTCAAGCTCCTTTTCTTTGCTAGAATAAGAACCTTCTCTACCTTCTGACTGCTGGATGAAGGCTCCAGAGTTTTTCTCTAAGATCTGTAAGAAACTGTGACAAACTTAAGTACCTAATAGAATTCAATTATCACTAAAGGAGGAAAAACAAACAAAATCCAGGCAGATTCATAATTCTTTAGGAGAAAAAGTCTAGCACTTATTTAGCTCCCAGCATTGAACTGGGGAGTCTGAAGATCTATGGACTTAGGGGCGCTGTCTGCGAGTGTAAGTCAGTCAATTCACTTTTCAGTTTCCTGGACTAGAAGAGGAAAAGCCAAAATATGGCACTGGGTCTGACAATCAACTCTTCCATGTCCACGACAAACACGGCCAATCAAATAACCTTTTCCCCACTGAGCACAGAGTCTGCCTCAGTCCTTAGGCAGCCACTACTGAGTAGATGAGAATTGGCAATGGGATAAAACTTATTCATTTTATCCCTGGGTCTCCTCTAGGTCCAACCTATGATTTTAAGGAAACACCATTTAACCCAATCTTGGAAAAAATATACTGACCTGTCCTAATCACTGCCAAGATGAACAATGTATAACTACAAAGGAAAAATATGAAAGCTGAATCATGCTAGATAAGCATGTACATGCACACAAAGATTGAAATACTTCAGGAAAGTGACTTGAAAAACCAGAACGAGATAGATTAAAAAATTGAAAAAAGTAAATAATGAAGTCAAATATGGGCCAATGTTGTTAAGTATTAAAGAAAAAAAAAGTTAAAGTAGTATGACCGGCTGGGCGCGGTGGCTCACGCCTGCAATCCTAGCACTCTGGGAGGCCGAGGTGGGCGGATCATTTGAGCTGAGGAGTTCGAGACCAGCCTCAGCAAGAGCGAGACCCCATCTCTACTAAAAATAGAAAGAAATTATATGGACAGCTAAAAATATATATAGAAAAAATTAGCCGGGCATGGTGGTGCATGCCTGTAGTCCCAGCTACTCAGGAGGCTGAGGCAGGAGGATCGCTTGAGCTCAGGAGTTTGAGGTTGCTGTGAGCTAGGCTGACGCCACGGCACTCACTCTATCCTGGGCAACAGAGTGAGACTCTGTCAAAAAAAAAAAAAAAAAAAAAGTAGTATGACCACACTAAGTGCTGAAAACTCACCAAATAAAGCAAATTTGTAAGTTCATTTCCTATTTTCACATTGACTTCCATAGTAAAATTAGAAATGTTTCTATGAAAACATGAATTCTCAAAACATCAGAAATCATAGGAATGAATGCAAAGTTTTAATCATAAAATTAAATGTAAATTTTATTAATATAGTACAAATATTAAAGCAGCACATTCATTTCTGCCTTTATTTCATTTTCTCTTATTAAAATAAATTTTAAAAGTATCTAACTACGGTCTCTTTTTATTTTAATTTTATAGCCAAGACTCTCAAGAGGAGGATAGTACTCAAAGATTCTAGAAAAAGACTTTAGAATAAGGTAAATAGGTTAGAAAAAGGGATATGGAATTTACGAAAGAGGCCTTTCTTTGGGAAACAGGTTTCATAAAGGCTTTAATTTCAGAAGGTGTAATTCTAAGGAGTTTAGAGGGGTCGCCTCACTCCATTATTCATTCATGTCCATTCCTCACATTTGGCCAACCTTTTTCCAGTACCTCAAGAAACTCTAATGGTTAACAAAAGACCCTTAAGGTCCTTCCAAATCTGAACAATCAACTTTTATTTTATTATTTTTTTTAATAATTGTTTCTTTTATGGTCATACACTATATCCATTCCTCTGAGCTTAAAAAAATCAACTTTTAAAAATAAGTTCTTGAGAATAACTCTGGAAGAATCTACAAGAACCAGAGACAAACTGGATAGCTGAAGATATAGAGAGTGTTCACTCAGTATTTGCCATATATTCAGTGGTACTATGTGCATTTATTTTATTTTATTTTATTTTTGAGACAGGGTCTCGCTCTGTTGCCTGAGACAGAGTGCAGTGGCTCATCATAGCTCACCGTAACCTCAAACTCCTGGGCTTAAAGGGATCTTCTCATCTCAGCCTCAACAGTAGCTGGGACTACAGGCACACACCATCACATCCAGCTAATTTTTAATTTTTTTTTTTTTTTTTTTTTTAGAGACAGGGTCTTGCTGTGTTGCCCAGTCTGGTCTTAAACTCTTGGCCTCAAGCAATCCTCCTGCCTCAGCCTCCCAAAGTGCTAGGAGGATTACAGGAGTGAGCTGCCATGCCTGGGCTTAAGTTTTATTTTTAATTTAAAGGCAAATTCAATTGTTTGTTGCATTTTGATGCTATATATGAAAAAAATAATAAATATTGTCTCTGACTTTTGAATTATGCATGCCACATTCAAGTAATAGCAAAAAGTGCTTTGGTGAAAAAACAAAACAATAAGAACCTCCACCCATCAAACAATTCTATTAAATAATTTCAGAACATTAATTTTTTAAGAAACTAACAATCTAGGAAACCAATAGCAAAACTTGTTTTAAGAGATATATAATTATATATTCTCCCAAGTTCCACAGCTTGGGACCAAAAACCCTATTTAATTGAAACGCTGAAACTGGGATTGAGGCCAGTTTTTGGGTGTTTTTTCTCAAGACCTTTTCCCTATGGAAACATAAGGAGAAACAATTTTTCTAAAGTTCTGTGCAGGCCTTCAAAGCCCTGTGTCTCTGGACCCTGCTCCCTTCTAGGAAAGGTTCCAGGACTTAGGGAAATTTCTGGAACCCCATAAAGAGAGGAAAATAAAAACACTGCTTTACAAAGCCATCTCTTCCAGGCTCTAGGCAAGCAAACTCCTTGCCTGTCTGACTCCAGGCTCCTGTTCTCCTGCTCTAACACATCTTGCTTATAGTCACCTCTAATATATTGCTCTTAACATTTCACTCTGTTGCTTAGAAAGTGCTTTTTCTCGTTAGGTGTTTATATTTTTGACAGATTCTCAGGTGATTTTGATAAAACTCCCCCTTTCCTCCTTGCACTAAGACTCCCCTGCTCTAATCAGGCTGGCTTCCTCAGGGCCTCAAATACCCCCAGTTCACCTCCATCTCGCTGCCTCATTTGTTTCCCACACAGTATGCACTTCAATAATACTCCCTACCTCCTTCCCAAATTTCACTTCTCTATCCTATCCAAACTCTGCATAATTCAAAGACTAGCTCAAGTCTGTCTTCTCCAGCACCTTTCCTAGTCTCTTTTCTCCCCTGAAGGTCAACAATGCTCAGGGTGCACCAGCCCCATTACTGCCACTGATGCATGTGTCTGGTGCCCCAGCTGGTACAAACACATGCTCCTCAACTGACCATGCCTCACTCCCATATGGCGAAGGCACTTTACACACACCTTCAGAGACACAGCACACTTGTGACCTTTAGGTATACCACTGGTACTACTCTAATCAATTTCAGGGGCCTGGGGGCATACCAAGCTTTGTTATCACAATTCAATTAATTTTCAAATTAATAAGGAGAAGTGGTTACAATAAGTGTTTGAGGAGGCACAAACCTATAATTTGCATGATGTATCTTGATGCCTCATGTCGGGGAGGGGGATGGAATATAGTACTAGTTCAAGAGATTTGGTAACCCCTGGAGTCAGGATATAACTCTTATCAGGTGGAATAAAAGTATATACCTGAGAAAATAAGAGCTCCCTCAGTCAAGAGCAGGGCAAAAGGGAGCCAATTCTTCAAGAAAATGTCACTGCCCCGATACCTTGACCCTGGATCCCAGCTATAGAAAAATCTCTTTGCTTAACGAGGTACTGTGATATCCAGAATGAACAGCTGAAACAATAGCCCACAGATGGGGCACTTGTAAGTAACCACATGGCAGCTACCAGCAACATCCACACAACCCACCATAAATGATTTGGGGAACACAACGGGAAAAGGCGCAAGATGGCTATCCTCTTATGGACCAAAGACAGCAATGAAAAGTGTTTGCTAGGAAAAATAATTTGGTATCATTAAAGTGTACACTTGGCAGGGCGCAGTGGCTCACGCCTGTAATCCTAGCACTCTGAGAGGCCAAGGCAGGAGAATCACTTGAGATCAGGAGTTTAAGACCAGCTCTGAGCAAGAGCAAGATCCCATCTCTACTAAAAATAGAAAAAATTAGCCGGGTGTGGTGGTGCACGCCTGTAGTCCCAGCTACTCAGGAGGCTGAGGCAGGAGGATGGCTGGAGTCCAGGAGTTGGAGGTTGCAGTGAGCTATGATGATGCCACTGCACTCTAGTCAGGATGACAGAGTGAGACTCTGTTTCAAAACAAACAAAAAACTGTACGCTTAAAACGGATGAATTTTATGGTACTGTATGTAAATTATGCCCTGATAAAATAATTTTCTTTTTAAAGTAACCTGGTGACTTAAGCTAGAGTATTCACATGTGGAAAAGCATCCAATCCAATAAGGTAGGGGTATTCACAGGTTTTTATTGGAGGTTTCAAGACAGAAGGCACAAAAAAAAATTCTGGCACAGAAGTGGAAATGTCTCGTGATACTAAGATAGGAGAGTTCACCATAAATGATAAAAACTACTAAAATATAGATTTTGAAAAATATAATATGCATACAATTAAAAACCAAACCATATAAAACCACTAAAGTAATAAGAACCATACAGCTAGTGGGGACAGTTTCTGAGAAAGGAGAAATGGGAGGGGGTGGAGGCAGAAAGAATAACAAATTAATACTTAAGACTAGTGATAGTTGAAGAAAGCAGAACTGATGAAAGAAGGAAGTCTTAGAAATCATTGCTATTGGCCAAGAAGCTTGGTTCACTATTCCCAGGGTAGGTCTGCTTTGGCATAGGTTCTTTCAAAAGAGGCTAAAGGACATTATTTCCTTTAATAGCAAATGAGGGAAATCAAGGGAGCCAAAACAGAAGGCAAAAATAATTTAATGTAGGGAAGGAGAGGAAATTGCTGAGAGCTTAGTATAAGGATCCAAAACTAGATTTCAAGATATTTCCAAAATTAACACAATGACAACTGTAAATTTTTTTAAGTGATAGAATAAAACTGGCTATACCTTAATTACATCATAGGAAAACGTTTCTTTCATTTGTATCTGAGTCACTCTCAGATTAACAAAGGGACCATGTACCATAGCCCAATACGATGAAGAGAAAAAGAAAGGAATCAATTTTTTTTTGCATCCCTGTTATATGGCAGGCACTTTATCATATATATCTCTTCATAATAACCCTGTAAATTATTTCTATCCCCACTTTACAGATGAAGAAACGGAGGCTCAGAGAGGCCAAGCCTGCCCAAGGATATTTACTTCTCAACAGTGAATGTAAGATTTGAACCTGACCCTAAAATCCATACTTTTTATACAATATCACACTGCTTCTATAAAATATTTAATTTTTACCACATTTTTAGTTTTATGATACTACACACTATACGTTAACAGAAGTAAATTAAGTGATAGTAACTGACAGGAGAAGCCACAGCTGGAGGTAAAAGAGAAGGAAAAACTACAAAGTGTGGAACAATTTAATGCAGTTACCAAGAGCCTATAAACTGCAGTAATCTCAGAAGGCAATTCAATAGCACAATATAATAAATGATGCAAAAAACGAATTCTAAATTCTATATTCCCTAAATCATCTTGCGTAAATTAAATACAGAGGACTCCATTTAAGAAGACCAGGAGAAATTTTATTATAATACATCTTACAAAAAAGTGACATCTGAAATAGCTTTAAAAATTTTTCAATTTCTGCTAGTTTTATAACCTTGGGCAAGATATTTCCCTCAGTTTTCTCATCTATAAAATGAGAATAATAAGAGTATCTTTCTCATGGGATTGATATATTAATTTGTTAAATAAATTAGCACATATACATCACTTAGAATAGTGTCTAATACAGAGCAAGTGTTGAATAAATATTAGCTGATAAAGTCATTATCTTCAAAGTTCATTTTTAAGGAAGATTTCGTTAGTTCATGTTAGGTAAATGAGATGTTACTGTATTCTGATCCACAAAATACAAGCAATTAATTGCAGAGACTGGGTGAGAGAGATGAAGACTGAAGAGAATATAAAAAGGTGAGAGATGATTATACACAAAGAAAATGACAGAAGAGAGGAGTTAGTCACCACTTTGCCCACACTTCCATGGACATGTATCTCACCACATTACAATCAGATGTGTAAATATCTATCTTCGCTATAGATGGTGAACACTTTGAGGGCAGGACCTATTTTTACATTACTGGCCCTACCTAGTACTTGCAGCATGGTAGACACCAAATTAATGTACAATAAAATAATAACGGGGGTCTCAGTAAGCTTTGAGATCAATTTTGGGAGTGCCTGGTTATATTACAAACTAATTGGGCTGGGGGCAGAGTCAGTAAAGCTGCAGTGTATTATGTCACCCTTTGATTACCAATATTCTACTCCCCTATTCTTTCTGAACTGGGAAATAAATTTCAAAAAGATACGTTTAAAAAATAGTTAATTTGCTATAAAATTAGAAAATGTCCAAATGATAAAACAAATTTTAGTAATTTATTTTAAATATTAAAAATATTGCTCTGAATAGCCTGTTATACCTCAAAAGTTTATCCTAATGGTCAAATGGTCAGGCAGTCATAGCAATAAACAGACACTAAATACGAGAAACACACACTTTTCAGCTGTTAGTCTGCTAGATGCAGCGTAGATATAAAGAAGACAAGCCGCGGCCACTTCCCTCTGACTTCTGGCAGCACAAAAAGCATGTTTTGGGCTGATCAACCCCAAACTGCTTTGTGTGGGACCACACTTACCCCAGTACCCAAGAAGTATAGAGCCAAAGTAACCACATAGCAATGCCCCATCTCTCACAGCTGTTTGGTATAGGGGTCACCACCCCTAACCCAAGGAGGACAGATCAAATCCAATTCTCCTGGAATCTGGAAAGCTGGAAGACAAAACCTAAGTTGAAAGATAAGGTACTATCAAAGCTGTAGGCAGCACCATAGCAAGCCAAAGTCACATTTAAGCTGAAGCTACGGAGAAAGCAGAGAAGGCCAGTCTGCAGGGGAGAGCAGGGCTGGGGCTAGAGGGAGGCACTTGCCTCAGACTCAAGATTCAAGAGGGCACCAAAAAACTCAGTAATTAAGATAAATTATATTGTAATGCACACTATTTTTAAAAATCAAAATTAATGTCCTGGAGTGGAGCAAAGGCACAGAAAGAAGCCAAAGAGAGCCCATACAAGCTACAGAGGGAGGACAGGGGTTTCCAAGTGTCTGCTCTGGGCTCCAGCTGTAGTTCATTTCAGGGAGCTCAGTGGCCTTACAATAGGAACCTACTACAACTCCCAGCTCTGCCACCATACTGTCTAGCAAGCTAGCTTAAGTGAGTTTGTGTTCCCTGAGACCTAAGAACCTAATACACTCTATTTGGGAAAATGAAACATGCACATAAAGCTATTTTTTTTTAAGAGTCAAGGCAATATATAATTAACTGCCAAAAGAATGATACTGGCGATTAGTGCTACAGAAGTTCAGAGATCACTGTGGGTGGTCAGGGAAGCATAGATTTAGTATAGAGGGAAGAGGAAAAGTATATACCAAGCAAAGAGATCAAAGCACAGGCCAAAAAATGGGGAGCGGGGAGAGGGGCCAGAGAAAGGAGAAGAAAAGAGAAAGGAGTGATCTTCATATACCCTGTGGTACAGCCAAAGAAGTAAGTAATACCTCCACGCTCTTCTGCCTCCAGCCTTATATCACACTGTTCACTACATGGAACTATCGTTTTGCACCTCTCAGGAAGAGGCTTCCCTGGTATCCTACTCAAAGGAGATGCAGGTCAGAACCGAGGTTGCGGCAGTGGGAAAAGAAACGGAGAAAAGAGGGTGTGGTTTCTTCTGAGGCAGGAGGGAAGGCTAAGGGGCTGAATGCAGTGCCAAGAGCTATTCTCCGGCGGAGAGTGAACTGTATCACTTGGGATGTTGGCAGATGCCTAAGGAGAGTAGGAAGTGAGATTACCTGACAAGGAATAATAATGGGGGCTCAAGAAAAGTGCACAGGAAAGGCAGGTGTAGAGAGTGTGCCAATAACAAAGGGCCCACTTGGCCGGAGGGCCTTGCAGAGGTGAAACTGTGGAAGGTCGTTCGTAGTCCATTTCTGCATATGGTTCTATGCTTTTTCTCTAAGAAACTACGGATCTTCGGGACAACAGCAGAAAAACAAAAGGGGGGAGGCCTGGACGCTGAAATCATCAAATATTTATTGATATCTCCCAATCAAATTAGGCCTCCCCTCACTCCTCTCAGCAGGTCTAGAACCCCAGTAAGCATATTAAAGAGGAAAACAAATAAAAAAAATACAGTTCTTTAAGAATACTAACTTGAGTTAATTATTATTAATTAGCCTACCATGAGTGAAAATAAATCTTGGGGTTGTATCAAATCTTGCCATGCTTGCCCCAGGGTCCCAGCTTATTATAAGCCAGACTTATAATAATATATACATTTGAGGGGCCTCCTCTCCCCTTACTAGTATGCATATCAAGGGAATATTCCCTAACAATGACTCATTGAAGTCATACCACCACAACCCAGGGAACCAAAATATTCTGTCGGTCATAATTTTCCACATGGAAATCCCCTAGTGTATAATTATTATTATTAATATCCTGCTCAAAGGAATTGCTATGTAATAGGTTAAGGAACGACAGCAATCTTACCTATAAGTCTATATACATATCAAATAATATACACATATGTGACTATTGCTACTGGTAAAAAAAAAAAAAAAACCACCTTAACTAAAAGCTCTAGGAAGTCATTTGAAACGTCGGGAGAACATACTTTAAATAAATTCAACTTGCCATCACACTCATTCACTCTTGTTCACTCAGCCCTCATTTTCTCTCAGCTTGCCACACTTTCATCCATTTTCTCACACTTTAGGAATTGTGTTCACTTGTATATACTTATAGTGATGTTAGTGCTTAGATATGCCCAGATATGAAGTTGTTTATTTGTAGAGGGTTATCACTGTGTATCAGTAATCTTAGTTTGTAAATGTGTCTTAGTGTGTTTGTGTTCCTTCCTTAGTGCGTGTGGGTGTAGATGCTTGAGCATATATACCTGAGGGAGTGCATATCTTTACAGGTCAGAAAGGGTGCACATCTGTGAAGGAACCTTGACTGTATGACAGTAATTCTGGAAACAAGCTATTTATTAAGAGTAGTACTAGGGTAAATGAAGCCAGTCACTAAATATCACATATGATTCCACTTATATGAAATGTCCAGAACAGGCAAACCCATAAAGATAACCGATTAGTGATTGCATATAGCTGAGGGAAAGGGAGGGAGTTGGGAGGAAGTGGGTAGCGACTGCTAATGGGTAAGGGGGTTTTTCGGGTGTGATGAGAATGTTCTAAAATGGTGGTGATGGTTGCACAACTCTGTGATATATGAAATCCAATGAATCGTACACTTTAAATGGGTGAACTTATGGTATGTGAATTATATTTCAATAAAGCTATTATGTATTAGAGAGACAAAGAAAGGGGAGGGGGAGAGGAGGTCAGGGAGGGAGGGAGGAAGAGAGAGAGAGAAAATGAGTAAGGAAATCAAAGTTGTTTCTGCTTATTTTAGCTAAGCTTTGGGATTCAAGATTCCCCACTTTGGTAAGTCCCCTAGTCATCTTTTCTCCATCTCCAGTCTTGTTTGTTTTTACTAACAAGGGCGATCCACGTAAGGCAGATAGCATTCACTAGTTATGACTCAATCTTAGAACAAAAATAACATGTACACTATGATTACAATCATATAAAAATACGTATGTGGATGAATAGGGCCTGGAAGGAAATGAGGAAAAATGAAAATAGTTGTATCAATGAGGCTGGGGTCATTCTTTTAAAATTGTGATTTTTTGTGTTATCAGTAAATGAAACCTAGGAGAAAAAATAACCAACCCATTTCTTTAAGAATTCTTCTAAGGCAAATTCAAGAATTGTGTGTCACCAAGGATTGGAATGGACAATGGAGTACAGAGATGGAAATGAAAATGCATGGGTTATATGTATTTACATCTATTAATATTTTGACCAAGCCAATAAGCCAGAAAATATTAAGCTCCCTATAACTTGCTCTATTATAGTCCTAGGTGATCTCTCTGGGCTTGAATCTCCTTCCTTCTCCCCAACATCTGCCTGGTTTACAAGCAAGGTTCAACTAGGGGCTGGAGACAAATGAGCTTGTCTCCATTAACTCAACTCACAGAAAAGCCATTTAAAATTCAAATTGCCAATTAGCATTCTTCCATCAGGAAATATATAGTAACTAGCTCTGGATTAATCTCAGTCTATATAAGACTTTTTGGAGTGTTTTGTTTTTTTTAAGATTCAGGGTCTGTTCTTAAGAAACTGACAATATAAGCACAACTGAAACACAAAGTAGCTCAGCTGATTTTCAACTAAGATGCCAATTCAATCTAATGGAGCAAGGAAGGTTTTTTTAACCTGTGTTGCGGCGACAACTAGATATGTGTATGGGGAAAAAAATGAACCGAAACCTCTGTAACACACAAATTAGAAACGGATTATAGGCTTATATGAAAAATCTAGAACAATAAAGCTTCTAGAAGAAAACAGACTATCTTTGTGTGTAGGTAAAAATTTCTTGGTCAGGACACAAAAAAACACTAACCATAAAATTTAAAAATTGATAAAATGGACTTCATAAAAATTAAGCATGTCTGCTCATCACAACATCATTGAGAAAATAAGACAAGTGACAGATTGGGTAAAAAAAATATTGCCAACACATACATCTGACAAATGACATGTACCCAGAATATAAAAAGAACTCCTATTAACAATAAAAAGATGAATGAGTCAATTAAAGAATAGGCAGAAGTCTTGAACAAATCTTTCACAAAAGAAGATATTGTATGGCCAATTAGCATATGCTAAAGCATTCAACATCTTCAATCATCAGGAAAACGCAAATTAAAACCATAATGAGGTATCACTGTATATCCTCTAGTGTGACTAAAATTTTGTTAAAAAGCTGGCAACGCTAAAAATATGGAGCAACTGGAACTCACATACAAGCCACTTTGGAGAACTGTTAGGTTTTTAATAAAGTTTTAAAATCAAATTAAATATACATATACTCCATGATTCAGTAATTCCACACCTAAGTATTTATCAAGAGAAATGAAAAACATATGTCTACAAGAGACTTATAAAAGAATGCTGGTAACAACCTGTTCATAATAGCCCAAACCTGAAAATAACCATCAGGAGAAAAACAGATAAACAAATTGGGATATATTCATACAATGGAATACTATTCAGCAATTTAAAAGACAAACCACTGAAACATGCAACACAAATCAATCTTAAAAACATTGTTCCATGAAAGAAACCAGGCAGAAAAAGCACATACTGTATGATTCTATTTATGTTAAGTCCAAGACTAGGCAAAACAAATCTACGGTGTCAGAAATCTATGGAGTCAGAAAGTACTTGCCTTTTGAGGAGGGTGGGAGAGGGAACTTTCTAGGGTAATTAAAAAAAATGTTTTTTATCTTGTTTTGATAGAAATTACAGTATATAAAATTGTCAGAAATCCTTGAACTGGATACTTAAGATATATGACTTTTATTGAATATTAACTATACTTCAATAAAAAAAACAAAGTAGCACTCTGCTTCAAGATGTAGGTTAATAATTTTGTTTCAAATGAAATTCCTGAATACCATATGTATTTTCAATCATTTGCCACTCTGGATTATTCATACCTCTATTCCTTCATTACTGCAAATAACCTACAGATATGAGAATGTATGTTCATATATTTGATTTTTCATAAATGGGAAATTGAATATGATTCTTTACAATTTTAATATGTACATAATGAACCAGTTATGGGTCCAGTAGAATTTTCTATTTTTTGTACCATTTTTCCTTCAATATGATTTTACATTTGTGATTTTAAAGAATCTGATCTATAAAACTGAGAAGGTATGTAAATCAAATGTCAGCCAGGAAGGTTTATGAGCCACTCTTGCAGCCTAGAGAATAATGCCCTCTTCAACTATTCAAGAGAAAGCACACGCATATTTATGAGCAACTGAAAAGCATGAAGCATAGTTTGCCAGCTATAACACAGTCTAAATATCAGTGTACATCAGACTGACACCAGAAAACTTACTAAAAGTCCTTACAGGATCCTTCTGTTTTCTTTCCTCTTTATCTTTTTCCCTCCCTCTGCTGGTCTCTATTCAGGTGTGTTTTTATTCCCACAGCCTCTCACCCTCTCTATATTATTCAGATCTAACTGATTTTCTTTTTCTTTTTGGGACAGGGCCTTGCTATGTTGCCCAGGCTGGCCTTAGCTAGGACTACAGGTATCTGCCATTATGCCTAGCTCTAACTGATTTTCATGTACTCAGCTCACCTCAGCTTCCAAATAAATTTACAAACTTGAACTGTACTCTACGTAGATACCTCACATATACTCAAATAGTATAGAGAATATAGCCTGGGGGAATAGGGATGGCCAGTGAATGGAAAAAAGGATTGACTTCATTTGATCCCCACCCCTACAAGTGGAGATGTTTCCTGAACACCTACCACGTTTTCATTCTGTACAGATGGCTCTTACAAGTGCTGTGAACTATAAACAAGTGCACATGCCTAATCCCAAAGAGAGTAAGCTCCTAGACAGCACCTGTCTTATACAAATTCACCAGGTGCCCCTTGTACAGGGGCACATACTTGTTGAATTAGTGCATTATTGAATTAATGCAAATGAAAACAACTGAGGGTGGAAGAGGAGAGAAAGAAAACGCTGAGAAGATACAGCAAAGAGAAAGAAGGGAAGGAGAGAAAAAAACTTTCTGTGAAAGCAATTGTTTTTGTTAGAGTGAACAGGATTACAGTATTTTTTAAAAATTGAGAGTTGGAAAAGCCATCGATACGTATCTAATATCAATTATCAGCACCAGTATTTAAAGTGTTATTATAACCACCTGAAAACATCTTTAAAATTTTCTCCTCACTCTTGATATTCAAAGTGTGGTCTCTGCCAGCACTGCCTACCAGACATAAAGATTCTAGGTCCTCACTTCAAACCTGAGTGACTTATGTATGCTAAAGTTCAAAAAGCACTGCCCTCCACCATTTAGGTCCTTCCTGTGGTATTCAACCTGTGTTTTATTTAAACACAACAGTAAATGAGACTTGAACAATCTTTGACTAGAATGAAACCAATAATTGTAATGGGATTTGACCAGTACATATTTAACTTCAGGTGAAGTTATATTACAGAGTAATTTGGCCTAATGGGCATACCACAAAACTTAGAAATTAGTCATAAAAACGTATGATTAAAGAAAATTGAGCAGTAGGTCAGTAACATTCTCAAGAACTCATTTTTGTTCCTTCATGCCTAGCACAGGGCTTGGAACAATTCATGTGGCCAATGTTTTCTGAATGAACAAAATAAATAAATGAATTTTTAAAAATCAGAGATATTTAGGGCTGGAATAATCTTGGGATAATCTGGTCCAACAACCTCATTTTAAAGATGAGCAAACTAGAAAATCTGAGATATGCAAAAACAAGAAAGCTAAAAGAGCTAGAATATATTGGAACTTACATTTTAATTTCCTTTTTGTTCCTTTTGTAGGAATATGTTAGGGGATTCTAACTATGATGACTGCTGGCTCTTACAAAGTGTAGGGTAAAACGGTGCTTAGAGACGAACAAGAGTAAATGAGCCCCGGCAAAGCTATTTTTCTAAGCCTAATATATTTTTGACAGGCCAATTAATCAATTTAATCTGCCAAAAAATTAATCTGAAGGATTCCCAGAAAAAGAGACATGAGCTGCATGAAAATGTTACAAACCAAGAGAGAACTTCACATAACTACAAACCAAGAGAGAACTGCACATAACTAACTTAAATCTCCACAGGCTAATTTCCTGTTGAAGTATGACCTCCTGGGATAAGATTTCCTGCAGTGTTCATTACCAGATGACTTTTGGTTTTAAGAGAAGCCAAGGGCAAGTTGGAAATGCGATTCTTAACGTTGAAAAGAAACAAACTGTGGCTGTTTCCCATTTCTGTTTGTAATCAGAAAGCAAGCAACGCTTGCAGAGGAAACACACCACCCTCTGTAAGCAAAAATATAAACGACTCAGTCACGTCCTCAAAACAAACCAACACACAAACTTCACAGCCGGATCCAGCTGTGCTGCCTAGGAGCCAGGAATTTATTCTAAGGCAGAGCAGATAGCTCAAAACGGCGAATGCAAGAGGAGTCAGATTTCAATCACAAAATGGGTGCACCCTAAGTTTTTTCTCCCCCCAACTTTCAACTAGCACAAGTCTTTGAAAGAGTCTTGGTGGAAAAAAACCCTTTAAGATGATCGTCCCCCAGCTACCCCTGCGTGGGGTGGAGGGAGCTCGCGCGGCCGCAGCAAGCGCCGGCTCCGCGGGAGGGGAAGGGGCCGGTCCCGAACCTGGGCAGGCTGGGCCCCCGAGTGATTCATCAGCAGCTCCGGGTCTGCGCGCCTCGACCGGTGGGCGACGCCCAGCGCGCCCCACGGCCCCTGCCCAGGCCGGTTCGCCCCGAAGCATCCCTCAGAATCCTCCTGCTCCCCGAGAGGGGCCCGTAGGGAAGGAGACCGGAGCGGGGCGGTTGCGAGGCAGCAACCTCTCCCTTTTCAACCACCATGGCCGGTGCGCCTCCCTGCCCGCGCCCGCAGACGGACTTCCTGGAAAGCACAGGGCTGGGCTTACCTGACTGGCACCCACTCGGGCCGCCAACCTCTTCACAGGCCCGCTGGAACTGCCGGCTGCAAGCAGAGGCTCGGTTCCCAGCACCCGCCCGTCAGCCTGCGTCGGCCTTCCAGGGAGCTGCCCAGTCCCCCGCCAGCGACTCCCCCACTCGACCGCGCTGTCTGAGCGGCTGGCTCCTCCTCCGCCTCCCATGCGCGTGCGCACGCCCAGGCCGTGGGGCATCCCGGGAGTTGTAGTTCGAGCGAGGAGGGCGCGGCTCGACACAAACGCTGGTCTTTACTATAGGCAGAAACCAGCCAGAGACAAGCTCGCTACTCGTGGAACTATCTACCCTTGATCCTCTGGAAGCTGCAAATCGCATCTAGAGGCTCTTTGGTATAGATTTAGTTTTTACTTTGACCTTGACTTGCATTGTACCCTTGGTTGCTAATGCGAGGACATTGACTTCGAGCCCCTTAAACTTGTCATGAAAAACTGATAGAAAAGTGAACGAACAAAAGCTAAGGCTCAAGAAGAGCATAAGTCAGGCGAATGTCATCTCGAGGGCGTGGTGACCCTAGTAGTTTTCTCAGGTATTATGCAAACAGGGGTGATGTCGGAACTGTTGTCCCCATCTTCCCCAACAGTTTCTGCCCTATTCCAGCTTCAAGCTTCACACAGGCTGTGGGGCTGGGCTGTGTAAGTGGGAGAAAAAAACAGAAGCGGCTGCTCAAAGGCGGGGACTGGAGCAAATGCGTAGTTTGGAGAGGAAGACGAAGAGTGTGGGAATATCTCAGAGGGACTGTTTGACAGTGGCCTAGGTAATGGCTGACTTTTGTACAGGACTCTGAGAAGAGGGAACAGCAATGTCCTTCCATTCAGTCACTCACTGGTAATTTTCCCGGCCTGCCTTTCAGGAGTAGACCATCCTCAGGAGTAATGCTCAGCTCTGATACACCTTTCAAAAATGCAGCCAAGGAAGCGGACTGTAGTGCCTGCTTGAAGTACATTCCAGCATGGGAGCCGCCTAATGGTTAAACCTCCGCTGGCATCTACTTCTTCACCTCAGAGCAGGGAGCACCCTAGTTAAGTAAACACCCTGGAATTTAATGCACCTGGCACCCACTGATTCCAGTAATGAAGATCACTGATAATTTGGGTTTTTAAGGGAAAACAAACCTTTTAAATTGCAAATTCTCTTAGAAGACAGTCAACATTCAATCTTGCCGTCATTGCATCTTATTTTCTATGGCATCTTTGTGTGAACCAATTTCTCAAATGTTCTTAGAGATAAAAGCAATTTTATCTTCAAGATAAATTTCAGAGAGCAATTTCCAACAGAATTCAGGTTCAACTAATGCTTATTATATCACATACATAATCCATAATCATAATACATACCAAGCACTATGCCAGCATTTCATTTATGATATCTCATCCAATCCTTAAAATAACCCTACAAAGAGTAATTTAGTATCCTCCATTTCTACAGAGGAAAAAAACTAAGACTCAGAAAAGTTAATTAATTTGCACAAAGTCACACAGCCAGTAATTAGAGATCCAGAAATGAGGCACAAGTATCCTGACTCAAATTCTAATTTACCTTCCACTGCCGATCAGACTGATGTGTCTCTTAAATATCATCAAATTCATTAAAGTAAGAGAATCCATGACCATGTCCAAGGTATATAAAAAAATTCCTTTTTATCTGAATTTTGAGTATTAAGTCAATCTTTTTTTTGTTTCTGTGTTTTGTTTTCCTTTTAGTAAATCTTAAATTTAAAACAATTGGAGGTTAAATGTTCTCAAAGCAATGTAAACTAGTTATAAAGTATCTTATCAAAGGTATCAGCAGCTCTTTTGAGTCACATGGATTAACAATGAGTAAATGATCATCAGTTATACTGTACACAAAGGGTGTAACACATTTGTGTCTCATCTCTAGTATCAAAGCCATCTTCATATATTCCTTTTATTAGAAAATTGATATGTATGTTACATGAATCCTAGGCTCAATTCCTTTTTTTAAGTATGTTTTTACTGGCTATATATGATATATGCATTGAATTTCCAGAGACTTGAGATAAATACGGATCAAAGACCTATGCAAATAAAAATTACATTCACATAGATTATGAGAGATATGAGGTGATAGTTTACAAATATGGATTTAGCCTTCTATAACTTCATTTCAAATAACTGTTCCTAAAAATGTCTCCCAGCTTAAAGTCTAGGCAAAAATCCAACTTTAAAATCTCATTCTTGGCTGGGCACGGTGGCTCAGGCCTGTAATCCTAGCACTCTGGGAGGCTGAGGCGGAAGGATCACTTGAGGTCAGGAGTTGGAGACCAGCCTGAGCAAAAGTGAGGCCCTGTCTCTACTAAAAATAGAAAAATTAGCTCAACATGGTGGTGTGCACCTGTAATCCCAGGTACTCAGGAGGCTGAGGCAGGAGAATCACTTCGGCCCAGGAGTTTGAGGTTGCTGTGACCTAGGCTGATACCACAGCACTCTAGCCCAGGTGACAGAGCAAGACTCCATCTCAAAAAAATAAAATAAAATAAATAAAAAATCTCATTCTCAACCATTGAAAAGTAGAGCCTTTGGAATATAAAAAATTCTCTAACAGTCTGGAGGAGTTGGTACTCTGAATGGATGAGATGAATGTTTGGATTACTTTAATAGTTCTATATGTCCTATAAATATAGTATCCTAACTTATTCCGGCTTATCAGCAAGCCTTTTGTGAATTCCTGCTACACCTCTGGGACATCCCTCCTGAGGAAACTGACAAAATGAAGTTCCTAAACAAGTACAACAGAGGACCATGGCCATGCAGACATGGTTTATTTTAAGAAGGCCTTTCCTCTGCAATATGGCTTTTTCTTTGTTCTTCAGTCAGTGTCTGACTGATTTAATCTATGGCACTCTTTTCCCCTGACCTTCTAATATGGGGTGTTAGGCATACCTTAAATGTATTTTCTCTTTTAGCTATTCATTTTAAGTTTTCCCTAACAAACATGCATCCTATTTTAGTTCCTTTCTCTAAAATAATGCAATTTGGTAATGGATTTTTTTCCTTTCTTCAGACAAATGTTATCATATTGTAATCACAAGGCTTACAAATATGAATCTCCTAAATCCATATACATTAAATACCATGTATGGGGCCAGAGGTGTTAAGAATAACATCCTACTATTGGATAAAGCTGTAAGAACTAGAACCTTCCTCACTGCTTCCACTCCCTTGCTACAATCTATTCTCTGTATCAGCAGCCAGAATGATCTTTTAAAAACAAATCAGATCGTGTCCTCTTGCTGCTCCAAACTACTCATGGCTTCCATCACATTTAGAATAAAATCCAAAGTTATCGCCTCTGCAAGTCCTTACATGATTGTTTTATTTCTTACCACACACTCTCTGTCTCTTACTCTGCTCAAGTCACACTGGTCTCCCTGAGGGTTTCTCAATCCTGCCAATTATATCCCCACTTCAAGTTCATTACATGACACAGGAGAATGCTTTTCCTTCCAGATACTCCCAGCTCATACCTTCATTTTACTGAAGGTTCTGCTCAAATGTCACCTCTGAAAGGCCTTCTCTGATCACTTTACCTTGTCATTCTCGCCTTTCCTTACTTTACTTGTCTTCACAGCACTGGTTACTACCTGACATCATATTGCTTGTTCAGTGTAAGCTCAGTGAGGGCTTTGCTTTTATTCTTCCGTCTTTAGAATCTACAATACTGCCAGACACACAGTAGGTATTCAAGAAATATTTGTAAATAAATAAATTCTGGATTCTTCCCTCCCCCTCCTGCTCTCATCTCCGGACACAGAACCAGAGGGTTCACCTGTAAATGCCAAGCAGTGACCTGATGCAGATGTAAACACCAGCTGTGAGAGGGTTGACTACCCAGGAGAGTAAGATCCTGGGAAACTCCTCCTGAAATGCAGACACAGCTCTCTTTTTAAAAAGACCATACTTTATGGGTTGCCATTATTAGCTTATAGTTAGAAAACATAATTCTTGGAGAGAAAAAAGAAGAAAATCCTAAAAATTATATTTACATAAATAAAGGAAAAGGTAAGTCCACTAAATACTTGTGGGCGATTGAAATAGTTTCCAAATATTTGCTGTCTTCTAGAGGAATAGACAGCCTTACTTACTGCTATGTGACTTATAGTGCTCCCCTGTAGGCATTTTTGGGCTTGGCTATGATCTAGTGATGAGTTTTTCCTTCTTTTTCAGAAAAAATGTCGAATTGTAATCACAAAGCTTGGAAACATGAGTCTTGCCTCGGCCCATGAAATACAAGTGAAGGTGACAGTACAAGAGTTCTGCGTGGAAACTTTAAGAGTCAGTCATTGCTGTTTCCCACTAGTGCGCTTGTTCTTTCCCTCCACCAAGAGAAAGGCATGTCTTAAGTAGAGGCTGGCCCTCCTGCCTGGGTCTGAGAATAAGAAGTTACATGGGTCAGAGCCTCAGCCAAACACAGGAGCTGACATAAAGTAACGTGAGCAAGGAGTAAATTGAGATTTAGGTTTGTTTGTTACTATAGACTTAAGTAGCAAAAGCTGACTGCTACAGTGCCTAATCAAAGAAAGGTGATGCTCTGAAATAGAAGGCATGGCACCCCCCCAACCCCCTGCATTTAATCCCACTTCAAGTAATGGAAAACAGTTCAAGTTCAACATACTACAAAGAACAAATCTGAGACCTTTAAGTAAAATATTTGAATAAGGGACAGCGAATGTGTCCTGTTAGTTTTCAGGGTTTGGTTAGAGTGAAAGTGATTGATAAAAATGACACTCCAACTCTATTTAATGTATTCCAAGCCCTAATTAGTGTTATCTTTAAACCTCTAGCCAAAGTAACTAACTCATAAAGCATGTCACACTGAATCATCATACGCAAATTAATGCCAGCAGCAATTTTCTTGTTATCAAAAGGTTCCTTTAGGAAATAGTTTCTTTGGTCTATGTAAGCATTTAAAAAACAACAACAACATGTATTTTACAGGAGAACTGAGAAAACTTAAGCTAAAGCCAAACTTGAAACTAAAAGGTAAGGATTTCATTCCTCATTCCAGGAGTTTAGAGTTGGTTAAAGCAGTAGGAGGTGGGAATCTGAGAATACAAACACCATGGCTGGGTGCATACAATTTTATAGAAAGGACTCAAGCGAACTCTTTGGCTTGAAACGTCCTTGTCTATCACTTCATCTCTGCCTGTTAGAAGCCTCCTCGTATTTCACTGTCCATCTCAAATGCCTGTTCCTCACTCCAACTTCACTAATGCCATAGCTGGAATCAGTTTTGCCTTCCCCCATATTTTCATACCCCATTATGCCCCCACTAGAGGTGCGGTGAATACACGTTTCAGCCAAATGCTACAGGGCCAAAAATTAATCACTCTTTGGCTGAAGCCAAGGTTGATAACAAACGTCACTATCATACAATAAACTTCTGGATACACAAATAAACCTAAAATCTATTATCCCAAAGTTTTAATTATTAATATTATTATTAAAAATATTAATTATGGTAACTAAATGTTAAATTTACCATTTAGCATAGGAACAATAATTTCCCAGTGCTGTCAGCTGTTAGACTCTCCTATAGTCACTATAGAGAGTCAAACTTCAGCTGAGGTGAGTGAATGAATATGACTCAGGTCCTAAATGGAATTAAATAAGAATTAAATTCAGGTTTTTAAGTGATAAATATTAGATACACTAAACATTTCTATAAAGACCAGAGTTATGATATGATGTAACCTTTACTCCTTCCTTGCATTATTTAAATTTTTATACAATTGGCCAAAAAGGATATACTGTTCTGAGTTATCTAGCTTATACATTCCCTTTGTATATCTGTAGTAACTGTCAACCTATTTCCCTATTTATTTATCTACTTGAAAGTTCTTAATAATTGTTTCTTTTTGCCCTTCACTAAATATTTATTGGTATATAACAATTGTACATATGTATGGGGCACATGCATACAATGTATAATGATCAAATCAGGGTAATCGGGATATCCATCACCTCAAACATTTATCTTTTCTTTGTGTTGAGCACATTCCAAGTCTTCTCTTCTAGCTATTTTGAAATATACAATAAATTATTGATAACTATAGTCACGCTACTGTGCTACGAAACACTAGTACCTATTCCTTCTAAGTGTATTTTTGTACCTATTAATCAACCTCTCCTCATCCCTCTTTAATAATGAATTGTCTTAATAGATTTTGAACATAAAATAAAATCTTTCACAATCAGCAATTATTACAGCATTTTACTCATCCAATAATTACTATACATTTATACTTTGATGGAATTTCAACAAACAAGTTAGATAGTCTTCACTCAGGTTATATCTAGAATACTTGCTGGTATCTGAAAATGAATATTCTATAATAATAATACTTCATTCATATCAGTGACACTGTTGACTGATAAGGTATGTGAATAACCTTTACGAACATATAAACGCCAACCATGCTGAGGTTCAAAGATGATGGAAGTAATATTGAAGTGGCCATTCTGAAAGCTAAGACCCGAAGCCAAGGCCAAGTAACAAACAGATTTTTGGCCAAATACCAAGATACTTTGTCTAATGTCACCTAAGATAGAGTTAGCCTTTAGGCAGGCACATTGCATTTCTTATTCACATTAAGCTTTTAATCAACTAAAATGCCAAAATCTATATCCACACAGATGGTAGTTAATTTACCTTTTCCCTATCTCATCTTTTTTTAGTTGATGGTTTGGATTAAAAGTAGAAAACTGTACTATTACTTCTATTAAACTATATTGATCAGACACAGTCTTGTACTTTAGCCTATCCAGACATTTTTAACTGTCAAGGAATTCCTTGTCCCTCCCACTGCTCATCAGCTGAAGTCTCAGTCAGTATTCTGATAGTATTACATACAAGTAACTGATAAACTGCTAATCAAGACATGTCAAGGAAAGATCCCGTGGTGGCTATTAAGCACATCCTGGTTGAAATTATTCCATTCATTATAATAAACCGTAAAAAAAAAACTCTGTTTGAATCAGTCACTTAACTATTAATAGTTAGCTGCACTGTTATGCAGCCCACATTTCTCAAGGATGTCATAAGACTTTGTTAAATGTTTTGTGGAACACCAAATACAGTGTGTTCTTTTGACCTTACTCTCAAGATTTCCCATCATTTTTTTCTCAGTGATTCTGTGCTGGATTTTAGAGATCACTGCTTCACGTCCAAGTGCTTACAAACCACTAAAGTGGATAATGTACTTTTCTAAAATTTTGCTCAGGATTGATAAATCCAGTGCTCTACAATCTATAGAATCCCCTCCCCACCACCACACCTTTTGAGTCATGTGCCTGCCTGATTTTCCTACACCATCTGCCCTCTTAGGTTGGTTGTGCCTAAAGCATAGCCCAACCTGATGTAAGCACACATACATCTTGTTCCTACTGAGGTCCTGGGACGTGTGGGACACTGTCCAGAGGCTGTGGGCAGCTGAACACGTTCCCTGATTAGTGGGAGTGGGCAGTGGGTTGGTAGCCAGGGCAGAAGGGATGTAGGGCTCCACTTCTTACAGACATAGAAAAAGGCTGAATTATCAAGCCAAGAGAAGGTGGTCCGTAAGAGTCAATCCTAACACAAAACAGACCTAAAAGTCAAGGAGTTGCTCCAGAAGCCAAACTGCATATTCCAAAAGAGGGTACTCAGAAAGCAGAACAAACACAAACAAGTGGGAACATCAGGGAAATTAAGGAGCTGAGCTAAATGAGAAGGTTGGCAGGCAGTAACTCCTGAGTCAGCTCTATCTTGTTTGCATTCAATTCTTGGAGTGATGGGGGAGGACCTATCTGCCAGAAGGGAATGGACAGTGGAAATTAAATTAAAAAGTAAGACTCATTCAGTTCCATTTCAATTCTTGACATTGTCAGCATAAAATGGAGAACTTTGTTGGCATTAATATCCACAGATATTTATTTAGGTTAGTAATACCTATGTGCCTTCTATATGTCAGGCACTGTTCTGAATATTTTTACACATTAATCCTCACAATAGTACTACTGTGAAGTAATACTATCATTGTTCCTATTTTACAGATGAAGAAACTGAGGCTTGGTAACTTGCATAAATTCACACAACTAACGGAAGTGAGATTTGAACCAGGCAGGTATGACCCGAGAGTGCACACTCATAACCTCTATTCATTACAACCCAATAGACTGAAAGGGAGACTCCTTTCAACAAAAGTTACTATGCTTCCTTGTCCAAGACAAGGTGTGAAACAGCAAATATAGAAATTAGACATAGGGCCTTTATGCTTCTTAGTTGGGCCTCATCATCAGCCTAAACTATGAAATCCAAGGGTGGAAGAGTTGGGAGAGTTCAGCAGGGGGGTCAGAAGAGTAGTTTTTCCTGTTTTTCCAGGGTCAAACCTTTACAATGTAACTTTATCATTTTTAGTGTTCAGTATTACAAATTCCCAGAATAGTTACAACAAGAATAATAATGTAAATCCAAAGTTAATGTAAAAAATTCAAGGTAAAATGGATAACTTTAGGTTATCTGTATTCCTACTCCCATTTATTCTAACAAACTTTAACTGTTTAGCCAAATATGTACATTTTTGTTTTGATAACAAGTTCCCATTTTTCCCTCTTGTGGCTACTTGTGGCTGTCTATGTCTTTTCATCTTCTTCATAATAAGGGCAGTTTATAGTTCTGTCTGCAAAGGTGTTCATTTAATAAGAGCACAATGCCAACCATTCGATTTAAAGAGACACTGTCTAAAATTTTGCCAGATAAAAGCAGTCTTTACTTTTACTTTGAATGGAAAGTTTATTAATTCCCAATATTCTTTACATTTTCATTTGGAGATATCATTCCAGACACAAATGGATACATTATATCTTTGAAAGTAGAAAGATATTAATTAATTAAAACAGTTTACATTTACCTTAGCATTGGGTCTGGCTAGCTAATTCCAAAGGATCAAAAATTGCACCTATTTGGGCCAATTGGGGTCCTAGATAATTATCAGGGTAAAAGTATTTCACACCTCATACATTTCGCTTTATCACACATTTACTTTCTACACAATGTTTAACTTCACAGTTAAAAGGCAAATTACTCCTTAATTCCCTAATGAATATAATAGTCTACCTTTGATTGATAAATTTCAAATGAAAAATGAAACTATGTTGATTTTTCCATAACTATTTAGCCAAATAAATGTTACCAACAGAAGCTTAAACAGTTTACAAAAGTATTATTTCCTTTGTTCTGTTGAAAACAATACAGGTACACATAAGGTCACACATTACAGGAATCTGAACTGGTAAAATGTTACAGATTAGTAGCATGCAAGTATTTTACATTTTTAAATGCAATGAAAAATGCTGCTTATTCGTTTTCCTTCAATAGATGAAATAGAATTAAAATCAAGGCTTAATTAAAATAATTACTTCATGTGTATAAGGTTTTATTTTTTGAAACCAAAGTGGCAGAGATAAGAATTTTGGGGTCAGGATAACTTCTTTCTTAACTAAAGATTGTCACTGGCAACATCTGGTACTAAAATAAAATTTTCTCAAAAAGTACATTTTCTATCCATCTCATTTTACCACATGGCCAATTCCTATCTACCCACATTTATATTATCCATAGAGAGTTTTAAATCCTGGGCCAGCTTCTCTCAGTTGCACTTCTGATTGGCTTCTCTCTGTTGTGCTCAGTTTCCTTCTTTGTATTCCCTTCTCTCTTTCCCTACTGATTCAGAGGAGAAAAATATATTTTAAAATAACCTCTCAGAAAAGGCTACTCATCCACAACTATTCTGAAGACAGTACAAACTGCTGAAGAAGAACACATAACCGTCCGTGGGATGCTCAGATCTCTTCCTCTGAACAGAGCCTGCTGGAGAGAAGCGGAGCTGCAGGGGCGGTGTCACCTGCCATGTCCAGAGGCAATGGAAATGACTTGGAATCACAGGCTCCTGAACTTTTGGAGTCGGAAGGGACCTTAGGGAACATCTAAGCCATTCACTTTATTTTACAGATGAAATGAAGACAAGATAGATGAAGAGTTTTGCCCAAGATCACAGACAGCTGGCATCCAAATCAGTATTGTTTCCCCAAAATAGTACATGGTGGCAAAAAAAAAAAAAAAGCAAAATTCTTATGGGGCTAGAGGACAACATTTATTAAGCACCTACTATGTACAAGGCACCTTACTAGATGGTATTAAAGATACAAAGATTGATGAAACTTGCCTCCAAGTGCCTATGAGTCCTGTGAGGCTGTATTTCAATACCTTTCATAGCAGAGTTAATACTGACCAGGGCCAAGGTTGCTGGTGATAACAAGGCAGCTGCTGCCCTGGAGAACTGATCTCACAACAGGCGGTACTTTCTCCCCTTCACTATCAGAGCCGGTGCCTGTTACACAGCTGCTAGGCATGAAAATTCTTGGAGCCCTAAGGATAATCTTCTCTCCTAGTCTTCTCTCCTAATCTTTCCTCCAGTCATACCTACTCCCAGCAGTGACAGGAGGGCAGTAGTGCTTCAGACCCTCCCCTCAATTCTTAGTTACTGTTTGCTTCCCCTGTGTGTCCAGCCTTAGGCCATCTGCAAGGATTCTGATCATTTCCCAAGGTACCATCACAGTGACCCAAGAAAATGCCCCATCATACACATCCCTGGTATCTAACCCCCACTGCCCCCATCAACCACCTCTTCCACCTCTATGTGGAAAGTGAAATAACTCCAATCCTCTACATCATACCCATGCCTCGATTCCCCATACTCTAAAAGATGTAGAAGATGTAATTGTTGATCAGAATAAAACAGATTCAAGAGGCAGTGAAAACAGTGAATTGTTAATAAAAATGATCTCCCACTTTTGATAGCACTTTCCAGTTTATATAGTATTTTCATCCAATTATGTGATTATATTCTCACCACAATTCTGTGAGGTAGTTAGTGAAGATATTCCCATTTTATAGCTACAGAACCTTAGGCTTGAGAGACCAAGTGGCTTGCCCAAAGTTACCCAGCTAAGAAAGCATGGAGCCAAGTGTCCAAGTTTCTTGACTCCAGATCCAGTGCTCTTCCCCCTATATAGTCTATAATTGGTAGGCAATTGAATGAATTGCCCATGATCACATACCTGCTAAGTGTTGGTGATGGGATTAGGATTCAGTCTCCAAATCTGTTAGTATGGTATCCTTTCACCATACCAACTCGCTGAGCCAATGTGCTCAGAATAACTACCATGGAAGATATCAGAGAAAAGTCTGGTTAGTTAATCACTCTTTTCTGTTTCTATGTTTTCAGCTCTCTCTCTCACCTTCCCCAAAGTCAACAATGTATCCCAACTGGCATAATCTCTGGTACATGTGCTGTTCCTAGAACAGTATCCAGAGTCAGGTTACAAATGTAAAACTTGCAACTCCTCCTCCATCTAGCGATTATTCAATCATTGCTGTTATAGGCATATGGGAAGGAGGTAAGCTGAGCCGAGCTCAGTTCTGCCATTAAACAAATTTAAACCTTTAATTTCCACCCTCCTTCCCCACCTCAGTCAGTCCTTGCACTTTACTAAACTCCTGAACACAAAGTAAAACCCAATCTGGTCTAGAATTGGGCAGCAAGAAAACAATGACTATATCCTTGAGTTTCTGGGCACTTTTCTCTGGCCAGTGTTTCAGGAGGCCTGATTGTGTGATTTTCACACAGTAGGCTCAGCTTGATGTCTCCAGGCACTCCCTCACCTTTCCTTTGTGTGGGTCTCAGTCCTTTGTCTTTGAGGATGGGGCGAATAGAAGGGATACTGGAAGTGAGGAGCAATAAAGGGAGGTAAAGGGAAATTGCTAGTGGAAGGCAGAGCTAGGACATTTCCTTTTATTTCTCTGCTCATTAAAATGAAAACAGCTATTATGGCATCATTAGTGGAAGAGGGGAAGGAAGCTTCAGGATCATGACTTAAAACCTGACTCCAGAAACGGTTCTACCTAGTACAGACCACAGAACCCAAGGTTCTCAACTTCCCACCCCTTGCCCATTTTTGCTGATGCTATAAATATATGAACTAAAGATGGAATCTTTTCAAAAAGGCACTCAATCTCCTCTCTCATCTCCTCTAGCTTATATTAGTCCAGAATTCTTACACTTCTTTGTCTCCTTCACAGTGCCTAGGAGAGGATCAAGTGCATCATATCCACGAAAAAGGAAATATCTGCAAACGCTTTTATAAATTCCAAAGGGCTATCTTAAATCTAAAGCATGCTGATGCTTAACACCGGTTTTCAGTTTGAGTATCTGAAATGTTCTCTTGGCAGTTATTCGGAGGACACTGGTTTCCCTATCGCTGGTGGCCTGTCAGAGGCCATGTTGCCATCGGAAGAGAAGCAGCTATTCTTTGGGGTTGGTGTGCCAGTCTTCCCTTAGGGAAATCGGTTAGAGGAGTACAGGCACTGGGATGAGATCTGAGTTTTTAAATGGAGATGGGCTTTTATTGTAAGATGAGCTGTGTGCCCCTCCAGGTTAGTGATTCTCTATCTAACCTGGGCCCGCAGCAACTCGGACAAGGGCGCGGGAAGCAGGGCTGGGAGAGAATGCCTCCCTTCAATCAGTCATCCAGATGTAGACAAATACCTCATTACCGTATTTGTTGATCTTTATGCACAAAATATTTGTATACAATGTGCCCTACAAAGATGGAAGGAAGGGGCTTAATCATGTCGATGAGGATACAATGTTATACGCTTTAGGCAGAGGGACAGATTTGGTGCTAGAACAATTAAATGATTTCTAGGCTTCTAATATTTATTTCCTAAGTGTCATCTTCCACACAGCTATAAAATGTGGTGGTTGGTGACATAAACTGCAAATCCCAAGGAGTAGTTTCATACTTAACATGGGCCTGCAGCAACTCTAAAAAGGGGAAGGGAAGTGGGGCTGGGAGAGAGCGTCTCCCTTCAATCAGTTGTCCAGATGTAGCCAAATACCTAGTTAGATATTTGACAACACACACACACACACACACACACACACACACACTTATTTACAGTATGCCCTCCAAAGATGAAAGAAAGTAACGGATTTAATTACGCTGATGAGGATGACATTACATACTTTGGGTAGATGGGGAGACGTAGTGCTGGACTAATCATATGATTTCTAGACTTCTAAAATTTATCTCCTAAAAGTCATCTTCCACATATGCTGTGGCAGGTGTTGATGACATGAGTTCGCAGGTCCCGGTGAGTGACTTTACACTTCATGTGGACCTGCACAACTCCAAAAGGGGAAGGAAAATGACCCTGAGGAGAGGTTATCTCCCTTCAATCAATTGTTCAGATATTGCCAAATATCTCAACGTGATATCTGGCAAAACACACACATATAAAAATATTTTATATACATTATGCCCCATCACAATGATTAGTAAGGGATTCATTGCGACCATGACATGAAGGAGCTGCCAGTTAAACACTTTGGGCAGACATGAGACGAAGCCCTAGGCTAAATAAATGATTGCTAGACTCCCCAAAATGTATGTTTATCTTCTAATAGTTATCTTCAATATGTCAATAGTCACAGAAATGTCATCTTTCAAGCTACCTTAGAAACACAGGTAATAACAAAATTGATTAGTAATAAACATTTGATTTCATAAACTCTATCACACGATTCAACTGTTTTACAAGCTAAAAATAGTGCTGCGTTCTCGATAATGTCCCATTTTCTTGCTTTAATAGTATCCACCACTGCTTGTACAGAAGAAACAGCCACAACCAAATTCTGATTTTTTTTCTTCCTTTCTGCTAGGGTTTGTCAACAACTGCTTTAACCCCCTCGTCCACAGAACTTTGGATCTGCAGGGAACACTCTGCAAGATTTCTTAAGGTTGAAGGCAAGAAAGAGAGTGAGTGAGAAAAGAAAGGAAAAAGGTTTACATAGAGAGGCAGGTCAGAGAGTCAACACTTAAATAAGCTTGTAACAAATCGAAAGAGGAGCGAAGATACCTAAGAGAAATGTTCTTTCCTTTGGCAACATGGGTACCAGAACATACATACACAAAAAAAGGATTTTATAATTTCACCCAGTGGTGTGCTGATGAATGTTTATCAGCTGGCAATCTAGAGGGGGAAAAAGCCCCAATTTCTAACATATTGCTAATTTCTGGGGCATAAATACTCCCACCAGGGCCCATTTCAAGCTACTAACAAGAAGTTAATGAACATGGAGCTGGGAAGAGATGTGCAGTAGCACACTATTAGGTGTGTTTCTACCATACAGACAGACACAATGGATGTAAATAATCTCAACAGCATCAAAGATAGCAAAATGTAGTATTTTTGAGTATAGCATTTATTACTTTTGTCCTTAATATGATTAATTGTCAGTGCATATCATTAAAAAAAATTTTTTTTTAGACACAGTTTCTTGCTATGTTGCCCAGGCTGATCTTAAACTCTTGGGCTCATGTAATCCTCCTGCCTCAGCCTCCTGAGTAGCTGGGATTACAGGTGCACATGACCTGTGCATACGCCCAGCTCCATTATATTTTTAATAATGGCTGTGTTGAGCAACCAGTTTGCAAAAATTCTTGAAAATCTAATAATCTGCAAACCTATATAAGTCAGCTCCAACACACCACACATAAATGGGTGAGAGGAAAGGAAAAATCAGACTGAAAACTATCAAATTATATTTACTATGCTGTTTAGATAGTTAGGGAGATGTAGTTATAAACTAACTAAAGGATTTTTAGAGTTCCAGCAGTGTCAGAAGGTTCTGCTTATTGTGTCCTCAAAAGTATAAAAAAATTCCCAAGAAAATGAGATGTTTCAAAGGACTTTAGAGACACAGATGTGGGTACTGATAATACAGGTAAATGTCCTGTATACATTTTGGGGAACCTAACAATCATTTAAGTAGCCTAGGGCTTCATCTCCACACCTGCCCAAAGTGTTTAAGTGGTAGCTCTTTCACGATCCTGGGCACAATGAATCCCTTACTCTCCATGGTGATGGGGCATAATTTTATAAGGGCTATCCTAAACAGATTCCACATGCTTTACAAGCTAAATGGAATAATATATTAATTATTTTCCCATTAACTTGTTTTATTGCTACCAAGCAACTCAGGAACACTCAGTTACTAAACAAATTCTGGATTGGGCCCACCTTCTGCCTGGGTCAGCAATCTCTTTAGCTCCAGGTGTCACCAACACAAGGGATGTCACCATTACAAGGCTCAGAATTACAGAGAAAAGAAGGGAAAAAAATGAGTTGTAAGAAAGGGAGGGGAGTAGGAAGGAGAAGAGGGAGAGATGCCTTAGGCAGTGTCAGAATGCCACCAATTGTAGCCTTAGGCATTAATAGTTATCAAAGACTGGTGAGCTTGAGCCAAAGCCTGTAGCCACCTGTTTTCTTAGTTTAGCATTGAACTGTTGCACTGCTACATTAAAAGATTAATGCATACTACAATGCAATCATCTCAGCTGTACTTTCACAGGCTTTGGTTTTGAGATGAAAACCATCTGGATAAGTGATAATTCAGTTTTTTTCCTGATGTTTGCATATGTCTGGATGGATCATGCCATGCAGACAAAAATCTGTATAATTAAACTGAGTGTTCATATTTCATCCTGTGATCTCGTTACATGAAAGGTAAAGCAATAAATGCTTCTAAAATTTGCCAAACTGATGCAATCATTTGTATCAACAACTTGATTAAGGTGCAATTACTATTGTTTTATTAGGAATGTACTCTTACTAAAAATTTAAAAATTTCCTACCACATCTGAAAAACTTTAAAACTGCTTTGTAAATACTTATCCATTGGAATCATGTTAAAGATTCAATCTATGTTGAATAGTCAGTAAACGTCAGTGTGCTAATTTATTTTGCTATCTGTGAGCCTGGATTGAAGCTATATTAGTGGGTCAATATTATAAGTATTTTATACTTATTTGCTAATGCTGCGTTAGTGTCAAAATGCTGTCTTGCTTTATGAAGATGACATTACTGATCTTCAATCAGTGGAGCATGTGTATTTAGTGACTTTTTTCTGGAATTAAGGGAGAATTTGTGCTAAGGTGTTCACATTTTCTCACCCAGTGAAAGATTGGCAATATTGACTTCTCATGTGGTCAGCAGAACACTTCTGATGTATTTAGCCTAACTCAAAGCTATGCATGTAAACAGAGATAGGCCTCTATCCTAATCACAGTTATAAACACAAATTATATACTAAATTCCTTTCAGTAATTAAAAAACATGTTTATGTAAGAAAGCAAGAAAACCCAATATGAAAGTGGTTAGAATCATTTTCGACTGTTGTCACTCTCTTGATCCGCATCAGTCCACATGTCAAGTTGCCAGAGGTGCCCACGAGCAAATAAAACACTTGTATATATTAAAAAATCCAAGATAAATAAGTAGTGCTAAAAAAGAATAACCATTAAATTATTAGTTGTGTGGTGAACGGAAATGAACGACCTTTGATAATATGGTCCCCACGGGGAAGAAGAGGAGTTTTTGTTTGCTTGTTTTTAAACGGCCGCAATGTGGTGAAACTTCGTTTCTTCTTGCGGAAGTTTACCTTCGGTCTCCTTCAACTCTCTTCTTACGAACTAGGTAAGAAAGAAGGAAAGCTTTAAAAAGATAAATTGAAGGAATATTCCTTAAATTCTAGATAAATGATAGTAATCACACAAAATAGCAATCTCACATACTTGAGGATACAGTTAGCTTAAATTCCAATGCTCAACCATGACAATAAACAGAAATGATAAAATCCAGTGTCTGGTGGAGTTTACAATTCAATATAGGTATGTCTGATAGTTAGGTACTCGCATGTTAGAACTTTCCCATTTCTATGGAGTAGAAAGCCCAGTGCAGACCCAAGGAACAGGGCACTCCTAAATATTTTCATGGTCATTTAACCACAGCACATCATCTTCGCAGCTTCTGTGCAACTCAATCCCCAACTGGCTTTTTTTTTTTTTTTGAGACAGAGTCTCGCTCTGTTGCCCAGGCTAGAGTGCCGTGGTGTCAGCCTAGCTCACAGCAACCTCAAACTCCTGGGCTTAAGCAATCCTTCTGCCTCAGCCTCCCGAGTAGCTGGGACTACAGGCATGCACCACCTATGCCCGGCTAATTTTTTCTATATATATTTTTAGTTGGCCAGATAATTTTTTTCTATTTTTAGTAGAGATGGCGGGGATGGGGGGGGGGGTCTCCCTCTTGCTCAGGCTGGTCTCGAACTCCTGACCTCGAGCGATCCGCCCGCTTCAGCATCCCAGAGTGCTAGAATTACAGGCGTGAGCCACCAAGCCCGGCCCCCAACTGGCTTTGACTAACTCCTCAGGTTAACGCAGTCATAACCTATGAATTCTGATTATGGGTTGAAAACCAGGAGGAGCTGCAAATAGAAGTTCAAAGTTTCTAAACATCTTCTAAAGAAAAACTCCTAAGTATCAACCTTCAAGGAAGGTGTGATTCAGTTAGCAAGCAAATTCAGAGATAAGTTTCCCTTAAACTGGTACTTAGGATCAAAGAAATCCCCGTTTCCCAGTTTCTGCAACCCTCTTCTTCCCCCTCTCACCTCCCAAACGCAGGCTCTTCTGGTCGCTAGGAAGAGAGCCACTTAAACCTTCCTGGACTTGGCAAAAAGGTGCCCTGGCTGTGGTCTTGCCCTAACTCTTCACTTTAAAAAGCCCAACCTGCTCCTGACTAGGATGTGGGAAATTAGACAAAAGCTGTCGGCCACAGTTGCCACTTCTTGGGCTCAGGATCGCCTCTCCATTTCCTTCAAACATCCTGTTTGGCCTGTTTTTCTTTGGTCTCTATGTTGTTCAGTCATGGACCCAGTGTGCTTTTCCTAGGCCCTTCTGACTACTGCTTCCACCCTGCCCCAAAGCCCTATTTGCTGGGCTGCCCCTTGGCCTCCCCCTGTGCACCCCGCACCCCACAGGTAAGTAACGCATATGCCCAGGCAGCCCCTTGATGCCATACACTGCACCTTGGCTGGGCCTCAGGGTCTTGGCTAAGCATGCTGGGCAGGGAATTGGACATTAACCTTCCCTTGCCTCTTCTAGTTCTAGCCCTTAGCTTCTACCTTCCCCACTATCTGAATCCTCCTTGTGGCCAGCACTGTACTTGGTGGAACACCTTGCTCAGTTCCCCTGTCCAAGGTCTGGCATTCTGTCCCTGAACCTCAAACTAGAGCTGAAACCTGCTTTTGCCTAACTGACTGCTTGCCAAATGGACTTTCGGCTCCTAAATGTCCTTTTGCCACACTGCTCCAGGTGGCTGGGATTTCCCCAGACCAAGCTTTCCCAATCTGTTCCATCCTTCTGTGCCATTACTGACCAGGACATGCCCTACCTCATCGTAACAGAAGAAATGCCAGGGATCCTCTGCACAATGTGGCAACAGGAAAAATTAAAGAGGGCTGACTGAAAAATCTACTTGTAAGTTTATCCTTCATAAGGTAGCTCCATTAGTCTATTTCACACATAAAGTACCAAACTATCAAATATACCCGTATTTACATCTAAGTACCAAAGCAGTCAGAAGTCAAACCTAAGTAAACTGGGAATTTCCATGTCCCTGTGTCTATTTTCTGGTGCAGATAACACAGGGGATTACATGTAAGAAGTAAGTAAAGCAAAAGCAAATACACAAAAGGTATCAAGCAAAAATCAACGGCCGTGCAGAAAAAAGAACAAACAGTTATTTTTGAGAAAATGTTACGATAAAACTTAAACACTGTGAGAACCATGAGTACTGCATAGGATACTGTGCCTTTCATGAAGGACTAAGTGACACCAAAGGCCAATGGAATGTTATCTGTGAGATATTATATGTCAAGTGGAGAAGAGAAAGCTCATCATGCTCTTCTAACTGTTAACAGCAAATATTATGGCTGCATTACCCAGGTCATTGTTCTTTGTGATGGCAGCTGCCACCCTTGTTCGTGGCCCTTGCTTGGTAAACTGATATCCAAACTTGAGGATCCTTGAATTCTCCTCCAGCATCTGGGCAATTTCCATCTCTACA
The DNA here is from genome assembly GCF_041146395.1 of Eulemur rufifrons. Taxonomy (NCBI): domain Eukaryota; kingdom Metazoa; phylum Chordata; class Mammalia; order Primates; family Lemuridae; genus Eulemur; species Eulemur rufifrons. The sequence goes on from NC_090984.1 coordinate 41,669,113, forward strand.
GCTGTTCCCAACTGCTGCCTCTGGTTGCCAGTGCAGACACACACACAGGACAATCAGAAAGGAAGAGGGACAGTTACTTGCACAGGAAAGATATATGGCTATTTGTTGGAAAAAAAGGCCAAAAGGCAAAAGTTTCAAATTAAAAGGGTCAGCGTCACTTCAGATGTTTTCTCCCATACAGTCATTTGAGTCCTGCTCCCGGTGTAGAAGCAAAATCCAGCCGTCAGCTGAATCTGCTGGTGTCCTACGCTGAAGAAACTAAGCAAGTCATTTATGAAGGAAAGGATAATTCCGGAAGTAAAATTAAAGCAAGACAAATGTTTAGTATTTCCAATTCACCCATATCTGTGGTTAAAAACAAAAGGTATTTTTAGTAAAACTGTCTTATAGCAGTTAACCCAATTACTAAATTATTAATTCTAGGATCCATATCCCAAAATAATTAAAGATCATCAACCCATGGGCAATTCTCTCAGCAGTAAATCTCATTAGGAGACCCTAAACAGGCTTTCTTGTGGTTTGAACCATGCCCATGGGTCAGATGAATTATCAGACACTGAAGGGGGTTACTGGGCTACAGAAAATCCCCATCTTGTTTGTGTTGGTTGTTTGAGACATAGAATCATGAAAAAAAAAAAGTGGAATTTGTTTTTTTTTTGTTTTTTTTTAAACAGGGGCATGTAAGTATAGGAATTTAAAATTAAATTTAAGGAACATAGTATTTTTTTATAATATAGTCATTACTTTTTTAAAAAATAAAAAGTATAGGCTTGTTTAGAAAAAGCAAATAAAAAAGTATGTAAAATATAAAAGTCACCTTCTTCCAACATTCCCATTCCTCATACAGAAAGCCAGTTTGGTATGTAGTATGTAGTCTTCTAAGCATTTTCTATGCATTTATATATCTACACAATCACGGGTACATCTATGTTTTCATATAAATGTATTTTACTAGTATATTGTTTTGAAACATCTTTTTATTTTTTATTTGACATTAGGATATCTTTTCATATTGGTAAATATACGTTTACCCCATCCTTACAAAGAGCTGCATGGCATTCCACTGTGAAGGAGCATAATTTATTTAGCCAGGCCCTAGTGACTTACTGTTACATTGCTTTTCATTTCCCCTGTTCCAAACAATGCTGCAGTGAACTTCCCTTGCACACACAGTATATCTTGGGGCATTTCTGCAAGTGTGCCTGTAGGGCAAACTATAGCAGGGTCAAAGGGTAAGCATGTTTCAAGTTTTGATATGTTACAGACTTACCCTCAAAGGTTATGACAATTTTTACACCTGCTAACTGTGTATGAGTGTTACTGTTTTCTTTCTCCTAGCCAAATGAAATATTGTCAATCTTTTTAATGTTTGTCAATCCCTTTGGTGAAAATTTATAATTCACTTGTATTTATTTAATTGCTTTAATTCACATTTCTCAAATTATGAATAAGAAAAATTAATTTTCTTATGTATATATATTTCTTTTTTTTTTTGAAACTACCATTCCATGCCATTTGCCCATTTTTCTACTAGCTTACAGTTCCTGAGTTTTTTTTTTTATTGAGTTGTAAGTTTCTTATATAGTAGGAAATTAGCCCTTTGTCAAATGTTCTGAAAATACTTTGCTTAATTTGTCTTTTGACTTTCTTTTTGATTACTGTAAGGATTTTTTTCTATTTTCATGTAGTCAAATTTATTAATCTCCTACATTGTATGTCATGTTTAGGAAGCCTCTACTCTCCTGATTTCTTCCATTTGTGTTATGATTTCATATATTTTAATATTTTAATCTTCATTTCATCTGCAATGAATTATTGCATCAGAATGAAGACAGATACCCAATTTAATTTTGTTCCAAAATGCTAGCAAATTGTCCTACTATCTTTTATTTCATTCTTTCCTGATTTGAAACACTGACATGACATTGCAAAATTCTTGGGTATACTCAGGTTTGGTTCTGGAATCTACTCTTGTTCTGCCAGTCTATATTTGTGCCAGTTCCATGCAATTTTGATTACTGTGTAATATATTAAAAATATATACCTTTTAAATTTGGAAAACTTAAGTATGGAATGGATGAAGGAGAAAAGTTTATACAGCAACCTTTGTGTCCCAGGTAAGTTTTAAGGCTTAACTCTTTGCCCCTCTCTTTCTTGTCATCCAGCAACCTGTTAAACAAGTTTCTCCCCAAGAACTTAACACAATGTGATATTTCCAGTTAGACAATAACAATTATAGGCATTCACATTGTGGAGATTAGTGCTCTAAGCAATGTGGGTCTATGGGAGGGAGTAGCAGCTAAAAAAAAGTTAAAGGTGCTGACCTCAAAGTTTCATGAGCAACTTTGGCAAATGACACACACTTTAGAACAGTGGGACTGTATCAAGGAAGAAGACCTGAGCTAGAGTTGGGGCTGCCACAGCTATGGCTCGTGCCCCTAGAGTGGGCCAAAGTAGTACATTTGAGTTCTGGACTTGGGTAACCTGCAATGAATGTTAATGCAATGGTCAAAAGTTACCCCAACACCTATATTCCCAAGTGTCTGAGTCCCTTCTCTCCAAGTAGCTGGCTATTTTCTCAGTAGTTTAAATTTTTGTCAGCACCCTTAGAGTTACTTTGTTTTGCAACAAAAGGCAAATCCATACCTATTCCTCTTTGATTTGGATGTTCTGTTTATATAGATGTCAACTGTAATTTCTTTAGGGGTTTTCTCCATTTTGTACTGAATCTTTGATGACATTTTGGCAAAGTAGTAAAACAGAAATACTACTTCCCCTTTTATAATATTAATTGCATAATTAATATGCATAATTATAATTCATATAATCTGGTATAGAAAAATAGAAAATACGAATAGAATAGCTTTTGTTTCTTTGGGGGCAATAGGGGTATGCTAATAGCTATACAAAGGATTTAGAAGCTGAAGACAATTATATTGGGGGGGAGGAAGGATTGTAACATAGGGCATGTTTCTTTCTCAGCCTGGGGCTTTTTTTTAAATGATCTCTCATATTTCCACTTACTGGGTCTTTTCTTTTTTTTATTTGAGGTCTTTTGTGTTACATAAATCCAGGACAACAAATAGCGTCAAAATTTCTTATAATTTGCATATATCTTCTTTTTATATGTTAAGTCACTAAATACAAAAAAAGGATACACAAACGTTTAAGCTTTTGTGTCTTCAAATCACCTTCTGTTTTTTTCTAAGTGACCTCTTTTATCGACTCAAATTTAAGCTTTTGTGTCTTCAAATCACCTTCTGTTTTTTTCTAAGTGACCTCTTTTATCGACTCAAATTTATTTAGCAGTTGCCCATCTGTTTCTTTAATATGCATCACTGGTTGCTCTTCTCACTGGGCGCACCTGATTAAATCATTACATATTGACCTGGAGCCTGGCCACAGAGGCCCGCCCCCGTGTGCATTCTCCCCGCCCTCACTTTGGTGCACCTGCCTGCTGCAATCTGCTGAATTGGTCTCAGCTCCCGGGCCTGCCTGACGAAACTGTCTTAGAGATCATCTCATTCCAAACCCTTGACTAGACAGATGAGAAAACTGAGGTTACTTCTAACAGTCTATGAGTCAATCAACAAAATTTGGATGTAAGACAAGTTTTGACTCCGAATTTCTTCATTCTTCGAGTAAAGCAAATAATTTTTTCCAGTTCCTCTAGAAAATCTTGATCCTCCTTCTTGTCACACACAAGTGAAGAGAAGCCATTTCGGAAGCATAATGGAGGACTAAAGTTGAAAATTACACAAATCTATATTCCCAGGTGGCTGAGGAGGGGTGTGATAAGGTTGATTTAGAGGGGATTTAAGAGAGCAAGTTCTTTGTATCTCAGGGTCTTCTTCATATGCATTATAAAAAGCTGCTCTATTCTAAATTTTTTGGGATTCCGGCTCATTCACTAGGTGTAGGGTTGCTAGATTTAGGAAATAAAAACACAGAACACTCACTTAAGTTTGACTTTCAGATAAATAGAAATAATTTTATAATATAAGGATTCCAAAATATTTCATGAAACATACTAAAAATTATACTTTGTTTATCTGAAAGTCAAATTTAACTGTATTTTATGCAGCAATCTTAGCTAGGTGGTATCTTGCAAGGAACTAGGAACACAGTATCTGTGACATTTTTTCAGATATTGGATTTCACAATCGCCTAAACCAATATAAAAAGTTAAATATACTTTAGAACAAGGTATCTGCTTCTGTCTCGGAAATAGTTACTAAGAGCCCTCTTAACTTCTTCCTGATACTAGTCTATTCAACAAATATACCTGAGCTAACTTCTTTTCACTCACTCCATATTTCTCTCTAGGTTGTTTCTCTACCCCTCTACTCCCTGATGCCACGTCCTTAATTTACTAGCAGCTGGACATACACCATGACACACAGCACCGAGCTTCCCCTGAGTGTGTGGGGCCACGTGTGGCACATCCCGGGTGTGCCCGCCACACCTCTGCACTTGGAAAAGCTGCTTTGGTGGTGCATCCCTTCTGGCAGGGTGAGAATGAAGAAGCTGCTGTCTCCTTGGGGGGTTTCCCTGCTCCTCTGGCAGCAAGTCTCAGGTCAGGGCCAGAGCACCTGCACTGAAACAGCCTGCTTGTCCTGGTTAGCAGATGGAGAGCAGGCACCATCAAAGTGGTTTTAACTGATCAACACTTAAGTGCACATATAGCAACAACACTCATCGGGTGTCAGGCAGGTGGTGGGGGGGTGGGGGATGGGTATATACCTACATAATGAGTGCGGTGATGCGCACCGTCTGGGGGATGGACATGCTTGAAGCTCTGACTGGGGGGGAGGGGGTAAGGGCAATATACGTAACCTAAACATTTGTACTCCCATAATATGCTGAAATAAAAAAAAAAAGATGGAGAGTAGGGCTTCCATGAAACTGCTGGGGGTCTCTAGGCTTAGGCAATAGTCCTGAGTTGGCACTCCGGGGTTTTATCAGACCTTGGAACCTCTGGAGCAGGGAATTTCTCAGACTTGGCCCCCAGACATCTAAAGGGTGTTCTGAGCACCATTCCCCTTCCCCCACTGTCCCTCCCACCTTCCAAGGGGAAGGTTCACACCACAAACCTCTGCTGTCTCTTCCTGGTCCATGCCAGAGCCCTTTCTTTTCAAGATATAGTGCCTGACCCCTCAGATTCACTGGAACCCCAATGTAGATATTCCCCTGTAGGCAAAGGAGCCCACCACAGCATCGTGGCTGATAGCTGAGAGTTATGGGCAGGAGCCAGCTGAAGCCAGCAGAACAACTCCAAAGGCACTGCAGGCTGATGCTGGGAAAAAGGTCTCCAGGGTACAGGAAGTGGTGGCTGTAGGGAAAGGCAGCTCCTTTGGCTGTAGGTGGGAACCTGAGAAATGCTATGGCAGAAATGAGATCTTGATCACACTGTGGGTGTGGCCTGCTACTCTGACCCAGACGATCTTCTAGAACTCTGATTCCTTTAAACAGGCGCTCTGTGGCCAGCACCGGACTGCAGGAGCCTGGGTCTGCTCTTTTGGCTCTGGAAGCCTCTAGCCAAGGACAAGAAATCTGAGTCTCTGGCTGTGCCCACCTTGTGTTCTCCTTCTAGCTACTGTCCCAGTGAGTGCCAAATCCAAGACTAGGACAGGACTGGGCTGAGAGTCAAGCTAAAAGGCAATGATGATGGCTGAACAAAGCAGCTGTAACACCTCTGATGCCTGCCTAGCCTAGGGCTGAGAGGATGTTGGCTCTTTATTTCTCAGGCTGCCCAGTGTGCATTGGTTAGTTAGTAATATGCACACTCCCCATGGGCCAGAAACTGTTACAACTTACAGGAAAGCCAGAACACCAAATCAAGCCACACACAGAACTCTTGTCTTTTAACTCGCTCCTGGTGGCATTGCCCCCTCACTGTGTACCCTGTCAGCTAGCTCTGCCTGCCCTTCCTTACCTGGTTGTCGATCTTGATCTCTGTCAAGGTGTCATTTTCCTTCAGTGCCTCTACCAGCGCCAGGATCCCAGTTCCAGTGATAAAATTGGATTCTATGTTTAGACTTTTCAAGGTCTTATTTACTTTCAGCATATCTGCAAAAGCCTTATTATGCAAAAAGAAATAACCGTTAGGGTTTCTAAAGATTAATTTACTAAACTCCTCACCTCCAAATTAAATACAGGTATTTTTTTTACAGCACTTAAAGGAAAGCTTAGTCAAATCATACTTTCACCTCTAAGTGACAAAGATGATAATTTAAAACTGCAATAAAAGTAGTTTAGTCCAGTAGTCCACACTTACAAATTTCACATACTTGGAAAAGATTTTGTTAAAAAAGAGACTGACATATGATTACCAACTGTTTTTTTGTTAAGAACATTTAAAAAAAAAAACTCACTGCCATCTGTTATTATTGATTTTTTTGGGAAAAGACATTTTAACATTAGGAAAAAAGTAGAAAGGACATAATGTCAGAATTACCTTATTTTTTTTCCCTTTTATCATATACGAATGGATAGAAAAAAGAAAAAACTACCACTGACTAGCACTTGGGCACTACTGATTCAGTTATATTATTTCAGAGCCTCTATAAATCAGAATTCCTTAAAGATAACTTCTGTAACAAAATCACCACTTAGAGTGGCAAATCCACTGGAGACTCCAGTTTGAGACAGTGGACTGCACACGTTCCACCCGCCTGCTCCCCTTCTCTCCCACAGCTTCCCACCACCATGAAGAAAGTATACACTTTTTAAGAGACTGGAACTCTCAGGGTGCAAGAAAACAAAACAAAATGCCATTATTTTGAGGAATTGCTGAAATACAGAAAATAGAAAGATTGGTGGAGAAATTAGCACAAAGAAAGTTGTTGCCTGAGATGCCAGAGGTAGGTCCCGTTTGGGGCATTTCATGGAAGAACTGCCTTAGGAAGAGATGAAACAGCTAGAGTAGGTGGAGGGCACACCACCCCTTCCAGCACCTTCCTGGAAAAAGAGAAGCTGCCGGCATGCCTATCTATGGAAAGTCTCCTAGGGAGAGCCTAGTGAGGGTGCCCTGAGCGAGAAGCAGCGCAGAAGCTGAGACACCTCCAGACCTTGCACCAGGTACAGTGTGGGAGAAGGAGGGGAAGACAGTTCTGCCAGGAATGAAGTACAGTAGTCCCCAGATTCGAGGTTTCAGTTACCTGCAGTCCACTGCAGTTGGAAAATATGAAATGGAAAATTCCATTCCAAAAATAAGCAATTCGTAAGCTTTAAATGGCACTCCGTTCTGAGTAGCGTGATGAAATCTTACGCCCTCTTGCTCCCTCCACCTGGGATGTGAATCATCCCTTTGTCCGGCGTGTCCACGCCACACGCAATCCTTGCTTGTTAAGTCATCGGCATCGCCTGCTCCTGACATCCAACCATCAACATCGTCATGGCTCAATGATCCAGAATCACCTGAAGCAGATGACCCTCCTGCCGTACGGTCAGAAAGTCAAAAGTAGCCCATCACCATGACCACGTCATTCAGCTCACTACATTGCATCACGTGGGCATTTTATCATCTCACATCATCACAAGATGGGTGCGTGCAGTACAATAAGATATTTTGAGAGAAAGAGAAGCCATCTTCACATAACTTTCATTATAGTATATTGTTATAATTGTTCTATTTTCTTATTAGGTATTGTTAATCTCTTACTGTTGACTAATTGTAAATTAAACTTTATCATAAGTATGTGTAAGAATAAACATAGTATACATAGGGTTTGGTACTATCCACAGTTTCAGACATCCTCTGGGGGTCTTGGAACACAACCCCCATGGATAAGGGAAGACGACTGCATACTGAAATGTACCCTGCCCTGAGCAAAGCCTTCCTAACTGTGGCAACTGCAGGGGACTCCAGGCTGCCTGCCAGCTCCTTGCACACACGACAGAGGAGGCTATGGGTCAATTCACCTACCTGCGGAAAAAAGCACTCATTTATTCATTCAAAAAAGACAATTTGTCAGGCTTCTACTGTGCTCCAGCAGTAGAAAAAAACAAAAATCCCTGTCCTCAGGGAGCTTAATATTTGAGCAGGAGGGCAGAGTCAGAAAATTAATAAATAAAATATACAGCTTATCAGATGATGACAAGTGGAGAAAAATAAAGGGGCCTCCTTTTAAAGGAAGTGGTCCATTGGTGAAACAGATCTACAACAACTGCAGAAGAAATTATTCTAGTTTATACAAACCAAGCTCATTCTCCAGTCAAAAATATGAATGGTCAACCAACAGCTGCCAGCCATATTAGGAAAATCAACATTATGAAAGAGAAAATTCAGGTTGACCAAACAGGACCATATGATAGAAGGAACAGAAATAAATGTAAAAGTTCTAATTATGTATTATTCTCCACACCTCCCTTAAGAAAAAGAAAAGGTGGCAGGCAGAGGGGGCAGAGAGAAAGAGAGAAAAAGAGAAAGAGATATTACATCCATAAAATAAATACTGGCTATTATTTTTTTAAAAAGAGGAATAAGAAAGCATTTTGAAAATTTTAAAAACTACATTGAAATAAAAAAAAGTAATAGGGCAGGGCACAGTGGCTCATGCCTGTAATCCTAGCACTCTGAGAGGCTGAGTCGGGAGGATTACTTGAGGCCAGGAGTTGGAGACCAACCACTTGAGGCTGAGAGTTCAAGACCAGCCTGATCAAGAGCGAGACCCTGTCTCTACCAAAACCAGAAAAAATTAGCCAGGCATGGTGGTACATGCCTGTAGTCCCAGCTACTCAGGAGGCTGAAGCAGTAGGATCGCTTGAGTCCAGAAGTTTGAGGTTGCTGTGAGCTAGGCTGAAGCCCTGCACTCCAGCCTGGGTGACAGAGTAAGACTCTGTCTCAAAAAAAAAAAAAAAAAAAAAAGATAATAGACATCCAAAATGAGCATGGCTAAAGAACAAGTTGGTGACCTAGAAGATAATGGTGAGGATATTTCCAAGGATGTAGAATAAAAAGGCAAACAGATAGAAAATATGAGAAAAATGTTGAAGAGACATGGAGGAAAGATGCAGAGATTCAACATTCCTCTAAGAGGAGTTCCAGAAGGACAAAAAAAAAAAAAAAAAGACAACAGAAAGGACGAAATTATCAAATAATTACTAGGGAAAAACTTCCCAGAGCTGAAGAAAGTCATGAGTCTTTGTCTGCAAGAAACCACTTCTCAGAATGAATAAAAAAGACTCATAAATGAACACACAAGTGAAATTTCAAAATTCCAAGGGAAAAGAGAGTGAGCGCTAAAATTTCCTAGCAAGAAAAAATAAGTTACCTACAAAGGAACAAGAATCAGACCAGTATTAGTCACTAGATCGTAAGGCCCATGAGAACAGAGATTTATATTTAGTCATATAATTGTAAATGCTGCTAAGAGATTTTAAATTTTTGGAATCAATCTATATACAAAACATAAAATATAATTGTATAAGGCTCAAATGTGTGAAAAAATGGAATAGCTACAATTTAGAGGAGAAGAGAAAGGAGGAATGGAAAACAGTGAGTATAGAATTGTCCTCATCTTTTACAATAGAGAATCAAAACTAAGATGATAAATCAAAAATGTAAATTTCTTTATATTAGTGGTTTTCTACTTTGGCTGCACATTAGAATGACCTGGGAGCTTTAAGAAAATACCAATGCTTAGGCCCCACCCCAGATGAATTAAATCATAATCTCTGAGGCTGTGGCATGACCATCTGCATTTTTTAAAAGTTCTCCAGGTGAGTAATGTGCAGTCAGGATCGACAACCCTTTAATTAAAGTCATAGAGACAACAACTAGAAGAATGAAAAACAAACTGCTAATAGGGATTGCTTCTGGGGAGTAGCACAAAGAAGTTCTAAACTATTTTAATTGTTTTTATGGTAGAAAAGACAGGAAGAAGGAAGAGGAGAAGGAATGCAACATGGGACTAGAACCTCAGCATGGCTGACATTTGAGGTGGGAGAATTCTTTGTTGTGGGAAGTTATCTTGTGTATTGTAGAATATTTAGCAGTATCTCTGGCCTCCGAGACCCACTAGCTGCCAATAGCACTCCTCCCAGTTATGACAACCAAAAATATCTTCAAACACCGCCAAATGTCCCCTGGAGGGCAAAATTGCCCTGGGTTGAGAACCACTGGACTAGAAGAATAATCCTGTGTATTGGTCAGGCAGTTGCTTGAACTGCAAAGAAAGCTCAAGAATTTGGACTGACATTATGACACAGTATGTAAATCACAGTGCATTTATCCAGTGCTAGGTCTTTAATTAAAATTAAATGTACACATTTTAATCAGAGCACCAGAGGAATATGCATCAGGCCTTTCCTTATGGACACTCCAAGCTTTGGGATTTACTTTCATTATTAGAATAACAAAATGTCAGAGCAATTAGGCCTTTACAAAAAGTTGCAGGAACTCCTGGAAAGTGGCCAGGATCTTGCCAGTTTCTTTTAAACTCAAGAAAACACTTTTCTCATACTGAACAAAACAGGGGAGACCCAGCCAAACATAACCCTGGGCTGTTGGCCCAAGTTCACTTCAGTTCAGCAAATATTTGAGCATCTATTACATATGCTAGGGAGAATAACATTAGTAAAACAAAGACTAGATTCCTTAAATGTTATATAAACAGAGTAGAAATATATTTTTAAAGAAACGTTTGCTTTCTGTACTTTACAGGATTGTATGGAAATGCATTTTTCTGTGCTGTCCAGATGGTAGCCACGAGAAATACGTGGCTATAGAGCCCCAGGAAAATGGCTACTCTGAATTGAAACATGCCGTAAATGTAAGACACACACAGGATTTCAAAGACATAGTGTGAAAGAAAGAATGTAAAGTATCTCATTACATTTTGAAATATTTTTGATATTATTGTTTTAAATAAAACACAAACAGGCCCGGACTTACCATGGTCCTACTTGATTTCTCAAATTTACCATGATGCAAAAGAGATGTACATTCAGTACACTCTTCAACTTATGATGGGGCTACACCTGGATAAATATATTCAACTGATATAACCTCACTGTAAGTCAAAGAATATACAGATGTATATTGCTAAAATTAATTTCACCTACTTTTAATTTTTTTTAATGTGGCTACTAGAAAACTTAAAGTTATACAAGTGGCTTACATTTGTGGCTCATACTTTATTTCTAATGGACAGTGCTGTTCTAACCTTTTGATTTTTATGTGGCATCATTGTTAATAATAGAGTGTTTTTTTGGCCAGGTGAGGTGGCTCACACCTGTAATCCTATTAATAGCACTCTGGGAAACGGGGGCAGGAGGATCGCTTGAGCTTAGGAGTTTGAGACCAGCCTGAGCAAGAATGAGAACCCATCTCTACCAAAAATAGAAAGAATTAGCTGGGCACAGTGTCATGCACCTGTAGTCCCAGCTACTCGGGAGACTGAGGCAGGAGGATCATTTGAGCCCAGGAGTTTGAGGTTGCAGTGAGCTACGATGACGCCACTGTACTCTAGCCCAGTCGGTCGACAGAGCAAGACTCCGTCTCAAAAAAAAAAAATAAGGAAAAAGAGAAAAGGAAAAAAATAGTGTGTTTTTTTTATATATTTGGGCCCATTCTCTTCATTGGCAAATAGATGTGGTTATATGGAAGTGCTCGAGGCATGGTAAACTGAACTTGATTGATTACAGATGGCTTACATCTGCATCCTGGCTTGGCCACATGCTGTGTAATCTTAGTCAACACATTCAACTTCTCTGAGTCTCAGTTGCCTCATCCGTAAGACAGGGATGTCGTCCTCTTCCCATACGTGTAGCTTGTCTACATTCACAACAATTCCAGAAGTGCCTTATTGAATCTGTTTTTGATTCTAAGTCTCTTGAAGCTCTTTGCTTTAGCAATAATTTTTAAAGCAACAGTGAGTAACAGCCATAATCACCGTTTGCAGACCTCTAGAGCCTGTGGGGTAATCAACCAATTTTCAACCTGTAAGAAGATTCTTTCCTGACAAGGGCATAGCTGGGAGGGGAACCATCTGGGGGTAGTCAGGTGGGCTGGACCATATGAAGCCATCTAGGCATAAGGCTAAAAGAGATGTTTCTCTTCATACCCTTAGGACAGCAATTATTCCTCCCAACTGTATAGAGTGTTAATTGCTTCTAGGTGAATATGAATTTACCTGATACTACCAGCAAATCTCAATGATCTCTGAGGAAAGTAAGGTCCAGAGAAGTTACTACAGATATCAAATAACAGGTTAGCAGCAAAACCAGGACACAGACCTGGGTCTTTCTCTATCAAGTCTAAAGCTTTTCCTGGTACACCACACTGCTTCACAAGTGGAACTGCTGTGCTTTTGTAAGCCTAAGAAATGTCTCAAATACACAACATTCTTGGAGTGTTTTTAAATACAATCGTGGAGCTTATTTATTTATGGTTACCACAAACCCTAAAATAAAATGTTTTCTTATTAAATGCAAGACAGCCTTAAGTGGGGACATGTCTAGATGAATGCCGATCACACAGGGCTTCACTGATGCTATCAAAATAATAATCTAGAATATGAGAGCAAAATAAGGTTTGAGATACGCAAATGGCATCCACTAGAAACATCTTTTCACCTCATGTTTAAATGCTAAAAATGAAGCCTTATGACGGGAGCTTCCAATGAAACAGTCACTCAGGTGCAGCGACAACTAAGAAAAAAGAGGTTTCCTAAAACCCTCATTTTTTCCCCTTGGTTCCACTTCTCCTTTCTCTGCTTACCCTTGGGTGGGAGGAGTGAGGACGGGAGGAGAGGAGGGTGGTGTGACACACACATCAGTTAGAATGAAGGAAAAGTGGAAAATCTCCAATAGGGGTAATAGTCTTTAGAAATCAGTAGCAAAATCATATTTTGAGGTCAGGCATGATGACTCATGCCTATAATCCTAGTACTTTGGGAGGCTGAGGCAGGAGGACTGTTTGAGGTCAGGAGTTCAAGACCAGCCTGAACAAAATAGCAAGACCGTGGCTTTATGAAAAATAGAAAAATTAGCCGGGCATGGTGGCGCATGCCTGTAGTCCCAGCTGCTCAGGAGGCTGAGGCAAGACGATTGCTTGAGCCCAGGAGTTTGAGGTTGCAGTGAGCTATGATGACACCACTGTACTCTAGCCTGGGCAACAGAACAAGACCCAGTCTCTAAAAAAATAATAAAATAAAATAATTTAAAATAACATAAAATAAAATAATATTTTGAAAACTCTATTCATATAAAAGAATAAATGAATATATATATATTTCCTGCAGAACTTCTGTTTACAGACTGTATTGTGACTAAACCAATATATTTTTAAATTTTTTATTGACATAAAGTAGTTGTTCGTATTTTGAGGGTTCATGTGATATTTTGATACCTGTATACAATATGTCATGATCATATCGGGTAACTAGGATATCCATCACCTCAAACCAAATGTTTACCTTTTATGTTGGGAATATTACAGTTCTTTTCCTCTAGCTATTTTGAAATATACAATAAATTGCTGTTAACTATAATTTCCCTACTGTACTACTGAATACTAGAATTTATTCCTTCAATCTAACTGTATTTTGTACCCCTTAACTGACTTCTCTTCATCCTTCCCTCCTCCTTCCCTTTCCAGCCTCTGGTAACCACCATTCCACTCTCTGCCTCCATGAGATCCACTTTTTTAGCTCCCACATATGAGTGAGAACACACAATATTTGTCTTTCTGTGTCTAGTTTGTTTCACTTAACATAATGACTTCCAATTCTACCTATGTTGCTGCAAATGACAAGATTTCATTCTTTTTTTATGACTGAATAATATTCCATTGTGTATATACACCACATTTTCTTTATCCATTCATCTGTTGATAGATACTTAGGTTGCTTCCATATCTTGGCTATTTTGAATACTGCTGCCATAAACACATGCATGTAAATATCTCTTTGATATACTGATTTCCTTTCTTTTGGATGTATACCCAGAAGTGGGAATGCTGGATCATAAGGTAGTTCTATTTTAGTTCTTTGAGGAAACTCCATACTGTTTTCTATAATGGCTGTACTACTTTACATTCCCACCAACAGTGTACAAGCATTCTCCTTTCTCCACATCCTCACCAGCAGTTTTTAACCAAATAAATTATTTCTTAAAAAGCAAGTTACAAAAGATGTTAAATTTGCCTGAAAAATGTTACCAAAAAAATCCAGCTCCTAACACAGTGCTTGTCAGATGGCAGGCATTCAACACATACTTGTTGCATTAAAAACAGCATCAAAGATACTATATTTGGAATTTATTTAGTCAACTTGGCAAGTTATCTATTTGACCTAGAAGTTAGATTATTTACCAGTAGTCCTGTTGACAACGGACTATAAACTATTCCCACCCCTGCAATTTTACTGAAAATAATATATTAAATAGAAGTGACAAATCATTTCTTTGTTCATCCTTTTATTCATTTACAAAATATTATATTATATATTGTGAATATTTTTGCTTTATTGAAAACAAATCTACTAAAGGTCAGAGACAGTAAAAAAATCATACACAGATAAGAATCCTTAAACTGCTCATTTCACCTTACCAGGGGTCTAGTTCTATGATTTTTCTATTTCAATGATAGGTTTCAAATTCAAAACTGCTTTCAACCTACAAATTTAGATATGTAATAACCACTGGTGCAAACACTGATTTTGTAGCTTGGTGCCTCTTTTACATGAGTGTTTATCTCAAGTTTGCTGTTGTCATCACGGAAATACTCTCTATTGCTGAGAGGCTGGAGGTCAGGATTATATTCATTCATTTAACAACTACTTTTCAAACATCTCTTCTGTGCCAGGACCATAATAAGTAATCATTACTTTCATGTCATCTGTTTTAAATGCTATTTTAGATCTTCCAAAAGACATATTACTTTAAATCAAAGCATCAAGTCAAGGCAACTTTTGTTCTTCTATCTTGATTCAAGGGCCGGGCATTAGATGCTATAGAACCACAGGGTAATGCCCAAGCTCTTAATAAAAGACACATTTTAGCAAATGTATGACAGCGAGGCATTGTGTGTAAATATAGCATAGCTTGATGGTTAAGCGTCCTGGTTGTCGAACCAGAAACACCTGGTGGTGAACCCTGGCTCTGCCACTTACTGGTTGTACTACCTCGAACAACTTAATCTCTCTGAGCCTCAGTTTCCTCATTTCTTAAAGTGTAAACTAATAATAGTATATACCTTATAATGATTAAGTGAGATGGTATGTGTAAAGCACAAAGATCAGTGCAGGCATTTACTAATTCCTCAAGAAATTAGCTCTTAATAGGAGGACTTAATAGGAAGAATAACTAATTAGCTATTAATAGGAGGAATAAAAGTGATGATAGTGATGGTAGAAGTATTTACTTGGATCAAGGGACTTCCTTATTTGGCTGAATTATCTAAAATGCATAGAAGGAATAGAGCTTTTGGTTGGCTTTTTTCATATTCTGGTTAACAAGCTGTCAAACAAAAAATTGTTTCAAGATTAGGTTGTTTAAAATATTTTGGACACATATTAATCCATTTCAAAGTTTAAAATAAACTACACTTTTACATTTTTTATAGGCACCGAGTTCCTGTAGGATTTTAGGGCTTACTATCCAATGACTGTAACAGAATATTACTATAGATGTAAAAGTCTTAGAAAATTTGTACTAAACACAGAACAAACCCAAAATATTTATTTAGTTAAATGCCAAATTTATCTTGTTTCTTTCTCTGAAAAATGTAGCGCTGACAAAATTCTAGTTCAAAGTGCCTGACAGTTGGGTTCTGAATTGTGAATTCAATAAGTCATATTATATTTCTAAAATTTTACTTACAATGGCCACAGGGTCATTGCTGCGGGTTGCAGCCAGGCTGAACTTTTTTACATGAGTGTTGGTCTCTAGAGCCTTTGCAAATTCCTTCAGAGTTGGAATTGGAATGTTCTAAGACAAAGAAAACATGGCTAGTTGGTGGTCCATTCTATAGCATATTCACCCCAAGTTAAGAACCCACAACTTTTAAATATCATCAATGTTTAGATGGCTAATTACATGATAACTCTTCTAAGAGGTTCATTATCTGGCCTTCAGCAGTCACGCCATTCTGAGTCAATAGCACCACTTAGTGTTCAAAACCATCTAAGGCAATGGTACATTCTGACATTACCTGCTCTCCCTAAACAAGAAATTATGCACATACTAAACTTCCCTCTTTTTCTCTTCCAGTCTCCATATTCTAGCCAGACTGACCCACCTGCCATTCTTTTAATATACCATGGTCGGCCAGGCGCGGTGGCTCACGCCTATAATCCTAGCTCTCTGGGAGGCCAAGGCGGGTGGATCCTTTGAGCTCAGGAGTTCAAGACCAGCCTGAGCAAGAGCAAGACCCTGTCTCTACTAAAAATAGAAAGAAATTACACGGACAACTAAAAAAAAAAAAAACAAAAAAAACATATATATATATATATATATATATATATATATATAAATTAGCCAGGCATGGTGGCGCATGCCTGTAGTCCCAACTACTTGGGAGGCTGAGGCAGGAGGATCATTTGAGCCCAGGAGTTTGAGGTTGCTGTGAGCTAGGCTGACACCATGGCACTCTAGCCTGGGCAACAGAGTGAGACTCTCTCTCTCTCTCTCTCTATATATATATGTATACATACTATGGTCTTTCTCTTTTCCATGCCTTTAAATATGCTTTTCCCTTTGCCAGAAAATTCCTTTAGTCCTTTTCTCCAATTAATTCCTACTCATCTTTCAAGACCCAGCTGACATATCACCTCCTTTGTTTATTGGTTCTCCTAGGCAGCATTAAAATTTTTCTTCCTTACAATTCTATAACATTTGGGGGCTTACCACATCATGTTGTAATTATTTCTTTAGTGTTTTTCTCCTAACACAACCTTTTCAGAGAAAAGACTGAATGAATTTTACTCATCTTTGTACTCCCTCTTGTAGAGCACTTAGCACAGTACTGACCACCGGGGACAGAAGACATATGGGGTATAGCTAGAGGTGGACAAGAGTCCTGGCTGCATGACAGACTAGCTCTGTGACCTTAGCAACTTAACCTCTTTAAGTGTTACTAAGAACTAAATGAGATAATAAACTTCAAGTATTTAGCAAAGGATATGGCACATAGTGAGTACTCAATAAAAGTCAGTTATCATTACTAAATGCTAGGAATTGGCCAAATAAGAATGAACAAAACAGACCACAGGCAATGTTTACACACACACACATACACACTCGTCCCCTCCCTTTGAGAGTGTCATGACTTTATTGCCAAATAGAATAAAGTAGAAGTGACGATGTGTCACTTCAGAGGCCGGGTCATTAAAGGTATTATGGCTTCTGGCTTAGCTCTTTCTTTTCCTCTTGGCTCACTCACTCTGGGAGAAACCAGCTGTCATGATGTGAGGACACTCAGGCAGCCCTGTGGTCTCCACGTGGTGAGAAATTGAGGTCTCCTGCTAACAGCCATGAGTGCGCTGTCTTGGAAGTGGGTCCTCCTGCCCAGTGAAGCCTGGCATTGCAGCCCTGGCCGACAGCTTCACTGCAGGCTCACTTGAGACCCTGAGCCACAACTGCTCAGCTAAGCTACTCCTAGATGCCTGAGACTCAAAAACTGTGTGAAATGATAAATGATTTTTGTCTGAAGCCTCTTAGTTTTGGAGTAATTTGTTGCTCAGCAATAGGTATAACTAATGTACTATGTTTAACCCAAGCACACTGATTCTCTTCAAAGAATTCTAAAAAGTACTCTTTTTTTAAACCCACTTCTTCCTTTGAAAAGGATATCTTGACTCAAAATCAGTGACTACAAAGGACTGCAAACAGGTATGAAAGTAAGCAATCAGTCATCTCCAGTAGGTTTTCCAACCTCATGATAAATCAAGTGACTGACGATCATCACAATCATAATAACATACCTTAATGTTGTTGAGGTTGACTTCTTGTAGGCTGGGATCATTGGCTTTCATCTGCTGCAGACTTATTTCCACGTTTGTGGGATTGGGTGGTTCCTCAAATATTGGCTTTACCTTTTCACCTTTGACCACATCTATGACACAAGTTTTAATTTTAAAAAGAAAATTCAAGGCTTTCCTATCAAAATCAGAGATGACTTTCCCCCAAATGACATGTCTTTCACATGCTCTCATTCCAATAATATTCTAATATCAATGATATTAAGCTTATTCTCAACTAAGCAAGCATGGGAATAGTATAGTTCTGAGTTGCACTTTAGAAGGTTGATGTTTCTCAACTGCAATGAGAAGTCTCAGTGGCTGACACTGCATAGAGCTAAAAGTACAGGAAACCCTACAGCAAACCTCAACCCCCCAAATATCCAGGGGAAGTTACTGCTGATCTATATGGATCTCTTTCAGACTATGTCTCAAAAGCAGTTAACAGAAAACATTTGGAATATATTTAACATACAAAGGGTTAATATCCCAATATATGCAGAGCTCCTACAAATCAATAAAAGAACCCCATTAAAAATGAACAAATAATATGCTCAGAAGAATCTGTCACTTAATCAAAAAATATAAAAAGTAATTAAACTCTGAAATAAAAAATGAGATATCATTTCATTAGCCAAAAAGGGGGAAAAAAAAAGTAAAAAGAGGCCAGGTGCAGTGGGATGCCTATAATCCCAGCACTTTGGGAAGTCCAGACAGGAGGATCCCTTGAGCCCAAGGAGTTTGAGACCAATCTGGACAACATAGCAAGACCCCATCTCTACAAAAAATAAAAAAGTAGCCAGGCATAGTGGCATATGCCTGTAGTCCTAGCTACTCAGGAGGCTGAGCCAGGAGAATCGCTTGAATCTAGGAGTTGAAGGTTGCAGTGAGCTGTGATCATGCCACTGCACTCCAGCCTAGGTGACAGAGCAAGACCCTGTCTCCAAAAAAAAAAAAAAAAAAAAAAAAAAAGCATCTTCATATATTTTTGGTGGGAATGTAATCTGATACAAACTTTTTGGTAGAGTAACTTGGCATTATTTACCAAAATTTAAGATTTGCATATTCTATCACCCAGCAATTCTATAAGTCTAACCTACAGAAAAAATAGCATGAATATATAAAAACATATATTTAGAGATGTTCTCTGATGTACTACTTGTGACAGCAAAACATGATAAACAAAATATCCACCAATATGAAAATGGTGAAATAAATTATAATAATTATAATTTATTAAATAAATGATTATGCATCATTACATAGCAATTCATTAACTATCATTATCTATTTGTTATTTATTCATTAAAAGAATCTATTCTTTAATATATTCACGGAGTCACATAAAAATCTATTCATTATTCATTAAAAAAGTTATATGTTCATTAAAAGAATGAGGTGAACCTATAGGTACTAAAAACACACCATAATTTTAAAAAAGTTAATGATATTTGTGTGTATGTGTACGTATAAAAGCCCAGAAGGTTATGCACCAGATTGTTAATAGCAAACACATTGTCAGAATGTTACCCTTTGATACTGAAGCTAAAAGGGATAGGCATTTTCCATCTGTATGCATAATAAGCCAGAAAGAAAAAAATTAAAAGGAATATTGCTCACTGGATAAATTACCCATTATAAATGACATTTCATAAATATGCTACTGAAACTAGAAAGATCTCACAAGTTTCTGTCAAAGGGAATAAAATATAATTAAGCTGAGAAAAGCTGTAATGTTCTGTGAGTTTTCATAGTACCAAAAATACATTGTACTGAAATTATCTAATTATTGGTCCATCTCTACCCTGCACAGGTAAGTTCCTTTGGGCAGGGACCATCTTTTATCTTCGCACCTAAACCAAGAACATTCCTGACACATAGTAGGTACTTAGTAGGTGACTGATGTATGAGTGAGTGTAATTAACTGTGTACACTTCAGAGGAAATGTGGACATACAGGATGGTCTGGAATTTCTTATGCCAGTAAACCCATGCCGGCCTGCCTTTCATGCTCTCTGGGGGAAGTAGGTATTCATATTCTAATGGCAAACATCTGTTATTGAGATAAAAAGACACTCGAATAAAGAAGGGAACTTGATTCAAGCTACCATAGTTGATTAAAACATCCTTTGGAACATGCTACTGCTTGCATTTTGTGCTGAATATGCAAACGTTTTATTAGTCATTTCATTTTCTGACTGAACAGACCTACCATGAAAGTGTGTTGTGGGCAAAACACAGTGATTGTCACTAGTTACGCTGCCCGACAGAGCTCCCGTTATCAGCTACTCTGTTCTGGTTTGATTGCTCAGAGCCCGAGGACCCTAGTGAAATGACAAAGGGAAAGGCCTGCAAGGCCCCTGTGCTACCCGCAACACCTGCAGGCTCCAGAGCTTCACAAAACCAGAGTCCACGTCAACTTACTTCTTACAGGCCCTTTGCCACCTTTACTGTTGGCTGTTTCTTCATCAAACTTTGGATTGTTGAGTAAATTGTGTACTCCAAGGACAGCTAAAAACAAAGACAATGAATGAGCATTAAGTTTGCAGAAGCATGTTAGGGTGTCTATGTTGTTAATTTGCCCTTTGAAGGACAATTCTTTATAACACAAAGATAAATCTCTGACTCCTCTTTTCTTGCATTGTGTATAATACATGTATAGTATTAAATAAACTTATTTTAAAAAGCTGCTTTCCAAGACAACCAGCAATCTTCACGTGTCTTTCAACATCTAGACATGTGGAATCATTTAGGAACTGAGGACCGATGGCCTAGTTATGTCCAAAATTACTAAAAAAAACTGCTGAGACTTCCTAGTTAAGTAGACTCAACCCTTCAGTTTTCCCATCTGTTAAATGAGAAGGTAGGACTGAGTCTAAGGACTTTTAAGATCTAACATTATATAGATTATTTCATATATTTTTCCAGAGGCAAATATAGGAAGATTGTGGGGCTCTTTCAGTGTAAGCCTCCCCCTCTAAGAGTACTAAAAGGAGTTTTCCTTTCCCCATCTAAAGCATCCCAGGGTGGGAAATAAAAGAGACATCGGCAAAAAAAGGTCAGCCAAGCACACTGAGATTTTCAGTTTCCTGTATTACATGGAGCTTGCACCAGGAGGCAGCACAGTATGCAGGAAACAGCGTGGCCGGTGGGGAGGGGAGAACGAATGCTGGGCAAGCTGAAACTGCAACTGCCCACACAGATTTCCCTTTGCTAATGAAATTGCAGGTGAGACTGGCCACCTGGAGAAGGATCCCAGAAGAGATGATCACCTGGGGACAGGTGGTAGAGGAGTGCCTCTGAGATCATTGTCTCTACTGTAAGCTATGGATCAGAAGGAGGCAGGCAGCCAGCACAGCATGAGGAAGGCCCAATGGTCAGAGCCAGCAAGTACGTGGGATAAGAGAGGGCTCCGGAGCAGCCAGCCAGAGTTTGAATCCTGACGCTGTTGCATGCTACCTGTGTGGCTTGGGAAGTTGCTAACTGTCTCTGAGTCTGTTTCCTCATCTGTAAAATAGGGATAATAATTATGCTTTACTTACTACAAAGATTAAATGACTTCCTATGTGTCAGGCACTGTTCTAAGTGCTTTACAAACTCTGGGTAAATAATAAGAATTTGCCACAGTGTCTCTGGCATTGTTTAGGGAGAAGGTGTCCTATCTGATAAACACTGGCTACCGAGACCATACAACAAACCTATCTGCTTGCTCTGGCCCTGTGCTCACCCAACGACCTCTCATTATAATTTGGCTCCCATTACCAAGTTTTGATTTTTGTTTCATCTGTTATCTGTGAATCTGGCTCATGGACCAGTCCCTATCACTCCACTCCAATCTGATCACTTCTATGTATACAGACAAGATCAAAGCTCTAGACCAGCAGGGCTGAGAACTAGACTCTGGATGGTGACCACACAGAGATAAGGACAGTCTGGGTGGTGCTGTCTTGGAGATCAACTGCCTTTGCTTTGATGAGCTGTCTGTCTGCTCTCTATCTGCCACGATAACATGGGCAACATGGACACTCTCATCTAAACCTCAATGGCTGTCAGCCCATGCACTCACGGGGCTGCTCCCAGTCTTCCAGAAATATGCACCCTAGAGAAGATGCTGTCACCCACCCCAGCCGGGCTTGCTCCTGAGTTCCTAGGGAGGGAGGCTAAGTAAGGATGAACAAGGACAGTTTTCTTTTTGAGTTATCTCTCTGGTTTTATTGAATGAATTTCAGGATCTAGTATCTTTCAAATGATTGGTGTTTTTCTCTTTCTCCTTTCTGAGGCATTTCCTGGGAATTCGAGCCCAGCCCTGCATTCTCCCTTGGGGCAATTCTCCCAAGAAACCATGAGGCCACCCTTGGGAGGCGCAGTAACCATAACGGGATCGCTCCGCAGTAACCAGAGGGCTCAGATGACCAGTCACTGTAAAGGGCCTTCTTTACCAGGGGACGCAGATGCCTCGATTCTTGCAGTGACCTCCAAGAGAGGTTCAAAAATGTGAACTTAATTATCAACCACTGACCTCATCACAGGTAGCTGAGATGGTTGGCCTGTATTAGAATAAGGCACAGCTGGTTCTCCTGGGAGGAAGGAAATTATTATTCTATGTCTTCCAATGGAATAAGAATGAGAATTCTCGCTAAAGCTATGGACTGGTTTTTAAGGCTCCTCTGCCCTATGGTGACTAATAACCTGTGTATAGGAAGCGAGGGGTAAGATTTAATGTACAAATATGCTGGTATATGCAGGGAGTTTTTCTCAAAGACTATACGAGAAATGGGAGAAGGCCTAGTAATTAGGGTGAGACAATATTTCATTACATATTCTTTTGTACTCTTTGAGTTTTTAAAAATGTAGATGTAAAAATCAATTAAAATAATTATTATCATTACCGTGTTACTATTGTTAAGAAAACTAGAAAGCTAACAGACCTATAAGTGTGAATCAAATGGAACAGTAGCTGTGGAGAAGGACAAGAACTCATGAAAATTTTGTGATGACAAAATACCAAATGGGAAAACTTCTTAGAAAGCATTAAGGGCTGTTATTTCATTATTTAAGTTCTCAACACCCCTTCATATTTGTTCTCTTTGATTTCTCACAGTAACTCTTGAGTTTTGTAGGATAGATATCATTTCAGCATTTTATAGCAAAATTGATAGAGCAAAAAATATTAATATTTGCTCAGAGAGGTTAAGTCACCGGCATCAAATCTTACAGCTACGTGATGGCCGGAGTCAACATGGTATCACAGTAACAATGAATAGCTGTAGAGAAGCTCAAAGGCTGCTGCTGTGGGTCCCAGTGCACACCTGGAGGTTACAGAGCCAGACAGCAAAGTTCCCAGAGCAGAGGACTAACCTGCAAGGTCATAGAGTTCAGTGTCAGAGGCGCTGGCCAAAGCTTCTTCCAGTTCCGGGTCAAGGGTCACCTTTTCTTCTTTACGCGTTTCTACGGGCTTTTCTTTGGGTATAAAGACTCTCCCTTTAAACCAGAAGAAAAAGACAATGGTGTGCTACTGCCTTATTGGTAGGATAAGCGGACTGAGCAGAGAATGCAGTTCTGGCCATTAAGACCCCTAACATTAGGCCATTTTGTATCCAACTGATTCTTGAATTGCAGGGACTGTGCCAACATCAATAATCCACCATTAAAGGGAAGGAACGTTGCAAGAGGAATCCTGCAGTCAGCCACACAGAGATCTGACAGTACAGTCCTTAAACACAGAGGGAATAGGTGGCTTCTACCGCTATATTACTGGCAGCACTGCCCCTAGGCCTGGGCAGGAGGGGCCCTGCCCTGGGCCCTGCATTTGGAGGGCCTCACTCCAATCTTCCTCTGGCTGCATCTCTCCCAAAGGGAGAGGCCAAAGGGATATTCCCATCCAACACACAGGCCATTTGCTAGATCACACTCCAGGCACCTGCGACCCTGGAGTTCCCCGCCCAAAGAGCCTGAGCCTGCTCCCAGGGCCCGAACGAGCCCTTCCCATGTCCATCCTCCTGAAGGTGGGGCACGCTGCTGGGGTGTGCAGCCCCAGGCCAAGGGGAGGCTGCTTGCAGGGGAGCATGGACGAAGCTCAGATATGTAGGCAGGGGAGGAGGAGGTCCAACACGTGTGCTTAAGGCCCTGGCAGTGTGGGACGGACAAACATCCCTTCATGGAACTCTTGGAAGCCCAAGAATACTGGCCTTCTACATACACTTGTAGGAGGATATAACATATTTTAACAGTTTGATAGCTTTTAAATATTTAGAATAAATGGCATGTGGGCCTCTGTTTGTGTCCTTGCCTTAGTCCTCCAAATACTGGGGACAGGTTCATCCAAACAACACCAGGGATTCCTGAGGGAAAAACTGGTGACACCCCAGAGTTTTCCCCCTCAATTGGGAGTGTAGATCACTAGGATGCTACATCTGGGGTCAGTTGGACTAGTGTGGTGCTGGGAACACAGCCGCCTCTCTGGAGCACACCAAAGCAGGCCTGATTTTAAGGAGAAATCAGGGTTGCTATACTTAGACATTGTGGGTGTCCGTGAGCAGCAAGGCATTCTGTGCCTCCCACAGGTGCATTCTCTGCCACCATCTCCCACTTTATCCTGTCAGATTCCATTTATTTTGCCCCCTACTCACTTCTGAAAATGCTGATATCTACACCCTACCTCCTAGCCCAAACTTCTGGACTGATGGATCACACTGCTGGGAGGATGGCAGAGTACCTGCTCCTAACTTCCAGCCAGGCCAACACGGCCACATCCCACATGTGCAGAGGCCGACACAGGTAAACCCAGGACATTCTAGAGCCACCATTGTAACACCTCAGATAGCTCGCATTCATTTTCCAATGAGTCACACCTTCTGACTCTTGGTTTCTCTTTCTCTCTTTTTTTTTTTAAGAGACAGGGTCTTGCTGTGTTGCCAAGGCTGGAGAGCAGTGGCTATTCACAAGCACAGTCCCAGTGCGGAGAAGCAGAAAGTTTTGACCTGCTCCACTTCTGAGCTGGGCCAGTTCACCTCTCCTTAGGCAACCTGGTGGTCTCCCACTCCTGGGAGGTCACTGTATTGATGTCAAACTTAATGGGGACACTCAATGGGAATTGTGCACTATAGCCCAGAACTCAGGCTCAATCCCCCTGCCTCAGCCTCCCAAGTAGCTGGGATACAGGCATGCACCTCCATGCCCAGCTTTCTCTTTTTTGGAGCTGCTCTTCTTTCTTGGGCACGATTTTTGAAATTAGTCTCCTTTATTTTGACTTTTGGAGTTCCCTAAAGACTCATCCCACTATTGTCACCTCCTCTTTGTCACCCTGGATAGAGCAGACAGCTGGCACCAGCTCCAGGAACTAGGACCCAAGCTTTTTCCAGGTCATCTTGGCTAGCCTGGTCCACCCCACTCCTATAGGAAAGGAGAGAGTCAAACCCAAAGTCAACCAACCCTTCCTCATGAAAACTCTCAAGGAGACTTCCCTGATTACAAAGGCCGGGTATTTCTTGATGGTTTGCCATATTGTCAAACAGTTGGGTTAGTAAGCAGGAGCCAGTCAGAGCTGGGCACTCCAAAGAGAGGAAAGAAAGACATGGCTTGTGTGGGGCACCCTGGCAACAAGCTCCCTATCACTCTCAAACATCCTGATTCCTGCCTTGGCATCATATAAACTGCCACATTTCCCAGAAAGAAGGAAAATACACTGGGAAACAAAGGAGGAGGATGGCCAGAAGATAGAAAATAAAAAAAAAAAATCAACTAATCAACAACTTCTCAGACACTAGGGCTCATGTCAGACTTAATTTTCATCATTATCTGTGGCCCAAAACATTTTATTTCTGGCTGAGATAATCTTGGGTCTAAAGTCAAAATAGGATTTCTGAGTTCCTCCTTCCCAATGCTGTTTAGGATTACCCTAAACATGAGGTACACAGGCGGCCCAACAACTATTAGTATTCAGGACAACTGTTGAAACAGATCGATTCCTGGGAGTCCAACCAAACAGTAAGTTCTAAGCAAAAATAAGCTGCACTGGGGAGTCAAATCTGGCCCAGGAACCTGAGGTGCCCCGGCACACGGCACTCAGGACCAAGGCTGTGAGGCCTCTCTCCTGAGGACCTCACGATAGTCTCACGTTGCTCCTGGGTCGTCTCGCTGGTCTTTCTGGGGGCCCTGCATACGCCTCAACTCTGATTCCACTCTCTGTTTGGAAAACTTGCTCCCTGCTCATTTTATTCAATCGTGCTACTTTTCGGCCTTCTCCTAAGCTACATTGTGCAACTGTATCCCCCTTTATATCCCTATTTACTCCTCAGACAGCCCTGGATTCCTGACTCCCCCACGAACCATCTGGAGATTAATCTGGATCAAGAGATAATTTCCCATAGCCACTCTTCAGACCTCTACTCTGAGAACAAAAGAAAATAGCTTTCTCCTTATGATGCTGTCACTACTTGATGTTAATTGGGATTTTACTGAAGATTTGACATTATAATTCTTTTTTGCAATTAAATTAGTGAAATAGCAACTATGCTGCCATAGAAACAGCTCCATATTTCCACAGTAATCCTTGGTTATTTGCCCAGTTCACTGTTTAACTTTACTTTCCTGATGACATTCTCAGGGGCGTGTGACCCATCGACTGTGCACAACACGGAGGAGAGCCCAGATGTGATGTGAGACAAGGCAGCAGCACTCTGATTGGGTCTCAGTTGTGACAACTCAGGTTGTCACAGTGCTGTGAAAGCAATAAACAGGTGTCACGACAGAAAGAAGGGGCTATTTCAGATAGAGAGGTCAGGGAAAGCCCAAGGCTCTGACGTTTAGGCTAAGACTCTTGAGATGTGAAAAATGGGACTGTGGGTCAGAAGGAAGAGTCCACGAGGAGACCAGCCTGAGATGGGAAAAGAATTCGGCCGGTTTGGGAAGTGAATGAAGACTGTGGGGGTGGGGCTTAGTAAGGGAAGGAGAGATGCCATCAGAGGGGGAGGTGGAGGCAAGATCCACTTTGAAGACCGCAGTAATGATTTGGACATTAAGCAAGGAAATGACATGATCTGATTTGTATTTTACCAAAACTGTAGTTGCCATGAGGTTAGCAATGATGCCATTAGTGTCTGTGGGCCCCAGTCACGGTCTGTAGCGAGGAAGCTGGATAAGCTATTGACACCCACCCTTCCACTCAAAGGGAGCTCAGGGCCGGGAGTTAAGGAGGAGGGTTTCCTTGAATTGGCTGGAAGCTCAGTCCTGGAATGCACAGACTTCTCCTTGTTCCTCACAGCCTTCGTGGCTCTATTATCATGTTTCACTCACTAGAACACAAGCGCCTTGAGGGCAGGGTCTTATTCACCTGTGGTCCCAGCGCCTGGCACACGGCTCTGCACAGAGGAGGTGCTCAGTAAATGCTGGTTGAATGAGTGACTACACTGGCCTTTAACGGTAGCCTCTCAGGTTGGGGTGTGGTGCTAGAGCCATCCTAGACAGGGAGTAGAAAGGCCCCGAGGGACTTCTGCAGTTGGTAAAGCACTGGCCAAGAAAAACACACCAGTGCCATGGAATTCTCTTGCAGGCATGATGCTACTTCACATTTTGAAAACTTTCTTTGGGGTTTGAGATTTTTTTCACTGGACTAATTTGAGGACCATGACACCCTAAGTATTCAGTTAATTAGCCTACATATTCTGCCATGTTTCATTTTCTTTTAAAATAAACTTTACTTTTTAAAGTAGTTTTAGGTTCACAGCAAAATTAAGCAGAAAGTGCACAGAGTTCCTATATAATCCCAGTACCCTCTTCTCCCAGACTCCCCAAGTAATGACATCCACACCACAGTAGGACATTTGTTACAACTGATGAACTACCACTGACACATCCTCATCACCCCAAGTCCATAGTTCACAACAGGGCTCACTTTTGGTGTTGCACATTCTGTGGGTTTGGGCAAATGCAGACTGGCTTGTATTTACCAGCAGTGATTCTTTTCAATGCTGAGGCCGGTTCACGGCCTTATTTCCCATTCCCAGGGCAGTTCCCTTGCTTAACCCTCCATGGCAATACATGGTGAGTATCTTTGTCCCGAGACACGCTGCTTGTCATCTTTACCTTTTTTCTCTCCAGTGAAGGGCACAAAGTCCTCCCTGTCTTTCTGTTCCAAAGCCTCCTTCTCCAGGTACATGAGGAGGTGCTCGCGGTCAAACGGGCCGGTGGCTGCTTTCTGTGTCTGGTCTTTCTGTCGGAATCCAGCCGGCAGCATCGCACTCTGACAGGACAGAGGTGGGAACAGCAAGAAGGATGTTTGCCAGATTGATACTTTGTTACTTCCTGCCCCTAAGCCCTACTCACTGTATGTAGGGGAAGCAGAGAGAAGGATGCCTATGCAGAAATGTGGGTGTGAGCTGAGGGTTGGGGTCTCTGGGCCATCTCTGAGGCCCTCCCTGGTTGTTCTAACATCCTGTGCTTAGAGGAGGGCTCCCAGCGAGCCCAAGCAAGCACAGATGGCTGGAGCAGGCTCTGAGTCTTCTGCAGCAGCCTTCTAGAACGTGGTGGCAAAAGACCTCTTTCCTTATAGATCACACTTAGGATTGGCCAGGTCTGCACCCAAGGTGTTCCCAGGCAGGAATATGGAGACTTTAACAAGGAGCCAAGGTGGCTAACGCCTCCCCTGTAGAATCATCCAAGCAGGTAAGTGAATATTATGGTAGATGTTAATACTTGCTAAAGCTTTGAGATTCCTTCCTTAAGTTAAAAAAAAGCAGGATACTTGTATTTTTGAAAGTAAATACAATATTCAAAGTTCTGACATATCAGATTACCATCTACATAATTTTGTTTTGGTCATGTTTTTAATTTATAGTAAAGTCACTATTTTGGATGCCTCCAATTATAAGTTTAAGATAAAACCATCAGGCTACAAAAAGTGCTTGCTAAACAAATAATATAACAACTTAGCTTTTGAAGAACTCATAAAAATATTAGAAACTCCATTAAAATGTACTTGATATTATGATTATAGTCATTCTAACCTATTCATTGTTATAGGATTATCAAAGATTTCAAGTTATTTATGCATTTCAAAGAAATGAGGTATTTTTAAAAGCTGCATTTGGGGTTAAAGACCTGGTTCAAACACCAGGTCTCTGACATTTAATAATGTGAAATCTTACGTAAATTACCTCTTCAAGTCTGTCTCCTCATTTATGAACAGTGATAATGCTATTTACCTCAGTAGCTTCTGTGCCCAGCAAAGTGTATGCCAAACAGAAAAAACTCAGCAAGATTTGTTTTCCTTCCCTCTTTCCTTCTTTTTTCCTAAGCAGGACTAGTCTTTCTTCAACCAATGGAAAATATTTTTCCCTATTTACATTAAACTGGTTTTTGAGAAATACATTTGCCCTATCACACTGCAATGGATATGAGATTCTTCACAAATTTGTAAAAGTAAGTGACTCAGAGCCAATCAGGGGAAAAACAGAAAATTTGCATTTGGAGCTAAGGGATTTGTACTATTATTTAAGGACCAGACCATGCCATTTATCCCGCACTATCATTAACCCGCTCTGCTTCAGTTCCATGTCACTAACCTCAGGATCTAGGTCATCCAGAACATTTTCCAACTGCTTCAGTTCCTCTTCTGAGAGTTTTCCAAGCAGCTCATCTTCATCAATGTTCTTGTATTTCTCCAGCTCTTTTTGAAAGGGGAGTGCCATGGCTTCTTATAGACCTTTCTCATGGGCCATGCACATTTAAATGGGCCAACGTCCTGAGACTTCAGAGTACTACTAATAAAAAAGAAACATTGTGATCTTTCTGCAAACAGGACTTAATTAACAGAAGACAAAGCTATGCTGTCAATGGAGTCTACTATATTGAACAAGTAATTCAACTAAAAGGTCATTATCACCTTCATTTGCAGAACAACTTAACAGCTTACAAAGTGTTTTCATATATATGATTTTACCTATTTTGATCTTTACAGCAACCCTGTGAAGAAGCCTGCATGGATATTATCATTCCCACTTACAGATGATGATTCTGAGGTGAAGGTGGCCAAGTGCCTTGCTCGAGGTCTCGGAGCTGGGATGTGTGAGCCTGGCCTTCTGATTCCCAGTGTAGCGAGTGCTTTTCCACAATACTACTCTGCCTTCCCCAGCTTTCCATAGAAAAGCAGTGAAGAACAATGCACTAATTGTGAGGCAGTTGTAAGAAGCATACTTGCTTCTTTTCAGGGAGAGAGTGATGTGAAGAATACAAAATGGGATTCATTCAGGAGAGAGTTTGCAACGCCTATGTGAGAAAGCATTGTCTAGTAACTCCTCTGCAATTAAGCTAAGATTCTCAAATCCTGGACACATAATCACTTTCCCTACTGTTCTCTTTTTTTCTCCTTTATCTTCCCTTCTATTTCTATTTCCATTTGTTTTCTTGTTTCTTTAGCCACCCTCCCTAATTCTTCTTTCTTTATATCCCTAGACCATTCTCCTTTTAACCTCCCCCCTTTTCATACCACCTCACTTCTAAACTTTCACTCAAAATGAAATTTTTACTAAATTTCTTTTCTCTTGCAGATAACACTCATTCAGGAAATAGTAATGTACTTAATTGTGTTTCTCCTTAGGAAACATTAGCATCAATCAGATTTTTCAAGGCAATTAATATTTGCTGTATATCTGCTATTTGCCAGGCACAGTTCTAGAAAACAGGAATAAAAAGATAAACAAGATATGACCCTTTCCCCCAAGGAGATCATGGTTTAGTGAGGCAGACATACAAATGGCAATAATTTCATATAATAAGTCTTAAAGTAATGTGTAAAATAGGTTTAAAAACACATGAGGAGGCCAGCCTTGGTGGCTCACACCTGTAATCCTAGCACTCTGGGAGGTCGAGGCAGGAGGATTGCTTTAGCTCAAGAGTTTGAGACTAGCCTAAAGAAGAGTGAGACTCTGTCTCTACCAAAAATAGAAAAAATTAGCCAGTTGTGGTGGTGCATGCCTGCAGCCCCAGCTACTTGGGAGGCTGAGGCAGAAGGATTGCTTGAACCCAGGAGTTTGAGGTTGCAGTGAGCTATGATCATGCCATTGCACTCTACCCAGGGTGACAGAGCGAGACTCTGTCTCCAAACAAAAACAAAACAAAAAAAAAAACACCTGAGTAAATAATCACTGACAAAGGGGCGCAACTTTGAAAGGAGACTGTGAACAAGAGGTTGCATTTGAGCCTTGAAGGAAGAGGTTGTAAGGTGGACATGGGTGGGCAAGGGCCATTCTAGAAGAGAAGAGCATAAACAGAAGCACAGGATAAGAGAGTACAGATATGTTGTTAGGATCAGTGGCACGGCTAGAGAGGAGGATCCTCAGGGAGGGAGAGGGAAGAATGAAAGACAAGGACAGGACATCTGTGAAGGGCCTTCCTTATGTGCCTTGCTATGGGACCTGGACTTTATTCTGTTGGGAGTGGGAAGCCACCACAACTTTTTAAAGTAGGGGAGTGATCTGGGCACACCTGTTTTTTATAGCAGTTCAAATGGTAAGAAGGAAGAATGGGTTGGCATGGAAAGCGATTGGTTGCAGGTGGGCAACTTAGGGGCTATTGGAATGCTGGTCCCCTCCCCTCATTAATTCAACTGCTCACAATGTTCAGATTTGTGGTTTCTATTTAGGTACCCTTTCCACATGCAATGCAACTCTCTTTCCCATCCATTAATCCTCCTTCTTTTAAGTTTCAATCATTATATTCCAGTAAACAAACAAAAATCTTACTAAAGTCAGAAAAATCAATTGGATCCTACACACTTTGTTCTGGTTCCGGCTACCACTAATTTCTTGTGTGACACTGGACAAGGATCTCATCTGCCAGGCCCTTATCCAGCAAATTAATTGGCTGAACTATTCTACTTAATGGATTCCAAGATGCACAATTTACCACATTAAACTTTCTGAAATTGAGATGTGTCTTACAATTGATGGTGTCCGACAGTTAATGTTGCTCAGAGCAGTCAAGATGTACTTGTACATTGCTTATATATGCATAAACATCCAAAATACCAGCTTCAAAACTAGTGCAATGGACGTCAGGGATTCAGAAGGAAATCCCAGGGACAACTGTAGAACAATACTCTTTTAAAACCTGGGAAGCATGGCTGGGTGCAATGGCTCACACCTGTAATCCTAGCACTTTGGGAAGCCAAGGCAGGAGGATAGCTTGAGGTCAGGAGTTTGAGACCAGCCTGACCAAGAGCAAGACCCCATCTTTACAAAAAGTAGAAAAATTACCTGGGTGTAGTAGCAGGCACATGTAGTCCCAGTCACTTAGGAGGCTGAGGCAGGAGGATCACTTGAGCTCAGGAGTGTGAGGTTGCAGTGAGCTACGGTGACGCCACTGCACTCTATCTCAGTCAACAAAGAAACCCTGTCTTCATAAAAACAAAACACACATAAAAAACAAAAAAACACCAAGGAATCAAACCATCACGGGGAAGTGGTGATGCAGGTGTGTTTAGGAGCACTCCCACAGAGAGATCCAGAGTAGGAGAGTTCCACATAATTACAGAGTAAGCTTAAGTGCCCAGATCAATGTCTTTTAATTTTTTCATGGATTTTTTTTTTTTTTTTTTTTGAGATAGAGTCTCACTCTCTTGCCTGGTCTAGAGTGCCATGGCATCAGCCTAGCTCACAGCAACCTCAAACTCCTGGGCTCAAGCGATCCTCCTGCCTCAGCCTGCCGAGTAGCTGGGACTACAGGCATGCGCACCACGCCTGGCTAATTTTTTCTATTTTTCGTTGTCTGGCTAATTTCTTTCTATTTATAGTAGAGATGGGGGTGTCGCTCTTGCTCAGGCTGGTCTCGAATTCCTAAGCTCAATCAATCCTCCCGCCTCGGCCTCACAGAGTGCTAGGATTATAGGAGTGAGCCACAGCGCCCGTCCCATGATGAAGTTTTAAGAATATCAACCAATTCATTTCATTTACATTTTCCCTTTCTATGTATGCACAGGAGAGATGTATGATTTTAAAAATCTATGCATATTCATAGCAGGTTTAAGTGTAGCTGCCAAAAACTGTAAATAATCTGAATGATAATAGGTGAATAAATAAATTGTGGCATATCCACATAATGGAATACTTCTTGGCAACAAAAAGGAATGCAATATTGATACATTCAAAATAATTATAATGAGTGAAAGAAGACAAAAAGAATATATACTGTATGATTCCATTTGTCTAAAATTCTAGAAAATGTAAACTAATCTATACGACAAAGCAAGTCAGAGTTGCTTAGGCGTGAGAGAGAGATGGGAGGGGCTGAAAGAAGGGATGACAATGGAGCATGAGGACACTTTGGGGGTGATGCACAGGTTCACTACCTTGATTGTGGTGATGGTTTCACAGTGCATGTCTATGTCGAAGCTTATCAAACTGTACACTTGAAATACGTGCACTTTACTGTGTGTCAATTATAGCTCAATAAAAAAGATTTTTAAAAATCTACATGGAATTCTAAAACAGCTCTTTCAATAAAGTAAAAATTGTATTTTAAAGGAAGTAATTGTCATATTTTGATTGGCAGAATTTTTCTTGATGATACATAAAATACTGGAGTGTTTTACAATTGATGGTATCTTAGAGTTCATAAGATTCTATTTGAAGTTCTATTCCAGGATTCTATACTAAACCCCAACTCTTTATCCTCTTCTGAAATAGATTTGCTCTCTAGATTAATCTACCAGTCAGCCACGCGCAACACTCACACCAACCTTAGATTCTCCCCCTTCTTTCCGCGTCCAGTCTGTCAGCACCTCCTGCAGCTACTTATTGCACAGCGCTTTTCACACCATCCTTTCTCACTCTTGCTTTGGACCTTTGTTCCTTCATGCCTAGACTACTCTAATTTCCCCTTGAAAGGTTTCTGTTCTTCCCTGTGAGCCACCCAGAGCACTACGGATCATCTTTCTCAACACTGCTAACAAGCCACTTCTCCGGTTAAGAATGCACAATGGTTCCCTCTTGTCTACAGAAGGAAATTCTGACAGTTTAGCATACAAAGCTCCCATCATTTGACCTTAATCTGCACTTCCTATTTTCTCCCTCTTTACTTTTCTGGGGAGCCCTCCACTTCAGTTAAAACGGTTTATCCATTATTCTCAGTGGTAGGCAGAATCATGGCCCCCTAAAGATGTTCACCTTCTAATCCCCAGACCTGTGAGTTTGTCACTTTACATGGCAAAAGGGACCAGGTGAGATTAAATTAAGGATCTTAAAATAGAGACATTACCCTGGAATATCTGGGCGGGCCCAATCTAATCCAAAGGGCCCTTAGAAGATGGAAGAGGAAGGCAGAAGAGTCAGGGAAAGAGATGTGATGACACAAGCAGAGAGTCAGAGTTACGTGATTTTTGGCTTTGAAGCTGCAGGAAGGGGCTGTGAGCCAAGGAGTGTGGGCAGCCTCAGAAGCTGAGAAAGACAGGGCATGGATCCTTCCCCAGAGACTTCAGAAAGGAATACAGTCCTGCTGACACCTTCATTTCAGCCCAGTGAGATGTTTAAAACTTCTAACTTCCAAAATAGACAATAAATTTGCGTTGTTTTAATCCACTAAATTTGTGCTAATTTGTTACTGCAGCAATAGAAAACTAATACACTCTCTTACCCAAACACTTCCATTTTCCAAGATAACTATTCTGGCTATCTTCTGTTAGCCCTCCACACCCACTCCCCACCCTGCTCTGTGCTGCAGGAAGATGAGCTATTCAGACTGCATCAATGGGTTCTCTTCCTTTCTGGCTTCTATTTG
The DNA here is from genome assembly GCF_041146395.1 of Eulemur rufifrons. Taxonomy (NCBI): domain Eukaryota; kingdom Metazoa; phylum Chordata; class Mammalia; order Primates; family Lemuridae; genus Eulemur; species Eulemur rufifrons. The sequence continues at coordinate 41,703,845 of NC_090984.1, forward strand.
GTCAACAGGAGGCACTGGCAGGAAAGTGGAGGGCAGGGGGAGAGGGAGGTCGGGTCCAGAAGGCCACATCTCTCAACAGGCAGCCCTCTCTCCAAAGCCCTTCCCTTGCAGACCTCAGACCTTGGGGTGGTGAAGGGGCCCTGTGGTGGCTAGTGCCAGAGTTTTGCTTTGCTGGATTCCCTAAGTCCTCCTCACATTTTTGTAAATAGCCTCTTTATTAAAATTTCTCGAGTTACTCAGTTTGAGTATACCCTGTTTCTTGTTGGGAAGTTGGCTGGTACAGTAATATTACTTGGAATGCTCTTCTCTACTCTCACAGCCTATCTATATGTTCTGCTTTCTTTTTGTTTTCTGAGACAGGATCTCACTCTGTTGCCCAGGCTAGAGTGCCGTGGCATCAGCCTAGCTCACAGCAACTTCAAACTCCTGGGCTCAAGCGATCCTCCTGCCTCAGCCTCCCGAGTAGCTGGGACTACAGGTGTGTACCACCATGCCCGGCTGATTTTTCTGGGTTTTGTTTTATGGGTTTTTTTTGTTTGTTTTTCTTTTTTTTAGAGATGAGGTCTCACTATGTTGCTCAGGCTGGTTCAAACTCCTGGGCCCCAGTGATCCTCCCACCTCTGTCTCCCAAGTAGCTGGAACAACAGGCGTGTGCCACCACGTCCGACTATGTGCTCTGCTTTTGGGACCTGGCTCAGATCCCAGCTCTGCAGGACCACAGAATGTCAGAGTTGGGAGAGGCCTTAAAGATCATGTAATCCAGCAATATAGATGGTTTTTCTCTTATTTCTCTGACCACTCCTTTTTGGTCTCAGTTTCTCCTCCTTCACCTTAAATACTGGCATTCTTCAAAGTCTTGTCTTAGAAATTCTATTTTTATACTACACATTCTCTTTAGATAACTCATCTGCCTCCAAAATTTTAATTATTTCATATATATATATGACTCCAAAATCCATATGTTCATCCCAGACTTTGTTCCTGAGGGCTAGACATGTATATTTTCAACTGCCTAACCAACATCTCTCCTTAGCTGCCTCAGACACCTCAAATATGTCAGAAGTGCTTTTATCATTTCATCATCTTTCCTCCTCTAGTATTTCCAATTTCAGGAAGTTGTCCAAAAAAACGGGGGAGCCATCCTTGACATCTTTTCCCTCCCATCAATCATCAAATCCTGTCCTTATCTAAATGTGCTGAGAATCCACCTATTTCACTCATCCACACTGCTCACATTCAGCCCTAGCCCCTCCTGATCCATTCTCCACACAAATGACCAAAAAAATCTTTTTAAACAACTGTGCTCTGGTTACTTAGAATCCTCCAGTGGCCTTCTGCTGTCTTGAGGATAAGGTTCAAATTCTTCTGGCCTCTGCCATCCTCAACAGCCTCATGCTGCACTGCACTCTTGTCTCCTCCTGGCTCCAGCCTCCTGGACCACTTCCAATTCCTGGATCATGCCTTATGCTGTTTCCTCTGCTCAGAACACTCTCACCACCCTCCTCCTCTGGCTGACTGCTATCTGGCTCATCCCCCAGTCTCATGTAAGCTGCACTTCCTCAGGAGGGCTTGTTTGGACCTGAGACAATGTCTGGGTCACTCCCCACCCCCAAGAGATCCCCTTGATCACATCTGTTCTTGGCTTTATTACAATTACTTGTTTTATCTGTCATTCTTGCTAATCACTGTGAGGGTGGGGATTATATCAGTTTTATTGATGGATAAAATCCTGACTCCCAGCATAAGTCTTGACACAGAATAGGCAGGCATCTAATAAATATTCTGCAACAAATGTCAAAGGAAGGAAATGAGCTCAAAGAGCCGAAGCGAGCCACAGGTCCAGAGCTCATTCCACTGTATCCACTGCTTCCTCTCCCTGTGATGGAACTTTCTGAGACCACCCAAGCTCACAGAAGTTGCCCCCTCCCTAAATTTGCATTACCTGTGTTACCAATTGATGTTCATCACTTGTTGTCTTCTTATCTTTTCATGTATATCACATATGTGGTTCTCTCTCCAGCTACACTACAAACTACCAAAAGATGGGGATCGTGTCACAATTCTTTACATTCCTGGCCTTCTCAAGCACAAGTTTGTGTATTCATTCAAAAAATATCTGCAGAAAGTCTACGTTTTCCAGACATTACTGGGACAATAGCAGTGAACAAAACAGATGATATCCTGAGCTTATAGATGAGTAGGGAAAGACATATTAATTAATCAATTGCAATAACATGTTAATATTATGGAATAGTAGCTGTTAAAACAAATTGTATATGTTGTGTCAATGTACTGGGGGGAGAGGGTCTCAAAGGCAGAGAAGAAAAAAACTTTGTACCCTCCTGGAGCACAACTTTGACTTGAAGATTGGGGGAAAAGCTAGTTATTATCCCTTAAAAACAAATATAGATACACAGTGGAGAAGAATGCAGTGTTCTCATAGTTTTTAAAGCCAAATCATAGATTTTCCAGCTCATGGCTAGTCTGCTTTAGCCACACCAAGGCCCCACAAGGGTTCACGTTTGTCTTCTCCTCCAACTAGAGATGCCGCAGTGAGAAGTTTGCAAAGCACTATTGCAGCCTCGCCTCTGGCAGTGTGTCTGTGCCATGGCCAGCATTCAACATACAACAAGATACTAATGTACACAGTGGAATGAAGCAAATGCCAAGCGAAGTTTGTAAGAGTCCAGGTGGGCAAGTACAGAAGATGGTCAGGAAAATGGAAAACAGGAGTAAGGACTTGAGCTGATGGAAGGATGACTTGAGCCCTTAAATAACTCTTCCTATTACCCAAAGATACAAGCCCTGGGGAGGAAAATAAGGAGTGTGGCTTTCTTTGCATCTCCTTCCACTACCTTATTTGTATGGCTGTGGTATGAAAGAGGAAAATCAGATACAATGTGAAGTGCCCAGCCTTGGCCCTGCCTACACACAAAGACAGAAACAAAGCCAAAACAAGCAGCTTATTCATTAAACACAAGCCAAGCAAAAGACTAATTTTTATAAAAGAGTAAACAAAAAATACTCTTAAAAACCTAGTGAAGGCCAGGTGTGGCTCACACCTGTAATCCTAGCACTCTGGGAGGCCAAGCTGGGAGGGGACCAGCTTGAGCAAGAGCAAGACCCTGTGTCTACTAAAAACAGAAAAATTAGCCAGGTATGTGGCACACATCTGTAGTCCCAGCTACTTGGGAGGCTAAGGCAAGAGGATCGCTTGAGCCCAGGAGTTTGAGGTTGCTGTGAACTATGATGACGCCATTGCACTCTAGCCTGGGTGACACAGCCAGAATCTGTCTCAAAAAACAAAAAACAAACCTAATGAGCAGTTTTTTAAATGCACAAAACAGTTCCATAAATTGCCTCAGAATACATACCTATCTAGGAAAGCTACAGAGGACTGCTCAGAGAAAGAACAAACACCACATTGGAAGGGGAGGAGAATTTAACTGGAGAAGGGGGACTTGGGGCTTCAACTGTGCCGGTGATGATTGATTCCTAAGTGGAGGGGTCAGTAAATGGGAGGTTATTATTCTTTATTCTTTCTAATGTATCTTCAACATTTCATAATAATTTTTTAAACAATTAGTGAATCAAGTTTCACAAAAGCCAAATCTATGTTTTCTGAAACTAGTAAATTAGAACAAAAATCAAGATATCAATGTCCCCTCCAACAAAACATGAACTGATCCCATATTGAATCCATTTCTAACTGCTGGGCAAATATGAAGATGTAACAGCCATAGCCTATGTTTTTGAATCTAACTATTTGAAGATGGGCCAGTTAAATCTGTTTCTTTTTTAAACAACTAAATGGCTCCTGCCACAGTCTAGGAGATACTTGCAGAGGATGAAGGACAGAGAATGAGGTGGGCTAAGGAGAAATTTCTAGCAGAATATACAGTAAAGCAAGAAAAGAGGAATGAGGAACAGATCTTACCAGAATGAAGAGCTTATATCTGAGACTATTTGTTCTTAATTTCCCAACTTTACAACATAAAAATTGCCAGAGCTTAAATTGTGGTTGAAAACAGTCCCCTCTATAACTACAGGCCCACTAGTGACTGCTTCAGGTTCAGAAGAGCACAGAACACCAAATGCATGGGCCTTAGAGTCAGCCAGCCCAAGGTCGTGTGCAATGACCACCTCTCCAAGCTTCTGTTCCTTCCTCTGTGAAACAGGCAAACAGTACTTCTTTCAAAAGGTAGAGGTGACACTTGAGGTGATAATGTACATACCAGGCACACTGTCTAGCACATGCAAGCCCTCACTCAAAGCTTTGTCTTTCGTCCTTGGTTTGGGAATAATCTCTTGCAGGTATTCTTGCCCTCTGTTTTCCTCATCAGGATCTGACGAACACGGAAAGGCAGCATCCTGCAAGAGCTGTGGGTCAGCGTTGCCAGGTTAGCAAGCTGCCGTGGTATAGGCTGGCCAGACTAGGAGACAGGTTTCCACTTGGGCAGGAAGCAGCCAGAAAGCTCCCTGGCTGGGGCAGAAGCTCTTTCCCATGGAAGTCTCTCCGTCTGCCCAGACTGCCTCCTGGTTTCTAATTCTCTTGGTGGGTCCTATTTCCTGCTGCCACCTTGTCCTTCTGTGTGGGTCTATTTTCTATTTTTGGAGGAGTTCCCACTTCTTGACCTCTGTCTACCTTCTTGCTTTCCAGTTGGATATCTGTGCCTTTCTTGTTTTTAACTATCTGTCGGTTCTAACCATGTCCCCTCATCTTGCCTTTGGGAATTTATGGCCTTCTAACTTCTGATTGGCACCATGGGTTCCTTGCTCTTTGTCCTTTGATTCATGTGCCCTCCTGGCTTCTGCCTGCTTATGTGGTCTTTGACTCATCTATCTCGTCTCTTTCTTTGGCATGTATATGCCAGCTAGGTTTTGATCTGTGCTTTGTTATGACCTATGGGTGTGGGGTACACCTTGACGTGTGACTGCTTACCAAGATGAAATGCAAAATATTTAGCAAATGGTATGGAATTGGCGCTGCTCAATCATAATGGTTGTTTACAAACAATGGGGATGGCTGTCCCCCAACCCACTGGCTGAACACCAAGCAGCCCAGCTCACTAGACTCCACACCTTTCCAACCACTCTGATGAGGGGCCTCCTGGTTATTTCTGAGGGCTTGTGTCCCAGCTTTGCTCCCTTCTCCTCATGTCCAGGCTTGGCCTGGCTGGCCTTGCACCCTGTTTCACAGCTCCTGTCACCCACAGTCCTAGAATTGACCCTCTCATTCCTACCCTACCCAGCGGTCACGAGGGAAATCCAGAAATACTGGTGACACACATGAAAGATAATTAATGGGAAAGCCTTGATACCAAAACAGGAGGGTAAAACATAAAATCAAAAATAACATGAAATCACAGCTTTGAGAAAGGTTATACTGAAACACAGGACCAAGGACAAGGAACTCAAAATGGCTTTGGGAGGAAAGGGGGCTATCCCAGCTTCATGGAAGAGCCAAAGCAGAACAGTGCATATTGTTTTACACAACCAGAAAGCCTTCAAAATTACATGTAATTGACTTCTTGGTATACCAAAAATAAAAATGGTTCATAGTATACAACAGATTACTAAGCAAGAGAGTTCATAGGAAGAAGTATGGAAAATTAAGGTTGGAAAAGTAGACTGGAGTCAGTTATGATCCATTAAAACCAGAAACTGAAATTTGAATTCTAATCTGTAGGTAATGGGAAGCACAAATGACAAATACTCACAACCTACATATTTATCCAGATGTCCTGACCTTCCACCTAAAAATGCATTAAAGGCAGTGTTTCTCAAAGTTGGTTCCATGCAATGCTAGTCTCTCAAGATCTTTAAAATTTTTTGCACAGTTTGGGAATCATTCCATGCTATATCTTATCCTACGGACACTCCCTCCCCACCTCCATACCTATGAACAATGGTCATTAATCCACGAAAGACTCTGAGAAAACTTTTCAGCTTTGTTTACCCTAGTATTTCTCAAAGGTTACTAGGTACTTTTTCTTGTAACCTATTAACATTGTATATATTTTGGGGAATGCTGATTGAGAGATTCACAGATACATATACATAAGCTATCTCAGACATTAATGCAAGTAAATGTGTACACCCCAAATTAACATTTTCATATATATACACACACAACATCCAGGAATAGCAAAAATATCCTTGTAGCAAAGGATTCTGTATAAGAGATTAAATATTGTATCTTAAGAGCTGATTCTCGGCCGGGCGTGGTGGCTCACGCCTGTAATCCTAGCACTCTGGGAGGCCGAGGCGGGTGGATCGCTCAAGGTCAGGAGTTCGAGACCAGCCTGAGCAAGAGCGAGACCCCGTCTCTACTAAAAATAGAAAGAAATTATATGGACAACTAAAATATATATAGAAAAAATTAGCCGGGCATGGTGGTGCATGCCTGTAGTCCTAGCTACTCGGGAGGCTGAGGCAGTAGGATCACTTGAGCCCAGGAGTTTGAGGTTGCTGTGAGCTAGGCTGACGCCATGGCACTCACTCTAGCCCGGGCAACAAAGTGAGACTCTGTCTCAAAAAAAAAAAAAAAAAAAAAAGAGCTGATTCTCTTTTCTTGGTTTGGTTACAAGAAGTCTCTTCTGCACATGTCTTCTGTGAACCCTCTGAACTACTTATAGTCGATAAGGAAATCATTTGGTTGTGTGTGATTTACACACAAAGGGAATGAGAGGAAACCCCTCAACTTCTATTGTCACAAAGCTGGAGTGGTTTTTTTTCCCCCAACACTTCCCTGACCCAAAATAAAATGAACCACCACCTATGTTATCAACTTCCTTACACACTGACATAGATCTCAGACACAAAGAGGGAAGGGATGGCTCATGTATAGGGCTAGAGTTTCTAAGGTTTGGGGAATTACTAATGCTCTGAGGTTGGAGCGAAGGGATGGGGTATCTTAAGCATAAATGATTGATAGCAGCCAAGATGAACGAAAAAAGGGAGCTCCTCCTGACCCCACTCATACTGCCAATAGGATTTAAACCTTGGGAACTTGAAACCACGGAGTTCCCATATATTCACTGCAGCTGTCTGTCACTACTCACACAGTCCTCTGCAATACTTTCTCTTAATTTACTTATTTTATTGATTTCCCCCATTTTTTAGTTAAAAAGTTCAAGTCTACAGAAAAGTTAAAATAATAGTAAAATAAACACCTATATATCTTTCTTCTTGATTTTACCAACTGTCACCATTCTGCCACATTTGCCACATTCCTGAACTTGCTCTGTCATCCTATACTTGTTTTTCTGAACCAGCCGAAAGTTGGCGATGTCATGACACTTCACTTCTAATACCACCTCTCCAAAGAATGAGGATAGTTTGGTCTCGTACGTAGCCACAGAACCATTATTGCACCTAAAAAAATTAACAGTAACTCCATAATATCATCTAACATGCAGTCCATATTCAAATACCCGTACTGTCTCCAAATTGACTTTTATAGCTATTTTTTTTTTCTCTTTCAGGATTCAAAGTTCACATGACCCAATTCATTGTTACACCACTTGACTATTTTAAGATACAGTAGTTGTGCTCCCCGATCCCCAGTCTTTTTGGCAAGAACACTACATAGGTGAAGTTACAGCCTTCTTATTGCACCACAACAGAAGATTCGTAATAGGTGCTGCTGAACTCGATCATTTGGTTAAGGTGGTGACCTCCTAATCTCTCCATTGTAAATTCATCTTTTCCTGAAGTAATTTATGGTGCGACACTTTGAAATAATGTAAAATCCTATTCCCCAACCATCTTTCACTCCAAGGTTTTGTATCAGTTTACTGAGTCCTTGCCTGAATCATCAGTTATGTTAGGGTTTGCACAGTGCTAAGTTTCTGGTTCTCTCATTCCTTCCATTGTGTATTTCCTTTTCAAACAATGGCCCATCAGTACCATCCTCTCTTTTCTCAGTGTATATGTGCTCTGGTTACTTCTCGCTGGGGCTGCCTCCCCCCCTCCTTGCTGACCACACTTGACTGTTCAGGCCCAGCCCTAGGGAGCCATTAACCCTTTATCTGCTGATCCCATCACTTCACCTTCAGCAAATTAAAAACAAAAAACCCACCACGTTTATATCTACCAATTTACAATAATTTATTTACAAAAATTAAAATGGTTGTAATGCATATTTATTGGGTTAGACTGAAAAGAGTAGATAGAATAAGCCAGTTTTATTTTGTAAAAATATCAGATTGCCTAAGCCCTGAAAAATCTTTCCTCCTCACTAGGGCAGAGCTGGTTGTTCAGTCACAATCGGGCTTTTTGTAATGGTGTTAAACAGAAGCACCCTCATCTCTTCAGTTCCCTGATAGCAGAATCTTGGAAGAATAGAGGTTTAGAAATCATTTTGCCCAAATGCCCCATTTTACGTGCAAAAAGAGGCTCAGAGGTGGAGGGCCTTGCCCAAGGTCCCTCAGCTCCTTATAGTGGAGCTAGGACGGGAAGCTGGTTTTTAAAATACCTTCTCCAATATTCTTTTCATTCCCTTCCCAAGTGCCTCGTGATTCAGATGTTTAATGCGCACAGGCGAAACCATAGATTCACGGCCTCCTTCATTGCTAATTTGCATTTTGACCGCATCACTTTCCCACCTTCGAATACTTTAAGTAAAAAATTCCGTTAGGAGCCTTTCATTATCATTATTTTAAAAATCAACCTTCATTTAAGCAGGTCAACAGGGAAAAATTTAGGAAGCCTCAGGGAACATATACTATCATTAACTTTAATCAGAAAAAAAAAAAAAAAAAGCGTCTCAAGGACCTGCATCAGGCTGCTTTCAGGGAGGCTGAAACGCCCTGCGAGTGACAGCTCTAGGGATCTCAGAAAAAGATGCCGGCTGGAGTCCACCCTTCCTTGTCGCCTGCTTTAACGAGGCAGCGAGATGCATACGACTCGAGGAGCTTATCAAACATTCACAAGAGAGGAGAAAGGGGGAAACAAAGCCCAGCGTGGAAAAACCCAGCCCCGCAGCCCGGGAGGACAGGAGACCGCGCCCTCACTGCTGCGGCCCAGCGGGCTGCAGAGGCTGCGGCACCGCAGTGCAGGGCGTGGGACTCACACCCCGGCGGGCGCCTCGCGTCCGTGCTGCTCGCGCGCGGCGCCCGGTCGCCCCGTGCAGCCCGCCGGGCCGGGAGGCAAAAGGCGCCCCGGCTCTGCGCGCCCGCCTGGCCGAGCGCCGAAGCCGCGGAGCATCCTCCAGCGGGCAAGGAGGGCGCGGCGGCACCGCGTTCCGGGCCCGGGGGCTGCAGACAGCGGCTGGCCCGGGCAGGCCCCCTCCCTCCCCGGCGCGCTCACCGGTCCGTGCGCCCATCCCGGAGCCGGCGGTGCGGGCGGTCAGTCCGTCAGCCCCGAGCTAGCGGGGCCGGGCGAGCTGGGGCGGCGCCGCGGCCGGGGCGAGCGCGGCGATCAACAGGCGGCTCCCGGCCGGGCGCGGCGCCGGAGCGCGCGGCTGCAGCGGAGCAGGCTGGGAAGCGTAGTTCCCGGCGGCGCGCGGCGACAGCGCGGAGGCGGGACCCCAGCCCGCCTGGCCGCCGCGCTGGGGTTCCCCGTCCCCCGCACTTGGCCCGCAGGGGTCCTCTCCTAGAATCTGGGTCCGGACCCCGTAACGGTCTGCAGGGGAAAATCTGTGCAGGCTCTTTTGAGACGCCCAGGGCTACGGAGAGGGTGGGGAGGCAAAGGCTTTCCACGCTTGTGAGGCGCATTTGGGTGAGTGAACATCTTGGCGTGGAAGCCTTGCTGAGGCCAGGCTCAGGGACAGACCAGGCCTGCCCTAGGGTTTACGGGAAGAAGTATCTGGCTTAGTTGCCTGGGGGAAGGAGGTAAGCAAGGTGGGATTGAGCGAGGCTGATCTAAAGTCTTGGCGCAAGAGTGTTGGAGAAGCCCGCGCACATGTGGTGGGTTCACTAGATGTGACACAGGACAACTTAGCCTCAGTGAGCTTTAGTGTCCTCATCTGTATAAAAGGCTTAAAAGCTTGAAGACATGTTGTGAGGATTAAGACCCACAGAATATGCCTGTGTTGGCGCTCAGTAAAGGTTCCTTCCTTCGGAGTTAAGAGGGAGTTCCTGGGCACACTTTTTGCCGGGAAAGCCCTACAACATAGTGGTATAGTCCTCATTAAGCAAGGTAAATGTTAAAACCCACTGGGTTTGCTTCATCCCTGAATATGTACTGAAATGTCCTCTCTGCTGGGTTCTTGGGAGATACAAAGATAGAAAAATACTATCTTGTTTATGAAGCATGAAAGTGGGGTGCGGTGACTAGGATAGAGACCAAAATTATGAAAACATATGGCATCATAGGGTTACCTTCCAGAAGCCTTTTCTAATTAGATGTGGTCTCTCAATCTCCTTCTTGAACCCTTGCTGCATCCTTTAAGCATACATAACCTTTGCTTAGGGCACTTATCTTGACAGTTTAAGGGATGCTGAGTTTTGCAAGTTGCCACTGTGCAGTATTTCACATTATGGTGGGATATGCATTGAGAGATGTGGTGGAGGAAAATGAACTAAAGGGATGGATGCAGCACGGCTAGTGTGATCTCTGTCTGAAACAGGCAAAGGATGAATGGAGGTGAAACAGCTTTATCGTCTGGGATGAGATGTGCAGTCATCATGTGGCCAGAAAAAAAATGCCGCAGAGGAAATTCCATATTTGAAAATAACATCACCACTTTGCATTTATGAAAATACTCTCCTATTCATGTTCTCATTAGGTTTTTGCAAAAACCCTGTGAGATGTGCAGAGTGAGGACTTTTTTCCAGTGAAAGTTATAAGAGGCACAGAGAGGTAATATGACTTATTCAAGGTCATCCGGCTGGCCACTAAGCTCCTTCCACTGTGGGCACGCTCAACACCGTCTTTGCTTCGCGTATTTCAAAACAGCACCATACCTTCCACAGCAGATGGGCTGAACCAGAAAATAAAGTTAATTCTCAAAAACTCTTGGGACTAGTGTGATGGACACTGGCACATAGTAGCTGCTGACTGAGCAGTGTTGTTTCCGCTGTCAATTGTGGTAATGGATTGTACCCTGGGCCTCCTCGGAACGACAGATCTGAATTGCAAGGAGTTAAATGAAATGGCAGTGTGGTCAAACCAATTTAAATCACGTTCCCAGGTTTTCCTGTACATTTATTATTCCAAATGTCCTGTGTGACAGACAGGATGTCTTTGACTTTTTTATGTTTTTCATTTGTTACACTTATATCCCTCTGTTCAATAAGAATGGAGCTGTTTACAGACCAAGCCAGCAGTTTCCCCAGAGAAAGCTGATAGTAGGCATATGCTAAAAATAATAAGGTAATTCCATTCATATTGGAAGAAAGAGTAGCAAAGGTACCCCGTAGTGTACTTTCTCTTTGGTGTCCTATGATTCCCCACAAGGAAAATGGCTGTATGTGATAAAATAAATAGAACATTAGTTCAGAAACAGGCTACAGAAGCAATCAGAGAAATGATTTAAGTTAAAGTCATAGTTGGCAGCCAAAGCAGAGATACATCCAGGAGGATGCTGACACCAAACTAAAGAAAGAGAGTTGTGAAAAGGAACTTAGGACCATTCTCTATCTGTATGATGAGGACTGGAAGCTAGTAGGTGTTAATGGATGAGGGAGGAAGGTAGAAGACTTAACCTAAGGTTAAAACTTAATGGAAAGATATTACCAGTTCCGGTTTGTTTAGTTTTTTAAATCTAATGTCTATGTCTTATTTCAAGGGAGAAAGGATGTCAGCCATACCTATGACTAATCAGTTGAAACCCATCATCATTTCTGGACCATATCTTATAGGTTTAACTTTTCAACTTACTTTTTCGAAAATGAAAATGTAAAATTGAAACAGAACTCTTGTAGCTGGAAGGGACCTTACAGATCATCTTGTATAGCCATTTCTTCCTGCAAATGAGGAAGCTGACACATTGGTAGTAAATGTCATGACAGAAAGTAAAAAAAAATTATAAATGTCAGTTATAATGAAATATTTTAATTACTATAGAATATGTAGCATACATACCTCATTAGGAACAGGCAGTAGATACCTTTGGTTGCCTACTTAACATGCATTCCAGCCTCTCCTTCTCCTTTACAGAAGCTTGCATGGGTGTTCATCCATCAGAAAAGGTGACCCTGTTACCGTCTCAGGGGTACATTCCTAAACCTATCATGGGCCAGGGGAATAGGGTCCTCTTACCTAGCCTGACAGAGACTGAGAGTGGGCACGTGACCTGAGGATTGTCAGCATGTGACCTGAGGGCCAGTGAGACCTGAGGAGAGATCTGCTGAAAGAACTTCTGTGAAAGGTTTTCTTGCTCTTAAACAGAGACCTACTGGGAAACATGCCACTGTCTTCACTGGATGTTGTTGCATCTGGCTGTGTTACCTGAAACTGGAATGGCCATCTTATAACCATCAGGGAATCGAGCCTTAGGACAAAGCCCACACACTGATGATGGCAGAGTAAAGAGGTAGAACGAACCAGGGTCTGTGACATTGTTGTTGAGTCAATAAATTAATCAGTCCTTGGTACTGCCCTACTTCTGGATTTCTTGTTATGTGAGATAATAAATATCCTTATTTTCAGTCAATTTGAGATGCAGTTTTCTATTACTTGGAGCTAAAGACATCCTAAGTGTTACAGATGAAATGTGAATGTGTGTTGTTTGTATGGAGTAAGAGACTACTTCCTATACCTGATAAAAAACAAACCACTATAAACCACAAGCAAAGGAAATGTGAAGGGATATTATCACGCAATAGATAATATCATGGGTTTTAATATCATACAGACCTGAGTCTGAACCCAGATATTTACTGATGGCTTAACTGTGGCCAAGTTCCTTTAACCTCTCTAAGCTTCATTTTCTTCATTTCTAAACTGAGGATACGAATACCACATTGGGTTGTTATGAAGATTAAATGAGATAATTTGTGTCAAGTATGCTGCAGAGGATATGGCGGTTAATAAGGACTACAGAAGCAGCAGACTATGTTGATGAATTATGAGTTTAATTGTATTTATAATTTAATAGACAGCAAGCATCTATAAGTGAATCACTATGTAAAAGTGGTCATGTTAAATGACACCGCAGTTATGCAATCAGCAAAATCCAAAATGTGGGAAACTACATGACAACCCAGTTTCTTCAATAAGTAAATTGCAAGAAAAGTAAAAGAGGGTGGGCAAGCGCATAGATATATACAGATACAAGAGACAAATAACCAAATGTAAAGTACATTGCTTGATTTGAACAAAGCAGCTATTAAAGAAATCACATTAATGAGACATTTGGGAGAAATGTGAACATAGGATATTTGATTATATTAAGGTATTATTTAAAATTTTTCTGATGTGATAACAGTATCATGATTTTTTTTAAAAAAAACTTTATCTTTTGGAGCAATAAACTGAATATTTACAAAAGAAATAATATCTGGGATTTGCTTTTGAAATTATCCAGTGTAGGAACTGGGGTAGAATGGCAGGGTAGGGGTATAGATGAAACAAGATTGGCCATGAGTTGATAATGGTTGAAGCTGAGTAATGAGACTTTATTAAATCATTCTCTCTATATTTTGTCTTTCTTAAAATACAGTTTTGTTAAGATGTATTTCACATACCACAAATTCACCCTTTTTAAAGTATACAGTTCAATGGTTTTTACTATATTCACAGAGTTGTGTTAGTATCACAATCTAACCATGGAATGTTTTTGAAACAGCAACGAGAAACCTCATACCTGTTAGCAGTCATTCCCCATTTCCTCCACACACCTAGACCCTGGCAACTATGAGTCTATTTTCTGTCTTCTCTAGACTTGCTTATTCTGGACATTTCATGTAAATAGAGTCATATCGCATGTGGTTTTTTGTGACTGGCTTTTTTCACTTATAATGGTTTCAGGATTCATCTTTGTAGTAGCATGTATTAGTACTTTATTCTTTTTTATGGAAAAATAGGATTCACCGTATGGATATAACACATTTTGTTTACCTGTTCATCAGTTGATGGGCATTTAGATTGCTTCTATATTTTTGGCTGTTATGAATAATGTTGCTATGCACATTTGTATACAAATTTTTGTACAGACATATGTTTTCATTTCTCTTAGGTATATATCTAGGAGTGGAATTACTGTCATATGATAACTTTATATAGCATTTTGAGGAACTACCAAACTGTTTTCCAAAGTAGCTGTGGCATTTTACATTCTGACCAGCAGTGGATGAACAGTTCTAGTTACTCCACATCCTTACCAATACTTGTTTATGTCGTTTTTAAATTATAGCCATCCTAGTGGGATTTTGATATGCACTGCCCTAATGACTAATGATGTCGAACATTTTTTCATATGCTTATTGGCCATTGTATATCTTCTTTGGAGAAATGTCTATTCAAATCCTTTGCCTATTTTTTAATTGAGTTGTTACTGATTTATGAAAGTTCTTTATATGTTCTGGATACAAATCCCTTGTCAGATATATAATTTGCAAGTATTTTCTCCCATTCAGTGATTTTTTTTCTTAGCTTTCTTGATTGTGTTTTTTGGTGAACACCTTTTATCAATTTGAGGAAGTTCCTGTTTATTCCTATATTGTTGAATGTTTTTATCACAAAAGGGTCTGGATTTCATCAAAGACTTTTTCTGTGTCTATTGAGACATTCATGTGGAGTTTTTTCCCCTTTATTCCATTAATATGGTGTATTACATTGATTTTCAAATGTTAAATTTACCATTCATTCCTGGGATAAATCCCATTTGGTCATAGTGTATACTCCCTTTTGCCTATTGCTAGATTTGGTTTGCTAGTATTATATTTTTGTCAAGAATTTTTGTGTCTACATTGTAAGAAATATTGGTCTGTAACAGCACTGGACCACTAAACACACACCATTAGATTTTTTTGATGAATATTTGGTTTTGGACTGTATTTCGGCACTTCATCTTTATTCAACCATTATGCTGAACACTTGTGATTGTCAAAAAGAATCCATTTTTCATCGCATGTAACAATACAGTGCCAAAATGGTTTTTCTTTGTGTTCCGACAGCAAAGAAAGGCAAGCTTCAAGATGATTTCTCGCCTGGGCACGGTGGCTCCCGCCTGTAATCCTAGCACTCTGGGAGGCTGAGGCGGGAGGATCATTTGAGCTCAGGAGTTAGAGACCAGCCTGAGCAAGAGCGAGACCCCCGTCTCTACTAAAAAAAAAAAAAAAAGAAAGAAAGAAAGAAATTAGCTGGACATCTAAAAATATATATAGAAAAAATTAGCCAGGCATGGTGGTGCATGCCTGTAGTCCCAGCTACTCAAGAGGCTGAGGCAGAAGGATTGCTTGAGCCCAGGAGCTTGAGGTTGCTGTGAGCTAGGCTGACACCATGCACGCTAGCCCAGGGAACAGAGTGAGACTCTTGTCTCAAAAAAAAAAAAAAAAAGAAAGAAACAAAGATGATTTCTCTTCTGATGCTCGTTTAATTCACTTGGAACCCATCTATCCAGTTTCTTTACCTTGCTGATTTGTTTCAAATGGTCCAATATTGTTGGAATAGTAACGTCAAACCTTGCTAATTCACATGTAGGTTGAGATGGATTCGCTTCGGCTACAGCTTTCAGCTCATATCCACCTTTGTCTCAGGTTGCCCGTGTGGCTCATTTTCAAGATTAAAATCACCAGAACGGAACTTCTCAAACCATCTGCGCATTCATTAGCCACATCCTTCCCAAATACTTGGTTGATTATTTCCAGCTGTCTGCGCTGCATTGGTTCCATGATGGAACTTGTATTCGAAAATAACATGAATTTTTGACTCATCCATGGTTTCACAAAATTTGCTCTAAAAAAAATTTTCGAAAGATAATCACAAGCCAAAACGTGTGTTTGAAAGACTGAGGATGTATCTTCACAAAAAATAAGTGTCAAAGTGAAATGTTAGAGATTTGGACTATCAAACTTAGTACGCAAGGAAATAGGACATTTCATACTTAATAACCTTAATAGTACATCCTCTATGGAAAACAGTTTCATTGTTGCTCAAAAAGCTAAACATGGAATTACCCTGTGACTCAGCAATTCCACTGTCTTGTATCTACCCAAAGGAATCAAAAGCAGATATTTGTATAACAATGTTCATAGTATACCAGTTGGTATACTATTGGCTATTGTATATACAAACATTATATATTGTACATATGACATATATATAATGAACATTATATACCGGTGTCCATTATTCACAATAGCCAAAAGGCATGAACAATCCAAGTGTCCATCAATAAATAAATTGATAAACAGAAGGTAGAATATCTATACAATGCAGTATTACTCAACCATGAAAAAGAATGAAGGTCTGTTACATGCTACAACCTGGAAGAACCTTGAAAACATTATGCTAAGTGAAATAAACCAGACACGAACAAATATTGTACCCTTCCTTATATGAAATATCTAGAATAGACAAATTCATAGAGACAGAAAGTAGGTTAGAGGTGACCAGGGACTGGGGGAGGCAGGAATGGGGAGTTATTATTGAATGGTTATAGAGTTTCTGTTTGGAGTGATGAAAAAGTTTTAGAAATAGATAGTAGTGATGGTTGCACGTTGTAAACAATTAAGGCCACTGAATTGCACACTTAAAAATAGTTAAAATGGTGAACTTTATGTTATATATGCCACAGTTTTAAAAATTAATAATGTAGCCCCCCCTCGCCCTGGCACTTCCCTAAAACACCTGTCCGCATCCAGGGCAGGGGACTATAAATAAAAAATATATAAAAGTTTTAAATAAATAAATTATTAAAAAATTAATAATGTAATATAAATATGCAAAAAATAATTGACTCATACACTTTAAATGAATTGTATGGTGTGTGAATTGTATCTCAATAAAGCTGTTAAAATATGCAATTATGTAATTATAACACAAATTGTATATCTGTGCTGCTATTGATGAAAAATTGTTTCCAGTTTTTTGTTATTTTGAACAATGTTGCTATGAACATTCTCACACATGTCTCCTGGTGGACAGGTACAAGATTTTCTTTTTTTTTTTTGAGACAGAGTCTCACTCTGTTGCCCAGGCTAGAGTGAGTGCCGTGGTGTCAGCCTAGCTCACAGCAACTTCAAACTCCTGAGCTCAAGGGATCCTACTGCCTCAGCCTCCCGAGTAGCTGGGACTACAGGCATGCACCACCATGCCCGGCTAATTTTTTCTATATATATATTTTAGCTGTCCATATAATTTCTTTCTATTTTTAGTAGAGATGGGGGTCTCGCTCTTGCTCAGGCTGGTCTCGAACTCCTGAGCTCAAACGATCCGCCCACCTCGGCCTTCCGGAATGCTAGGATTACAGGCGTGAGCCACCGCGCCCGGCCAGATACAAGATCTTCAACAGAACATAAACAATATTTAGCATTGCAATTTCTACAATAGGGCATATACAGTATCTAGTATTAATTTATAGGAAATGCATGTGTATAATTTTGCAAGATAATGGCAGAGTGTTTTTCAAAGTGGTTGTACCAAATTGTACTTTCCCAGGCAGAGTGTAAGAATTCCTATCTTCACCAATAACCAGTTTTGCCAAATTTCTTAATTTTTGCCAATCTGCCATTGGATTGTCTTTTTTTATTGATACGGAGGAATTAGCTCTTTAAATATTCTAGATATTAATCTTTGGTTTGTTGTATATGTTACAAATAAAACATTCTTGGCCACCATAATTTATGTAGTTTCTGAATTCAGATAGCCAGAGTTCAAATAATGAGGGATACCTAATTTTCAGAATCTGTTTGGGTATGATTTTCATGTAAAAATTAGATGGAGTTTGGATAATAAGGGATAATTTAAACATTTTATTCAAATATTTTTGGTTCCTTAGGATACCAATATCTTGTCTTAGTTTCTAAGTTGTCTTTTCATTTTCTTTATGATTTCTTTTTGTTAGGAGATTTTTTTAAATTTTAGTGTTGTCATGCTTATTGATCTTTTCTTTTATGGGTCATCCTTTTTTTGCCTTACTGAAAGAAATACTTTCTTACTCTGAGATCACAAAGATATTTTTCTATATATTCTTCTAAAAGTTTTAAAGTTTTTACCTTCCACAATTAAGTCTTTAATCCATCTGAAATTACACTTTGTTTACAGTACAAAGTAGAGATGTGAATAACGAGTTGTCCTGATATCCTGCGCTTCAGAGACCATTCCCCAGAGATATGCAGTGCCACCTTTGTCATAGGGGAAGTGCTCGTACATTTGTGATTCTGTTTTGTGGCTGCACTATTCCTATCCATTGGTCTCGCAGCATCAATATCACCCTGTCTTAACTAATATAGCTTCATAATAATTCTTGATAGCCGGTAGGGAAATTTCCCTTTGCTTATTCTTAAGCGATATCTTAAGGTGTAGCTCACAGTAAAGGCTGTCTGTGAGTGTTTACTTTTCCATGTCAGTTTTACAATTAGCTTGTCATGTTTCTTGAAAACTCATATTGGTATATTAATTGCTATTGCATAGACTCTACAGATCAATTTGTAGAATATTGACTTTTTTTAGATAACAAATCTTCCTACCCATGAACATGGCATAGACTTTTCATTTATTTAAGATTCCTTTAATATCACAGTTAAATTTTAAAGTTAAAATTTTTTCTCTATAAAGGTCTTGTTCATCCTCTATTACATTCATTCCTTGGTTCTATTTATTCAGTTATTAAATCTATTAATATTTTAACATTAAAGCACCCTTAAATTTCTGGGATGAAGTCATCTTGTTCATGATGGATTATCTTTTGTAGGCACTGCTAGATTTAGATTAATAATATTTTAAGAGTCTTGTATCCAAGTTTGTCTTAGTCCATTTGCACTGCTCTAATAAAATACTATGGACTGGATAGTTTATAAACAACAGAAATTTATTTCTTACAGTTTAGGAGGCTGGGAAGTCCAAGGCCAAGGGGCTGGCAAATCCAGTGTCTGGTGAGGGCCTGTTTTTTGGTTCATAAATGGCACCTTCTCATTGTGTCCTCACATGGTGGAAAGGGGTGAATGAGCTTCCTTGGGCCTATTTTATAGGAGCCCTGATCCCATTCTCTGCTGTTATGCCGATCATCTTTTCAAAAGATCCCACCTTGGTATACACTGGCCTTGAGAGTTAGGATTTGGGGGCGGGGGAACAATCAGACCATAGCAATATATTTATGAGTGATGTTAGTCCATAATTTTCCGTCCTTATACCTTTCTCAACTGGTTTTGGTGTCATGGTTATACTATGACATACTTGGGATTTGGTGTATGGTTGTACTGTGGACCCCACTGGGGATTGTTCCTCCTAGTTCTGTTCTCTGAAAGAGTTTACATAAGAGTGGATTGATCTGTTCCTTGAAAGGTTGATAGAATCTTCCACCAAAATCTTCTCACACTGATTTTTTTTTTTTTTTTGGTAGTGAGATTTTTTAACACTGGTACTGATTTAATTTCTTTAATGGTATTTATTTAATGGTTATTTGGGCTTTCTATGTCTTCATGTATTGGTTTAAGCAAGTTGTTTATGGCTCTGTTTTTTAAGTCATCCTCTTTTTGAGAACTTGTTTGGAGATTCTAGCAGAGGAGTGCAACTACTCATACACCTTTGACCAAAGACTATCCTGCTATCAGGGAAGGTCTTCCTCTTTGACCAAGAGCTCAGCTTTGAGAGAGACGCATACAGAGCAATGAGGGAGGCAGGGGACGACTGCCTAGCTTGCCAGATCAGCCCAATCAACCCTGGCGATCAATGGGGTGACAGATGTTATAGCCAGATTGCCCTCACATCCGTGGGTGTCCCTTTTTAAGCCACCAGCTCAATTATGAATTTTATTTTAAAAATTTAATCTAAATTGTAAATATTTGTAGTAGGAGGGCTTCTGTGTTAGTTTAGACTGTCAGGTTGCCAGAACCAGAACTCTAGTTATGTACTTGAACTTTACTAGATACTGCCATTTAGCTCTTCCAAGTGGTTGCACCAATTCACATTGCCATCAACACTGAGAGTTCTTCTTGTTCGACAACCTCACCAGTACTTAGAATTATCCAATTTATTAATTTTTGTTAATATGATATCTATGAAATTATGGTTTTTAAGTTGAATTTCCTTGCTTACTGGTAAGGTTGAGTATCTTTTCCTAGGTTTATTGGCCATTTGAGTTTTCTCATCTGTAAATTGTTCATGCCTTTTGACCATTTTTCTAATGGGTATTTCTCTTTTAATAATTTGTGGACATTTTAATATATTCTGGATACCAATATTTTGTCAGTTATATTTGTAACAAATATCTTCTTCCATTTTTATCTTATCTATTCAAAGTTGTAAGATGTCTTTTGATGCATAGAACTTTTTAAGGTTGAAATATAGAATTTATGTGTCTTTTTTGGTATGGCTTGTATTTTTGGTATCGTGTTTAAGAAATCCTTTGCTATACCAAGGTTATAAAGATATTGTTGCAAAAGTATTAAAGTTTGCTTTCCCCAAGTATGTCTTTAATCAATCTGTAATTGATTTCAATGTATGGTATAAGGTAAGGATCAACCTTCATCTTTTTTCACATGAATCACTAATTGTTCCAGCAACATTTATTGAATATGTAATCCTATGTCTGTTATCGATTAAGTTCTCCAACATGTATGGATCTGTTTCTGGGCTTATTTTGTCCTTTGTTGCATTTGTCTATCTCAGCATCAGTACCACACTAGTTTAGTTCTCATAGATTTATTCTAAGTTTGATGGCTATGAGGATAAGTCCCCTTCCTCATTCTTCTTCAGGAATGTCTTGGCTCTTGTCAGCTCTTTATCTTTTATATGAATTTTAGGATAACCCTGTCATGTCCTTTGAAGAATCCTATAGGGATTTTGGTTGGAATTTTAATGAGTATTTATATATTCATTTGGGAAGAAAAAGATGTTTTCATTATATTGTATTTCTCATTCATAAATATGATATATCCCTGCTTTTATTTATAGTTTATTTTATGTACATCAATAAAGTTTTTTATTTTTCCATACAAGGAATGCTTCTCTTCTGTTAAACTTATTCCTGGAGATTTTTGTTGGTATCTGGAATGTCATCTTTTTCACACTCATATTTCCTGATTCATTGATATCATTGATGTTTGCATATTGATTGTGCATTTATAACTTTGATGAACTCTTAATAGTTGAACTGTTCCAGTGTAGACATTATCTGTGTTGCCTGTAAGCATTTTAGTATTGCCTACCATCTGCAAACAACAGTTTGTTGTTTCTTTTCAATCTTCATTTCCCTCTCTCCTTCTTTTTCTTATTGCATTGGCAAGGACCTCAGGAACAATGTTAAATGGAGGCAGTAATAGAAGGCTTCCTTTTCTTGCTCTTCTCCTCAAATGAAATGTTTCTACTGTTTTACCTTTAATTGTGAGGTTTGCTCTATATTGTAGGTAGATACATATAAGGGCAATTTTGAAGTTCTGGTTCAAGAAGAAAAACAAATAAAAAATTCGGTATGAGCCACAAATTGTATATATTAACTTTGATTCTTTGAATTTGGGAAAAATAGATATGAAATTCACAGGAAGCCCCGATATCTGGAAACAGCCCAGGTATCTAGGGGAACAAAACTCACCAAAGACCCTAACTATGAAGTATCAAATAAATATTAATTCAAGTTGGTGAATTTTGGGGATTAGAAGAAACTCTAGTGCAGAAAACCAAAAAGAATCATGGAGAAAATTCTGAGTATTGTGTGTATTATATTTCAGAGTATTTTTAACTGTTTTGGAGATGTTATATTATTAAGGATATTTTATGGCTAGAGAAATTAAAAATAACTGGGGATAGCTTAGAAATTAGCCCTAATAAGACAGAAGTGGGATGGCTTTCAAATCTCTCTAGATTTTTGGTGGTAAAATTTTTCCTGCACTTTTACAGACAGCTTGGCCATTTTGTAAAGTAATTAAGTGATCATCACCTAACTTCTTTCCTATTGGCTCATTTTCTCCCTTTACTTTAGGTACCTACTTTTTGGTCTTTTGGTAATCTCTGACTTTTCAAAATTATCTTCCTGGTTTCTTATTTAGGCCTGTCTTTCCCCTTTAATTCAGCATGTCTCAAACTAGAAATTCTAAAGAAAAAAGAGGTTCTATAATTAAATGAGTTTGGGAAATACACTGTTAAGCAAAATCCAATAGCTTACTTCCCTGCAGGGCTTCCAGAGCCTTCAGTTTTCTGATGTGCATTGTGAATCTCCAAAAAGGAAATATAGCTTGCAATGTTACCCCAAGTAATACAGAACGCTTTCTAATGAACACCTAATAACACCTCATGTAACCCAGTTCTTTAATCTTCAAATAGAAACTTCCAGTCCTTTAGCAATTTTTTCTTAGTGGAAAACATGTTATGTGCTGTCTCATTACTAGATTGTAAACTCTTAGGGAAGTTACCCCAAAGTTATCCAATCTTGTCTATATGTTGAGACTCAGGTTCCGCCTCTCTCCTAGGTCCTGGAATGGACACCCGAAAGTTCATGTTCGGCAGACTTGTGCTAAACAATCTCATTTAGCCTTCAAGATCTTTTTACTACACCTCAATTCAACTACTTGTGATCATGTATATTTTTTATTTCACTGAGGTAGGCAATGCTGGAGCTAAAAAGATGAGTAAGAACTAGTCTTTGGTAGATTTAATGGTAGTATCTGGGTGAGTTAAGATTTCGGGTGTCAAAGAGGAAACTGATAAGAAAAAAAGACGGATGCAGATAGTAAATTAGTGAGCCAGGAGAATGAACTGTATGCAGTCGGGCTTTCACCGCAGCCCAGGACTAAAATTGGCACCGGTGTGCAAAGAAGAGTGAAACTCAAACAACTGGAAGGTTATTTTGAGGCCACCCACCAGGCCTTAGAAGCACTATAACTTTTGGTGTAATGTTGAAAGGACTGCACCCTCCAGGCTGTTGAGATGGACCTGGAGAAGCTGTGTGTTTGATGCTATTAAATTTTTCTGTGACGTGGACTTTGAGGTCACTAGGGCGGGGGCAGAAACGTACCCTTGGCGTTAGCAGAGCTTTCAGGTCTGAGCAAGCTGGCCCCTGCTGGAGAGTCAACAGAGGGAGCAGAGCAAAGCTTTGTTTTTTTGCCGTGGCCAGGGTCCTGCCCAGGTTCCGTCTGCAAGGCGCAGGAGACCACCTGGCTCCCAGGACGCCTACGGATGGGCCTCTCTTAGCCGCCGCGGCTTCAGCGCGCCCCCGTTTCCTCGCAGGACTGGGCTTTCCTTGGACTGGCGGGCAGGGACGAGCCGCGGCAGTCGGCCGGCAGCTGCGGGAGCTCGTTCTGCTCTTCCCCTTGCGGGTGCGCGAGTGGCGCGGGCCCCCGGGGCAGGCAGGACGCGGAGAAGGGAGGCACCAGCCATGCCCGGCCCGCCGCCCCCGCGGAGCGGCCAGCCGCAGCCCCTGTGAGGAGGCAGAGGAGGCGGCGGCGGAGGAGGAGGAGGCGCCGCCCCCTTGGCGAGCTCCCCGACCTGGCGGCCTCGGCAGGACCCATGGCGGATTCCTCGCCCGCGCTGTCCCTGCGGGAAGGCGGCCCCCGCGCCCCGCGGCCCTCGGCCCACTCGCCACCGCCGCGCTCGCGCTCCGGCTCCGAGTCCGAGGAGGCCGAGCTGTCGCTGAGCCTAGCCCGCACCAAGACCCGCTCGTACGGTAGCACGGCCAGCGTGCGGGCGCCTCTGGGCGCCGGCGTCATCGAGCGCCATGTGGAGCACCGAGTCCGCGCCGGCGACACTCTCCAGGGCATCGCGCTCAAGTACGGAGTCACGGTGAGCAGGGCGCGCCGCCGCGGCCCGGGCTGCCAGCTCCAGGGCGGGGGAGGCGCTGCGGCTGGACGAGGGGGGAGGGGAGGACTTGGGGTGTCAAGAAGGCAGCCATCCGTCCCCCGGCGGCTCTGCTCCACGCGCTCGCTCAGCGCGCGCTGCGGGCGACTGCAATGGTCGCCAAAGAGGGTCCTGCAGCCAGGGGGGCGGGCCGCCAAGACTCCCTCCCCAGGTAGCCGCATCGAGTTCCCGGTGTCCTGCCCAGACTCAGACCATATCTGTCGCGTGAGGAAGGCCAGGGAGGACTAGGGCTTTCGCACCACCAGGAGCCACAGTCACCTGATTTTGCAGTCCCGAGCATGCTACAGTGTATTTACTGAAAGCAGAACTGAGGTGAATTTTATACTCTGCATAAACAAGCTCTATGATGAGTCAGGAATGGTACAGTTGTACCTACTGGATGGTTCTGGTTCTATCGATTATGCTTTATTTAGAAGTGAAATTACACCCCTGGGCTCGCTGGCAACCTTGAATGTGACACCTGTCGCTAAGCAGCAGCCAAGAACTGTGGTCTAGGTGAGCTGGGGGGCTGTGTTTATTACAAATTTATAAGTGTGTGTGTCTTGCGTGTATTTCATTACACCTTTTGGAAGAACATGGAAACCTGAGGGAAAAAATTGTTTCATTAAAATTACTTATAATTAACTCTGAGCTACGTGATGGCCTTTTTACATTTGAGTTTCGTATCAGTTTTCAATGTTCTTTCCTGAAGCACCTTAGACAGCAGTGGGAAGAAAGATGATCTTATCTATATCTTTCTCTTAAAGTGAAACTCTTTCTGGCCCTTTACCCAATGAGAGAGACTGAGTAATTTATTTTGCATATTTGAGGGGGTGTATGTTTACCTATCAGACCCTTCTATCATTTAAACGTTTTGAGAGCAGGAACGTTGCTGTGCAGTCATATACTGACATTATCATGCCCTGGAGAGCCCCATTCTGCCCTCTTGGGAGTTCTCTAAATGTGAACAGAGACCTGCAGTTCTCCATGTGCATTAATGGGGCCTGATTTGGGTCAGAGCCAGAGGAAAGTAGAGTTGGGAAATATCAGTAGCTACCCTCTGCTGAATGCCTGCTGGGTGCCAGGCATTGCATTTGTCCTGTTTCATCTTGATCTTATTTAATTTGACTTTCACAATAAGCCTAGGAGATAGGTGTAATTAATCTTTTTACAGATGAGAAGGTGGATGAGAGGTAAGGATATTTTCCAAGTGTGATTATTTATTGAGACCATCTTGAGTGAACACAGTGATAAAGCATTTGCTTTCCTCTAGATATTACTTCTGATAACCACCCTTATTTTTATCCTGGTTACCAGAGAAGGAAGGTCTTTTCTGTTTTTCATGCATCATCCCTATTAGGCTCGGGTGTCTGTACCTAGGAATCTATGATATCCATAGAAGTGTTATTTCCCGTTGTCCCTTATGGCAGACTCTGCAACCCACAGCCCTCTGTGGTTTCACTTTAGTTGCCTATAGCTCCTAGACATCTGCTGCTGAAGACTAAAACTGCAAGATTTAGTTTGCGGCTAGTTCTCAAATCTCTAAAAGACAGCTGCCTTTACTGGTGTGTGTTTCCTCCCCCCACCAGCAGTGGGTCTTTACACTGAATTACATTTAGGTTTAGGGTTGGGCACCTCTACCATAGTAAGAGGCAGCTGAGGAAGTGAGTCTGGGAAACCGAAACTATTTTGGCTGAGTTGAGAAACTATTAAATAAATACAGTTCAAACCTCAAACATGAACTTGACTGGCTGGAGTTTCCCTGGCTGTTTATCTCCACTGAGACATTAAGGCCCCTTCCCTAGCTCTGTATTCAAGATTTAGCTATTGCTTTTTCAGTGATCCCGGCTAATCCCGATTGGAGTCACACGTCTGGAGGAAACCGACCTGTTCCACGCTGCCACTGTCAACTTTTTGTTTAGAAATCCTGAAAAAACCTCCAGAGAGCAGTATAGGAACTGCAGGTGTTAAGGAGGCAGCCCAGTGGACTTTGCTGTGCGTCAACTTTTTCTTTGTCTCTGCTTCTCCCAGGCAGCTCACCTGTCCTCTCTCCTCTCCAGAGGCCACCTCACCCTCCCAGTACCCTCAGTTAGTTCCTATCCAGTTTTACTCCCAGGGTTTTCTCTTCCTCTTCCAATTAGCTGCTAAGCCAAGTTGTTGCTTAACATTTCCCCTAACAAGTGACCTTGCTGAGAAAAGGCAAAATGATCACCATTTTTAGGAGAATGAGCATTGTGAGTTAGAAGCTGAAGTATTAACATATGTAAACCTTTAGTGTTTATAACTTTAGCCCCTGCTGCTGGTGGAGGTTGTTGACCCTTGCTAGGTCAAAGGGAAGAGAACTGTAAATAGTGCCACCGGAAGCGAGAGGTATGGTGAAGTGGACTTTAGTAATTTGGGGTTTTAGTAGATTCTCATGTATTCTTTTTTTAAAAAAATAGCTTTATTGAGGTATAATTACAAAATTCACCCTGCTTAAGTGTATAATTCAATTATTTTTATTAAAGAGAGTTGAGACAGCTCTCTAAGTTGCACAACTCAATTTTAGAGAAGTTCCATCACCCTGAAAAAGGCCCTGTGTCCATCCCATTCCTCTCATTCTCTGTTCCCCACCTCAGTCCCAGGCAGCCACCAATCTACTTTCTCATTTATAGATTTGCCTTCTCTGGACTTTTCCTATAAGTGGAGTCTCCTGTACTCTTCTAAGACAGCATAGAGAAGGAAAAAGCCTTTTTCCCATGAGCACGTGGCAGTGCTGAACTATGATTGCCACCAACATCTAGAACATAACAGGAGACAGATGTGGGGGTGAATCTTGGGAGAATCATTTAATTTTTTTTCTGTAAAAATAATAATAGTCTGTTTTCTATAAAATAATAATCAAATGGGAGTTGTATGTGTATATGAAAATGTCCGTAAGCCACACAGTACTGTGAAAATGTTAGTTATCTGGAAATGTTTTTGGAAGGGCTTGTCTATTTTAAGGAATGGAGAGGAAGAAAAAGAAGTTTTGAATATTGTATTCACTGTTAGGTAGGTGAACTAGTGATGCTGGCCCAAGTGTCCTTTTTTGTTTTTTTCCTTAATAGCTACTCTTGTGAACCAAGTGTCCTTTGGGGGGAGTTCTCAGCCATGCCCAGTGGCTGCTGTTGAGATACCTTCTAGAGGGGAAGTTTTGCAAATTCCCTCCAAAGTAAATTCACCTTTATAAAAGTGTATTTACCAGGGAGTCATTTTCAGTAAGTTGTTTTTAAATTATTGATGGCACTCATTCTGCCTGCTTTTACCACAACGACCGACCTTGTGGCCATCTGTTAGCTTTCACTTTCTGTATTCAGTAATCTGTTTCTTAGTGACCAGAGAATAAATTTGTATTTCAGTGAGTCATGCTATTCAATCCTGATTAGCAGAGACTTGGAAATGAGAGCATGTGATTGATGTGGCCCGTACCCCTACTCATCCGTCTCTAAGAAACAGAGGGTAGTTCTGCATCACTTTGAAAAGGGCACCCTTTCAAGTCGCAGCATTCACAGGATCTTAGGAAATACTGAACAGAGACAGGTAGGAAAGCTGTAGAGTTTTCCAGCTCTTCCTTGGTTTGGATCATGACTTTCCTTATCTTTATGTGAGGTGAAATTCCCAGAACAGTAGATGCACCTATGGTCAGATAGAAGTATAAAACATTCCAAAGCAAAGGAAAATAACATTTCACCATTTTGGATCCTCCATGGTTTCTTGTCTGTGCTACCACGGTTACCTCCATAAATGGGCTTCCTGTGTCCACTAATGCCTCTTGTTAATCCATTTTTCCGCACAGCTGCTGGAGTGATCTTTAACTGTAATCAGATCATGTCACTCCCTTCCTTCATCCTCTACTGGCTTCTCATCACATTTAAAATAAATTCCAAATTCCTTACCTTGGCATCCAAGGCCCTGCCTGGCCTGAAGTTTGCTAATTACTCTCTATACTTCAGCCACATGGTTTTTTCCTGCTCTGGGCATTTGCTGCTGTTCTTTCTGGCTGAAATGCTTTTTTGTTTTCTTTTCTAGCTCTGTGCACGTCTGGTTTTATACCATAACTTTAATAGAAGTGACAGAGTTTAAAGCCTATGTAGTTGGCCCAAGCCATTGCTTGCGAAAAAGAACAAGTTAAGATCAAATTTATTACCTTTTGATAAAACATTTCAAAACCTTTTGTCACAGGGCAGTGACAACATATTATTTATCTGGGCTTCTTTATGTGAAATTTTCTTTATTTATTCTTACTTTAGGGGAAAATTTTTTTTTATTTTTTAGTTTTTTTGAGACAGAGTCTTGCTCTGTCGCCCAGGCTGGAGTGCAGTGGCATTATCATAGCTCACTGCAACCTCAAACTCCTGGCCTTAAGTGATCTTCCTGCCTCAGCCTCCCAAAGTGCTGGGGTTACAGGTGTAAGCCACTGCACATGGCCAAAAAAAAAATTTTAATGGGAAAAAATTCCTACCTCCTTCCTTCCAACATTTTTGGGTATTTCTTGTGTGCCATGTGTTGTTCTTAATACTCGACATGAATTAATTAATGATCGTTCATATTGTGAGGAAGGAACTATTACCATCCTTACTTTGTAGATAAGAAAACAGAGAATGATTAGAAAGTGGCAAAGTTAGGATATGAACCCAGAAAGTGTGTCCCCAGAGCCTGTTCTTTGAACTCCTACCTTATATTAAACTCTTTTACCTGTTTTCACCTTCAGACTCAAATCTTCCCTGTTCTCATATTGGTTCCCACCTTGATGGGAACAAGCTATGTCTCTATGTCCCTGGTCCCCTTGGTGCTACCATCTTGTGTGTCATCTTTGAATCCAGACCACAAGGGTCAACATATACCTGAAATGTTTACTAATGATACTGATATGAAGAAGATGCGGCCCCCGACTTCAGGAAGCTTGTGGACTGGGTAAAAGGGCAATCAATAGTCAATCAGCATGCAGTGGTAAGTGTAAGAGCTCGGGGGAGCCTTGCCCTTCACCGCCCGTGGACTCCCTGACCACACCCAGTCTCTGACTCAGTCTCCTTGTCTTTGCTCAGTATCTTTGGCCCCTTGCCTGGCTTTAGTGGCCTGTCATGCTCTGCGTTCAGAGTCCCAGCAGGATGCAGTAGCACACTCAGAGGATGAGGCCGAACCGGGTTTAATGAAGGGACGTTGACAGAGTGTGAGCAGGGTTTAGGGAACCAACAAGGGATGGTGAAGTTCCCAGAGACTAGCTATGGCAGGGAGATGTTACCCCTAGGCCTGAAGGGCCAAGGGAAGACTGGCCAGATCTGGAACCTTGGATGGGGGGTGCCTGGCAGGAACCCTGGCCACCAGTCACGGTGAGGTCGTGCTGCTGCGGTTGGAATACCAAGTATAATTCCAAGGACAAGGGGCCTAGGGTAATGCAGTTCTTATTATAAATGGTCAGCCTCCTAGGGTTTAGAGCAGGTTCAAAAAAAGTGGGGAATGGATTAGGAAGTGAAGGGAGGTTTAAAAGGAGAATAATCTGTCTTGAGTTTTCTGCAATTAATAAAAAATAGAAAAAGAAAATAAAAGGAGAAGATACAGCCTAACATACAACTTTTACTACCCATTTCTGGTTACTTCCCTGGGTTCGTCTTCTACACCTGTTCCTCTGACCTGTTATTAATTTATCTATCTATCCGTCCAAAGCACTTAGTGTGTATAAGATCTTTGTCAGACCAGGGAGGCTATAGCAATAACCAGTTCTCGCTCTGAAGGAATTCGCAGTGTACTCTTGCTGTTCCCAGCCCTGCTCAGCAATTCAGATCCTAGTGCTCCCATCTGTTTCTGTCCTCCATCATTATTCCCAGGAAACAATGACTATTAGCAATCACAGGCCCCTTCCAATAAGCATTTCAAAGGTCACTGTGTCAGCAAGGGCTCTTTCTGTTACAAGTGACAGAAAACCTAACTCAAATTGGCCTGAGCAAAAAACAAAAAGAAAAAAAAAAAAAAACCCCGAAACCCCAAGTGGAGCTTATTTGCTCCTGGAACCCAAAGGTCTGAGCTAGTCTGGCTTCAGGCTATGATCCAGAGGTCCCCATGCCCTCCTCTAAGGTAGCTTCATTATCAAGTTCCACACGGTGGCAGGATGACTGCCAGCATCTCCAGCCCACTGCTTCCAGCAGAAAAAAATAGAGAACTTTGTCCCTGACAGACCCAGCAAAACTCTCCTTGCATGTCTGAGTGGTTCTGAGACGCGACTGTGACCTATCAGGAAAGCCAGGGTGCTGTGATGCTTCAAAGGGCAGGACTGAGTCACCTCTCACCTGGAGCCAGGGGAGCGCAGTGCCGTTGGAAGCCTGTGCAGCAGGAGAGGAGCTGGCTGCTGTCTGGAAGAACTAGGGGTGCCACAGGCAGAACAAGGAATATATTTGAACTTGCTATGGACAAAGCGTTCAAGCTGTTTAACCCTTTCAGGTCTAAACCTAAACTAGAGCAGAAATACTTGGGATTTTTAGATTTTAATTTGGTCTCTAAAATGCAGCTGCCCATGTTTATGTTCTCTGTTTCTCACCTTGCCTTTTCTCCTTAAACTAGAACACAAAAGACCATCCCTTCTCTTTTCTTTAATGTAGTATCTGTTAAAGTAAAAAAGAAAGCTGTGTTTGTACTATTTGCATGGATTCAGCTTATAATAAAGCAGGAGAAATAGGGCCCATTTATATGACTGTTGGTCTTACAGGCTTTTTGAAGTAGAAATATAATTTTTTTCACTCAGAATTAATTTGGCATTAAATATTCCTCATAATGTGGTTCCATTAGTCATGTGCTTTAATCTAGGTGTTGTATGGATTTTAGAATCAGACAGAAATCTCAGTTCAAACATTTAAAGAGGTCAAATCAGTCATTTCTGTGGGCCTTGATTTCTTTATTGGAAAATGGAGAGTAGTAAGTATTATCCACTGCCAGGCACTCTTCTAACTACTTTCGTTCTCTCTCTTTCCATGTGTGTATAAATATATGTATGTATACACACACACACACACACGCACACATACATGCACACACACACGCACACAATATTTTAACATTCTCTCTCTCTCTCTATATATATATATATATCTCCTCTATGTGAGTGTGTATATAAACTCTCATTTAATCCTCACAACATCCCTGTGAAGGGTAGATGATATCTGTGTTACACATGAGGAAATAGGCTCTGTAAGTGACAAGCTCATGTTCGTACAGTCTGTGTTGGTGGAGCTGGAATTTGAAGCAGGCCTGTCAGATTCCAAAGCCTGTGTGTTTAGCTATTGTACTACACTGTCTTGGTTACAGACTTTGCAAGAAGGAGTTGTGGTGGAAATTAGATGCTACAGTGCATGTAGAGTGCCTGGCTTGGTGCAGGTTCCAGGCTTGTACAGTGGAGAAGTCTCTAGACAGATTATAGTAGGGTGTGATGAATATCGAAGTAGGCATTTCTCCAACAAACTCAGGACCAGCATAGTTTGGGTCCTGTCTGCACTGACTCGTGTTGTGGACTTAGGCATGCCACTGAACTCTCTTGAGTCTCCGTTTCCTCATTTGTAAAAAGCGCTATAAAAGAGTTTGAAGTTATAAAAACCTGTATTAAATTCTAGCTTCTTCATCTGCCAGTTGTATGATGAGTCCATGGTACATAATCTCTGTGAGCTTTGTTCTTTTTATTTGTGATGTGGATCTTCAGGTACCCACTCTACAGAGTAGAAAGAATGAGACACTGTATGTACAGTGCCCCCACCTGCTTTCTTTACCTGTCCCACATCTACCCATTCTTCAAGGCCCATCTGGAATCAACAGAATCAAATCAGAACCACCACCTTCTCTGTGAGGCCTTTCTTAATGCCTGCAGCCCTGCCTCCATCATTCTTCCAAATACTGGTACTTATGTCTCTACCACCTCCTGTATCTGTTATATACTCAGCCTTCTGTATCCACGGGTTCTGTGTCTGGGGATTCAGCCAACCTCGGAAAATTAGTTAGGCGCACAGTGGTTGTGCCTGAACATGTACAGACTTTTTTTCTTGTCCTTATTTCCTATTCAATATAGTATGACAACTGTTTATACAGCATTTACATTGTATCATGTATTATAACTCATCTAGAGGTGGTTTAAAGTGTACAGGAGGATGTGCGTAGGTGATATGCAAATGATATGCCATTTTATATAAGGAACTTGAGCGTCCTTGGATTTTGTTATCCAAGGGAGGTCCTGGAACCAATCCCCCACAGATACCCAGGGACGACTGTATTCGCCAAGCACAATTCTAGAGACATGGGAAGCATTCCATAAGTAAAATTGCAGCGATAATATTTGTTTTAAGTTATATAACAGAAATGTTAAAACAAGAATGGAATTTCCTAAATAAGTGCTAAAAATTTTACATTTTTTAATTTCAGGGATTTAAGGCCACTGACATTAAAAGCTGCCTTGTTGGGGAAATAATGTAGTGTGGGAAATTAGTCTTTCCTTTTTTGAAATTGGGAAACAGTATTTCCTGACATCTCTTGAAATAACTAGGGCTTTCTGGGGAGGTGACCACACTGGAATGAAGAATCTCAAATCGAGAGACAGTATTGCATACATTTAACTCACAAATATTTGTAGTTCTGTGTTGTATAACAGGCCCTACTCCTGGACTTGCTTATGTTAACTCTGTGTTTCCTTTTTTATATTTTAGATGGAGCAGATTAAAAGGGCCAATAAACTGTTTACCAATGATTGTATATTTCTGAAGAAAACTTTGAACATCCCAGTTATATCAGAGAAGCCTTTGTTGTTTAATGGACTTAACTCCATTGATTCTCCAGAAAATGAAACTGTTGATAGCAGTTTTTCTCATGAAGAGGAACCAGTGGTAGCTGGGGAAGACCTCCCTCCTCCCAGTCCTCAAGAATCTGATGTTCAGCCCATACAGCCTGAGGAAGTATCAGCCAGAGATTTCCTGCAGAGACTCGATTTGCAGATTAAGTTATCAACACAGGCAGCCAAGAAACTAAAAGAAGAGAGCAGGTAAAAATACCCTGGTTCTAATGTCAGAGGCTAAATAAATTACTATTAAGATGTCCTTGCTGGGCCAAATCTTTCTTTCTTTCTTCCTTTCTTCCCTCCCCTCCCCTCCCCTCCTCTCCCATTCTCTTCTCCTCTCTTCTTCTCTTCTTTGAAACAAAATCTTGCTCTGTCGCCCCGTCTGGAGTGCAGTGGCATCAGCCTAGCTCACAGCAACCACAAACTCCTGGGCTCAA
Source organism: Eulemur rufifrons (assembly GCF_041146395.1). Taxonomy (NCBI): domain Eukaryota; kingdom Metazoa; phylum Chordata; class Mammalia; order Primates; family Lemuridae; genus Eulemur; species Eulemur rufifrons. The sequence continues at coordinate 41,736,989 of NC_090984.1, forward strand.
GTGATCCTCCTGCCTCAGCCTCCCAAGTAGCTGGGACTACAGGCATGCACCACTACGCCCTGCTTTTTTTCTATTTTTAGTAAAGATGGGGTCTCACTTTTGCTCACACTGGTCTCAAACTCCTGACCTCAAACAATCCTACTGTCTTAGCCCAAATCTTTCCTTACTTTCTTTCCTTTTTTGCTTTAAAATCTATGTTTTCATTCTAGAAAGACATTTTAAATATATGAAATCTACCAGAGCTACTGCCTGCACAAGGCTTTATCTGTTGCAGTGCTTTTGTCTCTGTTATTTATTATAAAAAGTTTGCTGCTTTGCTTTAATAGCATCACTATCCAGCTAGCAATTCTGGATAGCTGCCAAGTAAAAGCATCTCATTGACACCTTCAAGGGCAGTAGTGCCCTAGGAAATACTTGTAAAATACTGATTCTTAGAAAATTTGTCAGACCTTGTCTGTTATTTGTTACTGGGTAGTCCCTACTTAAGAACTCATGTGAGCTTTTTTGTTTTTTAATTTGGTACTAGGGCTAACCTTTCTCTCTCCTAAAAAATTGGTTTCCTTCTTCCATTAAGATTTCAAGAAGGCACAACCTACTGTGTTTTTCCTTTTTTGCCTTGGCTACTGAGAAGCTTGCACCTAAAATTGATACCCAGGTTCAACTACTGTAATATTTGTTATGGTTAATATATTTGTTTCCTTCTCCTTTCCTTAGTCCTGATTTTTTATTTCTATTTTATTCATCTTGTCATTATATTTGTATACAATTTGTTAGAGGTCACTCAAATCCTTTTGAGAAAGAGGTGGAATATAAAAAACATGAACAAATATAAATATGAATATAATGTAGTCTATATTAAATATATTTAAATGTAATATAAACAAATTAGATATGATGAACAAATACCATTATTTTTTTCAATAACTGAGACACCAGTAAAATGGAGACAATAAGATATTCCTTATTGCATGAAACACCAAGCCTTAATAACTTTTTGTGTTCCGTACAACTTTGAAGGCATGCACAATATTCTAAGTTGATATACTCCCGCCCTTCTTTGGCAAGTATAAACACTGATTGATTCTGTATTTCTCTTTTTCAGAAGTGAAGAAAGTCCCTATGCAACTTCCCTCTATCACAGTTAGGTGATTCGGGGGCATGACTCAAACCTGGATTAAAATATGGTTGGACCGTGAAGGATGCGACGACTGAAGACTCGGAAGCATCCCTTCTGGAATCCCATAGTGTACATCTTAGAATCATAATTTACCTACTACAATTGCACTGAAGTGATTAGTTTCCTCTGGCTTTCTATAAATTTAAGTCTTTATTATGGCATGATGGCAAAATTGTATCCTAAAGCTCATCACTTTTGTAGGTGACGATAGTTTTTAGACTAGCTTTTGTAAATACTGGTTGACATAAAGCATCAAAGACTATTTATATATTTAAGCTAAAAACAATGGTTATCTCCTTATGAAATCCTAATTATGTGAAAAACATGGTTGCTGTTGAAGTGATGCTGAATTTGCTGTGTGTTTATAACTTAAGTGCTATAAATATATATTTCGATATGTATTACATATTCTGTATTAAAATAAAGAACCAAATTTTGTCTGCTATTTTGTAAAAATAAACTACAAAGGTCTGAATGAGGAAAATAAACTATGTTTTCAAATTTGAGTCTTCATTTTTTTTGACAAATGGGAAAATAATATTGATTTTTAAATTCTATATTTTAAGTGGTGACAGCTTCTCCGCCACTATAATGGTTTTTATTATTATAAATGCAATTTTGAAAAAAGTTTTAATCTAAAAGTAAATCATCAACAGAGTAGTGCCAGCTAGAAAATAATAATAAAAAATAAAATAAAATAAATTACAGTTGATTTGCTTTTAGATTATTAAAGCTTGGAATTTTAATTGACTTATTGTATTTCAGATATAGTCAAAACATGGAATAGAATCAAAAGAACAAATAAACAATACCATAATCTGACACATTGCTGAATTCTAATTTAGATTTCATTGCCAAGTCATTTTATAGAGTGTTTTGTAGTCACTGTACTCATTTGAATTGAGAGTTAGGTTTTTATTCACGTAATTTGTCTTGCCTTTATTATATGTATAGCTTACAGCAGTAAACTTTAAGCAATATATCATCTACATTTAAATATTTATGTGGTCTTGATTTCTATTCAACTACTAAGATAAATAAATCTTTGAACTTCTACAAAAATTCCCCATATTTACCCCTTACCAACATCCCAAAAAGAGTCTGCTATCTGTGGGGCAAAAAGGACTTTTTTTTTCCTTTTTTCTTATTTTTTAGAGATGGGGTCTTACTGTATGCCCAGACTGGATTTGAACTCCTGAGCTCAAGTGCTCCTCCCACTTCAGACTCCCACGCCACTGTGCCTGGCTTCCCTCTTCCTGTTCTCCCTTTTTTCCTCTTTTCTCCTTCTCTTCTCTTCCTTCCTCTTCTTCCTCCCTGTCTTGTTTTTCCAGGTCTTCCATTAAGCAGGAAACAAGTGCCCTTAGGTGTTAATATAGCAGAGCTTGCAGAACCAGAACTGCACACACCCAATCCTTGAGACTAACCAACAGGCAGTAGATGTCTGTGTCTTGCTGATTTTCCTGTTTGTTCATAACATATATAATCTCTTGAGTTTTTTTTTTCTCATGTTATTATAGCATCTTTGCAATAGGGTGCTCTCTTGATCATGCTTTGCTGTTTTCTTGTATGCACTACTACCTGAACTGTAGGGAGTTAGTTGGAAGAGGAGAAAACTAAAAGAAAAAAATAAATAAAGGAAGAAAATTAGTTATGTATTTAAGGCTCAAGCAAGCCTCTGCAGAGGCCTAGGAACTTTTAAAAATGTAGAGTTATCATGCTGTTTGCCATAAAATGATTGGAAATTTGAGAGTAATCCAGAAGATATAAATCCAAAGACACTATCCAAAAGATGTAACATAAGCTCAAATCTGAAATTACGACATCTCAATTTTTTTTTTTTTTTTTTTTTTTTTGAGACACAGTCTCGCTCTGTCCCCTGGGCTAGAGTGCCATGGTGTCAGCTTAGCTCACAGCAACCTCAAACTCTCCTGGGCTCAAGCAATCCTCCTGCCTCAGCCTCCCAAGTAGCTGGGACTACAGGCATGTGCCACCATGCCTGGCTAGTTTTTTTTTTTTTTTTTTTCCATTTTAGTTGCCTGGCTAATTTCTGGCTAATTTCTTTCTATTTTTAGTAAAGACGGGGTCCTGCTTTTGCTGAGGCTGGTCTCAAACTCCTGATCTCAAGCAATCCTCCCACCTCAGCCTCACTGACTACTAGGACCATAGGTGTGAGCCACCACACCTGGCTCTCAAAAATTTTTTTCTGAGTGGTTTATTTTTGCCTAAGGTCTCTCAGCAATTTCTAGCCAAAACATCATTCATCTTCAAGGTACTATTGACTTTGAATTCTTTGTGGCCACAGCTGAACTGTACCGGACAAGAGTACTTCAGTCTCTACCTTGTGCAGAGAATCACTGTGGAGGGGGCTGAGAAACAAAAAACCTGGGTTCCAGTCCCAGCTTTACCACTTCCTGACCACATGAGCTTAAACATATCCTGTGCTCTTGTTCCCTTTGTGAACTAGTTTCTAAAACAGAACTGATCATCTTCCTTTCATCTTGGTCATCGATAGGAGCTAATGAATGCCAATGTCCTTTGAAAGCAAGTAAACTCTCCAAATAAATTTCTTATTTTTAAAAATATTGCATAAATATTTAGATACATTATAGAAAAGTGAACCAATAAAAAGCTTTAGTCAGAGTCAGTTTATTGTCTGATGGAGAAGCAGCCTGTTTGGACATGGCTGAAGTAGAGTTAGTCATGTTATCAAAAATGACTCATTAAAACAATCTGACTCACTGTGCTTTGGCAAGTGTTATTTGGGAGAAGGTGTTTTTAGTTCCTTCTCCCCACTCACCAATGGGCACTGGCTTCTCTAGAACATATTGAGTTTAGTTTGGTGTATGTCAGGCTTTGGTTTTTGTTTGTTTTTGCAACTCTTTGGAGAGGACAGAAAAGAGAAGCAGCAGTCCCCGACCTGTGAAAAACAACAGCCCTGTGAGTTCCCTGGTCCTTACCAAAGGTGCCGTAGCCTGGAAGGGCATGAAAGACAGCAGTGTAGGTACAGAAGGCTGTTTGAAGTAGTGACAGCTAAGACACAGAGCATTGTGTTATTTTTACTATTTTAAGCAAATATATAGAAAAATATTTATGTAATTAATTTACACTGAATAATCCATTTTCAAAGCATTCTTTGGTGTGGGAACATTGACCGTTAACATTTCAAGAGGACCTCAGGCCACTGTGTGGTTGTTTCCAGGGCCGAGTTTGTGGTGGTGGCTGAGGAAGAGGAGTTGAAGGGACTTGCAGGGACTTGAAGTTCATTAACCTCTTCCTCCAGGGAAGCTCCTTTATCCACTTTGGTTCACAGGGAAAGAAATGATTTTTATCTCTATTTCTACCCTACTGCCCGGCCCTTTGCTCTCTGTCGAGACACCTTGACTTGGGTCAAATCCAGTTTAGATAACGGAGATCCGGCATACATTTTTACCTTGCTTTATGTAGTGTTTATGACCTCACTTGTCTTCTTGGAGAGTATAAATACCCTGTTTATGAGTAAACTCAATCTCTGAAAACTCACTAGTAGGAAATGTTAAGAGCAAGAGGAAGTTGTTAATAAACCCAACACATCCTATGCCTATTTTTTAGGTCCCTTTTTGTGCCACTGGGCCTCATAAAGAGCTAGCTAAAAAGAACAGCCAAAAAAGCAGATGGTCCTGCTCATGCTATGAGGCTTTGCGTAAATGGGAATTTATTTCAACTCCCCAAAGGGATCTGCTAGTGGAAACATCTTGTTACAGCCATATTCTACAGGGTGCTTCAGGGAGTGTGTGCGCGCGTGTGTGTGTGTGTGTGTGTGTGTGTGTGTTAGAGAGAGAGAGAGAGAGAGAAAGAGAGATAGTGGAAAGAAGGTTTAGTTTTAAGTTCAGTCCAGTGGAGGCTTTTCCAAAGCAACATATCTGATTATAAAATGTACATCTATGAGGAAATAAGGATTCTATATACAAAATCTCAGCTTGCATACAACTTTACTTTTCAGATAGTTTGTACGGCAAGAAGGCTATGTTTTAACCACTTCTAAAAGGTTAACTACTGTAAATTCAGCACTTTCTACTGATCCTTGGGTCAAAAAAACTTTAATCACAGAATTAGAAGTGTTTTAAGCTATATTATGTTTTCTCAAACAGCCGAAAGACTCCTGGATCTGTTGCCGTTTTTACAGGCTGCTGTAAATTCGCTTGATGGCCTTGGCTTCTTCCTTATCAAGAATGCCTTTCTCCACATACGCATCGGCTTGTTGGTTGATGAAGTCCCTCATCTTTGAAAGGTCATAATCTGGAAAATATTATTAGAATGTCAGGAGCAAAGATGAGGAAAGACCAGTCCCGTTACGGTGATTATCATTAACTGAGAGGCATTTTGTACGATAACACAATTACCATTCCTCGCCTTTCACATTGGAAAACCTTTTAATTCTTGGCATCTGCACTTTACAGTTTGGAATGATGTTTATGTGTATTATATTATCTCATCTGCTCTTCATCACAACCCTGTGAGGTATTCAGGTGGGGAGTACCATCCATTTGACCAAAGAGGGAATCGGCTCATGATCAGGACTTTGCAAACTTTAACGTTTATACCAGTCACCTGGGGTTCTTGGGAAGTTGCAGATTCGTATTCGGTAGGTCTGGGGTGGGGGCCGGGTTTTGCATTTTAAGCTCTCAGGAGATGCCAATGCTGATGGTCCGGGAACCACCCTTGGGGTAGCAAGATCCTAAAGCTTAAGTGCCTTGTTCACATAGGTAGTAAAAGTTATTATCAAAACCAGGTGTTCTGACTTCTCGATCTTGTCAACACCAGGTTAAGTACCTGTGGATGTGACAACCCACATTTTTTTTTTCCAAATTAAGAATTACCTTGATTACTTCATGTTGTTTGAATGGTATGCATAGAGCAAAAAGCCAGCTGTAACCTTTTAATGGCTTCTCTGTCCCACTTAAACAAAATCTATTTAAATCATCAAACTACCACCCAAAGTAAAGAGGCTGCCTCTGGCATCTTTCTGAAGGCTTAAAAAAACTCCACATCTTCGTTTGATTCTTTAAGTACTATATGATTATAATTGTAAAAGACCAGAACGGAGCCCTGCCTCAGTCTGTAAAGGGGAGAGAAAGGAGGGACAGTGGATATAAGAGCGCAGAGGGATTCGCAGGCACCATTAGCCAGCCTCAGTGTAATCCGAACCTGGGTCGCTTGGGTATTTTTAAGTCCTTACATAAAAGGAAAACAAAGCATGAAGGACTCTCCACAAGCACTAAGTGTTTACCATGTCAAGGTGAGCGAGGCTTAGAGAGAGCTCGTCCCCCTCGGCCAGCAGGCACTTGCTCCCCATTAGGGCACGGCCATGAGGACTTAGAGAGAACTCCCAGCATTGGGCACTTGACAACCATCATCTTATTTATGCCTTACAAAACCCCACGAGGTATTGTGACATTATGTTGGGGCACTTTAGGTCTCAGGTAACAGAATCTCTCTCTTTGACCTTCTCCTGCCCTCCTTTCACCTGCCCAAGGCAGGATCTCATCTGAGTGTGGGTCTGTGGGTCATAAGGGCCTCATCTCAGAAAGGGTCCTGCCCCACAGCCTGGAGGAAGGAATGCTACACAGAGTGCGAGAAGAATCTGAACGGACAGGGCTTGGCGGGTTTGTCCAATCACATTTCTATGGTTATCAATTGTGCCTTTTCAATGAAGTCTCCATAAATGGCCCCAGAGGACAGGGTAAGGGAGCTTCCGGATAGCTGGACACGTGGAGCTGCCAGGGAGGCGACTGAGAACTCATCCATGTGCCGGGAGGGTGGAGCGCCCACCCCAACTCCACAGGGGTAGAAGCTCCCGTGCTCGGGACCCTTCCAGAGCTTGTCCTACATATCTCTTCACCTGGCTGTTTGTTTTCATCCTTTAAAATATCCTTTGTAATAAACTGGTGAATGTAAACTGACCTCTGTGAGCTGCTCTAGCAAATTAATCAAACTCAAGGAAGGGGTCATGGGAACCCCAACTGGAAGCTGGTCGGTCTGACATTCTGGAGGCTCAGATTCGAGACTGGTATGAACAAAGGGGTGGTTTTGTGGGACTGAGCCCTCAACCTGTGGTTTCTGAGGCTGCCTCCAGGTAGACAGTGTCAGAATTGCACTGAAATTGGAGAACACCCAGCTGGTGTCTGCTACCGAATCAATGGCTTGCTTGGTGTGTGGGGAGAAGCCCTCCCACATTTGGTCACTGAAGTCCTCTGCGTCGAGTGTTATTTTTTCCACACCCCCAGGTAAGCATTAGTATCCCCATTTCAGAGACAAAAAAAAGGACAGAGGGGGTAAGTCACTTGCCCAGGTCTGTCTGTAGTCCCTCCTTGCCCATTCTACGGCCTTGCAGTACTGAATGTTAACACTGGCTCTTCAGAAGTGGTTGCAGTGTCAATCAATTCTGGGACAAATAATGGGACAAAGGGCAAATTCCCAAGGATAGATGTGGAGAGGTACAGTGATTTGAATGGACAATCAGGCAAATATTTTGCTTTCTTTTGGAAAGGAAAAACTGTATCTTTATGACATGGGCGTTACTCTGTGCAGTGGGAAAATCTCTCAAGAGATAAGGGCTGGGATTCATTTTCTTAAAAGCACACTTTTTTGTAAAGGCTGCATAAAGATCTTATCATCCTCACTATCACATCACACGGACCTCCCTTTCCTGGGTTTGGGAAGGGGATTCAGGCCACCCAGGACCCTGACAAACGAAGGTTATTAGCAGCAGTAAAGAAAGGTCAGAATGAATAGTCTTCCTGTTCCTACAGCTGCAGCTACTGAGCGGCCCCACGACCTCGATCCCCACAGGCTTTGAGAGATGACCCAGAGTCCAGCAGAGCACGTATGAGGGCAGTGGGGAAAGAGCACCCTGGAATAATCTGGGGAGAAAAAATTCTGACGCCAGAGCCCTGTCCCCAGATTTTCTGATTTAGTGGTGCCGGAGTGCAACCTGGGCAGCGGGATATTTAGACGCTCTGCAGGTGATGTGGGTGCACTGTATTGGGAACCATTACTCATCTCATTTGAAAGCATCACTCTGCAGCTGCTCTGGCCAGACACCTGGGAATCATGCCAGACTCCTCCCTCTCCACGGAGCTCTAGAGTCCCTCCCTTCCTCTTTATGTGCTCTGCCTTGCCTTAGTCTAAGCCCCACCATTTCTGCTCCAGATCTTTGCCTCCTTATCTTTCTCCTGCCTTCTGGGGGTTTCTCTTTTCAATCTGTAGTCCCACTGCTGCCAGATGGATTTCTCAGTTCTTAACCTAATTAGGCCCCAAATTAGGCTCCCCTGGCTATAACCAACCTCCTTTGCAGGGTGCACAAGGATCTCCTGGTGTGGCCACTGCCCACTTCCCAGCCCTGTTGGCTGCTCCTCCCCGCAGACACCCAGTTTTTTTGCAGAAACGAATGGCTCTGGTTCCCAGAACCACCCCTCTCTTTTGAGCCTTCACGGGTACCCAGTGTTCCCTCTGCCTTCATCTCTCCTCACTGGGCACATTCCTCCTTACCTTTTCCAGCTAAGGCCTTCCTGTGGCCCTTTCTCCCAACTCTCTCTGTCCTAGTAAGAAGATCCACCCCGTCCTCTTGCCTCTTTGGCACCACTGCACCTATACCCATGACAGCGCTGAGCAGGGCCAGCCAGAGCTCTGCTGACGCTGTGAGCGTCTTGGGCGGGCCGCACCTATCATCCCTCGCATCTCTGACGCTCACAACAGGATTTGGTTCGGGGTTTTGTCTTACGTAAGTGAGCGACTGCTTTTGTGATTGCAGGGTACATTTAACATGTGCTCAGAAAATGTCACTGTTTAAAATATTCCAAGAAAACGGGGGTAGATAAAACAAGACTGACAAAATGTCGATAATTATTGAAATGGGTAATGGACACATGGGGATTCATTATACTATTCACTCTACTTTTGCTTGACATTTTGCATAATAAAATGTAGACAGAAAAAAATGCCTTTGCTTGAAAGGCTGATTTGAATAATGAGAGAAATGGTGGTTCTGTTCCCCTCTGCGTCCGAGAGGTGACTGGGGTCTTTTTGGGCTCCGAGGGGAGACTTTAGAACAGTCAATTTGATTGCGGGAATCTTTATATAACAAGAGCCCCCGACAAATGGTGAAGTTTGCAGTGTACAACTGCAGTAAGTCCCTACCTTCTTTATTTCCCTTTTTGTCATGTTTCTTCAGCCATTCAATATTCTTCCTGATGGCTTCCAAATAGGCTTCTGTTTTTCCTGGAAAAGGCAAGAGAACCATATCAAACACTCATAAAATAGCACTGCATCTCTTTCTAAAGACCACATTTATGTTCAAAACCACAAATACTGGACTTATGGAGCAGTTGCAAGGTGGTGTCCCTAACTGGGTAATGTGCATATTTGAATGTATATGTGTGTGTGTGGGGGGGGGGGGTTGTATGTGTCAAGGAGCATTATCCACACACACAAATAAATACAGTTCGATGTCCTGGCAGAGAAGAGTTTTGATTCAGTTTACTAGATAGGTGGGTCCCTACAATTCTCAGATTGGTTCATTTCTGGTTAGGGATGGTTATTCCAAACCAAGGCGCGTTATCAGGTCAAGGACTGAACCAGAATGGAAGACATTTAAAGGACCCCATCGCTTCAGTTAAAAATCCAAATGTGTGGCTTTGTGTAAGCAGTTCTATAAGTTTTCTGCCCAATCCTAGGAGGGGATGTGTAAAAACTCAGATCAAGAGGTGATCAGGCCCTCACTTCAAGGTTTGGATGGTGAACCTTGGAACTGGTTTACTCCCCTGGATGTAAAACTCTCCAATGGGCCTCAAGCATGGCTTGGGAATACCCGGCATCACGGAAGCACCTACTCTATGATGTTTTTTATCTGCATGGTTGTCTGTAAGTGGAGATTATCATCAACTTAGAGATGAGGAATCAGAGAGGCTAAGTGACTTGGCTAAGGTCACACAGGAAATAATAGCTGGAATTTGGACTCTGGTCTGCTTAGTTTCTGTTACCTACATTATTTGAAAGATAAGGCCCCGTCTTCAGACACGGACACTAATGCCTTGTTCTTTATCAAAGAAATCAAACATCCCCTTAACCGGGTGAATCCTTAAGGCTCAGAGTGTCAGTACCAAGAGACGTGGTCTAGGGAGTACAAGCTGGCTTTTAAAAAGAGGCTTGCAAAGTCCAGAGCCTCTGCAGAAGCAATGGCTGCAAAGCTCAGTGTGGTGACAACCCAGGCTGAGCCCCCTCTTGAGCCCTGTTACCTGCAGTCTACTGCGCACGCTTCTTGGTTGGGCTGCCTCTACCGTGTGCTTGTTACGTGCCAGGGACTGCACTTTGTGCTCCAAAATGTGTTAGCTCTTTTATTCTTCACAACAACCTTTAGAGGCATTCCTAATATTATTCCCATTTTACAGGTCAAGAAACTGAAGCACAGAGAAAGTAATATGCTGAAGATCACATAGTAGAGCCAGGCTTGAACCCAGCTGCATCTGACTACTGTCCATGTACAATAACACTGCTCTAACAGCTGTCGATGTTCCAATTTCCATCATTGCATTTACCTTCCTGTGCATCTTTTTCCTAATCTTGAAGCCCACTCTTAGCTCACCACCAAAGGGCTCCATGGTATCTGGTCCCTAAAGAAGCACAGAGACTCTCCTAAGCAGAAAGGTATAAATGGATGACAGAAGAGATTCACAATGTTTATCCCTTATTCATTCCAATATTCTGGGTGGAAACAGCCTTGATTTCAGTGGCTTGTTTTCAAGAATGTCAGAGCATGTGAAGAACAATATCCCCTGGGTGATGTTATGATATAACATTACAGCACAATCAGTACAGAGATTTTCATTGTCTATTGCCTGTTGAGGAGAAGATTAACCAGATTTGGTGATATAAAAACAGTGTTTTCTGTTTAAAATTAATTCATTTAGATAAGGCATTTTTAACATGCATTGTGGATGGGGGAGGTGGGAGGGGGAGGTGGGGATGTGTAAATTCACACCTAGTGGGTGCGGTGCATACTGTCTGGGGGGTGGGCACAATGTAGCTTTGACTCAGCAGTGCAAACGCAATTTATGTGATCATAGCGTTTGTGCCCCTGTAATATTCTGAAATAAAAAATAAAGTCAAATTGCATTAACCTTTATAAAAAAGATAAGGCATTTTGAACAAGGAAAGAAATCTTAGTGTAGACTCTTTCTATATAATACAACTGCATTGTTTTTAAAGAGCTTAAAGCAAATTAGTGATCCTCATGGGGTTTGCTTTAATGAATAGATAATGATTTGTCATTAGCACATTAGGTAGTTAGGGCTTCTGATACTTTTGAGTATGTCTGAAAATAGTCTCGTTTAAATAATTTTAAGCATTTTTTCCACTATCTCATCCATGATATTGTGTCACAACGTGATGAGCTTACTTGAGAAAAGCAAAAATACAGCTTAGTCTCTGTTAAAATATTGCATTAAAAATTCTGAATTAAGACATTAAAAAAAATTATGAGGTTTTTATCATAGTGTAGCAGACATTCCCCACTGTCTTGCCTCCCTCTCTCCAGATATGCTAATGATGGACATGCTCAACGGATGGTGGATAAAATGGGTAGATCAGTGCATCAGCTTCCTTGTTCCTCAGGCGTGTTCTACCTTCAGTTCCCCAGAGGTCTTCAGTGGCATTGAGCTGAATTGCCCACAGCGGAAGGCTGCTCATTAACACAACTTATATTGGCTTCTTTCCTTTCCCTGTCTCATGTACCTACCCCGCAGTGGTGCTGCCTGGGGTCACCTCCCAATTAAACTCCTATAAATCCTTCTCTTAGGGTCTGCTTTGGAGGGAACTTGACATAAGCCAATTGGAAATAGAGGTCTCATCATTACCTTGTTAGGTTGCTTTGTGCTAAGGAACGAATTACCTATAAAAATGGTGTGGGATTTTAAAAATATGAAATGTATGAAACGCAAATGTATTCACTATATTGACATTATCAACCCACAACAAAGAATGAGTTTACTACAGCTTAGAGAAAACTAGACTACAGGCCATTAAGAGACTAGTACCTTATGGGTCATAACACATGTGATAAGGACAGTCTCTCTGATTTTAAACGGAACACCCCATCACCCTCATCCTCCTTTTATGCTTTATTTTTATCCGAAAGAAGGTGATTCCTTATCACCTTCTACTATATTATATAATTTGTTTATTAAGTTTATTGTCTTTCTCCTTTAGAAATATCTTGTTTGCTGATGTACCCTCATGCCTAGAACTAGGACTGACACATAGTAGGCCCTCAATAAATACTTTTTGAATGAGTAAATGGATGAAGGCTTCCTATATAGAAGTCAAATTGAAATTAGAAGTATGATCAGTGAGCATGGAATCCAAAGTAGGGAAATCTATGCCATTTATCTCTTTTTTTTTTTCAATGAAAATGAATTGTTTATTGGAAAGACTTGAAATTTAATGGATTCTGAATCTAAATGATATGTATATGAGAAATAATTTAAAACATAGATGTGGTAGACATACTATATCCACATGTCATTTATTCTTCACAGAACTCTATGAAATAAGTATCATTGTTCCTATTGTCTTTTTCTTTCCTTTCCTTTCCTTTTTTTTCTTTTTGCCTCATCCCTGGTGGCAGGTAAACATTGTTCCTATTTTACTTATGAAGAAACTAAGACTCAGAGAGGTTAAGTGATACATTCAAGGGGACACAGCCAAGTAAGGGTCAGAGCCTGGTTTTGAACCAGAGTGAATCTGGAGCCCCTAGTGACTGGAGCTGGGTCAAATTCACCTTTTAGACTAGAGGAATTTAGTGTCTGTTGTTATCAAACTGGCAAACAAGGCAGTGCTTGTTAACCTTCGCTGCACATTAAAATCACTTAGCCAAATTTTAAAAAGTCCAATGTCCAAGTCACTCCTCAGACCAATTAAATCAGAATCTGGGGATAGGGACCGAGCATCAGTATTTTTTAATGATCCCGAGGTGATTCCCATGTGCAGCAAAGTTTGGGAACAACTGCCACCAGTATTGAGACCTCCACGTAGCTACAGCAGCACTGGTGACAATGGGAATAACAGCAGGTGTTCCTCTGTGCTTGGAGAGAAGCAGCTTGTTCCTATTTACTTTTCTCTAGAGCTGTAAAGCTAATCTTTTATTTACACGTGTGCACTGAAAACCTATGAGTCTACTTTGGAAAGCTGGACTATTTTTTCCCTAATTTATTTCAGCTTCCTTTGGAAAAAAATAGCTCATGGCTGAAGTAATAGAGCACAAAAGCCTTAAAACATATGCCGAAGCAGATGGGAAGACAGCCAGAGTCAAGACGCAGCCCTGCTTTTCTGGCTGTTCTGCTTTTCTACGCTGCAAGGGAAATATCTTTTTTTATACATAAATTTGTCCTGACCCTAATAGGTTGTTCTGACCACTCTCCTCCTACTCCCCTGCAACAAAAGTGTACAAATCAATAGGATTAACCTATTGCATACTGGATATACTAAAGATATTAAGTATTCTAAGAATATTTATAAAATTAAGTTTGATATAATGCTTAGAATTATTGTCAAGGCTACATGATTACAGTTTTGAACTGCAGAAAGCAAAGCAACTGATACTGGCATTGTGGACACCAATATGGGCCACAGAGCCATTCAAGAATTTCTGTATAACGATGCCATTTCACATGCCTCTAAGATGCAGCATGGAATACTGGAATAGCACCGGATTGAGAGTCAGGGGACATGGGTTCAAGGCCCAGCTTTGTCACTCTTTGGCCATGAGATCTTGAACAAGTTACTTCTTCTCGGCCTTGTTTTGCTGATTTATAAATTAAGGGGTGAATTCTAAAAAAGAAATTCATGGTTTGCACATATGGGAAGAAATTCTCCCTTGCTATTCTTGAAAAACCTATGTCTTCCATGCCTGTGCTTAGCTTCCAGCCCACTTGCTGACTCCCAGGGGAGAAGACTGAACTCACTATTTATGGACATTTCCAAGAATGCTTTGGGACTTGAATGGAAGCATAAATTTTCTTCTCTTATGTTGCTTAAAAAATAAGAGCATCCACATGAGTTAGGTAATTTATTATCAATGTCTTAATGAAACAGGCTAACTTTTCTGGCTCCTATAAAACAAAAATAGGAGACTGATAGGATATTTAGGTGAAAGTTATCTTACAGATCTCCTTTTTCAACCTAACTTTATTATCTAGCCACAAACTTGACAAATGAGTCAATTTTCTGGCATTGGAATAAGTTTATGGGTGTTATAATGTTTATTTCATCCCTTGGACAATTTTAAAAAAAGACTTTCAGTGACTCACAGAACAGACGTGAATGAGTAAACATCCAACTGGCAAAAAGAGCCACACTTAGATAATGGAATAGTTTTTCAGCAGGGATAGGATGATTAAAAAGAAAAACAATAAAAAAAAATAATGGAATAGTTTTAGTTTTATTGGGTCTCTAGAGAGCAATTTACTTGAAAAATTAAACAAACTTATAGATTTGGTTGGAATTAGAACAAATTGTATTTTATTGGCATGTCTCTAAATTTAGGAATAATTATGGAATCATTCAAATAAATGCACCAATTAGAAATCAACATTTTAAAATATTATTCTTAATGTGAATCCCTATAGAAAGCAATAATTTAAATAGTCTAAACTATATTCAAAGGTGAATTCAAAAGTGTCATTTTACATCACTGGTAATGAAATTGTTTTTTTTATGTTAAGCCTGAAATGAGATGCATGTAGACATACTTTGTAAATTGAACATAGGGTAATGTTATTATTATTGTTTTTACTATTGTTCCTATTTACATTCCTTACAGGACCCAGCACATGCTAGGCATGTTTAATAAATATTTGCTGTAATTAGATGAGGCCATCATCTCCCACTGCAAGATCAAAATGAACTATCAACAGATATGTCTGCCAATGGGTCCTGCTTATAATTATTTCCTTAAATGGTTTTAGCTGGGCCATTTCCTCATCCCTTGTTCTACTCTGTAATGTCCTCCAACTTTCTCTCCTGGAGGGATCACATTCTACACACGCCTGGCTCATCAGTAAGTGGGATGTGCCTGCACATATGTGACCTGTGTTGTCCTTGGCTACACGGGAGTTAAGAACTACTCTCAGTCATTTCAAAGCTTGCTCAAGTCCTCAAAGGCAGGCATGGGTTCTTCTATTCCGTCTGCTGCTGCTTCCTGAGCACGGTGCCAGACATGCCATTGAAATAAATGTTTATCACTGAATAATGTCCCAGGAAACCCAGTCAACCCTGTCTTGGCCAGGTGCGGTGGCTCATGCCTATAATCCTAGCACTTTGGGAGGCTGAGGTGGGAGGATCATTTGAGGCCAGGAGTTTGAGACCAGCCTGGGCAACAGAGTAAGACCCCATCTCTACAAAAATCAGCTGGGCATGGTGGCATGCACCTGTAGTCCCAGCTACTTGGGAGGCTGAGGTGGGAGGATCCCTTGAGCCCAGGAGTTCCAGGTTGCAGTGGGCTAAGATCCATGCCACTGCTCTCCAGCCTGGGTGACAAAGTGAGATCCTGTCTCAAAAACGAAACAAAACAAAACAAACAACCCCACAACCCTGCCTTCACCCACATGGATGCTTTAATTTTTCTACCTAGAGAAAATAGGTGTTTCCTCACTGAGTTTTATAATAACAGTGTCCTTGAAAAAAGTGCAATAAAGCAACTGTGAATACAAAGATCTATGTCTTAGTATGCCCTTTTGGGGATTAATTTATTTTTTTCCAGAAATGTCAGTCCTTGGCTTAAGCTCAGTTTGTTTTTTTCCTAAACTGTATTAGAATCAGTTGTCCTTATCCCAGAGTAATGGAGTCAGGGGTAATATGAATAAATTACATCTCTAAATACCTGGCGGGGGGCAGGGGATTAGTTTTAACCCCAAATTCCTACCCTCTTCCGTATGTTTCAGGAGATCCATCACAAAGAATAACACTAACTGGATAGAGTTTTACTATTCTCTCTCCCCATTACTATCTGACGGAAATCCTAACGAAAAGAGAAATCCACCCTTAGTCTCCAAACACTCACATCCTAAACAGGCAATAGAGGGGTTACCGAGAATTACCTCCTTCATATTCCATTTTTTACATAATGTTTTTTAAAAGAAACAAAGAGACCTGTTAGCACCCATTCCTAGAGATCTTTGCACAGCTATGCAACAATATAACGTGTTGTTTTAAGCACTGAGTATGCTGCCCCAGCAAGTCAAAGGACCTGGCGCATGGCTTGCTGCGTTCTGGGGAAACACCATCCTTACATGTGGGCTGCTCCCAGAGGGGATGCTTGAGGCATGCTGGGTTTCTGTTGCAGTGAGCTGTTGTGTTCTGTGCTGCCAGTTCCTGGTTCTCTGTCTCAGGCCACAGGCCACTCTTTGCCTGGTTAACTATTTTTAAAAAGCTTATCACTCATCCTACACTTCACATTCATTAGGATAAAACAAAACAAAAAAAATTCCACAAATAAGAAGTGTTGGCAAGAACATGGAGAAACTGGAACATTTGTGCACCACTGGTAGAAATTTAAAATCGTGTAGCTGCTATAGAAAACAGCATGGTGGTTCCTCAAAAAATTAAAAATAGAATTACCAAATGCTCCAGTAATTCTACTTCTGGATCTATACACAAAAGAATTGAAAGCAGGATATCAGAGAGATTTATATACCCATATTCATAGCAGCATTATCTACAATCACCAAAATGTGGAAACAACCCAAGTGTCCATAGACAAATGAATGGATAAACAAAATATGGTATATACATACAATGGAGTATTATTCAGCCTTAGAAAGGAAGGAAATTCTGACACTTGCTACAACATGGATGAACATTAAGGACATTATGCTAAGTGAAATAAGCCAGTCACAAAGGACAAATATGATACTATACAATTCCACTTATGTGAGGTCCCTAGGGTAGTCAAATCCATAGAGACAGAAAGTAGAATGGTGACTGCCAAGAACTGGGGGGAAGAGGAATAGAAAATGATAATGGGTAAAGAGTTTCAGTTTTTTTATTTTTGTGGGGGTGGGGAGACAGGGTCTTGCTTTGTCACCCAGGCTGGAGTACAGTGACATGATCATAGCTCACTGCAGCCTCCAACTTCTAGGCTCAAGGGATCCTCTTCCCGCAGCCTCCAGAGTAGCTGGGACTACAGGTACACGGTACCACACCCAGCTAATTTTTCTATTTTTTATAAGAGACAAGGTCTCACTGTTGCCCAAGCTGGTCTCAAACTTCTGGGCTCAAGCGATCCTCCCGCTTCAGCCTCTCAGAGTGCTAGGATTACAGGCATGAACGATGGTGCCCAGCCCAGAGTTTCAGTTTTTCAAGATGAAAAGAGTTCTAGAGTTGGATGGTGGTGATGGTAACACAACAATGTGAAGGTACTTAGTGCACCTAAACAGTACATTTAAAAATAGTTAAGACGGCAAATCTTATGTTATGTGTATTTTACCACAACTTCAAAAAGAAGACATTAAAAAAACAGTTCACCATCCATTCAGGGTAAACCTACGGTTGGGTGGAACTATCAAAACAGCATGATGGGTCTACAGGGTCCCCAAACATGGTACATATGTCACCAGTTCTACCTTCCCTTGCTCATGACAAGCATTATTAATTGATCATTCCAATACTCTTTCCTCCTGAGTCCAGATACAACATCATAACCTTTCTCAACATAGGCTACTGCCAAACAATTGGAGTTGATACATCAGCTATGCCAATGTAGGAGAAAATTGTGATGGTCTATGAAATCCATGCTAGAGAAAAATCCAAACAATAAAAACTTCACAGAATAGGCAAAATCAACATGGACTTGATATATTAAGGAAAAAATTCTTTTTTAGCCCTATCTCAAAAAAGTTCCAATAGCTAACATTGAAGCAGTGTCTGTCACCGCTATCGCACTCACTTGAACCCAGGTTCCGACCTAATTATATAAGTATTTTCTAAGAAAAAGAACCAGAACTTCTTGAGGGGGAATTGATTTCAAGTCTTGGGGAAAGGAAAATTCAGAGTGGGTCTAGAATATCCTGTTTTTGCCAGAAAGGAAAGATTATGTGTTAAAAGGACAAAAGGGAAACTTAGGGAGCTCCTACTGCCCAAGCTATGCCAATTTAAACATAAAATCATCATCCTCATCAACTGCAACAACTTAAACAAATGGAAAAAGTTAATGTAAAGTATTAACAAAGGTAGTAGCAATATAAAAGGGAAGTATTTTATAATTTTTTTTGTTACTATTGAGTTTCAAGATATTAAATGCACAGCTAGTTTGTTCCTTTTCTACTTCATATACAGACATTGTAAAGCATGGGTCTATTATCAAGTATGAATATGAACCTGTTTCTATTTGTGTAAGCAGGAGAGACTGGGTGGGGAAACTTCAAGTGCACCAGGAAGTGCCTTCGAAATTAAGAGCTATACCATGAACAAGATCAGCCCTTATGGTCTCTTAACAAGGAATAAGCAAAGTTCATCCACTCATTGCCACCGATGGTTATACATGATAACCAATGAAAAGCACCCCTTCTCCCCCACGAGAGCACTGACCCACTCCCTCAGCTCCCAGGGAGTAATCCCTGTGGATGAACTTACCAATGAGACACTGATAAGACATAAGTGAGGTTCCGATTATTAATACATCAAAGAGGTCAATATATCATAATGACAGAAAAACAAGGTACGTTCAAGCCATCTATTCACAAATTCTGGTAAAGACACTGAGTTTCAGTAAAAGAATACCTATTTGAGACATAGGGATGTAAAATTTCCACACGTAACTAGCACAACTTTGTAATAAAAGGTGCTTGAACTATGGAACCATATAACCAGATCCCACATTCTGACCTGAAATCAAAGGGTTAACAATTTAGAACTTACAGACTCATTGATATTGAGTCCCTTTTTCTTTGGGGGTCTGGTAAAGTTTCTAAAATCCTAGGAAGATGTAAATCTTATATTATGTAGATGTATATACGCTATTTAAGGAAGTTTGAGATATATAGTTGCAATCACTGGTTAAATAATTCAGGAAATTTGCTTTGTTAAATTCATAAATTTTGATGACCTTGCTGAATAAGTAATATGTGACTATTCAGAGTGTTAAATAAGTTTAAAGAAATATTGCACAATAAATTCTTAAGATTACAAATTATTCATTAAACAACATACAAATTGTCATACACATTCCTCCCCAAGCACAAAAGTCCATTGGACACTAAACCCTCAAAAGATGAAATCAGTTTGCCATCCCAGGAGACTCAAGACCATTAAAAAAGATTACTCTTCAAATAAAGGTACTACATGCCAAATCTTTTCTATACAGATCATGCTAATTTCTCAGATTTGGGGGGGGCTTGCTCTTTGTTTTTTGTTTTGTTTTTTTTTTTTTTTGAGACAGAGTCTCACTCTGTTGCCCAGGCTAGAGTGAGTGCCGTGGCGTCAGCCTAGCTCACAGCAACCTCAAACTCCTGAGCTCAAGCGATCCTCCTGCCTCAGCCTCCCGAGTAGCTGGGACTACAGGCATGCGCCACCATGCCCGGCTAATTTTTTTTCTATATATATTTTTAGCTGTCCATATAATTTCTTTCTATTTTTTTAGTAGAGATGGGGTCTCGCTCTTGCTCAGGCTGGTCTCGAACTCCTGAGCTCAAACAATCCGCCCACCTCGGCCTCCCAGAGTGCTAGGATTACAGGCGTGAGCCACCACGCCCGGCCGGGGGGCTTGCTCTTTGGATCACCCTACCATGACTAGTGAAAGCTTTTGCTTCACCAATTGCATTGCTAACCTAGAGCTGCCAAATTTGTACCTTTTGGTTCATCTGTCTTTCCTCCTGGGTTGGAGTTACCATCTTTTGTAGAATCCTTCAGGGTTCCATATTCTTTTTCCATCTTAGCAGCTTCCTCCTTGGTACTGTCTGTTTCTTCATGACTCTTTTCTGATGGTGCTGTAATCAGATTACAATGTTGTTATAACCCTATTTCCTATCTATTAATTAATTCCTGATGTAGAAATAAACTTTATTGAAAAGGTACAGTTAGAGGTCAGATCATTTTTTTGAACTGAAAGGATTCTTCGTGATTATTTCTAATCCAACCCTCTACCCCCACTACACAGAAGAGGAAACTGAGACCCAGAGAGGGGAACTATGTGTATAAAGTCACCCACTGAGTTAAAAGAAAAGCTGGCCAACCCTCAGCTTTCTGGATTCTGACTTGGCGTTCTTTCCCTTCTGCCACACTGTGCCCTTAGAGAGTGGCAGTCTATTACCCAGTAACAGTCTATTAGCACCTAAGGTTTGGGGCTAGGGCAAGATTTCTTTCCTTCTGCCCCTTTCTTCACACTCTCTTAACCCTGGTAACTCTAAATGCAAAGAAGAGGCTTGGACACTTGCTGTCTGAAAGGGATAATGCTTGCTTACTTCCCACTTAAAAATAACGACATTTCCTTCCAGCAATCATGTGTTGAATTAAAAACCATAAACCTTGAAGTAGGTAACCACTTAAAAACAATTGTAATGCATCCCTGCAGCCAATAAAATATTTGGAATCTCAAGCAGTCAAACCGTTTTAATGAATTTTTAATTTTTGAGACCAGGTCTCACTGTCACCCAGGCTGGAGTACAGTGGTATGATCATAGCTCACTGTAGCCTCAAATTCCTGGGCTCAAGTGATCCTCCCACCTCAGCCTCCTGAATAGCTGGGGCTACAGGTGTGCACCACCACGCCCGGCTAATTTTTAAAATTTTTTCTAGAGATGGGGTCTTGCTATGTTGCCGAGGTTGGTCTTGAACTCCTGGCCTCAAATGATCCTTCTGCCTCAGCCTCCTGGGCCTCAGCCTCCCTGCTGGGATTACAGGAGTGAGCCACTGTGCCCAGCCTGTGTTTTTTTTTTTTTTTTTAATATAGAAAAAGCAGGAAAGAGGAAAGACAGAAATCAGTTATTGTTTCATGTAAAACATCTACTAGTGTGCTGTGGTATGTGTAGAGATGTATAATTTTTTTTCATAGTTGTGGTATGAAATTTTGAAGAAGGAAGAAATTTTGTTCTTTGCTTTTGTCATTAATATCATTATGGAAGGATGTTTCCAGGTTATTAGAAACTACATGAAAACATATTTTAAAGGGCCATATATTATATCCCCAAGAATATGTGCATAATTTCTGTGACAGGGACAAATAATTAAAGTACAAGAATTTGCAACTTGCAATCTTTTCTCTTTTTGCTCCACCCTCCTCCTTGAAAGGAGGCTCCTTCGCACAGCTCAGTTCTGTGGTGTTTGCTGTGCTGGGCAGGGTGATGGGTGGAGATGCCAAGAGAAGGAGGGTGGAGTAAATCACACTACACAGGGGCACAGAGCATCCAGAGGAGACAGAAGACCTGGGAGGGGAGAGCAGAAAGCAGAGGAAATGGGGTAGACAGATGACCAGGGACAATAGTCTGGACAAGGGGTGACCTGGGGAGAGAAGATATCTAAAGGAGAATTTTAGGAAAGATTGCTCAGTTCGTGATGTAGCCCTTTCCTTTGGACCTAAAATTCTTAACTACTTCCTAAGGCTCTTCCATAAAGACCTATATTACCTTTTAATGTTTTTTTGGGGGTCAGATTTCTGTATTATGACTGTCCACAAAATAGCCAATGTTATATCTATTTAATCTTATGTTGGATTTCAGATTTTAAAACTTTTTGAAATCTGTAACTCTTTATTAATGTTTATTGAAGTTCATTATTTATCACTCAAAAGGGTTATTCTTCTAAAAGCTAAACAAAAATTAGTTAAATAATCAAGTTGACTGATGAGGAGCTAAAAATAAATAAATAAATAAATAAATACATTTTTAAAATTAGTTAAATAAATCATACCTGGGAAAAGCTTACTTTTGTTGTCAGTAGCATTTTTTTCTAGTTTGTTTTTGGTCTGAAGGGCAATCATTTCATCCAAGTTTTCTGAAGGAAGGAGGGAAAGAAGTATAATTTTATTCCCTGAGAGATAATATCAAACTTTCACTAAAAACATTTAAATCTCACCAGAAACATCACAATAGCAATTCCAAAATATTAACACTGCTGGTAAGATGCTCTGACCTGGATTTTATCTCTCAGAATCATAGATTCTCAGGATAGAAAGGTATGTAATTTGAGATCCTCGAGTTCAGACTCCTATTCAGCTAATTGCAGAAGTCCCTTTATCATCTCTGTGGTCACTGCTGGAACACTTTCAGGGTTGGGTCTTAGCATGCACACCTGTGGTTTTGGCCTACTCAACACAGTGTAGAAACTGCACCTCGATTTTCCTTTGGGAAACCCGGCCCTCTCTCACTCTCAGAACACATGACTTCAGTGGTGGCCGAGTAACGCAAGCCTGACCAAGCAGGGTCTTCCATGAACCTGGGCTCTAGTGATTGGCTCAAAGAGGAGCACATGGCTCAATCTAGGTCAATGAGACTCAATGCTAGGACTACTGGTAGAAAGAAGCTCTCTTTCCGCTGGGAGTGGAGGATGCACTGGCAGGATGCGAGATTGGGACTGACCCACTATCTTGTTCCCACAAGGAGCAGCCTGTCTGGAATGAATCAACGTGCAGAAGGTTAGAGCTGGGAGATAGGAAGAGATCAACTCCTTACACTGGTGGAATTCACAAAGCCCCTGCAGACGTTTTAGTTACATGAGGCAATAAATTCCCTTTTTGCTTAAGCCAAACAGTTGTAATTCCATCATTCAGGGCACTCATGAATTCAGGAGGGAGCCAGTTCTACTGTTAGGTAGTCTGAGGGGTGAGAATTTCCCTACTCATATTAAGCTGCAATCTGTATCCTTGTCTTTGTTCTAATTCTGCTCTTTGGAGTAACATCAGATAAGTGTAACTAGACAGGAGTCTAGGCTGTGACTTCCTCAAGGTAGACAATAGATTAGAATCTAGACTGTTTGTACTCGGTTATTCAACCAGCCACATATCTTCTCTGAAATAATGATTATAGCTGGCAACCTTTGTAATCACCACGCTCCGTGGAGACCAGAACAGAAAGGCAGGTCCCTGCTCGCCACGGGCTCAGATGGGAGGAGGGGAGGCCAGTCAAGCCTCCTCGCTCGTGCTGTCCTGAGCCTTCGGGGGTCTGAGGGTGGATCTTCATGGCAGCAGCAGTCAAAGCCAATGTGCTTATACAGAAAAATTCTTAAAAATATAACTCATATTCTGATTGAAAAAGTGATACATTTTGGAGAAAATTAAGAAAACAGAAAATTATTTTTAAAAAAACACACTTATTATGCCCAGAGATATTTTGGTATATTTCCTTCCAACTTTATTTCTATATATGTGTGTGTATATATATATATATATATATATATAAAATCTCCATTTTTTTAGCGCCAAAATTGATGTTATATTCTAAATGGCTTTAAGCATTCAACATTTTATCATAAACATTTCTCCCTGTCACTAAATAATCTATATAAACAATATTTATATTATATATGTAACAAACATATATAATTATTTTAATAACAAACATTTAAAATAAAATTTAAATAGTCCATCATAAGAAAAAATAATTTATTTTAGATAATCTTCTCTTCTGGAATATCTAGCCTATTTTCACAATTTTACTCATATACACCAATGTTGTCCAATAGAACTTTCTGCAATGATGGGCATATTGAATTCTGTGCTGTTAAGTATGGTAGCTACTAGCTACGTACAGCAAGCGAGCACTTTAAATGTGCCCAGTGCAACTGAGAAACTAGATATTAAATTTTATTTAATTTAAATCACTTTTAATTTCAATAACAATTTGTATTTAGTGGCTACCACGTTGGACAGCAGAGCTATAAATGGTAGTGGGAGTATCTGCCTTGCACATAAGCCTTTGTGGCATCTCTCACTCATTTCCATGGGATAAATGACTAAATGTAGAATTTCTGAGTCACAGGGTATACGAAACAGTTATTTATCTGAAACATCTTTGATGTACTGTTAAAGGAATAATGTAAGCCACATTTTTATTATGAAGCACTGTGTGTAATATAAGCCCATATTTTATTAAATAAGATAAATGAAAGAAATGACATCATAGGTATGCACACACGCACATACTTACACACATGTAGAGGAAAACATCTGGAAGGTGTCAATATTGTGAATGATTTTCACTTCCTTTTAAACATCTTTTTGCATTGAATGACTTTTTAAAATAAATATGCTCTTTTATAATCATAAAAAGCAGTAAAACTATTTTCATGTAGAAAAAAATGGGGCTCATACAGAGCAGTCCTGGATTACCCTACCTTATGAGATTTCCTCTTCTATTTAATTCTCCCTCCCCTGTCAGAGCAAGGGGCTGTGAGGGCATCTTGCCCAAAATATATTAAGGATGAATGGCATTTGTTGATTCACTAAACCAAGCAGGAATCAAGAGGCTTTTTTTTTTTCTTTTAACTTTTTTTTTTTGAGACAGAGTCTCGCTCTGTTGCCTGGGCTAGAGTGCTGTGGCGTCAAGCTCACAGCAACCTCACACTCCTGGGCTTAAGCAATCCTTCTGCCTCAGCCTCCCGAGTAGCTGGGACTACAGGCATGCGCCATCATGCCCGGCTAATTTTTTTTTTTCTATATATATTTTTAGTTGGCCAGATCATTTCTTTCTATTTTAAGTAGAGACAGGGTCTCACTCTTGCTCAGGCTGGTCTCGAACTCCTGACCTCAAGCGATCCACCCGCCTCGGCCTCCCAGAGTGCTAGGATTACAGGTGTGAGCCACCGCGCCCGGCCAAGAGGCTTTTTTTTTTTAAAAAAAATAAAAACAAAAATTGAGCACTTGCAATGTGTCTAGTACAACCTGAGAAACTAGATTTTGTTTTATTTAATTTTAATTAATTTAAAAAATAACCTACATGCAAAATCAAAGAATGTCCAAGTTTATCTATAAAGTTCAAGGAATAGGGGTTTGCAATCTTTTTCTGTAAAGAGCTAGGATAGTGAATATTTTTGGTTTCTTGTAGGCCATATATAGTCTCCATTGCAACTACTCAACTCTGCTGTTGTAGAATGAAAGCAGCTACAGACAGCACTAAAACAAATGAGCATGACTGTGTTCCAATAAAACTTCATTTGTAAATATTGGAATTTGAATTTTATATAATTTTCATGTGTCATTAAATGCTATTCTTCTTTTGATTTTTTACCCCAACCATTTAAAATCTAAAAGACATTCTTAGCTTACATGCTCCACAAAACTAGGTGATGGACCAGATATGGTCTATGGCCAGTAGTTTACCAGCCCTTTTATTGATAACAAAGTCCTTAATTTAATTTAATTTTGTTTTATTTTACTTTATTTATTTTTGAGACAGAGTCTAGCTCTGTTGCCTAGGCTAGAGTGCAGTAGAATCATCACAGCTCACTGCAACCTCCAATGCCTGGGCTCATCCTCCTGCCTCAGCCTCCCGAGTACCCAGGACTACAGGTGCGCCACTACACCACTATGCTAATTTTAGAGACAGGGTCTTGCTATGTTTCTCAGGCTGGTCTCGAACTCCTGGCCTCAAGTGATTCTCCCACCTTGGCCTCCCAAAGTGTTAGAATTATAGGAGTGAGCCACAGTGCCCAGCCCCAAAGTCCTTCATTTTATAGATGCAGAAACTGAGGCCCGGCGAGGAACAGTGCCTTCCCCAACGTGACACAGTTGGCCCATGGCAAAACTGAGACCAGGAGTCAGGACATCTGATGCCTAGGCTAGTGCTCTTTCCTCCTCGCCACCCACAGACCTCCAAGAGAAAATCAAGATTCTTAGTCCCAACCTTCCAAACACAACACAATAGAAAAAACAGTAGTGAGTCAAATTTTAATAAAATTGTCTCCATGGAGATTATAAGAGAATGCTAATAAGACAAAATGTAAGCGTGAAATGTTTGTACTCAAGCCAGATCTATAACAATACAAAGTTGAAAATCTCTGGTTTATTTTTTTTGTATGTTTATTTGTATTTTTTTTTTTTTTTTTTTTTTTTTTTTTGAGACAGAGTCTCACTCTGTTGCCCAGGCTAGAGTGAGTGCCGTGGCGTCAGCCTAGCTCACAGCAACCTCAAGCTCCTGAGCTCAAGCGATCCTCCTGTCTCAGCCTCCCGAGTAGCTGGGACTACAGGCATGCGCCACCATGCCCGGCTAATTTTTTCTATATATATTTTTAGCTGTCCATATAATTTCTTTCTATTTTTAGTAGAGGTGGGGTCTCGCTCTTGCTCAGGCTGGTCTCGAACTCCTGAGCTCAAACGATCCGCCCACCTCGGCCTCCCAGAGTGCTAGGATTACAGGCGTGAGCCACCGCGCCCAGCCTATTTGTATTTTTATTTATCAAACAGGGAAATACTGGTTACCCAGATGATTTGGACAGATTGGGGATAAATTATCAAACTAGTGAGGTAATTATTGCCAAGTTCCTAACTTACTTTGAACAATGAAAACTACCGTAGTAAAAACAAACCAAATAAGATTCTCACCAAGGTAGGAAACACCTTCTTCTGGAGATATTGTGCCATACTTTACCATCATCTTCACAAAGTCAATCAGCGTTTTCATGATAGTAATCAGTGTTTCTTTCTCTTTTGCCTCTTTTTCTAAATAAAAGAATAAAATAATTTAAAGAAAACTGGTGGAGTATAGCTTCATCTTTTAATGTCAATTTATAAGTAAAACATGTTATTGAAATATTTCTCCCTACATTTATAACTAAAGCCTTTATCTGTCTATCTATCTATTTATTCATTTATTTATTTTCAAGACAAGGTCTTGCTTTGTTGCCCAGGCTGGAGTGCAGTGGCACTATCATAGTGGCACCATTACAGCCTTGAACTCCTCAAGTGATCCTCCTCCCTCAGCCTCTGAGTCACTGGGTCTTCAGGTGCATGCCACCGTGTCCAGCTGATTTTTATTTTATTTTATTTTTTTAGAGATGATGTCTCACTATATTGCCCAGGCTGGTCTTGAGCTTCTGGGCTCAAGCAATCCTCCCACTTCAGCCTCCCAAGTTGCTGGGGTAACAGGCATGAGCCACAGCACCCAGCTAAACTCATATATATTTAATTTACAAAAAAATCTAAGAGTTGATTGGAAATACAGGGCAATGTATAGCTATACCAAACTTTTCCAGAAATGGGCAATTATAACTTCTCCAAAAGGGTTTAAGTTAATCTAAAATATTTTACTACTAGAGTAGATGATAAAGAGATAAGTTTCAACCTGAGATAACATGAACCCGAAAGGAAGGATAGAAGATTGACAACCCAACAACTTTTCTCTACGTAGCCGATAAGTCTTTGAGGGCAAGAACAATCTGTATTCATTAATGAAGCTTAATTTTCTGAGTTGAAAATAAGAACACATAGATGTTTTTAGTTTTTAAATGAAAGATTGATTTTTTTAACAGTAGTATATATTACTTTTTAACTTTTATTTCATTTGAAAGAATATATACAGAGAGTAAAAAAGATTCCAATAGTTCAGAAGTAAATAAAAGTGAAAAGTAACATTCTCTTTCTCACCCCGCACCCCTTATTGCCTATAGGTAACCACTATTAACAATTTCTTGGGAACCCTTTGTATTTGACATACTGTTCTACATCTTGATGGAACAAAATGGCTAATTTGATGCCATAGTAGCTAAGTAAATACTTTAATTATCAAATCAGAACAAATGTAATTCCATTTTTGAAGAAAAGAAGAACAAAGATGCTAGAGGGGAACCCATTTTCCCTATTCTTTTAGCTGTCATGAAGGATTTTCTGTAAATACTCCTAGCCTTTCTCCGAACCCTTTCATCCTTCCCACATACGTGGATGGTAGGCAATATCCATTCGTCTACACTTCTCAATGGATGGGGAATTGGAATCTTTTTTCTTTCTACTTGCCTGGAATAGTAGACAGCTAGGACCTGAGATACTTGTCTGCTCTGCAGACTCAAACCATCCCTGAGATTGGCTTCTAAGTTCTAGACCTAGGAGCAGGGAATGAGCAAGCCCAGTGTTGGCTCTCACTCTAAGCTACATTCTACATCCCAGTGCTTATCGGTAACAGAGATAATATTTTGTTTTTCTACCTGCTTTATTATTTCTCAGTTGGTTCAGACCATGGGTGATAAAGACAGGTACTAGCGAAGACCTCAGTGTAAGTATTTAAATTAAAATTCTACAAAAATAAAGGCAAGAAGGAATGGGGTGAAGGAAACTGAAACATAAAAACAAATAAAATAAAGACTATCCCATACAGTAGAATTTTCAAAATGCCATCAAAGTTACAGGTTGGGAGGGACGGAAAGTGGGAGAAGAGGTGGGAGAAGAGGTAGGGGAAGAGATTCTGGAAAAGAACTGGTAAATAAAAACTTCAGCTATCACATTATTTGCTCAAGGTCACATCTGTATAAGTACTCGGCATCATGCTGGTGCTCTTCACTGATGAGAAGTGACTCACCAGGATGACAGAGGTTCTGAGCTGGGTATCTGCCAGCCCATGGGGCAAGATGGCTCAGAACAGACCCTCAAGATGTATAAGCCCTGCGGACACCAGCAGAGGGGCCGGTGCCATCTGGCCAATGACTGAAATTGAAGCACAAAGGATGTTCTCCAGAAATGAAAGCTTACTTTAAGGTCACTTCTTGGGGGTGGGAGGAAAATAGATTACAACTAGAAATCTCTATATAAATGTTCAATGTGGAGCTGAATCTTTGAACAGGGAAAGGAAAAGTCATTAAGGCAGTGTAGGACATCTGTTTGAACAATAACAGAAATATTGTACATTTATTATCCTTCTTGCAGCTTAACCAACAATAATCATGAACTGAAATCCTCAGTTAACTCCGTGCACATATGAGCAAAGAGATCAGGGCACATTAAAGACTTCGCTTTCAAAAAAACAAATAATTTCCCAAGTATGTGGGGCTCCTGGCCTCCTCCTTTAGTCTAATGCTCTTCATTTTAACTCATTTAAAGGCTGAAACTGAAACTGTCTATAAAGCAATTTCTCGAATAATTTTAAAAAGGATGAATTAGGTTTCATACACTGTTCCCATTAAGGGAAAAAAATGAGTAGAGGCTTTTAAGTAAAGATTCTATGCAAATGGCAGGATTTCCTTCCTGTTTTTTGCATGTTTGTTTTTACCACAACATGGATGAGCCTAGAGGACATATGCTAAACAAATAAACCAGGCACAGAAGACAAATACTGTACAACCTCCCTTATATGTGGAATCTAAAATAGTCAAATTTATAGCAGCAGAGAGTAGAATGATGGTTGCCAAAGGACAGGGGGAGGGAAAAGGGGGGAAATATTGGTCAAAACATACTAAGTGTCAGTTATGCAAGATGAATACATCAGCATGGTGACCATAGTTAACAATACTGTACTGTATATTTGAAATTTGCTAACAGGATGGATCTTAAGCTCTCTCATTGCCAAAAAAAAAAAAGGAAAAAAGAAAGAAAGAGGCCGGGCGCGGTGGCTCACGCCTGTAATCCTAGCACTCTGGGAGGCCGAGGTGGGAGGATCGTTTGAGCTCAGGAGTTCGAGACCAGCCTGAGCAAGAGCGAGACCCCATCTCTACTAAAAATAGAAAGAAATTATATGGACAGCTAAAAATATATATAGAAAAAATTAGCCGGGCATGGTGGCGCATGCCTGTAGTCCCAGCTACTCGGGAGGCTGAGACAGGAGGATCGCTTGAGCTCAGGAGTTTGAGGTTGCTGTGAGCTAGGCTGACGCCACGGCACTCACTCTAGCCTGGGCAACAGAGTGAGACTCTGTCTCAAAAAAAAAAGAAAGA
Source organism: Eulemur rufifrons (assembly GCF_041146395.1). NCBI lineage: Eukaryota > Metazoa > Chordata > Mammalia > Primates > Lemuridae > Eulemur > Eulemur rufifrons. Next base: position 41,767,038 of record NC_090984.1, read on the forward strand.
AAGAAAGAAAGAAAGAAAGGAATAAAATTGGTGACCATGTGAAGTGATGGATATGTTAATTAGCTTGACTGTGGTCATCATTTCACAATATACACATATATCAAAAACATCAATTGTACACCTTAAGTATATACAATTTATATTTGCCAATTATACCACAACAAAGCTGAGAAACAAAAAGAGCTTCAGTAAGAACTGAGGCTGAACTGGGTCAGCGCAGGGACACTGATTCATCTCCATATCTGCACAAGGCCCTTTCCGGCACCTGTGCGTAGCACATGTTCAATAGCTGTTTGTTGAACAAATAAATGAACCCTCTGCTAATAAGAAGATTAAATTATCTAGAAACTCCACCTTTCCTGATTACCCTTTCCTAAATATTTCCATGACTAGTATTTCTCTTTCAAAAAAAAAAAAAAAAAATCAATGTGACCTGTTTTTCCCCAAGCATACAGTGTATGTTATTGAGGATTGCATTTAGAAATTGAAAACAGGAAGAAAAAAAACCCCACCCACACATTTCCTAGAATTACTGTTTCTGTTCCACATGGTCAGAAAACACAGTGGTTACCTGAATCAATACTTTTCAGTAGTGCATAGAAGTTTGGGAAATACTGGAGTTCCTCAAAGTTGTCTTCACTGTAGGTTTTAGTTCTCCTTTCCAAGCCATTTGTCAAGGTTAAGGTGTTAGATACTGTTTCGTCGTTTTCCCCATTAGTAAAACCATCTTGAATTGCTGCCACTGGAGTCTGCAGTGGGAAAAAAAAATCAATAAAAAATAAGCATTTTGTTGCAACTAATGAAACTCCAGCTAAATTCTTTCCCCTGTGATGCCCTTGAATGTGAAGTGCAAGAATGCCTCCTCCTTTGCAAGATCCTGCAGGTTCAAACCTATTTCTAGGCATGTGCACTCTAATCATATAGAAAGGTCACTGGGGCTTAGAAAAAGGTGCTCTGCCCTGAAGACCCTGGCTCCTGCTCAGGGGAAAATAGACAGGGAATTTCTAGGTTCCTGCTCTGGCCAAGTTCACCTCCATAAGTTCTCATTAAGTCTCTCACAGAATCTACCGTGAGGGATGGTGCCAGGATACAGAAAAGCCTGTCATAATGTCTAACACCAGCAGAGAAGTCACACTTGGGAATTTTGGGGTGACATTTTAAGGGCTGTCTGGATAGATAGATGCACAAAATCTTTTCTTCTAGACATCACCTTTGTTCTGTGTTCTCCATCTGAGTGAATGGTCCATTTTCCATTGAGTGAACTAGATAGAAATCTAGAAGCCTTTCTTCCCTCTTTTTCTTTCTTTCCCCCCATTCAATCCATTACTAGCCTTGTTGGCCCTAGATTCAAAATTTATCCCAAATTTGTACATTTCTCTCTCTACTGTCCCACTGTAGTCCAAGCAGCCTTCATCTCTCACCTTCCAACTGGTATACCACCCACCTTAAACCTATTCCCAACACCACATCTTTTACATTGTAGCCAGGGTAATCTTTTTAACAATCTGATCATGTAACTTCTTTGATTAAAATCCTTCAGTGTTTTCTCATGGCTCTTACAATAAGGATCTGAACCATCTATGGCTCATAGGCTCTGCATGGTCTGGCCTGGGTCCATCTCCCCAGTCTCTTCTCTCTTTGTTCTCTCTGTGCCAGCCACACTGTCCTTGTTTCAGTTGCTTGGATACTCCACACATCTTTTTCTACGTGGTGCCTCTTGTGTTCACAAGTTAACTCCTATTTGACCTTCAGTCCTAAGCTCAAGTTACTTCCTCAGGGAAGTATTCCCTGAGCCTAAGTCCAGGACAAGATTCTTTTTTTACAGACTCTCACAGAACTGTGTTTCTGTCCTTAGAGCACTTAATGCAGTTGTAATGAAAGTACATGACCATTTAAAGACATCTACCTCTTCCACTAGACCTTAAACTTCACAGGAACAGGGATTATATTTTTTTAAATGAGCACGGTATTCCCAGTGCTTAGTATACAGTTGGTATTCAATCAATATTTGTGGAAAGACTATTTCATTTGCGTTTCATGCACATTGATGCATTCAGATAACATGAGTAAACAGATCAAGCATACGAACGTTTTAGAGATGGGTGAATGGGAGCATGCGCTGGGAGTGAAAGAGGATGAAAATAGCTGTGTCAGTTTTAGTTCAAACCAGTATGCTTGAGTGAAAGTCATGAGTTCCTGGTTAAAGCTAGAAAGTTTTTTTAGAGTAGGTGAATCTTCAAAAGCTGTTTAAAAAGATGGCAACTGGTGGGGATTGGAAGTGGGGAGAGCAAAGGAGAGTTTTTAGGCTATCGAGTAAAAAATGCAGACCCAATTTCTATTTTCTAGCCTCTCTAAAACAGAACCGTATGCCTCTATACTCTTGCTTTGTATTTGAGACAGGATGTTGGAGGAGATGAGGATCCACGGGCCTGGGTGCTCTGGTGAAGCAAATCAAAGGAGAAGTGGGAGTGTGGTACCCTCCTAGGGTCAGCTTCATCTAGCGTTAAGAGAATTCAAGGTGAGGAGAAAGGTTTCCTTGGTTGATGCCAAGGAAAAGATGAAGAGGCAAGGAGTCTAGAAGGGGAAGGAAGAATGACTAATCTGGGTGAAGGGTGACAGACAGGCACCTAAACCAACAGAAGGGGAAGGATCAGGTAGAAGAGCACAGCCTGGAACAGACAGGCAGCATCTGGCAGCTAGCTCTGGGAAATGCGAAAGCTGGGGTGGCAGAGGATCAGATCAACCCACTTCTTTTTGGGGATGTGGGGACAGATGATGACATCTACTGTGAACAGATGTTGGATACCAAAAGAGCCATGAGATATTTGGTTCCAGTACACTGGAACTGTACAAATGGTTGTTATTATGTGATGTTATTTCACATAATATTATGTATTATTTTACTGTGTGGTATATTATAAGATTCAACCTTTACTATATAATAGACTATAACATGTAATCTTTTAGTTATTTTCAAAGTAGAGCTCATTTATGTCTTTTAACTTATTGGTATTTTATGAATATACTTATTTTTTTGGTAAGAGATGAGGTCTCGCCGTGTTGGCCAGGCTGGTCTCAAACTCCTGACCTCAAGTGATCCTCCTGCCTTGGCCTCCCAAAGTGCTGGTATCACAGACATAAGCCACAGCACTCAGCCTTAAACAGGCTAAAAATGCCACATACCCCAAATATTTTGTGGCACCAGATAAGGTATTAATTACATGCAGATACAAGTATACACACACACACACACACACACACACATCCATGCACACACATACACAACACATACATGTACATACCACTTTCTCTGGTATTTTTCCAGGCTGATTCTCAGTCCTGCTTGTGGGTTTATTGGGATCCTGCTCATAATTGTTGGCTTCCTTTGAGATTAATTTTTGTAAAACCTCTGCTACTTCATCTTCCAGTGTGTGTGCCTGACTTTCTGTGATCTGTTAGAAAGAAGCAAAACATATAACTGCTATTCCCAGTCTTGTGACTTAAAACAAAAAATCAGGACTAAACTCTGTAGTCGAACACCTATTTTTAAAACAGCAACCTTCCGAACCCTCTTTCAGACAGCCCCGGCTTATGCCTCCACTACATGCCGGCCGTTTTAGTGACTGCCCAGCACTCCCGGACGTGTCTCTGGGCCCATGGTCCGCCCTGTCTGCTGAGACCCACGGAACACTTATTTTGAGAAACACCCTGAGAGTTGCTCCTCCACAGCTTTGGTCTTAGGTAACCTCTGAAACTCCACATCATCGGCATCTTAGTAAATCCTGTCAGGGCTGCTCAGGGCTGAGGAGCAAAGCTGAGGTGGATTCAGATGGGATCACTTAAAGGTTCTCAAACACACACTGTATGCCTTTGCTCGTGTTATTTCCTTTTTGTGACACACATGCCTCTTACCTCTGCTGCTTATATCCTAACCATCCTCCTAAGCTCACTTCCAACACTTCCTCTGAAAGGCTTCCTCTGAAGCCTTTCCTTACTGCCAATTGGATATAAGCTGTTCTCTGGCACACTGAACTGCTCTACGGTTCTTAAGCAGCTTGCATTATGGGCGTGTGTGTGCTTGTCTAGTTCTTCTGATAGACTATAAACTCCTGGGGGAAAATAATTATTCCTTACTTGTCCTTGAAACCTGTGGTGACTAGAATAAAGGAGATGCATTATAAACACCTGAATCAAGTGGCTTGGCTCCTTGGCATACTCCAAACTGTACTAAGAATTTGATTTACTCTCATGCATATGACTTACGAGGCCAAGATTCAGCAGTTTAGAAACAATCTTGTCAAACACTCCTCTGTCATTTTCCTCATAAATCCTGGTAGCAATTTTATGGACAATGTCTTCAGCAGTTAAAGGAGTTCCATCTAGTTGATGAAGGCCATCTGGATCATCTAGACAGAACAACCACAATTCCAAACCATGGTGATCTCAGAACTATTTTGTGCATCATATTATATTTATAATCTATACTTTGATTTTGTACCCTCAGATATGTTTGAGATCATTTATGGTGGTGCTTGGTCTACATAAACTCCTGGTTTGCAATAAAATTGGTCTTCAAGTTAACAAGCTATTTAGGATGATAATGGAAATTCTGAAAGCTTCTTATGTGACTACAAGAGGAAAGAAGAGCTGAAGAAAATACAAAAGTCCTTTCCATTTATTATTATCACTAATAATGCAAACAATATTAAACTTTTTATTTATATGGTATACCATATTTATATAGTATGTCATATTATTCAAAGCACCCTTCTATATATTATGTAATATGATATCCCATTTCCATACAAGGAGTAGACTGTTGGGTTGTATTCTCACATGTGCTCCCTGTGCAGGCAAATTCTTTGGGGTAGGGGAGAAGAAACCTACCTCACACCCAGAATCAGAGAGTATGTACTGGAGATTTGATGACGTACCTGGAATAAATATTTACTTCTAACTGAACATGTGTCAGAGTGCCTTTATGTAAGGCAGCTGAATGTTACTAGCCCCATTCTCCAGAGAATAGGGAAATTATTTTATGTGCCTGGAATTCAAATTTTTAAAATGTGGCAACAGATCTGCACAAAGTAATATGTAAATCTCTGCAGAGAAACATGCAAATATGTATCCTTGGCTTTCCTGGGAATGCATTTGGCTGTTCTACTTCAGACTACAGCAAGGGACCATCCTGAGGGAAAGGGTTAGTGTCAATGAAGCATTACACCACATCCACAGAGAACTTTCAGGAATCCATTAGTCTTCTCCAATCTATACCATATTGAATGGATCATGTTTACAAGGCACTTAACTCCCTGTTACCTCTAGGCAAATTGGAAAGGTCAGAATTTTAGATCCAGTGATACCTCTTGTTATCTGTATACTATATATCCTCAGACCACTGTAAAGGAGACTAAGGGTATCTATTTCATGGGACTGTTATGAAGATCAGATGAAATAAGATGTAAAAGCACATTTAGATTGCAAAGTACTATAGGAAAGCTAATATGTTTATTGTTATTATGTGCAGTGGATTTGTATTTCGAAATAAAGGAACTACAATTATCTTCTAGAGGAAATGGAAATTGAATCCCTGGCCAGATTCTGCCCAAATAATCCTCATCATAGTCACTCAAAGAAAGAAGGACCTAATATATCTATTCTGAGCCTGCCCTTTTTTCCCATGGCTTTGGGGATTCAGACAGAGAATTTCTCCCATGGCCTTTCTCCCACATTCTGTGGAAATGGAGGTGTATTCAGCCTCAGGTGGAATATCTTCTTCTTGTTTGGAAAAAAGCTTAGGAAAATGAGTGGGGCAATCATACACAGAGGACTGAAAGTTCTACATCAGGATATAATTGCTGAGCTGTGGGCGAGCACATAAGCTCTGAGCTTTTTGATCCCTCAGTACCAGAGTGGCAAAGGAGCAGGAAAGCCCCTATGGAAAATAAATAAATAAATAAGTTCCCCTCCTGGCTGGCTGAAAATTGGGTTCATCATCTATTTTTCAGGAACAGAGACTATGGCTTAGGTCTGATTTTTCCATTTGTGGGTTGCAAGTCAGGCTCTCGGGAGTATGTGGAGCAGTAACTGCCCCAGTCTATGCAGAGGTGGAAGAATTTATTTCTCTTCCCACTTATCCCTCAGGATCTGAAACAGGAAGAATATTGGTTGCTTGCTAGAGCTGGAAAATAACTGAGATGACTGTTTTTCAGTTCATTTACTTCACAACAGGGAGGATGTTGGTAACCCACTGAAGAAATGCCTCTTTCTTCTCTGCACTGCTGTATTTTCTTGAGTCAGGAAGTTAGGTCTCCCCTAGCAGAACTTTCCTGAATGGGTCAATAGTGGGATACTTGACTACTGCTCCTTACCTTCCACTGATTTCCCTTTGCTCTTCTAAAATAGACAGTATCACTCAGAATGACTTCCCTATTGCTCATGAAGGGGTATTTCACCCCCCCTTCACCCCCCACCACCCGACACTTATAACTTTGGTTAAGCAGCCACAACATTCTGAGTGGATATCAAAGGGGCTGTGTCCCAAGTCATCATCTGCCCAGTTATGTTTTGAATTCCTAGCATCTAATATAGCACTTGGCATTCATTTGTTTAATAAAATTTTTTTGAAGTCTTACTATGTGCCAGATACTGGAAATGGAGTGATAAATAGGTTAGGCATGGTCCCTGACTACACAGAACTTACTGTCTATTTTATAGTCTGATACATAGTAATTCTCAACAAATATTTGTCAGGTCAATGCCCCTGTAGTCCCAAAGCACTACTTTATAAAAGAAACTTGGAAAAATCCTAAACCATGTATACAATAGAAAATACTGAAAAGGAGAACTGAAGGACCCTTATAACACAAGCTCATTTGGAAGTTTCCTAAAGGTGAGAGTGGGTCTGGGAATGCACCCTGCAGAAGTTAGTCTACTTTACACTCCCTTCTGGGATGAAGACTACATGCTTCTGATGTTCTATTCAATTTGGTGGTCCTAAACCCTCTGTCCCAGGATTTTCAGGGCATGAGGGGAGACCAGAAGCTTATCCATAAACATCTCTCCAAGAACCTTCACCCAGCTTCTTTGTGATCGCAAGTGGAGTTAAATAACTCCTAGGGCAAACCTAAAGCCATCAGGACTAGCACTTGGTAGTTGCAAATGTATTTGGGGTGGTAATAAAATATTAAACAATTTAAAAATTAGTTACTCAAGTTAGTGGTCAAATCCTAAACAGATCTGTGTCTCTATGTGCACATACCACCAATCTGACCAATCCAGTCAAACATTGCACTATTCTTTTTTTTATTAAATCAAATGGTCAGTTTAGTCAAAGTGGTTGAATCTGTTTTGCATGTGGTTATAATCAGTGTCTCTTTATTTCTAGTCCAATATTTTAGGTTAAAAAGTAGAATTCAAAAGTAAAAAAACAAATTTCCCCGAGTAGCATGGAATATGACGTGTCAAAATATAAACCATTGCTGCCACCCCAACTCATAGATACACAATACACTTCTGAACTCTCCTCAGGCTGTTATGTCCTTTGAAAGTCCAAGTTAATTGTCCATTGTTTTCTGGAAGAAATAATCAACATGATTCTCCTGTAGACATGGAACAGAATAAAGACATAGAGAAAAGCCTGTACACTCACCCCTACGCACTGGTCCTCGGAATAGAAAACACTCGCTTCCTCAATGTCTACCTAAAGCATTTCATTTATTCCCTCATGTGGTCTTTCATTTGTCCATTCATTCATTTATAAATTCATTCCACGAATTCATGAGCATCTAGGCTCTGGGCCTACGATGTCTTTGTTCTTGTGAAATTTTCAGTTTAGTTTTGGAGAGAGACATTAATCATAGGCAGTCACACTTAGGAAGGTAAAATTACAAACTGCATTAAGTGAAGGAAAGTAAGAAGATTTCTATTAGCTCATGTGTGCTGGGTGAACCTAGAAATGCAGACATGAACCAGTCCATGTAAAACTGTGGAAGCCACATTAAGGATGTTTGTTTTTAGCCCAAGAGAAATTATAATCTACTAAAAGGTTTTATGAAAAAGAGTTGCATGCTCATATCTGTGTGTTGAAAAGGCCACTTTGTCTGCCACAGGAAGAATGAGTTGGAAAAGGTAGATAGCAGTTGCTGGGAGAATTATAGATTTTGCTATAGTTCCAGTGAGACATGATTAGCACTTAGACAAGGGTGGTGGTGATTAGGGATAGAGAAAAAAAAAAAGAGAGATAAATGAGAGTTAAAATTAATAAGATTTGGTGGATTAAAATTTGAAAGGTGAGGGAAAAGAGAAATAGTTTGATCCTAAATTTTTGTCTTGAAAAATTGGATGGATAGTAGTGCCTTTCCTAAAGAAAAAGCCCTCTTTAGGGGTAGGTTGTGAGATGGACCGAGATAAGTTTGAGGTGCTTCTGAGACTTCCAATGGAAGATGTTAAGTGGGTAGACAGATAAATAGGTCTATAGCTCAGAGAAGTCTGGGCTAGTGATATGGGACATCAGGATATGAATGTAATTGAAGCCATGGAAAGGTTAGAATGATTAAAGGAGCAAGGATATGGCTAGAAGGAGAACATTGAAAAGGAAATAGTGGCTAATTCACCTTTAGGGGGGTATTTTATTGATGAAATTATTTGAAAATTATTATATTTTCTTTGTGCTAATTGTTAAAATTAATTGGAATGTTAAAATGAATTCAATAACAAGATATAAATAGATTTTTAAAAAATGTTCAAAGCATCAGTAAAGGAACTTTTAAATGGAAAATAAAATTTGGGACTCTGTGGAACAGGGGCTTTGCACACTATCAGTAAATTTGGGCTTTATCTCAATTTTGGACTTGACTAACAAAAGATTATGAGTGTATAAGAGATATTTTTAAAGCATAGGACTTTCTTTTAACCTATTATGGGAAACTCCAAGTTAGAGAAAATAAGTAGCAAAACAGTTCTTTTTTCTCATTTACCTTGAAATTTATGATCCAATCCACTCTTAGTAGAATCATAATCATCAGTCAGTCTTCGATTCTTAGTTGAATCAACATCTTCTACATTCAATTTATTATCAAATGGGGAGCTTCTTATGGATTGTCTGTCTTTCTCAATTTTTTCCTTTTCTGTTATTGCCTTTAGCAGGTTCAAGTTATCAACAAAAGAATAATTGCTTTCACCTGGCTTGTTTTCTGGAAGAAAAGCCCCCAAACCCAACATAGCCATTTTAGTTCAGATTTTCACAGCCTACATTATTTAAATTAACATCACCAGGATTTCTTTGTACCTGGAGGGTATGTGTTTTTAATCTTGTCTGCTTCTGCTTCAGCAATCTGTGAAACAAATGGGACATAGACCAGGTTTAAAATCATCGCTCCACTACTTACCAAGTGTTAAGAGCCAAATGATTTAATCTCCATGAGATTTAGTTTTCTTGTTTGTATAATGTAGATAATAATTCCTATCTCAAAGCATTGTTATAAGGATTAAATGAGATAAAATAAAGGGAAGATGCTCTATAAATGTTAATTCCTTTCTCCTGTAATATTGGTGAAACATTAATCTCTGGTTAATTAAGCAATCTTACAACAGAGTGGGTATGATGTTGAGCTCACTGGGTTATTATACAGTGAGCTCTATGTATCATACAGAACTCCCTGTATATAACTATTAAAGCACAGAATTTACCAAAACTAGATTTCCCATACTAATTTCTGTGAATTTTACTATTTTTTAAATTTTAATTAATATTTCTTTAAAAAATCTTTTCATTCTTTTTTTTGTTTGTTTTCATATCTCAGCTGTGGGTAGACTGTCAATTTACTATTAAGCTCCTGAGGTTTATATGTTCAAGATGACTAAACTGTCATAGCACAATTAACACTAAGTAATAATAACTAAAGCAAAATGAAATAGCATTTATAATTTTACTTTTGACCTACCTGTTCATTCAGAGGTCTTTCTACACTTAATTCTCTATTATGTAGAGATTTGTCTAGAACAAACACACACAGATATAAATTTAATTGTGCGTTGAAAAGACAAAATATGTCTCATTAAATAAAATCGTCAAAAAAAGAGAAATTAGAAATATTTTTGGATGACTATGAAACCAAATATATATTAACAAAGATTATCAAGATTATCCAATAACAATAATTATCAATGTTGCTTTATTATCTCAGTGTATTTCCTGAGTTAATATTATAGAATCACACTTTTTTTTCGGACCAGAAATCTAACATACAGTTCTAACACTTGGCTTACCAGCTATTCACAACTAGAGAGAACATAATTTGGATTGGTATTATAAATAGAATATTTGAGAAAGGTGGCAAAACAACTAGGAAAAAATCCAAGCCACTTTAGGTAAAAAAAAAAAAAAAAGATCTCCCTTTTTCAAAATAAGATCTTTAAAAACCACCCATGTTATGGTTTTATCGTTTAAAAAGTAAAGAAAAAAATCTGTCTTCCGTCTCTAAATTCAAACTGATTTCTCTGTCGATGTTCATGGACATGATGTGATCATTTTCTAGGAGGCAGCGTGATTTACAGCTCACGGATTATGTCAAGCTTTACCTTTTCGTGGCGAAATAGGAGGGAGCTGGGGAAAAGAAAAGTGTCCACATACCTTGGCCGCCTCCCGGTTTGGGGAAAGCTTGAAGTGGGCTAATGTGGAACACCAACACCAGAACGCAAGTGCCGGTCCAGAGGAACCCCATCCTTTCACGCTCCGCTTCAGAAATCGCCCGGCGCCGGGCTCCCGCAGCGGAAGCTTTTGTTATGAATGAAAAGGAGGCGTAAAAACAGGAAGAGCCGGGAGGGCGGGCGCGGGGAGGGAGAGTGGCGGGCACCGGGCGGCCGTGGAGCCGGCGCGGCTGGGAGCGAACGGATGAGCAAGGGCTGCGGGCGCTCGGAGTCAGGTCTGCAGGTGGAGGGAGCGCTGTCCGCGCCGTGGGTGCTGAAGTTCCTGTGACGCGCGGCGGGCCGCGGGGCCGCTGGGGCGTTGCTTTACTCCAGCTCCCTCCTGGAGAGGAAGTGAGGGAGGAAGCGCATGCTCTGTGCTAGCCAGAGGCGGGAAGGGATGGCGTCAGAGACTCCAATGCTACTCCAGTCCCCCGGGAATGGGACGCGGGAGGGGCGACAGACCGGCTAGCGTGTTTTCTCTGCTGCAGTCGTAGGGCTGCTCCTGCGCTCAGGGTCAGCTGGATTGCCGTAAGCTAGACATAATTGTCATAACCTCCCAAGTAAACGTCACTTCAAGGACCAAATGCCTTCTCTGCCTGTGCACCTGTCAAGGAGACTTAGATAACCTTGTGCAAAGAGTTCTGCTTTGGGATTCTTCTGGGGTATCTGCTCCAGAATTCCTTCTTTCCATTCCACTTCCTGTACCTAAAAAAGTAGATATAATTCTAATATTCTTGTAAAAGCCCTGCCTTCTGTGATTTCCAGTGAGTGACATGCTGAGCATTCCTTGATGCTCTTGTGTCTCAGCCCTACAAAGTCTTTTGAATTGGGAAATTCAAGAAACATTCTTTCAAATAGTCAGATTGCTGCTACACGTCCTCACTCTCCTAGATGCTGAAACAGAATGACAGCAAAAATCATTGCCTGTTCCCCTAAGAGTGAGTGTTCTCATCAGTCCTGAGAATAGCTGAGCAGCAGTGGTCAGTTTCATTCTAAGATTCTCCTTTTCCCACCAAGTGCGAAACTTTCCCTTCACACCCACCCCCACAAGCAGGAACACACAAGTGAATTAGCAAAAAAGCAAAACAAAACCAAAAACAAAAACAAACCCGCTGCAGTTCTGTAAAACTCTTTCCTGGGATTTAATTTGCCTAAGGACCTGGCTGTTCCAGGGGTCCTTCAAGAGAGCGGACAGTCAAGAAAAGCATTTTTCATCATAACTAAGTCAGGGAGGTGCTTCCTATACTCTGAGAATATATATTCCCAGAAGCCGAAGGTTGTTGCATACAAAGAGCTATCAAAAGATTTTAAATAATGAATACAAGCAACACCAATGTGAACAGGGTGCTGAGTAAGCTCTTTAGTCTCTGATTTTTAAACAGAACTTGGACTCTTTCCTTTGGACTGCAGCATGCTGGGAACCAGTCTGAATAATGACCAAAGAGAAGGATTCAGCACAATCAGGCCTTTGATTTCTGCACCCTGCTTTTCAAGGAGCAGCTCAAGTACCTAAAAACAAACAAACAAACAAACAAACAGCCGAGCTGACAAACAAATCTCCCTCGTTCTGCAGATTTTTGAGTTTGGAAATTACTCAAATACTTCTTTTAGGGATCTAAAGAGTACTTATAAATCTAACAGCTACTTCAAAGCAAATAGCTCTTTCTTGGCAGTGATCACATAGCATTATTACCCCACTATACTGCATTTTTAAAAATTGTCACCTTTTAAAATCCCAGGTTGAATGAAGAGTAAATTTCCTTAGTTTCCTCTTCTTTAAAACAGAGATGGCACGGCCGGGCGCGGTGGCTCACGCCTGTAATCCTAGCACTCTGGGAGGCTGAGGCGGGTGGATCGCTCAAGGTCAGGAGTTCGAGACCAGCCTGAGCGAGACCCCGTCTCTACTAAAAATAGAAAGACATTATATGGACAACTAAAAATCTATATAGAAAAAATTAGCCGGGCATGGTGGCACATGCCTGTAGTCCCAGCTACGCGGGAGGCTAAGGCAGTAGGATCGCTTAAGCCCAGGAGTCTGAGGTTGCTGTGAGCTAAGCTGATGCCATGGCACTCACTCTAGCCTGGGCAACAAAGTGAGACTCTGTCTCAACAAAAAAAAAAAAAGAAAAAAAAAAAAACAGAGATGGCAGGCTCTGTTTACCTCACACTGTTATTGTGGAGATCAAATGGGTACATGTTTTGAACAAGTCATTTTGATGCCAAGAATATTTTTTGACACAATCTAAAAAAATAAGTCATGAAAATGTTTTCAGCCTTTATGAAACATTACCTAACATTAAGTGAAATAGCCATTTATTGATCCTGAGTTTGGAAACTCACTGAGACTCACTCTCTCACTGACCTAATCCCTCAGCTTCACTTTATCCTTTGTCCCCTTCCTGACTTACCTCTCCCCTCAATATAGGTTTGCAGATGGGATTCCTTATTCCATCAGGATGGAATAAAGGTAAGGGATGGCTACTGAGTGCCTTGCATTGCTTTCCCAAAAGAAAAAAGGTATTGTACCTCTTTCTGCCATTTGGACTCAAAGTGATTGTGTTAAATGGACACTAAATCTAGAAGCACGTTATGTGTCTGATAAAATGAGCAGTGGAGCATTGAATAAACTGTAAGGCATGAATTAGCTTACATGTTTCAGACTTATGGATGATCCCACTGGACTTAATATAGGTCTGTGAATGAAGTCGTCTTAAATTTCATTTATTTATTCACTAATTTAACAGATGTTTATTGAGCACCTGAAATGTACCAAGTATTGAGATAGTTGCTGGGTATACAAAGATAAGTAAGACACTAGTCACTGCTAGTTTTATAGCCTAATAGAGAAAAAATACTATGATTATTATCTAATTGATATAATTATTGATAAAAAGATTAAAATATTTGATTCTTATATATAAGCACACTATAGACATTGAATAATATAAAAGTGTATGTTGAAATTACAAGACAAATGGCATTGACACAGATCAGATGATTATGAAATAGACAACGTACAATGTGCATGTGGCTCAACTGTGGTGTGCTTATTCACTGGTGGAGAATGTGCCTTTTGAGCTGCATCTTAAAGATACAGACATTTCAAGGATGCTTTCATTTATTACCAAAAATGCTATATTATTTATTATTACATATTTTATTATAGAAAATTTTAAACACAAAAGGAGAGAAAATATTAAAATGAGTACCCATGAACCCATTACCCAGCTTCAGTAATCATTAACACATGAGCATTCTTTTTATATTATATCTCCAGCCACTGCATACCCCCAATGGATTATTTTCCTATAAAACCCCCAGACTTCATGTAATTTCATCCATAAGTATGTACATATCCTTATCTAAAAGATGAGGATTATTTTGCCCCAACATTACTGCAATACCTTTAACATACCTCATAATAATAATGCTACCTTAGTATCATCAAATATCAAGTCAGGGTTCAAATTTCTCTACTTGTCTTATACCATAAACCTTTTACAATTGGTTTGCTTGAACCAGAGTCCAAAGAGGGCCATGCATTGCATTGGTTGGCATGTGAGAGACACATACGAATGTAAGACTGGAGAAGCAGATGTTGCAATGTTTTATTTGACTTCCCAGATGTGTTAATTGCTTCCTCAGGATACTGTGCCCACTTCCAACATAGTGTGTATCCCATTGTGCTGCTTTCTGTAGATGCTTCCTTTCTCTATGTAATAAATATACATTGAAGGAAAAATTCTGAAAACACAGATAGGCAAAAAGGGAACAAATCATCCGATGGAGATAACCAATGCTAACTTTTGGTATATGCCTTTTTGGCATTTGTTTTTTTCTAAGAAAATATTTTATACATGTATTTATAAAACTGTATCTCTCACTGTAATCATAAGCTTACGTAACTGGCTGTCTACTCCATTAAACTGTTAATTTCTCAAGAGAAAGGATCTTTTCTCACTCATCTTTGCATTCCCAGCCTCTCTTACAGTGTCTGAAATCCATCTGCTTAAATCAATGAATGAAGTGATGGAGGGTTGCCTGCTTACCTTTGGTCTTCAAATGTCAAGACTGTGATGGCTGTCTCACATTGGAGGATCATGACACTGTCAGTATGGTTCCCCACTCAGCATTGTCTTTACAAACCAGTAGTCTTACAGAAAAGGTGTTTGTGAAAGGCCTAAGAATAGAGAGCCTGAGCTGGCAAAGGCCCTCACAGCTGCAAAGCTATAGGAATGGGCCCGTTTCTGTGAAAGAGGCTGACACAGGATACGTGCACTAGTTATGGCTGCTCACATAGCTCAAAGGAGAAGTGAATGTGAAATCTGCAAATTCGCCATCAGAGGATGGTTGAAATAATCAAGGATCATGAAAATGAACAAATAACAAGGCTAAAACAATCCAGAAAAGCAAAAGCAGGGAAATGAAAAGAAAAGGGGGCTGGGTGCAGTGGCTCAAGCTTATAATCCTAGCACTCTGGGAGACTGAGGCAGGAGGACTGCTTGAGCTCAGGAGTTTGAGATCAGCCTGAGCAAGAGCAAGACCCTATCTCTACTAAAAATAGAAAAACTATCTGAGTGTGTGGTGCATGCTTGTAGTCCCAGCTACTTGGGAAGCTAAGGCAAAAGGAATGCTTGAGTCCAGGAGTTTGAGGTTGCAGTGAGCTATGATGATGCCACTGCACTCTACCCACTCTACCCAGGGCTACAGAGTGAGACTCTGTCAAAAGAAAGGAAGGAAGGAAGGAAGGAAGAAAAGAAAAGGGTATACAAATAAGGAACACGGGTCCAAACAATGGGATGTTACAGGCTATCTACAGAGTGAAAAGTGTCAGAACTGAATCTGAGAGTATGTGGGAGGAGAAGGTATTAATACCTAAGTACTCTTTCCTTGTTAACTTAGCTTACTTGTACCAAGGTTGAACCAGATGGCATCAATTACCTGCCCCTGGGGCTGTGGGAGGAAGATGTGAGATGCTATGTTGGAGGGCTTCCTCCAGAGCCACAAGGGTAGAGTGGTTTCCCAGAAGGAATCAGAGTGAGGATATAAGGCAAACAAAAACAATAGATGCTCACTATGCCATATAGAATACAGTATTAAAAATGAATTAAGCATTATTGGGCAAAAGTATCAGATTGCCTATCAGCAGTGTGATTCCTATTAAAAGAAGAGTGTGTATGTGTATACGTGCGTATGCACATGCTCATACATAGAAATTTATCTGGAAGTTTATTTCCCAAAATATTTACCGTTTTGCCTGGCTAGGATTTTTCTTTGTTCATTAGACAGTTCTGAATTCCTTGAATCTTTAACATTGAGTACATATTATACTGTTTTATAATCAGAAAAGAAAAATAAAGTACTATAGTCTGTATAAATAATTTTATATACCACAATCTTTCATATTCCACTGTTTTAGACATTTGTAATAAACTATTTTCTTTGGGATGTGAGAATACATTGTGATAAGGTCAGTGGAGGGGAAATTAAAACCTGGCAGGAGGATTCTTTTGTCTTCTCTGACATGCTGCTACTACTTGAATGCCACTCTAAAGCATTTTTCACAGTCCATTGTCATTACTTATATGTTCTTTTTACTGTGACCTCCTTGAGGGGTGGGGCTGGTCAGGACTCATCTATCTCAGCGCATAGCATATAGTAAAGAGGTCATAAACATTTGTTAAATGGGATCTCATCATCTTATGAATCTACTCGTAGCAGTTCTCTTACATGAGACTTGGTACCTTTTTCTTGAGCCACAGGCGTACTTCAAGTGGCCACACAGCACATATTCCCCATCCTTCACTTCCCAGGGGCAATGCTACCAGGTAGTCTTGGGCATGCTTGAGGTGGGCTAAGGCTTCCTAAGTGCTTCTCAGCTTAGTACTTGCCCTCTGCCCTACCAGGCCCTGCAGCTGGCCTCTGTGGCACTAGGAATTTGGAATAGGGGACTATTCCAAATAGTTCCAGTGGTGCAGGTGTGGGTGTTGGGGAGAAGGAAGAAAATGGGTAAAACTGGGGTTTCTTTCTGTAGCACCCAGTCTTAGAGGATCTGCTAAAATACTGAGAGGATGTGCTCCCCTGTGGATTTTTTTTTTTTTTTTTTTTTTTTTTTTTTAGAGACAGAGTCTTACTCTGTCACCCAGGCTGGAATGCAGTGGTGCAATCATAGCTCACTGCAGCCTTGAACTCCTAGGCTCAAGCCATCCTCCTGCCTCAGCCTTTCAAGTAGCTGGGACTATAGGCACATGCCACTGTGCCAGACTAATATTTTTATTTTTTGTAGAGATGTTGTCTCACTGTGTTGCCCAGGCTGGTCTCAAACTCCTGGACTCAAGTGATCCTCCTGCCTTGAACTCCCAAAGTTCTGGGAGTACCGTCATGAGCCATTGTGCCCAGCCCCTTGTGGAGCTTCACAAGGTACTGGTCATGCAAAGTGTGTTTGGCTTGCATAAAATCAAGGCCATTCTTGACTTCCTTAGTGAGTGTGGTGGTGAGACTGGCCCTGAGTGAGCTGCTCTAAACTCTTAGAATTGTTGGTCAGGACCATCTGGATTTCTGAGGAGGAGAGAGTATGTACCAGAAGCTTGAGCTCTAGCTGCTAGCAGGCACCTTCTCTGGTTTGTGCAGAGATGGCAAAGCAGCAGGTACAACACAGTCATCCTTCCTGGGCATCTGAGGCCAGATAGAGGACAAGGTGGAGATGGGCACAACACCCACTCACCCGTGTCCAGGAGGTCACACAGATGCTGATTAGTACACAGGAGTGTGGCAGGGCTAAAGGAGTTAGTGACTCTGCCCAGGGTAGGGGGCTCCATGAAGTCATCACTATCTGGGTCTCTTGTGGCTATTCCAGTGTGACAGAAATTGGCATCCCTCTCTCATGAATCATAATGGGCTTGGAGCATGAGATTGTCTACCCCACAGTTACAGTGAATGAACAAGACGGGCAAGTACTCAGAATCACATCTTAAAGAAAGGCATGATTGGAGTTGTGATAGATTGCATAAACTGGGTCACCAAGGCAGGGGTGCAAAATGCCTTGGATTTGCTTTAAAATACCCTAGGGGAAAAAAACCATACAGCTAGATAAATGGATAAATAGAAAAAAATAATATTGGCCATTAGTTAATAATTATACTATCTGGGTAATGAGTACACAAGGATCCAATATACTATCATCTCTCATTTTATATGTTTGAAAATTTCATAATTAAACCTTTTGTAAAAAGGTTTATTTTAAATTTACTGCTCACCAGTGGAGAGAGTAGTAAGAGAGACTATTTTTTTTTCTTTCCTCTTCTTTCTCCCAAAGGCATTAGAAAATACAATTAAACATCTTCCTCAGTGGAACAGAAAATCAATAGCGTTGCTCTGGTGCTCCAAAGCCCATGGTCCAGCTATCCCTGTGAGCCTGCTGCTGCCACAGAGACCCAAAGTGTCTTGGCTGCCAATTCCCCTGCAAGATTCGTGGTGCCATTAACAAACATTGGGGAACTGGGCCAGCATTTCTCGCCCGACACTGCGTAGGCATAATTAGACAGAACTAATGCGTTCTGAGAAACTGAGAGTGGTTACTGGCTCTCCCCACCCCTAGGCACGGAACAGTGGGCAGGAGAGGAGTGTGAGAGCGCTCACCTCTCCCCAAGCAGAGGATAAGTTGACCCCTGGGACGTGGGGTGGGAGGTGGAGAGGAGGAGCCAGCAGTTCCTTTTTCTGTGCTGCTCTGTGACCTGTCAGACCTCATTTCTTTCCACTCTCCCCTGGCCCTGAGCTCCGGCTGCACTGGTCTCTGCTGCTCCTGACGCTGCCAGATGGACCTCACGTTGGAGCCTTCGCAGTGAAGGTGACCTCCTTCTCTGCCTGGAATAGTCTCCACATGGCTCATTTCCGCATCTCCTCCAAGTCTCAGCTCAAATGTCACCCTCTCAGTGATGGATTATTTAAAATTGCACCCTCTTCTCCCACCCCTGTACTCCCAACCCCATTACCTTGGTTTGCTTTTTCATGATCACTTGCCACTTGTCTCTTTCAAACATACCGTATAATTTATTTATTCATCTCTCCTGAGTGCCTATAATGGTCCCTGGCATGTAAATAGTTATTGAAAAAATGGAACGAACGAATGGAGCTCAGAGTCCTGTGTTTCTCGGCGTCCATACGTTCAAGATTTTTTCAAGTCAGTCCTGGTTTTAACTATGTTACTGCCCGTCTCTCTCTGTTTCCCCTTCCTCCTGCCCTATACCTCCATCCCTCCGGTTCATAATGTAAAGCAACCAGAGCGATCTTTTAAAAATGTGAGTCTGGTCAAAGGTAAGGGTGGAGTTTAGGCAAAGCAACACGGGAAGGTGCACCCACCTGTGCCTGCTCACAGCTGGGCGCCACCTGAGCCTGAGCCTGAGCCTCGTGTGAGAGCTGCGCAGAGGGCTGGCGGACGGGACCGGCAGCCTTCAGTACAGCGTGCAGCCAACAGGAGACAAATAAATCTCCTGACTCGACTCTCCCTTTCTCTCATCTCCTACCAGTAGTCCCCAGTGACTGTACTCAACCAGAAACCAGAGGGCGAGGGAGACATGAACGCGGTCTTAGAAGTCAGCCTTCTTGGGCACAGGGCGAGGTAGTGGATGGGGGGCGGGGCGGGGGGAGAAAATGGAAGATATCCACTTTTTCTTTCCCTCATGCTGCTCCAGTCCCACAACCTTTCATATTATTCCCAGACTGTGACAAGCTTTGCCCCAGCTCAGGACTTTTGCACTTGCTCTTCCTTCCGCCTGGAGCGCTCCTTTACACAGCTCCTTCTCATCCTGGGAAATGCTTCCTTCTCAGAAAGACCTTCCCGGATCGGTGTCCTCACTCAGTTATCTTATGTTGCATCTTCCTATTTCTTTCTTTCTTAGAATATATCGCAACCTTTAATAAATTTGTTTCATGATCCCTCTCCTCCTCTAGACTACGCAAGCTCCCCGAGGGCAGGCACCTTGTCTATCTGGAATTCCAACACCTGGAACAGAGCCTGGCATGTAGCAGGCACTCAGTAAATATGCAAGTAAATGAACAAATAAATGAATAAGTGAGAAAGTTTTAAAAGAAAATGAAGGCGAACTGCCCTATCAGGTATTAAATTATAAAGCTACAGTAACCAAAACACTTTGTAGCACAGGGATAGAAAAAATAGTCCAGAAACAGAACCTCTGCAATAGCTTCCTGATTGGTTTCCCTGCAATGCAGTTATTTAGTACATGATACAAGTGGCATTTAAAATCAGTAGGGATGGCTGGGCGTGATGGCTCATGGCTGTAATCCTAGCACTCTGGGAGGCTGAAGCCAGAGGATTGCTTAAGCTCAGGAGTTGGAGACCAGCCTGAGCAAGAGTGAGACCCCATCTCTACTAAAAATAGAAAAAATAAGCTGGGCATGGTGGCTCACACCTGTAATCTTAGCATTCTGGGAGGCTGAAGCCAGAGGATTGCTTAAGCTCAGGAGTTGGAGACCAGCCTGAGCAAGAGTGAGACCCCATCTCTACTAAAAATAGAAAAAATAAGCTGGGCATGGTGGCTCACACCTGTAATCTTAGCATTCTGGGAGGCTGAAGCAGGAGGATTGCTTAAGCTCAGGAGTTGAGACCATCCTGAGCAAGAAGCAGACCATGTCTCTACTAAAAATAAAAAATAAAATCAGTGAAGAAAAGATAATTGCCTTAGTTTGTTTTGTGCTGCTATAACAGAAAACCTGAGACTGGGTAATTTATAAACAATAGAAGTTTATTTGGCTCACAGTTCTGGAGGCTGGGAAGTCCAAGATGGAGGGGCCACATCTGGTGAGGGCCTTCTTGTTGCATCATAACATGGAGGAAAGCATCACACAGAGAGAGTATGCGAGAAAGCCAAATTCACCTTTATAACAAACCCATTCTCCAAATAGCTAACTCACTGCTGTGATATCCGTAATCCATTCATGTCATTATCACAGAGCCCTCATGACCTAATCACCTCTTAAAGGTCCCACCTCACAACACCGTTGCATTGGGGATTAAGTTTCACATGAACTTTGGGGGGCTCATTCAATCCCACAGCAATAGTTAATCCAGAAATAATATTTATATAATTGGCTAGCAATTAAAAAAAATAACAAATGTATTCCTCACACCTTCCTTGAAATAAATTATCTGCAGATCAAAGATTTAAATGTGAAAACATGAAAAAAATGTGAATATTTTCATAATCTTGAAAAGAGAAATTCTATCTAAACATTACAGATAAAAACATAAAGGAAAATAATGATTCAATATCTAAAATTGGTATTTTTAAAAATGGCAAAGGTGTATAACAAGTTTGAAAAACTGGGCAAAAATACCTGCAAAAATTAATTTCCATAGTATATAAAAAGCTCTTACAAAGCACTGATAAAATAGAACAGTCTAAAAGAAAAATGGGGTAAGGACACAAATAGAAATTCAAAAATAGGAAGGAAATCTAATAAATAGATGGAAAAAAATGCTCAAAATCACCAATAATCAAAAATGCCAGTAAAATAAATATAAAACATCATTTTTTATTTTTCAAATTAGCAACAATTTAAAAGATTGATAACATTGAATGTTGACCAGTATGTTAATTTCTTGTTGCTGTTGTAACAAATTATCACAAATTTAGTGGTTCAAGATGATACGAATTTATTATCTTACAGTCATGTAGGTCAGAACTCCAACATGGGTTGCACTGGGCAGTCCCTCTGGAGACTCCAGGGGAGAACCATTTCCATGCCCTTTCCAGCTTCTAGAGGTTGCCACCTTTACAGGCTCATGGCTGTTTCCTCCAGCTTCAAAGCCAGCAAGTTTGCTTCTCCTTCTGACCTTCTGGAGTAGTCACATCTCCCTCTGGCCACAGCCTGAAAAGGTTCCCTGCCTTAAGGACCCATGTGATTAGACTGGGCCTACCCAGATATTCCGGGATAATCTCCCCATCTCAAGGTCCTTGACTTAATCACATCTGTAAAGTTCCTCTTGCCATGTAAGGCAACATACTCACAGGTTCCAGGTAATAAGGCAAGGACGTCTCTGGCTGGGGTTGGGGTGAGGTGGAGGAAGATGTGTTATTCTGCCTATCACGGCCAGGATGAGAAAAATAGACATTTCATTTGGTTTTATCCAGAAATCGTACTTTAGGCTTGTATTTTAAGGCAGAGTTACTCAAATCATGTTCTCTAGATCATTCTGTAAATTTTCTCTTAATAAAAATAAGATCTGTAAAAGATTGACATTACACATTAGCATGATAAAGTTTATGAGGTCTACAGTTAAGAAACAAAATAAAAATCTTTTTTTAAACATTTTCCCAAACTTTTTTAGCTATGAAATCTGTTTTCTTGCATAACATTGGTTAACATTCAATTACTAAAAGTAACAAATCAGACCAAAAAAATTACTAAGTCAAAATGTGATTGAAACCTTATAGTCATATGTGTGAATATAATATGTATAATCATATACATAATATGATAACAAAGGATTATGCTTATATTTTGTCTGCTCAACTGGATTGGGTTTTCAAAAGAACATTAAAAAAGAAAAATTGGCAAATAATAAATACAAGTGGCCAAAAATTTATGAAAAATAAATCATCTAATGAGTAATAAGAGAAGTGCAATATTTCAAAAGAAGATGTCATTAGTTTGCTTTCAAATTTAAGAAAGCTTTTTCCAAAAGATAAATTCTAGGGTTGGCAAGGATATGGGAGAATGTGTACCTAAGTATACCCTTCTGGTGAGAGATTAATTGGTATAAGCTTTTTGGAAAGCAGGCAGGTTATATAAATCAAAAACCTGAAAAATATATATGCCAGATGCTGAGATGAAATCGGTTTAGCAGTTTCACTTCTGAAGTAATCAGAGAATACCATACAGTGGTAGAAAAAATGAGCTATTGCCACATGCAACAACAGAAATACATCTCACTGAAATAAGTGAGATAAAGACTGAAAGAAGCCAGACACAAAAGAATGCATACTGTATGTCCTTTATTGTGTGTAAATTATACTTGAATTAAAAAAAAAAACAACAACACTAGCATATATTAAAAAAAGACACAGGACCCTGCTTGAAGTGATCCCTAATTACCAAACTCAGGACAATTTCAGCATCAAAATAAATAATAACTGTAGTGACAGAGAGAAACATAGTGGACAAATAAAAATCCATGAATCCACAAACTATACTCAGAAAAGGAGGTGGGTGAGGAGAGGTGAAATTCTTCTTGTTTACAGAAGAATCCAAGCTAACAAATAAGTAGAGAACACTAGAATTAGAAACTCACTACTCTGCAACCCCGTATTGCAAGAATTATCAAAGAATGCTTGAATGCTTAAGTGAAAAATTATTTGGGAACAGAATATTCACAAGGTTCCAAAATATCACCCCACAGATTACTTGCTAATTACGAAGAGGAAACATACCTTTACAATGGAGTGACTTGGTAGTTACCAGTTTAATTTGGTGACCAAACTCAGCATCTGTCATATGGGACAACTCAACATTATGTGCCTCTTTGTGTGATGCAAAATTAAGTATACAAGCAACACTATCAAGTATTCATACCTCTGCCACAGATGCTGATTTCTTTGGTCTGGAATAAAACCTGGGCATTGACATTGGACGTCTTTAAAAGGTCCCCAGGTGATTTTAGTTAAATTCAAGAGAGAACCACTAATTTAAATATTTACAAGGTAAATATTGAGTACCTCTATGAATTATTTTGGAATTGCATATTAGAGTCTGAATGAAATGAGCTGCAGACAAAACACAAGAGCAATGGAAAATTACCTTCCTGATTTTGGTAGTCTCTCAGCCAAGCAATCTTTTTCAAAAAATCCTTTCCCTTCTCTTTGCACTATCATAAACTTTTAAATTAACATGTATCTTTAAGTCATGCCATAGTAAGAAACTGCAAGTTAATGGGACAAGAAGTTTCTACAGATCAAAGATAGTTAAATATTACTTAAGGTTTGTGGCATAGTATTCTAATTTTAAAACTGTGTGTATTTTGAAAGTAGAATAATGGTTGCCAGAGGCTGAGATGAAGGGAGAATAGGGAGTTATTGTTTAATGGATTTAATGGGTTTGAGGTTTACAAGATGAAAAGAGTTACGGAGATGGTTGGTGATTATAGTTGCACAACACTATGAATATAATTAATACCACCAAATTATAAACTTCAAAATAGTTAAGATAGTAAATTTTATGTGTATTTTACCACAATAAAAAAATTGGGAAAATGTGTGTATTTGTCTTGTCACTGCTCAATATGAACATTATCATAAAAGAAGATTTTCCCTATTCAAGTAACTTGTGACGTGACAGATTACTGGCTAGTCATGAGCAAACAAACGGTAATATGCAATTTTACAATGCAAGAGTCAGGCTATCACCACATATTGTATGATTCTATTTATACAAAATGTCCAGAATAGACAGATCTTATAGAGATAGAAAGTGGATTAGTGGTTGCCCAGTGCTGGGGCAGGGGAGGGGGGGTTCGGAAAGTGGGAGAATGTCTGATAAGGGATACGAGATTTCTTTTTGGGGTGACAAAGTTGTGCTGAAAATGATTATGGTGATGGTTACACAACTCTGTGAATATACTAAAAACCACTGACTTACAGAATTGTATGTTATTTAACTATATTTCAATAAGGTTGTTATAAAAAGAAAGAATCAGGCTGTCACTATGTGAATCTAGGGATCAATCGTAGCATCACAAATAGTGGAAGCGCCAGATATCTGGACATCCTGCTGTGATGCAAGTTAAAGTACCTCTGGAATAGTCTTATCAAATAAATGTTTATTTGGATCTAGTAAAGCCTTTAGACCTAAATTCCAGGAGCTAGAGGAATAAATTCTATGTCTCCCTGAGTAAGCAATGAGACAAATCCAGAAGGTGAAAACTTACACCAGACTGTTAGTAGAAGAGATTACTCTTTTAGTCTCCTCAACAAGTCACTGTCATGGGAAGACAAGTTTGGACTGAAACTGTTCCAGATTTCATAAGACTTAAGCAGATGTAACGAATACAAGGTGTGGGCCTTGATTGGATGCTATTTTGAACAAACTGCTAGAAAGAATATTTTTGTGGAGCTGGAAAATTCAGATATGGAATGGATATTTTATGATATAAAAATTATCATTAATAATTTTACTAGGGATTGTGGTCGTATATCCTTAATGTTTAGAGATGCCTACCAAAGTCTTTAGGGGGTAAAATGTCATGATGTCTGTAAACTTCTAGAAAAAATATAGATGAAGCAATTATGGCAAAATGTTAATCATTGTTAAATCTCGGTGAGTATGTGGGGGATCATTTTACTATTTCCTCTCTTTTCCTTAGGAAAATTAATTTTCATTAAAAATTGTAAAATCTACAATAATAATCCAAAAGGATTACCCAAAGATTTTTCCAAGAGATGTTTGAATAAATAACTTTTAGTTCTATATAAAAGTATACGTGCTTATCAACTTTTACAGTAGATGTGTATATGATAAAAGTGACAACCCAAATATTATTGAATTTTGTATTTCATTTCATAGAACACTGTACTTTCTAAAATGAAGAGAATTTAAAATATATATTATTAAATAATTTTTATACCTATGCAAAACTTTTTATGCACATAAACTCACAAGTCAAAGAAAAATTCTACATTGTATTATGGTTCCTGCATTGGGATCACAAAATATGGCAATTTATATATGGCCATGTTATCCATGTATAAAAGTTAGAAGACTTATATTCATGAAATCCCAACAGAGGTCAACAGACAACAGTAGGAAAAAAAGAAGTTGTTCTGAATTTTCTGACATACTAGTCTAGTGTTTCATAGTCCACTTGCCTCTCTTGTCCTGTCCACTCAAAGATCTCTATTTCATTTATAGTATTTCTTATCATTCAAATGATCTGGGGCAGCAGAGACACATAGTCAGATTCCCTCAACAGGGTCAGCAGCAAATCACAACTGAGTGGCTACTTTATCCTACTTCTGATCAAGCCATCATTAGCTACACTCAAAGACAGATTTACTGTGAAGCTAATGAAGCTTCCTTAAGCTTGTACAAGGCCCAAGGAAAAGCCCTCACTATTGTTCACATAGCCATGTACTTCTGTAAAATTTAAAGAAGTAAATCTTTCAAACTCAATTGGTTAAGACCTTTGTCTTTATACTCTAATTTCCCACCAAATTTCTCCCCATTTTGGATGTTGGGTGAATTTAGGTGGCTCATAGTCACTTCCATGTAAAGTTAAGTTACTGCTAGCCTAGTTGATATAGGAATGGATTCCAGAAACCCACCTACTGCCAACTGTGCCAACTCATCAGCTGTCCTGGCATGAAGGTACAGGGCCAAAGATCCTATCACAATATGAATGTGTCGTACAGCTTCTGGCACCAAAGTATATGTCAATAGCCAAAATTGTGATGGAGTAACTTGGGGATGATCAATGCCACTGCAGAGAACAACTTGAAGAGCATACAAATGAACTAAATGCTCCAGTCTAAAGGCAAAGAATCAGACTGGGTAAAAAATCCACCCAACTCTATGCTACACACAAGACACATACTTTAAATATAAGGACATAGAAAGGTTGAAAGTAAAAAGATAGAACCATACTGAGCCCAGGCCGGAATGTGGAAAACTCTTCTAACCATCAGAAGTATAAAATTATAAATGGAAGATTTAGTTTCTAGTCAAAATGAAAGTTTTTTCTTTTCAGGAATATATTTGATAATGCTGTGTAGTTAGTTTTAGGTACATACCTTTTCTCTTTTTTGATAGGCATCTCACATACTAGATTTTATCAGAATTCCTGTTTTTGTGGATCATAAATCTGTAGTAATACTACAAACAGTATGCCTATGTGTAAAATCGTATGTTTTAAGCATCTCGACAAGCAATTAAAAAAATGAATTTTATCAACATGCTAGAGGAAAGATTGAATCTTCTTTCTATTTCCTCTATAGAAGTTGATATTGCAAAATTAATGTCATGTGAGAGTTTGTAGCCAACAATTATGGGGAAGAAAGGTATTATAAAGATATGTTAGGCAGTTAATGAAAATGTTATGCTATTTTTTTTGATTTGTGATATTTTGGTATTTGCCAGCTTTTCAAAATCTGTATTTCACTGTGATTTCCCTTCTTGTCCAAATAAATATTGACCTTTTCTAAAGAAGACATACAAATGGCCAACAGGTATATGAAAAAGTGCTCAACATAGCTAATCAGGCAAATGCAAATCAAAACCACAATGAGATATTATCTCACACATCTTAGGATGGCTACTACCAAAAAAATCAAAAGGTAACAAGTATTGGTTTGGATGTGGAGAAAAGGAAACCCTGATACATTGTTGATGGGAATGTAAATTGGTTCAGTCATTATGGAAAGTAGTATGGAGATTTTTCAAAAAATTAAAAATAAAACTACCATACAATGCAGCAATCCCACTTCTGGGTATATATCCAAAGGAAATAAAATCACTATCTCAAAGAGATATCTGCACTCTCATGTTAATTGTGGCATTATTCACAAGAGCCAAGATATGGAAACAACCTAAGTGTCTATTGGGGAAGAATGGATAAAGAAAATATGGCGTATATATGCAACGGAATTCTATTCAGCCTTAAAGAAGAAGGAAATCTTGTCATTTGTGATAACATAGATGAAACCTAGTGACATTGTGTTTCTCACCTTGGGAGACTTTGTATGTGCTTTTCCCTCTGACTGGAAATTTCTTTCATGGGCTCTTTGCCTGACCGGCTTTTCCACCTTCAGGTCTCAGCTGAATGCTTCCTCTAAAAGGGGTCTTTCCTTATCCCACCCTAGTTAAAGTTGTTTTTCCCTGGTCTCTATCATATCACCCTATTTCTTTCACTTTTCACAATCTATAGTTATCTTATTTTATATCTAAATATTTCAATAATCATCTCTAAAATAGAAAGACATTTCTCATGCACTGTCAAAAGACAAGACCACCACCGAATACCAGAATCACAAAGCTGTATGTATTACCTACTTAAGTCAGTAGGTGGTATGCTGGGCAGGGACAATCTATTGGGAAGAACAAATTTATGATCTTATGTATGGTTTTTAAGAAGAGTGTAGTTCAGAGATCGGTGGATTTTTAGAGGTGGGATTGGGTTTTTATCAGCTGCGAAGCAAGGTTACTCAAATGAGCCTGATTCTGATGGCTTGGCATTCAGAAACATGTTCATTGGAGTAACTCCCAACTGAATGACTTTCAGATGCGAGAGACTTCACAAATGGATTGGATTGCAAATTGGATTGAGGCAAATTGTCATGGATTGATTAAGTGGATTTAAAACCTGTTCTGGTGGTTGTTACTGTTGACCTAAAAGGAAGAAGCTGAGGCAAAATTAATATGAAGTTTATTTGGGCCAAGGTTGAGAACTGCAGCCTGGGACACACTTCCAGGGTTGCCTTGGAGAGTGCTCCGGAGAACAAAGGAGAGCCTTAAGCCTTTAAAGAAAAAAGGACAAATCAGGAGAGGGGGCGATTACAAAAGTTGTTCATCAGAAATTCTCATTGGTTTACAGAAATAGCATTGGCTAGTGATTGGCTATACATTGTTGAACTATTGGACATATGGCATTTTATGGCTACTCAGAGTAAGTTAGTCTAGAGCCGGCACAGCAAGTAGCTTCAAGAGGTAATTATCTAGCTCCAGGGGGACTGAGAAGTGACTGCTGTGACATTTTAAATGGCTTTCAGGGCTGATAATTTAAAGGCGCTCACACTTTTCAGATAAAAAGATTTTTTTTTCTTTCTGATTACCATGATTACAGAACTGTCACTTATTGATTAGGCAGGTTTAAAAAGGAGTTATGGTGGCTACTTGTTACTATAGCTTCAGTACAATCCGTCTTTTCCTAGGAGTGTGGGAACTTTTTCTGTTCTCTGCCATTATCACACAATGCAATTAACAAGAATCCATTAATATCATCCCATACAGTACTACCTTCACTGTGATACACAGATGGTTCTTGTCCATAAATCATTACCTGTCTGTGAAGAAATGTGTAAAGAAACTGAGGGTAAGCATTTATAATTAAATATGACAATCTGACAGGATAATTTTATGTCTACTGACTCTAACAATAATAAAAATGGCCTGTTGTGCTGACTCATGCCTGTAATCCTAGCACTCTGGGAAGTGGAGGCAGGAGGATTGCTTGAGCTCAGGAGTTCAAGATCAGCCTGAGCAACATAGCTGAGACTTCCTCACTACGAAAATAGAAACATTAGCTGGGCATGGCGGCACGTGCCTGTAGTCCCAGCTACTCGGGAGGCTGAGGCAGGAGGATGGCTTAAGCCCAGGTGTTAGAGGTTGCAGTGAGTTATGATGATGCCACTGTACTATACCCTGGGCAACAGACTGAGACCCTGTCTCAATCAATCAATCAATCAATCAATAAAAAAAAGTAGACTTTGTTTGTTGTACATCTTTCTTTTACTTAATTTTTCTACTAATTTTTATTTTATTTTACAAATGTAATTGTCTGCAATAATTTGGAGTGAGGGAACTGCTCCTTCACCACAGTTGGAGAAACACTTACCTAATGCCCAGCTCATATTTAAATTTTTCCAGTTGTTGCCAATACTTTCCCAATACTTTTTTTTTTCTTTTTTTTTTTTTGGAGATAAAGTTTTGCTCTGTCGCCCCAGGTAGGTGCAGTGACGACATCATAGCTCACTGTAACCTTGAACTCCCAGGCTCAAGCAATCCTCCTGCCTCAGCCACCTGAGTAGCTGGGATTACAGGCTCAAGCCAATGTACCTGGCTAATTTTTCTATTTTTAGCAGAGACAGGGGTCTCACTCTTGCTCAGGCTGGTCTCAAACTCCTGACCTCAAGCAATCCTCCCACCCTGGCCTCCCAGAGTGCTAGGATTACAGGTGTGAGCCACCATGCCCAGCCTCAATATGTTTTTTATAGTTGGTTTGTTCAAACTATTTGATTATATTAATAATATCATTTATGACTCCTATAATCTAGAAAATCCTCCCCTCCCACCTTCTCTTTTTCATGCCATTGACTTGGGGAAAAAAACTAGGTCAATTGTCTTGTAAAATTACCTTCTCCCAACCACCCTATTATGGTTTGTTTGATTGCCTTCTCAATATTTTTTCCCAACCATGGCTTGCTTTTTTTATGTTCTTAACAGTGTCTCTTGAAAAGCAAAAGATTTTAATTTTGATAAAATCCAATTTGTTGATTTTTTTCTTTTATAGTTTGTTATTTTTGAGTTGTACTTAAGACAGCCACAGGAATAAGTAAATAAATAAATAAATCTTTAACCTTATACCATACACAAAAAACTTGAAATGAATACTAGATCTAAATGTAGAGATTTGAGAGCTATCAAAAAACATTGTTGTAACTCACTCCATGAACCCCTACATGTTTTTTATAATCCTTTTCCTTAACTAACTACTTGACCCTTTTAGTAGTTTCCCAGAAATGATGGGCTTGAATTCCTGGCTTCAAGTGATCCTCTCACCTCAGCCTCCCAAAGTGCTCGGATTACAAGCATGAGCCACCACACCTGGCCTGAAATGATAGATTTTCTACAAGACAGAGGAGTTGAGATTCTGAAGTTCCTAGGGCAGACTTCCTGATGCCAAGATCCCCCATCCTCCACAACCTGCCCCCAATACATGAGACACACTGAGGCCTGCCCCAAGGCACGTGGTCCTTCCTTTAAAAGCCCATAATCTCCCTTACTCTGGGAGATGGATTTGAGGCAGCTTCTCTAGTTCTCCCTTCTGATAAGACGTCTACTGTATTAAAGATTCCTTTCTTCCTTGGCAATCCTCTCCTTGTCTCAATAATTGGACCTTTTTGCAATGAGTAACAGGACCTAGACAGAAATCCCCTTGTGGTTTTGACAACACTGCGATCCCA
This sequence comes from Eulemur rufifrons, assembly GCF_041146395.1. Lineage (NCBI taxonomy): Eukaryota > Metazoa > Chordata > Mammalia > Primates > Lemuridae > Eulemur > Eulemur rufifrons. Next base: position 41,797,694 of record NC_090984.1, read on the forward strand.
AGACATCTGGTGGTAGAAAACCCCCATACTCTTTCAGCAGTCCCTGCTGAAGGTGAGACATTTACTAAGGTTGATTTATGCAGTGCTTTCTTTAGCATTCCATTAGACCTGGAGGGCCAATACTTGTTTGCCTTTACTTGGTACTGCTGTCAGTATACCTGTCCCATCGTGCCCCAAGGTGGGGTGAGAGTCCCACCTATTTTTCTCAAATACTGAAATCTGACTTGGCTGATGTTACGGAGATTTACACTCATCCAATATGTGGGTGATCTCCTTTGCTCCTGAATATGCAAACTTATTTAAGAGACAGTATGCATCTCTTAAAATGATTGGTATCTAAGGGACATAAAGTTTCTAGAGAGAAGCTCCAATTTTTCCAGACATAGGTAAAATACTTAGGACATTTGATTTCTAAGGAAGGATTGCTCATAAACTTTATAGACAAAAGGTATCACTCCCCCACCCCCACTTTCTACCAGAGAGAACAAAGGTTAACCACTGAACACAACTTTAGACCTTCACGGGCCTAGAGATGGCCCATCTACATTAATAAACTTTACTCACTACCTTTTATTTGCCATTTATTTGCCTTTCCACAACTTGCCTACTCTAGAGACTCAAAGTCCTTTTTCTTTGTCTTTTCACTTCTCTAAAAATGTGCTATATAAGCTGGGATCCAAAGCCACTTCTTTGAGAACTATTCATTCCTTAGATGTCTGTCACATATATTTGCAAATATACATGTTAATAGACATCTGTTTATTTTTCTCTTGTTAATCTGTCTTTTGTTATAGGGTCCATTGCATATAAGAACTTATGAGAGTTGAGCAAATAATTATTTTTCTTCCCCTACACATGATTGTGTATGTTGAAAAACCAATGGATTCTATTTTTTAAAAAATTGGAACTAAGTGAATTTAGCAAGATTTCAGAATACAAGATCAATAGTTAAAAATTTCTTCTGTTCCTATGTAGGTTGACCGTCCCTATCCATGGAGTCTGCATTCATGGATTCAACCAAAAACAGGTCAAAAATATTCGGGAAAAAAAATCCACAAAGTTCCAAAAAGCAAAACTTGAATTTGCTACATGCTGAGACTATGCTGAATCACATGAATGATGTGATGTTTAGGTGTTACCATTGGGCACTTGTCCCCAAGACTGCATAAGAAGAACGAGGACAAGTAGTTTGAGGAAAAGGAAAGAGTTTATCAATTTGCTGGCAACTGAAGAGGATGGAGACTCTTAAAGTGCCATCATCCCACCTATAAGCAGAAATACAGAGCTTTGAAAGGGAGAGTTTTCAGCTTCAGGGTATTGTGGTTTAATTACAGTTGATGGTTCTGATCGACTCCATCTCCAGATCAACACAGTTCCATTGAGACATCTCCTGTAGTACAAAAAGACAAAAAACACTCCCCTGCCCCTTCTGACCACTGACCTTGGGCAGGGATGCAGGTTTTAATTCCCAAAAAGAGTGGGGGAGGTTTTAAAGATACCCATTCTCTCCTAATTGACCCACAGATTTAACACAATCCTAATCAAAATCCCAGTAGGGTCTTTTGAAGAAATTGATACACTGATTCTAATATTTATATGGAAATGCAAAGGAATTGAATAGCCAAAACCATTTTGAAAAAGAATATGGTTGGAGTTCTTACATTACTTGAGTTTGAGAATTACTGTAAAGTTATATAATCAAGACTGTGATACTGCCTTAAGGGTAGGATAATATCAGTGGAGCAGAATAGAGAATCCAGCAATAGACCCAGGGTGCCAAGTCAATTCAGTAGAGAAAGGAAAGTCATTTTAACAAACGGCATTGAAGCAATTGAATGTAAGTATCAAAAAATTAAATCTTAACTCTTACCTCACTCCATGCACATAAACTAATTCAAGATGGATAATAGGCCACATGATAAAAGCTGAAACCATAAAGCTTTTAAAACTATACTGTTCCATACAGTAGCCACTAGCTATGAGCACTTGAAATATGGTTAGTACAAATTGAGATGGGCCACAAAGGTATAGACACTGAATTTCAAAGATTGTATGGAAGAAAAATAAATGTAAAAATCTCATTAATCATTTTCATTTTGCTTACATATTGAAATGATAATGTGTTAGATATATTGGGTTGAATAAAATATCTTATTAAAATCAATTCATCCATTTTGTTTTACTTTTTTTTAATGGGGCCACTAGCAGATTTAAAATTACATATATAGATCGGGTCTATGAGCCATGACACTCCAGTAGTGATGAGCATGTCTAATGAAGAAATTTTGGTTTCTAATATCATTCTTTAATGAAAGGAATCAAGGCTCCTTGGAGAAGTAGGTGATTCAAGACTGGGACAGGAGATATACAAGATGAACCTGGAGCCGCATCTTGTGGCACCAGAAAGTAAGAAAGTGCTCAAAACAAACAAACAAACAAAACAGCAAACAAACAAATCTACATCGATTGGCCAGGTGTGGTGGCTCACGCCTGTAATCCTAGCAGTATGGGAGGCTGAGGCAGGAGGATCGGTTGAGCTCAGGAGTTTGAGACCAGCCTGAGCAAGAACAACACCCCCATCTCTACTAAAAATAGAAAAAATTAGCTGGGCATAGTGATGTGTGCCTGTAGTCCCAGCTACTCCAGAGGCTGAGGCAGGAGGATCACTTGAGCCCAGGAATTTGAGGTTGCTGTGAGCTAGGCTGACGCCACAGCACTCTAGCCCGGGCAACAGAGTGAGACTCTGTCTGGAAAAAAAAAAAAAATCTACATCAATGGGGACACAAAAGCCAACTGAAAGAGCTCCCAATGGCCAAAGCGGGAACAATATGGGAGAGGAATGACTGCCATAAGGCAACCAGCAGTGTTTGTCACTCTGTGTCATAACTTGGATCATGTTTGATATAAAACTTCTCCCACTGGATATCTGAACATTTATTGAGCTCCTATGATGTGCTGGTGCTAAGACTGTGATGGTGAACAAAGCATGGTCCCTGCCCTCAGGATTCATGGGGAATTGGGTGCTCTGGTGGAGAGAAGTGGTACCAAGGTAAGGAGGAAAGAAAAACTCAAGAGGTGAGGAGGTTAGGGGAAAGCACGTCCAAGGCAGTAAAAAACAGATAGTTTGAGCATTCATGAAGCTTTGGGGCCTTCCAAATCAGGAACTAGGCCACCTTTCCTCAGCATACACACACAAGGTAGTCCTGAGATGGTAATATAACTCTCACTACAAAATGATGACCTAATCTTTTATGGTACCAATAGACATTATCTTTAATTACACAGGAAAAAGCTCAATTAAAGGAGTTTTGCAGCCTTTTGTAGAACTCTATATGTTGTATGTTTTTATGGGGCCTGCCTGGAATTCACTTTACTGCTTCTGAGGCTGTTCTTTACACTTCGAAAAATTTATTCTGACCATTTATATCATCATTAAGGAAGGTAAGGTAGGGAAGATAGGCCTACACTTGTGAATTCTTACAAAGTTTATACTGGAGCGGTAGCGACGCAAGATGGCAGCCACCATGGGCTCAGGAGTAAAAGCCCCTCACAATTTCCGACTGTTGGAAGAACTCAAAGAAGGCCAGAAAGGAGTAGGAGATGGCACAGTTAGCTGGGGTCTAGAAGATGATGAAGACATGACACTTATAAGGGATGATAATTGGGCCCCAAGAACAATTTATGAAAACCAAAGATACAGCCTGAAAATAGAACATGGGCCTGAATACCCGGAAGTGTCCCTTTTTGTAAGATTTGTAACAAAAACTAATATGAGCAGAGTTAATAGTTCTAATGGAGTGGTGGACCCGAGAGCCGTATCAGTGCTAGCAACATGGAAGAAATCATATAGCATCAAAGTTTTCCTGCAAGAGCTTTGGCAACTAATGATATCTAAAGAAAACATGAAATTCCCTCAGCTGCCTGAAGGACAGTGTTACAGCAATTAATCAAAAAGAAAAACCACAGTCCCTTCCCTTTCCTCTTCATTTGATTTAAGCAGTCTTCATTTTCCATAGTAATAAATTTTCTAGATACCTCTTGTAGACTTCAAAGTACTGGAAAGGAAGCTCCCATTAAAAGGCAATTTATCTTAAGATACTTCAAATGATGCTAATTTTTTGTCCATTTGAAATATATAAGTTGTGCTATAACAAGTCATCCTGTCAGGTGTAACCACTGTCCATGTAGAGAAAGTATATTTAGCTGGTTCCCATCATAACTGGTGGGGCACATCTAACCCAGCTGTGAAAAGACACATCACACCATCACCGAGCTGCTGATTACATGGCCTGGGTGTCTGCCTTCTCCCCTTTCCCCTCTCCCACCTCCTTCCCTCCCTGCAACAGCCCTCCAGCTTGGGCTTGTTAGATAAGATGTGAAGGTTTCAGGTTGCAGCCTGTGGGACTACTGTTGGGTGTGTGGGGTGCTTTTCCTGCATCCCTGGATTCTTTTTTAAGTTTTAAATGATGCCCCCTTCCAAGACATCATCCCCTCCCAATTCTCCTCCACTCCCACCCTTGGACAAAGCGTAGGTTGTAACCCCTTTGCTCCCCTCTGAGATTGGCCTTCAGGGCTTTCCCCATATCTTGTCTCTCCTACCTTTATCGAGGGATGCTGCTTTCCCCTCCCTCCTCCTCAAGTCCGTCTTTCCACTGTCACCGCCCCACACCTTCCATGACACTTCTTTGCTTTGGCCAGAAGCCATCAGGTGAGGTTGGAAAGAGTCTCTGACCTCCCTCATTTAGTTTTAGAACTGCATTTATTCACTCCACCAGCCTAGGAAATGAATATGGGGTCCTCAGCCCTGCCACCCTCTGCTGTCGTCATCAGCTGGTGCATTTTTTTTTTTAGCTCTGGTTTTGATAAGGGGAAAAGAACAGTCAGTAGGGTTACTCAGACCTGCCAGCTCTCAGAGTCCTTGGTGGTTAAACTTGGAGAAAGCCCACATGATTCCTCTGAATTGTTCTCTTTTCCTGTAATTGCTTTTGCTTTTCAAAACTGAAGAAGTTTTAAACAGGGCTCTCATTTGTTCATCTCTGCAATCCATTGGAACAAAAATAACCTTGAATTTGGTGCACACTTTGGTTTTGGCACTGCTGCTTCTCACGATCCTCAGCAGGGGATCCAGAAAGAACTGGGTGTGCACAGCAGATCCTCGAAATTCTCAGGCTTGACTTCCTGGCAAATTGCTGTGTTTTTCCACCTTCCGTTCAGGACCGCTAAATGCTGAAATGTGGATGCATACCGAATAAAAGCAATTCATTGTGTAAAAAAAAAAAAGTTTATATTGACAGCTACATACATAGGATTAGAAAGGAATATAACAATATACTAACAGGTTATTTTAGTAAAAATATGTTATTGCTTTTGTCTATTTCTAAAAATATCTATCTAAATATTTTTAATAAGGAAAATCAACATTATAAGCTTTAAAAAAGCTATTTGTTGTGGCAACCCTAAAGAAAACTTCTAAAATTACCATACAACTGTAATGACCTAGTATTTGCCAGAACAATACTACCTTTTTCCATTCACATGACATTGTACATCACTTTATAAGATTGGCTTTATATGGAAAGTACTCTTGAAATAGCAGAAAATACTTCCTTACGCCTGATATTCTGCCAACATTTAGGAAATACTGCCACCAGGTGGATGGTAGAAACTTAGCTTTGGTCCCTTGATCTAAATGTAGCCTTCCTGTTACCTTTCTGTTGACAAAGAAAATCAGAATAGATTGAACAAAATGGGGATGTGTGTGCGTCTGGGGAAACATTGGGGGCTTGGGTTGAACCAGGGTGGCAAGCTCAGACAGTTGCTCATGTATGTGTGAGCCAAGGAGGAAGATGAAATCCCAGTTAACAGGACAGCTGAAGTGGAAATCTTGGAGAGACTGAATTGTACATCTAGCACACTGAGTAATGCATTTTGATTCCAGTTTTAGGATCTATCCTAAGGAAATAATCATAAATGTGCTAAGATTTAACACTAATGTTGCAAAGACTTAATGCTGGCGTTTATCATGGTAGTTTTTGGAGGGTTTTTTTTTTTTGACAGGGTCTCACACTGTTGTCCAGGCTGGAGTGCAGTGGCATCATCATAGCTCACCACAGCCTCGAGCTCCTGGGCTCAAATGATCCTCCTGCCTTAGCCTCCTGAGTAGCTGGGACTACAGGTGTGCACCACCATGCCTGGCTAACTTTTAAAATTTTTGTAGAGACAAGGTCTCCCTATGTTTCCCAGGCTGGTCTTGAGCTCCTGGGCTCAAGTGATCCTCCCTCATAGGCCTCCCAAAGTGCTGGGATTGCAGGCATGAGCCACTGCGCTCAGCCTTCGTGGTGGTTTCTTTCTTTTTTTTTAACTAAACAAAAACAAGAATGTAAATATCTGATGATTGAGAATTAATTGAATAAACAATAATGCATCTGTACAATTAACTATTCTTTGACCACTGAAGTGATATTTAAAAATGTGCAATGAAGCTTGGAGCAGTGGCTCATACCTCTAATACCAGTGCTTTGGGAGGTGGAGGTGGTTTGAGCCCAGGAGTCCAGGAATCCGAGGCTGCAGTGAGCTATGATTGCATCACTACATTCCAGCCTGGGCAACAGAATGAGACTCTGTCTTAAAAAAAAAAAGTGTAATGAAAGGGAATGTTACTTATGATATACTTTTGAGTGAAAAATGCATATTAGAAAGTAACATATAACACACAGAGCTAAAAAACTACAAAGGTATGCATAAAAATATCAATAATAACCAATAATAATTAACATATATACAATGCTTACTATGTGCCAGGCAAATTAAAATATTAATAGTTATCTTAGACCCGCCCCTTCTTCTCTTCTCCAATTTAGTCCTCCTAGTGTTTCCCTCTGCTTTCACTCCTAGCCTTTCTCAGGCCCTAGACCCTTTTGAAGGTCTGGTGGAGCATATGGACTCCAGAGGACATTTTAAAACACAAAGCATCAAACAGGAAACCAATTACATTGAAATACAGTTATTAAAATATCTAAAAACCAAATTTGTGATAGTTTTTTATATGTATACACACAAATACTTCCTTATTAATGAATTAAATAACAAGGTATAGTAGGTCTAATAATTTCTAAATAAAGATAGTCATAAATGATATTTTGAGACAATTGCAACAACTCTTGTATATAAAAATATTTGTGATTTCTATTGGTGACAAAGTCACAGTACTGCTAAATACTACTGTGTTTTGTTGTCTATATTCATGATTGAAATAAATGTTTAACTGCAGCTAAAGCTTAGAAAACATAGATGTATTTTTGTCTTATCTTTGGGATGTAGATTAAGAACCTCTGCTCTCCAGTCTATTATCCAGCCAGCTGTCACGTCATGCCATCCCTTTCTCAACCCCCTAAATGTCTTTCCATCTCATTTAAAAGTCAAAATCATTACCCCAGGAAGATCCAGCCTGAAGTTCCCTTTCTGATTTCACTCCCTGCCATTTTCCTACCAGCCTCCCTCTCCCTCTCTGCCATCCAGCCACACTGGCTTCCATCTGCTTCTCTGAACACAGGCCAACCACAGTCCCCACGCAGGGCCTTTGCTCTTGCCACTCTCTCTGCCAGAGTATTTTCCCCTTAGATATTGGTAGGGCTTGCTCCCTTATATTAGGGGCCAACGAACATTTTCCATAAAGGGCCATATGGGCTCCCTTGCAACCACTCAAAAATATTGTGATAATGCAACAGCAGCCACAGACAATAAATAAATAAATGGATGTGGCTACGGCTCAATAAAACTTTATTTTGGGGCACTGAAATTTGAATTGCATATAATTTTCACATCACGAAATATTTTTCTTTTTAAAAATTTCTTATCAACCATTCAAAAATATAAAAACCATTCTCAGCTCTCAAGCCAAACCAAAACAGATGGCCAGTCAAATTCAGCCCACTGCTCACAGTTTGCTGATCCCTGCCTCGCATCATGCAGGGGTTTGTTCAGACGTCTTCCGTTTGGAGATGTCTGCTCTGGCCACTCTTTCGCCACAAGCCCTTCCCTTCCTTTCTCTCTATTCCTTTACCTGGCTTTGTTCTTCTTCATTGAACTTCTCTGGCCCTAACATATATTTTTATCTGTTTATTTCTGTATTTCTTCTAGAATGTAAGTACCATGAGGGAGGGCCTTAGTCGTTTCCTCTGCTGCTGTACCACCATCGGTATGATTGTGCTTGGCATTCCATTAATGTGCATTAGTACTGGCCATGTCTGTATGGATCTACTTATTAGAATTAGAATTTTTCTTAAATCGCGGTAGACAGAATTGAAAATTATTCCCCAGATACAGTATGAATCAATGCAGCGTAAAATAAAACAGTGCTGCTGCTGCTGCTGCTCCTTCTCCTTCTCCTTCTCCTCCTTCTTCGTCTTCTTTCTTCTTTCTTTTTGTTTTTGAGACAGGGTCTCACTTTGTTGCCAGGGCTGTAGTGCAGTGGCGTCAGCCTAGCTCCCTGTAACCTCAAACTCCTGAGCTCAAGTGATCCTCCTGCCTCAGCCTCCCGAGTAGCCTGGCTAATTTTTTTTTTAATTTTTTTGTAGAGATGGGATCTTGTTATGTTGCTCAGGCTGGTCTTGAACTTCTGAGCTCAAGCGATTCTCCCACCTCAGCCTCCCAAAATGCTAGGATTACAGCCATGAGCCATCGTGCCGGGCCAAATACTTCTTTTAATGCAGTAGTTTTTATAAACCTTTGTATTCAAATTGAAATTTTGGCAAACCAGATTACTTGAAAACTGTACTTGTGAGTGATGTTTTTTGAACTTATAACTAATTCTCTATATCTATATTATTGATTTGGTTTTGTGCTTCAGCCTGTTTAAGTTATTTTGAGTCCATTAGCTTTTGCATTGGTCATCCTGGCTGTCTGCAGGTTTGAGAATTACACCATCAGTGTCTCTATCCAAACCTTTCAGATTAAGGCAGAATAAGAGGCTGACTGCTGTGACCTCTCTACATGGCCAGAGCACCATTAACCCAGACTTGTGGGATAAATTCTACGGGTGACCCATCAGGCCAGGGTAACATCGAAGTTCTCTACACAAGAACTGGAAATGAAGGTAAGGAGGAATTCCAGATAATTTCAACTAAAAACCAAAAGCTGTGATATGAAAAGCATACCCTGACAGAAGGAAATACCTAAGATTAATATTAACACGTCTAAATAGAGGATGTGTCCATCACAAGGGTGTGGACTCAGCGGTGGAGAAACAATGTTCAGGGAGAATCCCGGAGGCAAATGCCAGCCTTACCTATCCAGGCTGATGTCAAGCCTGCTTATAGACCATCTCTGTTGAGAGTTGAATAAATATTCAAATAAAGATTCAAATAATCATCTAACAAGACTCCCGTCGATCTGATTCTTCAGACACTTTCGGAAGATTCAGCTTCCCATGTAATACACCGATGGGGAGAGAATAGGCTGGTTAGACTGACCCCATTGTCTGAGCCACCAGCCTGTTCTGTTTCTCTTTGAAAATTAATAAAATGGTGTTCTGTTCCAATGTCCATCAGCAAATATATTATATAAAATAAATACATATGTAAATATATATAAACTATATAATAAAATATATTATATAAACTACTATATCCATACAATGGAGTACTGCTTAGCAGTAAAGAAAAATAACAAACTGCTGAATGAATGAATGAATTTCAGAAATATAATGTAGAGCATAAGCAGCTAGACACAAAAGAATGCAGAGCGTATAATCCCGTGTATGTAAGGTTCAAGATCAGGTAAAACTAATCTATGGTGGTAGGAATCAGAATAGCAGTTTCCCCTGGGAGGTGGAGGTATTGACCAGAAGGGAAGACAAGAAAATTTTTTGGAATGATGGAAATAATCTATATCTTAATCTAATCAATGGTTACAACATATGCATTTGTCAAAATTCATCAAACTGAAGATTTGTACGTTTTTCTATGTGTAAAATACATTTTAATATAGTATTGTTAATGTAAAAAAGTGGCTGGTTTTAATCATTAGTTACTTGTGAACTTTGTAAATACAAAGAGATTGAGTTTCTGAGTTGGCCAGGCTGAGGTCAGAGCCTCAGCAATGGTAAAATTCTATAAAAATTGGCCGGGCGCGGTGGCTCACGCCTGTAATCCTAGCACTCTGGGAGGCTGAGGCGGGTGGATCGCTCAAGGTCAGGAGTTCGAGACCAGCCTGAGCAAGAGCGAGACCCCGTATCTACTAAAAAATAGAAAGAAATTATATGGACAACTAAAAAATATATATATAGAAAAAATTAGCCGGGCATAGTGGCGCATGCCTGTAGTCCCAGCTACTCGGGAGGCTGAGGCAGGAGGATCGCTTGAGCCCAGGAGTTTGAGGTTGCTGTGAGCTAGGCTGACGCCACGGCACTCACTCTAGCCTGGGCAACAAAGTGAGACTCTGTCTCAAAAAAAAAAAATTAAAAAAAAAAAATTCTATAAAAATTCTACCATTTTATAGAAGTCTGTTGGGGCCTTGGCCAGCATATACATTTTGGTGTAATAATCAATAGGGATTTTGTCAAATTTCTCCCTGAAACAAAAATTGTCTGTGGCATTAGTTTATGCTATTGAAAAACAGACATTAAATAAATTTGACATGACTTGTTCTTAGTGAACCCTTGTTGGCTCCTGATAAATATGTTCCTTTTTTAATTGCCACAAATTATGTTTCATTCTCTATTAAAGATTTTTCCAGGTTTACTAGTTTGTAGTTTCTGATATCCACACTATTCTCTTCAGAAAATTAACACAATATTTGCCTGAATGAAACCTTCTGGCACCTCACACTAAGAGGCAAGTTTGAGTCATAAAATGTATTTGCTTTTGTATGGAATTGGAGAGAAATGTCCTAGAGAAGTTCATTAAGGATCCAAAGATAATCTCTTTTTTTAGGTAATCAATCAAGAACAGGGATCAAATAGTTTTGCTTCCAAGTTAGACAGACTTGGCTTATTTTTATTTTTCTTTCTTTCTTCTTTTTTTTTTTTTTTTAATCTAGGGCAGGAAAGAGAGACCTGGTTTAGATCTTAGCTCATAAATGTGTCACCTTATGCAACCTTACTTAACCTCTTTAAACCCCATTTTCCCAATCTGTAGTAAAGGAATTGCTATAGCAATTACACGAGGACATTTTTGTAAAACACTTAATGCAGCACCTGGCAATAGTAGCTATCGTCATCATCATCACTGGGAATCCTAGCTAGCCCCTCATGGACTGATTTCCCAGGGCAATACTTGGTGAACCACCACAGAGGTTCCATGGGCCACAAGCTTAATCTCTTTCTGCCAATTGCTGGATTGAGTTCAGAAGGACCAATTTTTACACCAAATTCACAAAAAAACTATTTATTCATTTATAATGACAAAAAAATAGCTGTATCATTATGTTCTTTCCTTACATGTATAATAAGGAAGCTAAATTATCTACAAAGGTGGTTTGATGAGTACAGGATCATTGTTCTTCCACTGGAAATACTCCTTCCCTCCTAAACACCTAACTGGGTTATACTGATAGATGTGCCAATAGAGCTGCACTCAACAGAGAGCACACCATGGGCACTCATTTAGACCTTTTTGCTTGGTGTAAATTATCTCCATAGATAGTTGATCTTACCTATTACATGTTCATTGTTATCATTTCATTTTTAGAGGAAATCTTTATCTTTAGGCTTTGGAGGTACATCATTGTCTCTAATTGTTCATGCCTTATCTTTGGCTGACTTCAACAATTTCTTACTTACAGACTAGCTCTGAAGTATCATGCTTTATACTTGGATAAGAAGGTAATGAGGGGTGAGAAGTGGGAGTTGAAGGATATAAATTTACTGTTTTTCTGTTCAAAATGTCTTTGTGTATTTATATTATTAAAAAAAAGACTTCAAAGGCCAGGCACCGTGGCTCACGCCTATAATCCTGGCATTCTGGGAGGCCGAGGTGGGAGGATTGCTTGAGCTCAGGAGTTTGAGACCAGCCTGAGCAAGAGAGACCCTATCTCTACTAAAAATGGAAAAATTAGCTGGGCATGGTGGCACATGCTTGTAGTCCTAGCTACTTGAGACGCTGAGGCAGGAGGATCGCTTGGGCCCAGGAGTTTGAGGTTGAAGTGAGCTGCGATGATGCCACTGCTCTCTAGCTGAGGTGACAAGTGAGACTCTGTCTTTAAAAAAAAAAAAAAAAAAAAAAAAGAACTAGCAGGAATTTCTCAATTTACAAATCTGGAGAGAAGAAAACAAAGAAGTTTTGCTGCTTCAACCAAAAATGTTTATTAAGTGCTTATTCTAGTGTTGGGCATAGACACTAATATAGTTTAAAGTGCCACTAGACTCCAAAGCTCAGTGAGGGCTGAGACTCTGTGTAGTCCCAGGTGCTAATAGAGGTCCTGCGCCAAGTGAGGAGCTCAAATAAAGTTTGTTGAATGAATGGGAGAAAAATAAGAGGCATTTGTAAAAATCACAACAAAGACAGGATAAATGGAGGCTTGTTTACCAAACCATGAGAAGCTAGAATCAAGGCCTACCCCTTGACATTTAGGAAGTAAATTTAGGAGAAATAAAAGAATCACAAGATAAAATAAAAATAAAATACAACAAAGGTGAGCAAAAACAAAATAATCCCAATCTAAAGCCAAAAACAAAGTCCTTGCCCTCCAGCACCACTGAATCCAATAGTGGAGACTGATCCTTATTTAAGAAAACTGGGATTAGGCATTTCGATCACATAATTTATTAAGTGAAGTTTTATCATTATAAAAAAATGTATGTTGTATTTGCCTGAGAAGGGTCAGTGACATGGGCACATTTTCTGCTGATTTCATTATAAGATAGCAACTGGATAATATCTTGAGTTTCTATTGAATTCTCCAAACATGCAAGGCAAAAGAGAGGTGCCATTTTTTGAGCACTATATTCATAGTAAATGTTGAATAATTGGTCTTTAGATTATTTCCACCAGCACTCTCACTAGGCTTCATAATGTCTCCTTAGTGATACAGATGTGTGTGTGAGGAGAAATTTAATAATGATTATTATTTTTATAGTTAAATTTGATCTGAAACACTTATATAGCACTTATTCTGTGCCAGGCAGTGTCCTAACTGCTTTATAGGTGTTAATTTATTTAATTCTTACAAAACCCCATGAGATAGGTGCTATTATCACTCCTATTTTACAGATTAGAAAATGAAGGTATGACATGGTTAATTTGCCCAAAATCACATAGTCAGCAAGCAGTAGATCTAGGATTTGAACCTAGCATGTTTCTCTAGTCTTTGTGCTAGACTGCCTCCCACTTTGGATTTTGTATGCTAAAAAAAACACCAAAGAAACCCTATATTGGCCTACTAAATCAGAATCTCTGGGAGTAGTAATCCATGATCTTGGATTTTAACAGGCTTTTTAGGTGATACTTCAACAATTAAATGCACTGACATTTGGGAACTGGAGCCCTAGGTTCCTCTTGCTTCCTCTTGCCACCACTGGCCAGGCAGCCATCTTGACGTGGTTCTTGTTGCCTATGTATCTGCATTAACCTTTTAGAATGGGTGTCTGCAGCTTGGAGAAAATCCCAGAAATAATACTGAAGCACTCCTCTACAAATTCTGCAACGCTACAGCTTTTGCTAGCACACAGAATGATATGGTATGGAAAAACGTGACATTGACATTTCTGAGTTGAAAAGTTATTTGGTGAAGTTGAAGTCTAAATAAGAGAGAGTTTTGGGAAATTTTGACCAGTTTATTTTGCCTATATTTTCTTTTATTGGTGTAGGCTCAAGAGAGCTAAATGTGATAAAAATCAAAAGAAAACTTTCAATAAGTTTAAAATAAATATCTCAAGTAATAAGAAAGCAATGCATCATAGTTTAATTGGCAGTTATTATTTTTTCCTTGTGGTATATAAAATAATGGTGTATCTTAGAATTGGTGACATCTTAGATTAGATGAAATACAAGAGATGTTTCCTTAATCTTTAAGAGTTACCCCTTTGGTTCCTGATAAGTGAATGAGATATCAAAATTCCTTCTCAGTAAACTTGAACTCTCATTTAGTAAGAAACCAGAACAATGAATTAAAGGTGAAAAGAAATGTTGTGGACCCAAAGAACTAGATGGTACAGTCAAGAATACTCCTTCATCTACATTCCTTTCTTTCAAATAATTCTGATTTGGTTGGGATGTTTGAGACGGGGGTTTGATGTGGGAAGTTGAAGGACAGAAATAATAAGTGGTTGATCTGAAAGGCTATGTACCAGAGTTGTAGATAATTTATTACAGGGATGGTGTGATTATCCCAGAGTGTTTAGCTCATGATGCTGACTCCTCTCAGGGTTCAGGTGGGATCCTATTATGTTAATATCATCAAGTTCTATATATTGAGATAATCTCAAACTTACTTTGCTCCTATGTGCACAATTAATTCATAAACTCTTGCCAATTTATTAGTCAGATTCTAAGATAAAGAAACAAGACAAAACAAAAGCAAGAAAAGTGTTCAAAAGCTAGCCTATGATCAGTTATCACATAGACTCACTCAGTTGTTTTTTTAAAGTAAAAAGCTATCAGAGGCTGATAGGGCAGAAGGCACCTTATTAGGGGTGTGAAGTGCAGAGAATCTGAAGCCATATTTGATTTTGCAGCTTGAGAATAAGCAGAAAGTGTCCTATAGGAATCATTGGCCACAGACCAATGGCCAAAGCTCTAATAGTTGTTTTAGTTCCATAAAAGCAACGTGATTTTTGTTCTTTAACTGAAAGAATTTTAGTAGTATAGGAGTGTAGAAGCACACTCATCCTATAATGGGCGGAGAGGCAGCAAGAAACCACTATTGGAGAGGCAGCACAAGGAGCAGGCTTGGGAAGAAGGAGCCAATTCAAGTAAACAGTAAATGAATACCAATTGGATTCCCATAGAGATAACAATGTAACCTGCTGTTCAGTCTCTATAAGGTGACTGGCCCTCTCTCATCATACCTTGTTCCTTATTGCCTCTATTTTTGCATATGCTCCTTTTACTTCTTTGCCTGGTGAATACTTCAAGATGTTGACAATTTAGGACTGATCAAGTAAAATGGAAGGGCAAAGAGAGGGTTTATAAAAAGCAGTCATTTTGTGAACATTCAGAAAAAAAGAGAAAAAGGCAATTAGGCACTTGGAAAGCCAAAATTAGAGTCAACTAATTCCATCATTAATGACCCGATCTCTGCTTCCTGTTGTGCTCTACTTTGTGTCCTGCAGCACAGCCTTTTCTGCTCCTCTGCTTCATAGTTTGGCCTGCCCTTGTGCTCACTTCAATCTCAACTTTACAAGTTCTTTCAAGTCCGACACTCACCATTATTCAACTGAGGATCTCTGGGTCCCAATTTTACATTCCCAGCTCAGAAAATCTGATTGGCTCAGCCCAGCCTCTATGTTGGTTTTCATTTAATAGATGTATAGTCTTGATCCAAGACTTGGTGGGGGTCAGATGGAACAAACATGGTCAATTAGCAAAGTATAGATGGAGGCAATTTCAGAGGGGACATGATTTGGATTAGCATCTCAAAATATGTCCACTACATTTGACATAACTAATCATTGCTTTGTACTTCTTAATACCATTATCACATTGTAGGTGACTGTATGGTTTTTGTCTTTTTCAGATTTCATTAGACTCTCAGCTCCTAGAGGGCAAGATTTAGCACCATCTGACCTCAAAGTGCTTCTGTTTCTTCTTCTATTAAAAGGGGTTCAAAAAGTACCTATGCCATTAATAGTAGTAAGCATTAAAGATAATATGCCCCATAAACATTAGCTATTAGTATTATTATCTATTTTTCTTTGTAGCTTCTTTCTTCATATGCCAATTCGGAGGAATAAACGGTTCTCAAAATTTTTTTGTGTGTGGTCAAACTGAATTCTCAGTAGGGAAGTCATGAGTGAGTTTTCACATTAGGGATACATGAAATCACTCCTTTCCTAAGAATAATTTAAATTGTGCTATTTCACTATTCCATATTTTACATACCACACATTTATCTTCTTAAGATAAAGCTCTTATATAGTGTATATAAATTATTTGTTTAACTATCTTTAATATGTATTAAGTAAGTTCCTGAAATCAGGGGAAGATATTTTTCTGCTTTTGCATTATCTTTGTATCCTAGAGTCTTGTTTGGTGTCTGGAGTGAAGAAGCTCTCAGTATTTAATATCTGAAGATCTAGTTTTGAGCTCATACTCTGGCAGGACTGTGGATAGCAATCTAAGCCATGAAGTATCAAGAAAAAACATTCAAGACTTGGAAACAGGCAAAAGAAATTATCAGTGAATATGTCTTTCCAGTGAAGGACTGGGCATTATCTAGGGGAACTTTGAGGATTATCTGATTCTATTTGATTGATTTGCCATTGAGTAGGCTATTTTAAAACACTGTAAGAGTAGAAGTTAAATTTTAGAAAACTGATAGCAATACAAGTAATTCATTTTCATAAACATGCAAATGAACTTTGTCAGGTGGAGAATATAGGTTAAATTTTCATTTGAGCTAGTTTAACATCTTACTGGTTTCTTCATCAATGAGCGAGTTGAATAAAATCTTTGGCATAATTTCATCTTATATTTGCATGGGAGCTGTGCTGTTAACTCTTTGAAAAAATATACTTTAATAGAAATAGTATTATAAATCCCATAGTGGAAGCACAAAGATTTGTGGGAACACAAGCTGGAATTAATTTATTTGATATTATAGGGAGAGAAGATTTTACCTAAGAGGTAGCTGGGATTTGAAGAAAAAGTTGAATTAGGGTAGAGTTGTGGTTGGGGGAGAGGAAAAGGGAGAAAGACCTCTAGGCAAAAGAAACTGTATATATGGTGGGTCTTTCGGACACCACTAAAACTTACTAGGTTTTAGAATGTCTACTGGCTCCTTACCAATCACTTTTCAAAGGTGGTGAGATCTTGAGATTGTAGGCCTTCTGACACTATTGTAGAGCTATGGAAATCATCATCTGCTCCAAAGCCCAGTAGGGACCATTGGCCCCTTTGGGTATCCAAACACATACTCCATATAGACTTACTTATCCAGGAACCCACTGGGATGCTTGTCTTTTAAACAAATTTAGACATACATTTTGCATTCATATTGAACATTTTACATATAAATGTGTGAAAATTATTATATTTTAAAAATATTGAAATATACTCCATAAAACCCTACATCCTCATTTAAAATTTAATTCTGCAACAGGAAAACTGACATAGAATACATAATGTTAATCTGAGCATGGTTTCTGAGTTTCTTAATTAAACTTCTTCATCGATTTAAGGAAAGGCCACTCTTTGTTTAAAAATCTAAAATCATTGTATGTTTTCTCAGCATAAAAGCAATTCGCATATGTTTATTGTAGAAAAATTGAAACCAAATGTGCAAAAAGATTGAAATTAAACTTGTTTATTATTCTACCAACTAGTCATGAGGCTACTAACATAACTTCCAGATCTTTTTCTTTGTATACACATATGTAGGGTTTGGTTTTTTAATTTATAAAAAATGGCTCTTTCTTTTTTTTATTGAGGTGAAATTCATATAACATAAAATTAATCATTTGAAAGTGAACAATTCAGGGACATTTAGTACATTCACAATGTTGTGCAACCATCACCTTTATCTTGTTCCAAAATGTTTTCATCACTACGTAAGGTAACCCCATCCATGCACATTAAGCAGTTTTCCCCTTTCCCCTTCTTCCCCTAGGCCCTGGCAACCACCAATGTGCTTTCTATCTGTATGGATATACCTATTCGGAAAATTTCATATAAATGGAATCATATAATATGTGATCTTTTGTGTCTGGCTTCTTTCATTAAGTATAGTGTTTTTGAAGTTCACCCACATTTCAGCATGTATCAGGACTTTATTTCTCATTACAGATGAATTATATTCTATTGTATGTATACAGCACAATTTATTTATCCATTCCTCTGGTGGTAGACAACTATTTTGTTTTACAACCTTCATTTTAAAAAATGCTATAAAAACCTGAATATAACCTGGACATTTTCTATAATCTTGCTTTACATATGGAAATGTTAATGGTCACAGGAATATGCCTATACAAATATGCTTGCAGTATTTAAAACTAGATTAAAAG
This sequence comes from Eulemur rufifrons, assembly GCF_041146395.1. Classification (NCBI taxonomy): domain Eukaryota; kingdom Metazoa; phylum Chordata; class Mammalia; order Primates; family Lemuridae; genus Eulemur; species Eulemur rufifrons. Next base: position 41,815,854 of record NC_090984.1, read on the forward strand.
GAGAGTCAATTAATAACTTCAAGTTTTTCTGGTTAACACTGAATGCACAAAAGCACGCCCACATGCAGGCACACACACATCATCAACACCATCACCAACAAGAACAATAAGAACCAAACACTAGAGCCAGAACTTCCTGTGCTTTCTTTCTTATTTTTTGCCCCCAGGTATGAATTCTTTTACACAAGAGGGGATACAATTTCTTCACTGCGAACAAGTGCTGATTTCCTTCCCCTGTCACTTCCATTTAGGGATGTGGGGTCAGGAGGTCCAGTCCTCTGACCATCCTGGCCCATCCCTACGAGTATTGTCTAGTTCTTGGTGATTTCAATACCACAATGCCTGATTGTTAGCATGACTGATTTTTCTCTTAGCAACCCAAAGAACATAGCAAGTTCATTTTGCTCTCTAAGTCTAGGACCAGATCAATTTGTTCCTCCCTCTTTAAAATTGTATTTTGTTCATGCACCATGCCAGCAAAATTAATTCATTTCTCCAGATGCACAGAATGGTCTGTTGACTATGTAGCAGGCCATGCCTAATTTAATAACTAATTTCAACTTTTGTTCTTATCCCTTATCTCAATGCCAGGACCCTTCTATCCCCACAACCACCATCTGCCCCTCCCCACAGGAAGTAGATGTAGTATTTTGTTTTTTGAGGCCTTGGAAAGTTATCTGAGTTCTAAAATATTTGCGACATTTTCACTAACTAAATTAACATAATGTACTCCCAACATAGTTAATAACTACTTGGCTTAATAAACACTTCTTGAGTTCCTACTGTGTTTCAGGCACTTTGCCAGGCTCTAGGAATTAACACACACACACACACACACACACACACACACACACACGATCGCTAAGTGTATGAGTTAGGATTAGGAAAACCTCTAACAGAGACACACACAAAAAAATACTGGCCATTAATGCATACAAATAATACAGAAGTTTATTTCTCTTTCATGTCAAAATCCAGATGTAGAAGCCCAGGGCTGGGAAGGGGGCTCCACAATTGTCTGGGACTTAGTGGAAAGCTTCCAGTTTTCCACTCTACCATCGTTATGCTTATGCTTGCCATCCTTATGAAGGATGTATTGGACCTTCATCCTCATGCTCTGAAATGGAGCTCCAGGCAGCCATCACATATAGTTCTAGGAAAACAGGATGGAGGAAGAAAGGATGAAGGCATAAAGGGTATGATAGTGACCTTTTAAGGAAAATTTCCAAAAACTACTGTATTTCTGCTTCAGCCAACATCTCAATTTTCAGAACTTAGCTGAAGGGCGGGGAAGGGAATACTGTAGGAATGCATAACAGAGGAATATAATTCACACTGTGTGAAGTTTTCCAGAAATGGGGGCCTCTGAACTGGATTTTTAAGGTAGAGTAGAAGTTAGATAGGCAGAGTACGGTGGTGGTGATGATGATGGTGAGGGAGTTTCTGGATAGAGGAAGTAGGTGGGATCTAGAGGCTTGAAAGATCAAAAGAATGACTAGTATTTCACTGCAGTTGGACTATGTATTTAAAGGAGTGTTGAAAGATGAAGTTGGAAAGGTAAGCAAGGGTCAGTTCTTATCATGACTGGTCTACGCTTCAAATGACAAAATGTTTTTAAAAATTAGTTCCCACTTAAGTTCTCACTTTAATGAATTTATAAAAGCACTAACCAGTGATCTTTAAGGAAGTAAATTATTTTTGTTGAGCGTATTACTTTTCACAGTATGATCATAAATAGGTGCCTGAAAAGACATATATGAATCATTCTTCTCTACAAATCCTCTAAGATGATCAGTCTTCTCAGATCCTAGCAACGAAAGAATCTGACTTGATGAAAACTTACCTTATTCATCTGCTCATAAAATTCATAAAGATTCATCCTTGCCCCAGAAAAAGATATTTAAAAATTGCCCTGTGTCCAATGCACCCATATTAGAAATAAAAAGTCAAAGGTATGAATTAAATAGCTAAGAGACTGAGGTGTAGTCACCAGGAAGACAATAATTTAATGCTGCCTTTAGCAGAGAAAGACATCATAACAAATATGTGAGTTTTTCCATCCTATAAGTGGCATTCTGATCTAAAGCAAAGCAAAATAACAAATCAGAGGCCATAGAGATGATCAGAGGTAGAGTTTGGGTCTGTGACATAGATTGTTTACAAAGATGGCTGATAATTCCTCCTATTTACAATGTGACTTTCCTGTGCCTTTCATTGAAAGGTGGGATTTATCTCCCCAGTCCTCGAATCTGTGCTGGCTTCTGACTTGTTTTGACTAAGAAATGTGGTAGAAGTGACTCTGTGTGTGACCTTTAAGACTAGGGCTGAGACTGCCATGTAAAAAGTCAGTCCTGTGGAGGATGACAGGCCACATGGAAGGGAATTGAGGCACCCCAGGCAACACCCCAGGCAACTAGCATCAACTGCCAGATATGAGGCCAGCTTGGACCTTCTACCCCAGGTAACCCCTCCAGTTCAATATAGCTACATGAGTGAGCCCAAGTGAAACCAGCAGAGGAACTCCCCAACCAATTCACACAGCATAAGACATAATAATAGTTGTTGTTTTAAGCTACTACATTTCAGAGTGGTTTTTACACAGCAATAGATTACTGAAATAGAGTCATTCCTATGATATCTTAAATTAAAATGCATTATCACTTTAGTTTACAGCTTGAGAAATTTAATATTTAAATCATATAGATAGTTCAACAATGAAGAACTGATAACAGATATATCAAAGATCAGCATTATGATACTCTAGATTTATGAGTAGAAATTCCAGTTACCTTTGTAGGTAAAAATAATAATGACACAAATGATGTCTCTTGATTTTTTTTTTTTTTTTTTGAAACAGGGGCTTGCTCTGCTGCCCAGGCTGGAGCGCAGTGCTGTAATCACAGCTCACTGTAGCTTCAAACTCCTGGGCACAAGTGATCCTCCTGCCTCAGATTCCCGAGTAGTTGGGACTACAGGTGTGCGCCACCATGCTCGGCTAAATTTAAAAAAAATTTTTGCGGAGACAGGGTCATGCTATGTTGCCCAGGCTGCACTTGAACTCCTGGCCTCAAGTAATCCCCCAAAGTTCTGAGATTACAGACACGAGCCACTGTACCCGGCCTCCCTTAACTCTTCAAGATTAAATCCTTGAGTCCCATGGTGTGGTAGATAGCTTCCAAGATGGTGCTTCATAATTCTCACTTCCTGGCACACATTCTCTTGGGAAATACTCCTCCACACTAAATTATGGTTGACCCGTGTATCCATTAAAATATGGCAGGAGTGATGGTGTGTGACTTCTGAGGCTATATTATAAAAGACTTGGCAGTTTCTACCTTGGCTTCTCTCTTAGACCTCTCACTCTTGGAGAAGCCAGCTGCCACGTCTTGAAGAGACTCACACAGACCTGTGGAGAGGAACACGTAGTGAGGAACTGAGGCCTCCATTCAACTACCAGGCTCAACTTGCCAGCCTTGAGAGTCTGCCATCTTAGAAGCAGGTACTTTGGTCTCAGACAAGCCTTCAGATGACTGCAGCCCTGGCTGACACTTTCTTAGATAGCTTTATTTAGAGTATAATTTATTTACCATAAAATTCACTAATTTCAAGTGTACAATTCAATGATTTCTATTAAATTTACAGAGTTGTTCAACCATGACTATGACCTAATTTTAGAATATTTATATCATGCCAGAAATGTCATACCCATTAGCAGTTACTCTCAGTTCCACCTTCATCCCCAGGCAACCACTACTCTATTTTTTATGACTACAGGTTTGCTTTTTCAGAAAATGTCATACAAATGAAATCATATAATATATGCTCTTCTGGGTCTAGCTTCTTTTATTTAGCATCTAGCTGACATTTTGACTGCAATCTCATGAGAGAATCTGAACCAGACCCTCTCAGCTAAGCTACTAATGAATTCTTGATCCACAGAAATTGTGAGATAATGAATGTTTATGGTTATTTTTGTCCACTACATTTTGGGCTAATTTGTTATACAGTAATAGATAACTAGTACACATGGGTATGTGATACTGCTGGGAAAATAAGTCCTTCTGATATACAATGTGCCATTAAACCCAACCCCAAAGGTACAACATTTGTTACTATTAAGAGTTGTGGACATGATAAATTATATCTTGAAAATGTATTAGCATATTTTTTTAATAATACAAAACTACCACTTTTCCTAATTTTAAAAAGAAAGCCATTTCCAAATCAGAAGAAAGAATCTCTAATTTATTTTAGTCTATGAAAAAGTTTGGATGAACAAGGGAGAAAAGAAATTGTGGACAGTCAAAAATGTGGTCCAGCTATCCTGTTGGGTATTAAGGAAACCTGCCATATTAGTCTGGAATGAGTTTTGGTCGATCAGATGGGGCAATAAAAGACTCAGCTGTAATTTCAGGAGACTTAACTAGCCAGTTGCAACCTTGAGATATAGCTATCAAAAAGTCATTTAAAGCAGTGGTCTCCAACCTTTTTGGCACCAGGGACTGGTTTCATGGAAGACAATGTTTCCACAAACTGGGCCCAGGGGGCAGGGGATAGTTTCAGGATGATCCAAGTGCATTACATTTATAGCACAGTCAAACCTCTTTGCTAATGATCATCTGTATTTGAAGCTGCTCCCCAGTGCTAGCATCACTGCCTCAGCTCCACCTCAGATCATCAGGCATTAGATTCTCATAAGGAGCTTGCATCCTAGATCCCTTGTATGCGCAGTTTACAGTAGGGTTCATGCTCCTTTGAGAATCTAATACCACCGCTGATCTGACAGGAGGTGGAGCTCAGGCAGTGATGCAAGCAATGGGGAGCAGCTGTAAATACAGATGAAGCTTGGCTTGCTCATCTCCTGCTGTGTGGTCCGGTTCCTAACAGGCCATGGCCTGGGAGGTGGACCACAGATTTAAAGGATTCATAAGGGAAGAGAGGACCAGGTGCATGCAGGCTTTAGATTTTGAGTTTGATACTGAGAAGAAGAAGGAAGAGCCTCACAATTTCACAACCGTGTGAATAGGCCAAAACTTCATGGAATGCTGTAAAACAAGAGCGAAGTGTGAAATGGTTTACATAACGTGGAATTAGTAATGTTCTTGGCAATGATTTGTTGTTTAGTGATGATTTTGACTCAGTTTCTAATTCAAAGATTTAGTGAATTCATTTAGAATCTATTGGAATAGCAACAGTTATCAGGCTTTAAAAATATTTGAGTGTAAAGATTAAAATCTTTATGACACTTAGAAACAGCGTTCACTTCTTGTTATATGGTTGTTTTTGCCAAAACATTAGCTTCTGTAACACATATTCAATTTTTCTTTTATTCAATATATATTAATATTTAGTAAAATATTTGCCTTTATGTATGAACATAACATTGGAATTTCTTCAAATTTCTTACTTTGCTGTAAAATTTGTTCCAGTTTTTACTGAAATGTTTGTCTACATAAATTAAACCTTCATGTAAATGGATTTATTTAAATTTATTGTATTTAACTGCTGGCTTTATTTATTTATTTATTGCAACAGAGTCTCACTCTGTTGCCTGGGCTAGAGTGCCGTGGAGTCAGCCTAGCTCACAGCAACCTCAAACTCTTGGGCTCAAGCAATCCTATTGCCTCAGTCTCCCGAGTAGCTGGGACTACAGGCATGTGCCACCATGCCCGGCTAATTTTTTCTATATATATTTTTAGTTGTCCAGTTAATTTATTTCTATTTTTTTAGTAGAGACGAGGTCTCACTCTTGCTCAGGCTGGTCTCGAACTCCTGACCTTGAGCAATCCTCCCGCCTCGGCCTCCCAGAGAGCTAGGATTACAGGCGTGACCCACTGCGCCCGGCCTAACTGCTGGCTTTATACACATTTTTACTGATACATTCTGTGTCTGTGTGTACAATATAGGAATTCTCCCAAATTTATTTGATACTGTGACATTGTTAGTACCAAGATGCAGCACCAGTATTTGCCTTCATGGTTCTTTATGTATAGCACGGGGCTTCATTTACTGATCAGTTTTGTTTTGTTTTATTGTTTGCTCTGTTTTTAGAATATATATAAGCTATGTAGCTCAGTACCTTTATTCATGGTCAGTAGTATATAATTAAATATACAGAACCAGTGATTTCCTAGAACTCAGTATACTGTACAAAGTTTACTGTATTTACATGAACATGTAATACTTCCTTCCATAAAACCACCGTGAAATCATTTAAACATTTTCAAAATAATGAAAGGTATTTCTTTATCCCTTAATTTTTTTCTTACAAAATTGGGTACTCTTATTCACATTCAAATATTATTTGTTGTGCTTGCTTCAGCAGCACATATGCAAATCTTATATGTCAGCAAATAAAGTATTATCATTCATGGACTAGAGAAAACCAGAAAGCGACTTGACTTCAAAGATCTAAGGCAACACTAGAGGAAATGGAAAGACAAACAAATACATTGCTGTGAGATATGTGATATGTGTGTTTTACAGAGTGTTTTGGATGGTTAAGGAAGGTTTTACTGAATAGGTGACTTTTGAACTAAACTGTGGTTTTTCAGGTCAACAAGGGGAGGGAGGGCATTTCAGGCAGAGCAAAGAGCATGAATAAAGGCAAGGAAGTATGAAAGAACATAGCATGCTCTGGAAACAGCATTAGCTTAGTGGAGCTGGAGCCTAGTGCGTGTGAGGAAACAGCCTGAGATAAGGAAGGAAGATTAAGCAGAAACCAGACAGGACTGGGTTGTCAGCCAAGCTGAGTTTGGACTTTAAACTTTAGGGTGTGGGGAGCTTCTACAGGATTTTATATAGGGGAATTTTTTCCTTTAAAAAAGTTTCTCTGGGGCCGGGCGCGGCCTGTAATCCTAGCACTCTGGGAGGCCGAGGCGGGTGGATCGCTCAAGGTCAGGAGTTCAAGACCAGCCTGAGCAAGAGCGAGACCCCGTCTCTACTAAAAATAGAAAGAAATTATCTGGCCAACTAAAATATATATAGAAAAAAATTAGCCGGACATGGTGGCGCATGCCTGTAGTCCCAGCTACTCGGGAGGCTGAGGCGGTAGGATTGCTTAAGCCCAGGAGTTTGAGGTTGCTGTGAGCTAGGATGACGCCATGGCACTCACTCTAGCCAGGGCAACAAAGCGAGACTCTGTCTCAAAAAAAAAAAAAAAAGTTTCTCTGGGCCAGGCGTGGTAGCTCACACCTGTAATCCTAGCACTTTGGGAGGCCAGGGTGGGAGGATTGCTTGAGGTCAGGAGTTCAAGACCAGCCTGAGCAAGAGAGAGACCCCGTCCCTACAAAAAATAGAAAAATTAGATGGGCATAGTGGTGCATGCATGTAGTCCCAGCTACTTGGGAGGCTGAGGCAGGAGGATCACTTGAGCCCAGTTGTTTGAGGCTGGAGTAAGCTATGACGACACCACTATACTCTAGTCCAGGTGACAGAGTGAGACTCTGTCCCCAAAAAAAAAATTTTTTTTTGGATAGATCCGAGGGCAAAAAGATGGAAGGCAGTCAAACCATTTAGTAGGCTATTACGGTAGCTAAATGAGAAATGATAAGATCTGAAATGATGGTAAAAGGCAGTGGAGATGATGATGAGGGGCATGAATTAGGGAACTTGATATAGGGAAGTGGGGAGAGAGAGACACACACCAAAACTGGCTCTGAGATTTCTAGTTTGGGTGATTGTGGGAACAGTTATGCTGCTAAATGAGAAGGAAAAGGAAAATGCCCTAGGCCGTGGGGAATTATCTTTGATTCCTCCTGCTTCTTTGCACTAAACAGATTATCAACCACTGTCAAATCTTTGCCTCCAATCTCCCCCACCCTTCACTTCATGCTTCGAAGTGCTACAAAGTAATCTTCCTAAAGCAGCTCTGATTATATACATTTCTGCTCAGAAACATCTGAAGGACCCCCACTTGCATGCAGAATGAAATCTGGGGCTTTGTGGTGGAGCATTCAAGACTCCATATTCTGGCAGGCCAAGGAAATAAAGACCACTTGGATACTTTTATCTCTTGCTAGCTGTTATTTCCCTTCCCCACCGTCAAACATTAATCTTTGTTCTTCTAACACATCCTGTCCACTGTTTTTGAATGCCGTGTTTCTTATCCATCTCAGTCTGTCAAAATTCTACCCGGCGTTTATGTCAGGTTATGTCTCCATAACACTTTACCCGTTCCCTTAGTCAACACTATTCTTCCTCTTTTGTGGCGCACAGACTTTCATATTCAATTCTAACACTTCTGGCGTTCCGCCTGGTTTTACAGATAGTTGTGTCTTGGTATCCCTTTTTCTCGCCCCGTGACTTATGCATTGTACAGGCTAAAAAAATCCATGAATGACCTGGAGCAGGGATCTGATCTCTCTACTAACCACTCAAAGTTTAGCAGCTAGACAGTCTGGAAAATCAGGCGATTCTGTGAATCCATGACATCACCTATGGAAAAAAAAAAAAAAAAAAAGAGTCCAGAGTCACTTGCCTCTGGGGGGACCTTTTGCTGTCTAGAATAACCGTGACATAAGGTGGGAGCAAAATAATTTGCTGTCAGGAGAGTACAGCTTCTCTGATAAGTCGCAAGATGCTTTTATTGTTTATGTAAAATAAAATATCTTATGCACTGAACTTTTAAAAAGACTGAAAGGCTCTAAGATTTCCTGAGGTGGAATTTCCCGGTGCCTAGTGTCCTCCTCCTGAGGTCAAATGCACTGACCATTATACACTGTACTCTGGACTAGATTAAAACACACAGCAAAACAGGCGCGCGGCCCCGGCATCTGACGGCTGCGAGACCCCGCGCGACCTCCTCTCTACTCCACCCCGCCCCCAGCGGCCGCGGCCCCAGGGGCTCCAAGGGAACTCCCGCACGTCTGCGCGCGCAATCCCAGGACGGAGGGTCGGCGCGGCGCGCTCAATTGCCCTGGAAACCACTGCGCGCGCACGCGCAAACGCGGGGTGGGGAGGCCTGAGCTAAGCGCTTAGCCGCGGGAGGAGGGCTTTACCCTACCACTCGACTGTCGCTCCCCGACGGTGGGCGCGCGCGCTCCGCCCTTCTCCCTCAGGCGGAGCGTCCCTCCCAGCACGCGCCCGGCTCGCGCGCTCCCCCAGGCGCCCTCCCCCGCCTCACACTCACCCTTGCCCTCCTCCCTCCCGCATTTGTGCGCCGGTGCAGCAGGCAGTGGGAGCATCCGGGCATTTCCGCAGCTGAGCGGCGATCCGGGCGGCGGCGGCAGCGGCAGCGGCAGCGGTCAAGGATCTCCCATAGCAGGGATGAGGCGGGGGGAAGGCGAGAGGGGAGCGAGGCGTTAAGCCAGAGCCGCCGCGGGGCGGGTTGCTGAGGGAGGCGGAGAGGAAAGCGGCTCTCGCGGCTGGAGGAGGGCCGGGCGCGGGGCTCGTCGCCCCTCTCGCGCATTCCTCTGTCTAGCCCGGCTCCGGAGATGCATCTGCATCAGGTCCTCACCGGGGCTGTCAACCCTGGAGACAACTGCTACTCCGTGGGCAGCGTCGGGGATGTCCCCTTCACGGTGAGCGGCGTCTGGGAGCCCGAGGAGGGAGAGACCGCGGTCCAGACATCGGGGCAGGGACCTCCTGTCCGGGGCCCACGCCTCCCCGGGAGGCTGTGAGATGTTGGTGGGCCCCACCCGCGGCCCCTTTGCAGCCTTGGGGTCTAGTTTCTTTTGGAGGCCACAGGACTCCGCGTCCTGCGGCTAGTGTAGGAAATTACCTGTCAGGGGAAAGGATTAGGAATCCACCGCACTGCTCACCCTCAGCAAACGGGCCCGGGGTGACAGGACTGGAAGGTACCTCCTGGCTGCGTTTGGGTCTGCGGTGGAGGAAGGTGGTTGCAGCTGCTGAAAGCCCAGAGCGTCGGTTTTGCACCTGCTCTCGGCGTGGAGGCGAAGAGATTTGGTCTTCGTCTCGGAGCGTGGAGGCGATGCTGCGCCTTGGCTCCCCCTGCCCGTTGTGCTAGGGCAGCGAGGAGCTACTGGAGTCTGTGGCTTTAAACCTGACCCTGTGTATCTCCTGATATGCGGGATCTTAATTCCAGCAAGAAAATAGAAAAATTCATCCTCAGCTCCCGAAAGACTTAGAATTGAAAGGTCGGAGTAACAGTGGCCTGGCGAGCTATCTTATTTATCAGGAGGTCGCAGTTTAGTAAGCATTCTAGGTAATATTTTAATCTGTTTGTAAGGTAGGCTGTTTTTTTTTTTTTTTAAGGCAATGGGAAAATTTTCTTGTTTGTGTGAGGAAGTGTATGTAAATATAACATTTTAGAACGTCCTTAAATTCTAGGTGACATAGACATGTTTCTCAAGGAGATTGGACTCATTAGTTCTTTTTGAGAATGGGATGTTGAAGCCCTAGAGCTTCTTTTACTCATAGGCAGACCCCATAGGGTAACATGAGTTCTGTTTTTAAAATTAAATTTCTAAATGGTCCTTATTAGAAGGAACTGTAGGCAACCAGACCTCTATTAAATACACTTTGTTGTTGATAAACATTCTGCTTGATAAAATTGGAAAATGCATAGTGGTATGCTTTTTGGACAAGGGAGAGCGCTTTGATCTGATGTCTGCTTTCCAACAGCATGTTTTTAAAACTGCAGAAAATAAAAAAGCTTCAGCAAAACTGCAGAATCATTATGTAGCAGTGCATTCTGGAACAGAATTTATCTATTTTTTAATGTTTTGTGATATATTAAAAATAACTCCACAAGATTGCTTTTTGGCCATTTTAATTTTTAAATGTAACCAACTTGGCTTTTCTCCAGTTTAGAATGAACCCTTTAAAAACAATTTGCCTGACTTATATTGTTACACCTATCACTATCAACGGTGCCATCTGTGTTCTGTGTACACGTGACTTGATCTGTATGGAATTGAGCTTGGATTTCAAAGTGTGTGGAGAATCTTTGGGGAATAGAGAGAAGAAATTTTTCTGTTCCCCACTTGTGTAGATAGGGAGGAAGTTCCCCAGGGTTAGAAGAACAGGCTTCCTCCATCAAGAAACAGATCTGGATCCTTTGGTTGTGGAGTATCTTCCCACTATAATGGTGGTGGTAGTTTATTGCTTCTATCTAAAGTGGAGTGTTGTTTCACTGCGAAGCTGGTATACAGAGCTAGGCAGGTTCGGATGCAGTCTGGAAAAGCCAGTGTAAGAACTGTTAGTGCTGTGCAGGTGTGATTCAGATCTTTTTCCACCTCTCTAATTCAACCTGTCACTAAGTCTAGCTGACTCCCTGCAGTATCTATCAGATTTACCCCTTTTCATGTCCTTAGTCACCACCTTATTTTAGAATCTTATTTGTATTACTTAATATAAAAGCTTTCAAACTAGATTTCCTGACACTCATCTTTGATCACTTCAGTTCATCCTCCACACAGCTGCCAGGATAATTTTCTTCAAATACCATTTTACCATATCACTCTTGGCTTAATAATATGTAGTTGTTCCTAATAGCTTTATTAGGAAATTTGAACTGGTCAAATATTCTCCTGCTGTCTTTGACTTTATATTTGATTAAATGTACTCCCTTACCTTGGCCCCTCTGTTACATACTGATCTTCTTAGGTTAGGCTATATTTTTATGTTGTAACAACAGAGTCCTTGCTTTTCATCTTCCCAAATTCAGCTCAAAATTTACCTGCTGTAGGATGCCTGTCTGTGACAGTTATTTTGGCCTTCTGGCAAATGCAAATACAAACTCATTTTGTACACCATCTCATTTTAATACCTTAGTTTTGAATGCAGTGATCCAGTTATAATTTTGCCATGAACTAGAAATGACCTTTTGGGCTATATAAAAAACAGATTTGCTTAAAAATAAGTGAGAACAAGCTGTTTGCAAGCACTGTGGAATCACCTAACAAATACCTGAATGCCTATATTTGTGTAGTAAAAATAAAACTAAAAAGCAAAGCTCTGCTTCATAGAGCATGCCACTTGATTTTTAGAGCAATCAAATGAACAAGCTAGGTTAGATGACTAAAAAGGGAAAAAAAGACAGGATTGGAATGAAGGTCTTGTGACTTCTCATCTGGCGGGCCTTTCTTGGTAGTATGTTTCCTTCTCAGAGTGCATGCTCTGAAGAGTGTGTGTATATGTGGGTGGGTGAGTGGGGGAGGCCTTCTGGACATAGTTGGTTTAGAAGGAAAGACTGTCTTATAGCTAGCCAATGGTTCTTAGCTGATGGTGTATTTCATGATAACTTGAGAACCTTTTAAAAATAGGATAGATTATTTCAGAGTCTATAAACTGGTAAATTTTGTTTTTTTAAAATTTTTTACATTGCTAATCGACTTTCCAATAATATAAACTGATAAATTTTGAAGAATGGTATTGTTCTAAAAGGATTTTGAGTTTATGACATTGTAATTGAAAAATGGTGTCTTGTGTATTTCGCTGTGCATGGTGGGTGGTGTGATTGGCTGTGAATGACTGCCTGATGTCACAATGTTCCAGTTTGTGCTATATTGACATGATGGTGTAGTTTGTAATGGACAGTCTCAGTTGATGTATGTAGTTTTAGTGGTAACATGTAAGCTATGATGGTTTTCACTTGTGTTTTGGTGGTTAACAGCTGTTTTTTTAAACAGTCAATTGTGATTTTGTAAATATAGTTCTATATGTCATGTTTTAAAACATCGCCTTTTGATCATTTTGTTCTTTTCAATGTAAGATATAAGTTCTGGAAGTTATCCTGCAATAAGTCAGATCCTGGGTAGTCCAAGGAGATGATCTTCTACCATGTGTGAGCTTTATTATACTTTAGTTTGCTATTTAAGACATTTCTAACTACTTTTAGATAAGTGAATGTTTTGAGGCTTTATGCAACAGATATTATAAATTTCTCATATATGTTGTTTATTTTTCTGAAAAGTAGTCCTTAGCTGTTTTTTACTTCTCTGTAAATATTAAAATATTAATTAAAATAATGATGGCACATGATGATTCTTAATTAAAAATTTTCACCATTTGGCCATAAGGCATGCAGACTACGTTTTCAGATGTTTATGGGCAGTTGATGTTATTCCAATTTGACATGAATTCAACACATTGATCAAAGTTTACAAAAATTTGTAAGTCATTTCCATTCTTATGGAATTTATAATATATTGGCAGAGATTAAAAATGATGTACATAATTGTAACATAAGGCAGATGGAAGAGATCTCATGCAGTTAGGAAAATAAAAGGTTTCACAGAAGATTGACATTTGGAAAGGCAAGAACAGAAGCCAAGGAATGGCGTAACACAAAGGATAAATTATTGAGTGAATATTCTCTTCACAAAAGTGATTTTTTTTTAACCACAGGACTTCTTTATTAAATAGCAGACACCCTTAGAGTGTTCAAAAATATAATTTGCAAATGTTACCCATAGCTTTTTAGGAAAATATATCTGGTATTCTGACATTTTTTCATTTTTGTTATTGATTTTGTTTTTTATTAAAGAACCATTAAAAATTGATAATGAAAAACTGTCCATTTAAAAATTAAAAGTTAATGTTATATGACCTCTTTTTTGGCATTTAGATATGGGATTTTTTTTTTAGATTTGTTTGTCCACGTTGAGAATGAATATGTTTTAACTGTACTGTATTATAACATTTCAGTCCTAGAATTATGGCAACACCAAACTTTGAAATGATCAACCTGTTTATAAATTTAGCAAATGTTTGTTGAACACATAGGTGTGCTAGGCTTTGTGGGGATTAAACAACAACAACAAAAAAAACAGAACAAAAAGACCTAGTCTTGATTTCAGGGAGTTTATTAAAGAAGTTTAGGAACCTGGTAATCTAATAGGAAAGTAAGACATGTATCTAACCACAGCAGGCCAGCTGTGTGGTACTACCAGGCACTTCAATTCTTATGGGAGTTCAGAAAGAAAACGAGATCGCTTTTGGCCAGAAGAATTAGGGAGTTGGACAGAAAAATACTTCTGTACTGGCTGGTTATGACTACATGTAACAACTCATACACCTATTGACAACTATGCTGAGAGTAAAGGGAAGACAAGTCAAGAATTTAGAATGGACTTGTTTTCCAAGAGAAGTTGGACTGTTCTTGGAGTGTACCTTCTTGTTTATTTAAATTGATACATTTCAAAGTTTGTGGGCTTGTGCTTAGTGTTAGCCTGTATGTGAATGTGAGGTTATATAAGTTCTTACTTATGTTCCTGTGTTGATTATTAATTAGCTTTCCTGCTATGGTGAGAAGACTCCTAGCAACTACCCATAAACTCTGGTAGGGTTCTGAATAATGCCTAACCAAAAAATGGGGGGACAGACGCCAGCTACTTGTGTAATCTTGACTAAATCACTTAAACATTTTTAGGTCTTTCATCTGTAAAATGAAGTTCTTAAAGATCTCTTTAAGTATTTAGAACTTGATTGAAAATTATATGGACTTCTCTAGAGATTTCCAGGGACCAAAAGAGAAAATGGGCCAGAAACATAAAGTGTTTGAAGATAAACATAAAGTGTATTGAAGTTACAGGTCTGGAGTCTTTGTTGTATATTGCCTATCCACTTGTATTTATAAGACTGTTGATCAGTCTTCACAGTCAGGGAGCCTGAGCCCCTTTCTGGCTAAGTAAATAGGCCATTCAGAGCATTTGTGAAGTTTTGGGTCTAGGAGTGAGTCTTCTTTGGGCTCACTACTGAGAACTTGGCTCTTGTTTATGATTGTGTCTTCAGCAGCTGGCAGGTAATCGTTGCCTGGGACTGTCATAGTACACTATGGGGTGGCAGATAGAGCCGATGTGATGGCGTTCAGGTTGACCTTAGGCAGCCCCCCTCCCTCCGATATCTTTACTCCTTTACTTTCTGTTCTTAGGATTTGGGGTATTTAAAAGATTACTTTAGAAAATTTTCAGATTATCTTAACTTGGATCTTAGGAACTTTTTAGAGCAAATCAGAATCTCAATATTTAATTATCAAAAAGAGCACAGGATGTTGGGTAACAACCACGTTGGCATAGTGGAAAAACAAGTCATGCCTGACCAATTTAATTTCCTCTATGATAGAAAGCAAAGCACTATTTAAAAGGGGATAATAATAGAGAATATCTGCAATTTGGATTTAGTAAGGCTTTTCTAGCTTGTCAATTATTTTTTAAAACAAGTTTGGAAGCCAGATATTTTAGTAGAAATTTTAGGGTTTCAATCTTTTTTTGAGTTTGTAGAATGCTTTTGCATTATTAGTGCTGTAGAACATCAATCCATGATGTAAGAAAATAGGCCCTATTATTGAGGGAATAGATACAACTTATACAGGTGATTTGGTTATATTTTCTCTCTCTTAAAGATAACTCATGTAACCCTAGGACTTGATGTAGATATTGTGAAACCAATTACCTGTACCTTACCATTTCATGATTGCTGAGGGCTTTTTTAATGCTCCCCACCTCCAATCTTAAACACTTAAAAGAAGTGATGGTTATCTTATATCGCTCAGATGGAGAAGTCAGTAGGCAAAAAGGGGTCAGCTGAATAGAGCCAGGCTCCTCTAAACATTGTACATGGTAATTTGGTGGGGTGATATTTTAAGGGTATAAATAATACCCACATAAATGGATTATCATTGGAAATAAGTCCCTTTAGGTCTATTTTCTTCACTATTTCTTTTTTTCTTTTTTTTGAAACAGAGTCTGGCTCTGTTGCCCAGGCTAGAGTGCCGTGGCATCAGCCTAGCTCACAGCAACCTCCAACTCCTGGGCTCAAGCAATCCTTCTGCCTCAGCCTCTCCCAAGTAGCTGAGACTACAGGCATGTGCCACCATGCCCGGCTAATTTTTTCTATATATATTTTTAGTTGTCCAGATAATTTCTTTCTATTTTTAGTAGAAACGGGGGTCTTGCTCTTGCTCAGGCTGGTCTCGAACACCTGACCTTGAGCGATCCTCCTGCCTCGGCCTCCCAGAGTGCTAGGGTTACAGGTGTGAGCCACAGCACCCAGCCCAGTATTTCCTTCACTACTTCTAAAAATTGTGCCCTCTTGGGGAGTAATAACTTTTAATTCATACTAAATTGTGGTTTTCCTCCTATGATTTTAGGAGAAATCCATTGATTTACACTAAATCAGTGATATTTTCCTCCTGTGATTTTAGGAGAAACCTAGGAAATTGGAGACCATAAGTGCACTTTGCAAGTGGTCATCGACAGATGCAAAAAAGTCATAAAAATTTAGGCTTAGACTCAGTTCATAGATACATGTGGCTCATATAGTAGCTATAGTTCAAAAGCAAAATGCCAGATGTTTTCTTAGGAATAAATGACTTTGGTTTTGTGCAAGCAACTTCTTCACATCATCTCTGGCCTTGACTGTATCTATACTTAAGAGGATCTAGTCAGGAGGAGGTAATTAAATTATTATCACATACCCTACACATAACATCTTCCATCATTCCTTTTATGTGGATGAATGGTTAGTGTTTCCAGGAAAGGCCACTTTCTCCATTTATACTGGCTGTTCTAAACTTGGGACGATTTTTTTCCCCCAGGGGACATTTGGCAATTTCTGGAGACATTTTTTTTTTTTTTTTAAAT
The DNA here is from genome assembly GCF_041146395.1 of Eulemur rufifrons. Taxonomy (NCBI): domain Eukaryota; kingdom Metazoa; phylum Chordata; class Mammalia; order Primates; family Lemuridae; genus Eulemur; species Eulemur rufifrons. The sequence goes on from NC_090984.1 coordinate 41,832,401, forward strand.
ATGGAACGCTTCACAAATTTGCGTGTCATCTTTGCGCAGGGGCCATGCTAATCTTCTCTGTATCGTTCCAATTTTAGTATATGTGCTGCCGAAGCGAGCACTGGAGACATTTTTGATTGCTGTAACTGGAGGTGAATGTTTGGTACTCACATCTAGTGAGGAGTGGCCAGAGATTTTGATAATCATCCTGTAATGCACAGAGCAGCCCTCCAGGATGAAGAATTATCCAGCCCAAATGCCAGTAGTGTGAAGTTGTGAGGAACTCTCATTTATACTCTAGGATTCCCATCCCTCCTTACTACTCAAGGGCGTGGCTCAGCAGTTTCCCCTTTCTCTCTTGTAAAATTGCTTTTTCTGCTCTACTGAAATTCTTCATTTAGCTCTTCCAGATTTGCATATACAACTATTTCTTTGACATCCCCTTCTTGAATGTCTAATAACTATAACAGAGTCCCCAGCCTCATAACATTTTCCTCCTTCAGCCTTCCCTAAATCAGTAAATGGCAACTTCATATTTTTAGTTCCCTTGTAATTTGTCTTTTCTATTCCATTTATATTGCATATTTAATAGCAAATTCTGTTGGCTACACCTTCAACATGCATCCAGAATCTGACTACTTCTCACCTTCTCTGTTGCTATCACCCTGGTCCAAGACACCATCATTTCTTTCCTGGATATGGCAATAGGATCTTAAATGGTCCTCCTGCCTTTTTTGTCTAGTCTGTCCTCCTCCAGTTTATTCTCAACTTAGTAGTTAGAATGATCCTGTTAAAATATAAATCAAATCTTGTTAGTCCTTGTACAAAACTTTCAAAAGACCTTTTTTTTTTTTTTAACTCAGAATAAAAACTCAAGTGCCTTCAATGCCCTTTATTGTTATTTCTGTAGCACCTGGAATAGAACCTGGTACAAAAAAGTACTCGATAAGTTAGTAAATGGAAAGGACGCTTAGTGTAATACACAACATTCTTACAGTAAACATTGTGATCTTTTCATAGGCTATTTTTATAAAACTTTTTGATATAGCAGTGGCATTAAGTCACATTTAGACAAATCCATTTTATAGGAAGGGGCAGAGAGAGCTGATATAATACAGTCCAGGTGTAAAGCTCTGCTTTTGGGATTAATCCAAGGATGTATATTAATGTATCAAGAGGAAATTATAGACTTTATACCTATCAGGCAGTTCTCAAATTTTCCTCAATTATGTTTTTGAAAGACTTCAATATATAACAAATTGGAAATTAACTTGACATACCTGGAGTGTAGAGATTCTGTATTTTAAGAGTTTAAGAATTATATGTTGTATCACTCTGGTAGGGCTGCTATAACAAAATACACAGACTGGGTGGCTTAAACAACAGAAATTTACTCTGGGAGGCTGAGGCAAGAGGATTGCTTGAGCTCAGGAGTTCAAGATCAGCCTGAGCAAGAGCGAGACCCCCGTTTCTACTAAAAATAGAAAGAAATTAGCTGAACAACTAAAAACATATATAGAAAAAATGAGCCAGGCATGGTGGTGCATGCCTGTAGTCCCAGCTACTTGGGAGGCTGAGGCAGAAGGATTGCTTGAGCCCAGGAGTTGGAGGTTGCTGTGAGCTAGGGTGATGCCACAGCACTCTAGCTGGGGTAACAGAGTGAGACTCTGTCTTTAAAAAAAACCAAAAAAACAGAAATTTATTTTCTCACAGTTCTGGAAGTTGGAAGTCCAAGAGCAAGGGTGTCAGCAGATTTGGTTTTTCTTGAGGATGTTCTCCTTGGCTTGTGTGTTGCCCTCTTGCTGTGTCCTCATACGGCCTTTCCTCTGTGTGCATGCACTCTTGGTGTCTCTTCTTCTTATGGGGACACTAGTCTTATTAGATTAGGCCATAACCTTATGACCTCATTAAACCTTAATTACCTCTTGAGGTCTTATCTCCAAATACAGTCACATTGGGGTTAGAGTTTCAACTTGTGAATTTTGGGGGAACACAATTCAGTCCATAACATGTTTTAACAATCAGCTGAGCTGGGCCTGGAATTGAAAATTGAGGAAACTAACAAAGACATATGATTGATGTGGCTGCCCTGCTTGGTGGTAATTCGAACTCAGCCGAAGGAGTACTCTTGAATAGAAGCAAGGTTGTCTTAAAGTAATTTTAAGAATATGCTAATATATAGGCAAATGGACTGTTCAAACATGGCCATGATAATTTTATGCTGGACAGATTTTATATAGATATAATCAAAAGTCCAATTTGGCCATTAAAAGCAAAAACCATAAAGAATTCAGATTTTATTGTTTTAAAATTAACATATCTACATTGTAAAAAACTTATGATTCAAACAGTGTTGAAATATAGAAAGTAAAACTGAAAGTTTCCAATTCCCAGAAGAATTTTGATCAGTATAACTTTCTGGTTGTCCTTAATTCAAAAAATATGAGTGCCTAGGCATTGTGCATACCTTCCAAGGTAAACTAGCTCCTAAAGTGCATCGTTGTACAAAAGGATATGGTGTATGTTGTTATTAGGTGTAAATTAGCTAAATTGGGGATCATCTACCACAGTGATGATTTTGGCTTTAAAAGAATTGAATTGTAGGCTTTATTTTTGGCAGTATTTAATAGTGTCATCTGTATATGGTTGATATATAGAAAACAAGGCAATTTTTTAAGTGGTAGGATTAATATTTATCTTGTGTGTTAAATTGGTACACGAACTGAAATCTGTTTACAACTTAAATCTAGTCTATTACTCCTTTATTTTATAGATGAGAAAACTGATACTCTTGAGAAATTAAATGATTTAATGAAGGACACATAGCTATAACTGTGGCAGCATTAAGACTGGAACCCAACATTCCTGTCCTTATTTCCCTGTTTAAAATTTAAAAAGTAACATATGCCCTTGTAGATAATTTGAAAAATGCAGAAGAAAGATAAAATCATTTATCATGGCATAATGCAGAGAGAGAGAACCCCACTTACCATTTTGGTAAATTGAACTGAGGCTTCATGGAGGAAGCTTATGTTATTATTGATTTTAGGATGTTTACCTGTACTTTTTTTTTTCTTGAATGAGTTTTGGGTAGTTATTTTTCTAAAAATTTATTCTGTTTTATGTAGATTTCCAAAGTTATTAGTATAAAGTTCACCGCAACATCTTAATATCTTTTTAAAGTCTGTAGCATCTGTATTGCTTCTTTTCTCATTGGTGTCATTGGTTATTTGTGCCTTCTCTTTTTTTCTTCTCAGAGGTTTGTCAACTTTATTATCTTTTTAAAGAACCACTTTTAGCTTTACTAGTTTTCTCTATTATATATTTTCTATTTTAATAACCTTTATTCTTATTTCCTTTCTTCTATATTATTTTGATTGATTTTGCTATTTTTTTCCCTAACTTATTGACATAAATGCTCAGCTCATTTCAGTCTTTCTTCCTATTATATGTATTTAAGAAAATTTGGTTTTTGTATTTGTCATGCCTCTAAAAAAGGAAAAAAAAATGTAAGTTTTCCTCCAAGACCTACATTATCTGCATTCTACAAAGCTGTTTTTTAAGTCATGAATCCTTAAGTAATTTAGAAATATATTTCTAAATTTTTAAATATATGGGACTTTTAAAGTTATAATTCTGCTTACTAATTTCTAGCATTGCTGTATTGTGTCCAAACAAAATACAGTATATAATTCTAATCTTTTTAAGTTTATTGAAATTTCAGTTGGTCAGTTTTTATAAATGTTCCATTGTGCTTAAAGAAAATATGTCCTCTGCAGTTGTTGTTTTTTTTTTTAGAGCAAACTGAGAATTCCAAATGCAATTGTTAAGTATAGTGTTCTACATATGTCTTTTCGTCAAGTTTGTTAATCATATTGTTTAAATCTTCTAAAACTTACCGCTTTTCTGTCTGCTCATTCATTCTAAGTTACTGAGATATGTGTTGATTTCTACTATGACTATGGATTTATCACTGTCTTCTTGTAGTTTGTTAATTTTTATTTTATTTATTTGTGCTTACAAATTTAAAATTCTATTTTCCTGGTGAATTGACCTATTTATCATTAAGAAGTAATCACTCTTTTTAAAAAAATTTCTTGCAATGCTTTCTGTAATCTACCTTATCTAGCATCAATATATCTTTATCAGCTTTCTTTTGGATAGGATTTGTGCAGTTTATGTTTCTTCATCTTCTTCCTTTCAACTTTTCTGGATAGTTATGTTTCAGATCTCTGTTTTAAACACAGTCTTGTGTTGCTTAACAACTGGGATACATTTTGAGAAATGCGTTGTTTAGGCGATTTTCTTGTGTGAACATCATGGAGTGTACTTACACAAACCTAGATGGTATATAGCCTATTGCTTCTGGGCTAAAAACTTGTGCCGTATGTTACTGTACTGAATACTGTAGGCACTTAGAACACGGTGGTAGTAAGTATTTGTGTATATTAACGTATTTAAACATAGAAAAAGTTAGTAAAAATACAGTATCATAATCATAATACACCATTGTGTATGTGGTACATTGTAGACAGTGCATGAATGTATAATGTAGTCAGATTTTTAAAAATTCAGCCTGACAATTTTTGTGTCAACTAGAACTTATAGTTCATGTATACTTAATGTAATTACTGTCGTGTTTGTGTTTAAATCCATCCTACTGTGTGCTTTCTATTTGTCCTCTTTGTTCTTTGTTCCCTTTTTGCTCCTTTCTTGTTTCTTTTGAAATCAATATTCTTTTTCATTCCATTTTCCCTCTTATAGTCCTAAAATTATACACTCTGTTTCTATTCTTCTGATGGCTACCCTTGAAATTGCAATATGCATTCCTAATTTACCATTTTACTTACCATACCAAAGTCTTATGAGGTTTTATATTTCTTCTAGACAATACAAGCATCTTCTTTATTGTTTTTTTTACATCCTTATGTGATAAGTCTATTTATTTTTATAAACCCTGTAAGACAGTATTATTATTTTACACAGTCAATGCTTATTTAGATTTACCTACATGTTTACTATGACTTTGCTCTTTGTTTCTTCTGCTTCTCTCACTTTCCATTTGAGATCATTTTCTTTCTTCCTGGAGAACCTCCATTAGAATTCTTTGGTGTGGATCTATTGATGTTGTAATGTTGTCTTTTATTTGTCTAAAAATGCCTTTATTTTGTTTCATTCTTGAAAGACAGTTTTGCTAGGTAGAAAATGGCAGTATTTTCCTTTCAGCACTTTGAAGATACCAGTCCTCTTGTCTTCTGGCCTTTACTGTTCTGTTGAGAAGTCAGCTGCCAATTTAACTGTTGGTTCTTGGAAAGTTATATTTTTTCTCTAGCTGCTTTTGAGATTTTTTTCTTTGTCTTCCTGAAGTTTTGCTATGTTGAGTCTATGCATTTAAAAAAAAATCCAGTTTGGGACTTTCGAGATTTTCAAATCTGTAAATTGTTGTCTGTCATCAATTCTGAAAAAAATTCAGCTGTCATCTCTTCAAATATTGCTTCTACCCCAATTGACCTCATAAGACTAATATAGTAAATATTAATAAATATATTTTAGATTTTCTGACTTTATTTCTATGCCCAAAACCATTTATTCTGTCTTTTCCTTTTTCTTTTTCTTTCTTTTTTTTTTTTTTTTGAGTCAAAGTCTTGCTGTGTTGCCTGGGCTAGAGTGCAGTGGTGTCATCATAGCTTACTGCAACCTCACACTCCTGGCTCAGACAATCCTCCTGCCTCAACCTGCTGAGTTGCTGGAATTACAGTCATGTACCACCCCACCTGGCTAATTTGTAAAATATTTTGTAGAGATAGCGTCCTGCTGTGTTGCTCAGTTTGTTTTTGAACTTCTGGGCTCAAGCAGTCCTCCTGCCTTGGCCTCCCAGAGTGCTAGAATTACAGGTCTGAGCCACTGTGCCTGGCCTCTTCTGTATTTTCTGTCTTCTTATCCTTTTGTGCAGCATTCTGAATGTTTTTTTCTAATCCCTTTGCTAATCCTCTCTTCAGCCATGTCTAATTTTCTGTGAAATCCATCCTTAAATTCTTAGTTTTGGTAGTTATACTGGTTCTTTCATGAGGTCTTATTTCCTTGTGTGACTAGATATTGTTGACTATGTGTATTCAGAAAATTACTTTTAGGATGACTTAAGGCTCAAGATGATGGTATCTTACACAAAAGGAAATTTTAATTTACTTAAATCGCATGCCTCAGGATTTTACTGGTTTGGGATGACATTAATCCAAGCTCAAGGCTTGAGATTTTCAAACCATAAGGGGTTGGGGAACCTGTGTCCTAGGCTCCTTGTGGCCTTCTAGGTCCGTAAGTGCGGCCTTTTGACTGAATCCAAATCTTACAGCACAAAGCCTTTTATTAAAAGGGGTGCAGAAGATAAAGATGAAGCTTTTTTTTGCCTCCTTTGTTGCTTAAAAGAGAACAGTCTTGAAATCAGAAGGCCACAGGTTCCTTACCCCTCAGAGTGTCTTATATTACATGGATTAATCTTCAAGATTTTAGTTTAAAGTGTGGGGTGGTTTATCAGAATTCTATCTTTTGGCAGACCTGTGCTTTCAGTTTTGTTCTCCTAGAGAGACCATCAAAATGCAGCTCAGGTTTACCCTGTCTCTTTTGTTTTTTTATTTTTTTATTTTTAAATTTTTTTAGAGACAGGGTCTCAGTCTGCTTCTTGGGCTGAAGTGCAGTGGTACAGTCATAACTCACTGTAGTCTTGAACCCCTGGGCTCACGGGATCTTCCTGCCTCAGCCTCCTGAGTAGCTGGGACTACAGGTACTGCCACCACGCCCAGCTAATTTTTAAAATTTTTTTGTAGAGACAGAGTCTTGATATGCTGCCCAGGCTGGTCTTTAACTCCTGGTCTTAAGCAAGCCCCCCAAAGTGCTGGGATTACAGGCATGAGACATTGCGCCCAGCTACCCTCTGTCTCTTTTAGATTAGCAGCTACTCTCAGGACAAAGTGGCTTTCACTGCTGAGCACAGCCCTGTGTTCTCGTTTTCTCCTAGTCGTTGGCCCACTAATTCCTCACTTTTTTGATTTAGCTCTTTGATACTAAGATGTTTTTATATATTTTATGATGATTTTTTGTTTTGTTTAGGTTTAGACCCTGTGGTTCATTTTGAAATAATTTTTTGTATAAGGCATAAGGTTAGATTGAGGTTTTTCTTTTCTTTCTTTCTTTTTTTTTTTTTTTTAGTGTATGAATGTCCAGTTGTTCCAGCACCATTTGGTGAAAAGCTGTCATTTCTCCAGTTTTTCCATTGAATTGCCTTTGCACCTTTGTCAAATATCAATTGGCTGTGTTTGTGTAGGTCTATTTCTGGAGTCTGTGTTCCACTGATCTATGTGTCTATCCCTTTGCCACAATGCCACTTTCTTGGTAACTTACTTTATAATAAGTTTTTTAAAATATTTTTTCTCTTTTTAAGAAAGATTCAGAACATAGAAAGTTTTATAATTGGGTAGTATAATTCCTTCAACTTTCTTTTCTTTTTCACAATTGTTTTAGCTATTCTGGTTCCTTTACTTTTCCATTTAAATTTTGGGATCAGTTTGTCTATATCTATTAATATAACAAAAATCCTGCTGGGAATTTGATTGTCTTTCTGTTAAATCTGTAGATCAACTTGAGGAGAATTTACATCTTTACAATATTGAGGTTTCCAATTACGAACATGATATGTCTCTATATTTATTTAGATCCTCTTTGATTTTTTGTCATCAATGTTTTATATATATAGATTCCATACATGTTTTATTAGATATACCAAAGTATTTAATTTTTTGGAGCTATGTTAAAATGGTATATTTTTAAAAATTTTATTTTCCAATTTTTCATGGCCAGTATATAGAAATACTATGATTTTGTGTGTTGATTTTGTATCCTATAACCTTCTTAACTCTAGGAATTATTTTATTTTTTGGAAGTTCTTTGGAATTTCCAATGTAGACCATTCATGCTAGTTAACAAATTGGACATTTTGATTTCTTCCTTTCTGATCTATGTGCATTCCTTTTTATCCCTTGTTATTGGCAACACTAGGTTTTGTAGGTTTTTTTTTTGTAGATATCCTTTATAAGGTTGAGAAAGTTCCCTTCTATTCCTTATTTGCTAAAAGTTTTTTATCATAAAGAGATCTTGAATATTGTCGGGTTTTTTTGCATCCATTGATATGGTCATGTTTTTTCTTTAGATTATTAATATGTGGATTACAGTGATTGAGTTTTGAAAATTGAATCAGGCTTATATTACTGGCTTAAGCCCTACTTTGTTGTGGTATATTATTATTTTTATTTGTGGCTGGATTTGATTTGCTAATATTTTATTGAGAATTTTTGCATCTAGATTCATTAAGAAGATTAATCTACATAGTTTTCCCTTGTACTAGTTTTTGTTTTGGTTTTGATTTTGATAACGTTGTAATGCTAGTTCCATAAAATGAGTTTGGAAATATTTCATCCTCTTCCATTTTCTGTCAGGAGTATATGGAATTGGTATAATTTCTTCTTTAAATCTGTTTTTTTTTTTTTTTTTTTTTTTTTTTTTTTTTTGAGACAGAGTCTCACTGTGTTGCCTGGGCTACAGTGAGTGCCATGGCATCAGCCTAGCTCACAGCAACCTCAAACTCCTGGGCTCAAGCAATTCTACGGCCTCAGCCTCCCGGGTAGCTGGGACTACAGGCACGCGCCACCATGCCCGGCTAATTTTTTCTGTATATATTTTAGTTGGCCAGATAATTTCTTTCTATTTTTAGTAGAGACGGGGTCTCGCTCTTGCTCAGGCTGGTCTCGAACTCTTGACCTTGAGTGATCCACCCACCTTGGCCTCCCAAAGTGCTAGGATTACGGGCGTGAGCCACTGCACCCGGCATCTTCTTTAAATCTTAAGTAGAGTTTGCCAGTAAAACCATCTGGGCCTGGAGTTTTCTTTTTCAGAAGGTTTTTAACTATGCATTTGATTTCTTTAATAGCTAAAGTACTATTCTAGTAATATATTTTATTTTGGGTATGTTTTTATAGTTTCTGGTTTTAGGGGAATTAGTTTCTTTCATCCATTTCATTTTTATAGATGTATGTGCTCAGACTTGTTTATGACATTTCATTATCTTTTTAATGTCTGTAGGGTTAGTACTGATACTCTTCCTTTATTCTTGGTATTAGTAATTTGTGTCTTTTCTCTTTGTCTTGCTAGAGGTTTATATGTTACATTGATCTTTTTCAAAGAACCAGGTTTTGATTTCATTCATTCATTCATTCATATTCTCTGTTGTTTTTTACTTGTCAATTTCATTGATTTCTGCTCTTGTATCTATTATTTCCTGCCTTTTACATGCTTTGGATTTGTTTTGCTCTTCTTTTTCTAATTGATTTGAGACTGCTCAGTTAGACTTTGAGTATTTTTCTATTAGTCCTCTTCACATCTTTGTCAGATAATTTCAATGTCTGTGTCTTGATTGTCTTTTCCCTTGCAGACTGAGATTTTCTTAGTTCTTCATATGCTTGGTAATTTGTATTGTATCTTGGAAATTTATTTTTTATTATGTTATGTGATTCTGGGTATTATGTAAATCCTATGGTGAATGTTGATATTTTTGTTTTAGCAGGAATAGATGTGGTTGGGTTCAGGTCGAACAAAGTTTTGACCAGCCTATTTCTATGGGTTGTAGTTTCAACATAAGTTTTGTTTTCAAAATGGTTGTGGTACTAGTTGTATATACTGTATCCTGTGTGTGCGCCACCTAGTGTCTAGTATGGGACCCGGGGAGTAGTGCTTCTCCTGTAGTTGGTTGTCAAGGTCTTTGCTCTGTGTTTAAGGTAAGATCCATGGGTATGCGTTATGGGGATAAGCCCAGTAGTTTACAAACCAGTTTATTGGGTCGCTTCTCTGGGTTCTTTCCTTCTGTGATTTCCCTGGTACTTTCTGGTTTCCTGAGACTCCTCTTTGTGGTTCTCTGGCTGGAAAGTTGAGACTTTAGTTACATTGCTCTACACTTCCTGTAATCGTTACCTGTGTTCAATGCCAAGTAGCTATAGGGAAAGAAAAAAGTAATGTAGATTCACCTCACTCTCTTGGGATCATAGCTCGCAAGAGTAGAGCTGTGGGATTATTTGGGGCCTGGGTTGTGGGAAAATGAAGAAAAGAAGAAAAAAAAGATAGAGAATTTTTCTCCCTTTTTTTGAACATCGAGTGAGTCTCTTTCCCACTCCTTGAGCCAAAAGTAAATTGGTTCCCCTGGAGCTCTCTTTTTTTGCTTCTTGGTTTCATTCTGACTTGAGTCCAGGTTGGTAGACATCAGAAGAGTGAAAATGGGAAACTCTCTGCTGGTAGAGTGGGCTTCAAACTCTGTTCTTTCCTAGTTCACCTGATACCATTTTTATTAATAGTCCTCAAATAGCTATTCAATGCATTCTGTCCATGTTTTATGACTGCATTAAGTATGAGAGACATCATTTATTGTGGTTGCTTTGTCTTATTTTGAACTGGAACTCTGATGTCATTTTTCATACCATCAGAAAATATCAAGGACTTAGCAATAAACCTAATGATGCATGTGTAAGAGTTTTATGGGAAAAATTAATAGGGGAGACTTAAAAGGAGATAAATACAATGTTCATGGACTGGAAGATACACTACTGTAAAGATATTAACTATTTCCAAGCTAATTTATACCTTTGATGCATTGCCAATTAGAATTTTAAGAGGATTTTGTAGGATTTGACAGAATAATGCTAAAATTTTATGGAAATAGGGTCAAGAATAGATAAGGAAATCTTGAAGAACAATAAAGTAAGAAGACTTCTACCAACTCAAGACTTTACAAAGTTGTAGTTGTTAGGATAGTGTAGTGTTAGCTTAAAGACAAATACACCAAAATAAACACCAGAAACAGACCCACACATTTATTGATGTTTGATTTATATTAAAGATGACATGGTAGAGTAGCACAGAATGATTAAAAGCTTAAAAGTTCAAAGGGGTCTCAGAAGTGATCTAGTCAAAATCTTTCATTTGGCTATTGAAGGAAACATCTATAGAAAGATTATGGTTTGCTCATTGTTAAAGTCAGTGTTAACACTTCTAGGTTTTCAGGAATGTACTCTTTCCACCATATTGCAGGTATTAGAAGTTTAATTACAATTTAATAGTTTAATCATTTAAGTAAACTTTTTGTGAACACAGTTATGACCATCTTTCTCAAAATAGCAACATTTAGGTTAAATGGTTTTCTGGAAGTTTCTAGTAGTTACAAAACAATTCAAAGTTGTCATAAATATTACCTATTAATATTGCCATGTATTATATAATATATACTACTTAAAACTCTTTCATATGTTAAAATGTGTTAAGAACAAATTAAGAAACAAATTATTGAATCACTTAAAGTATTTTCTCTATCTATAATTTAATGTCCAAAAAATGTTTGCCTTATTTCTTTAGAAGTAGTAATTTTATTTTTTTTTGAAACACAGTCTCACTCTATTGCCCAGACTCTAGTGCAGTGGTATGATCACAGCTCACTGCAACCTCTGACTCCTGGGCTCGAGTGGTATTCCTGGCTCAGCCTCCCAAGTAGCTAGGACTACGGGGGTGCACCATGACGTCCAGCTAATTTTTAAAAAAAAATTTTTTATTTTTTGTAGAGGCAGAGTCTCACTAAGTTGCCCAGGTTGGTCTTGAACGCCTGGCCTCAAGCGATCCTCCTGCCTTGGGCTCCCAAAGTGCTGGGATTACAGAAGTAGTCATTTTAAAAAGTAGTATTTTACTTCATTATTCTTTATGAGGCAAATTGTTATATACCCCAAGCTTTTGAGAAAAAAATTTGGGCCCAAAAGATGACTCTAGGTTTTTACATGTGTTGGCCAGTCCACGAGGCTTATTTTTATATTATTACTGTGGTTTCCTTTAGAAGTTTTTGATAATTAATATTTTGAGTGGTTTATTAGCATTGACATATAAAATAGTTATTTGTAAGAGAGAGGATTTTTGGTTTCTACTTTTAGACTGACCTTTTAATGAGGATGCAGGCAAGCTGGAGATAGAGCTTGTTTTGTAATGGTTAATTAGAGCAAATTAATTATTGCATATTTTGCTTTTCAAGGTTTCATTTTCCTTTCAGATGTTACTGGCATCAGTAAACAAATGAACATGTTTTTCTTCTTTTTTCAGAGAATAGAAATAGGCTTAGTTTGGATTGCAAGTATCTGTTTCTGTTTAGCTTAATACTTAGAAGTTTGTTACAGCTCCATCTATTATGTTAGTAAATTATCAAAATTGATGAGTTTTTGACTAGTATTAAAATTTTCTTTTCAAAGTTTAAATCTAAAGTTTTTATTTTTATTAAAGAAAGTCTTTCAGATCATTTGCTTTTTGAGGGTTAGGAAGAAATTAAAAATTATTTTCTCTTTTACCATTTAATCATAAATACTTGTAATATTTTCTTAAATTTTCTTTTTCTGGCCATAGATTTTTGTTTTTATATGTTTGTATTTAAGCTTTGTCTTATGTTTTACTCAACATACCACTCTCAGCTTTGCTTTTTTATACTGCTACTTTTAAGTGTTCTGTTAATTTTGCATTTCCTGATATGGGTTGTTTCTACAAGGAACAGTCTCTTTGGTTACCACATACAGAGTCATTTTTAGATTATTTCCAACATTGCTTCACTCATCATTAACTTGGTTTAATTTTTTGCTGTAAGATTTTTTTTCATACTGTTTAGTTTCTTTTTCATTTATTTATTTTGCTCATTCAGCACTCTTGAGTGGACTTTTGGCGGTTGGAATGACTGAATCCTGTCAGTAAAGTGTGTTTTCAGTCATGTGGAAAGAAGAACTTCTTATTCAAATGCTGTCCCCTTGCTGGTTTTCTTACTGGAGTGTGGCCTTATATCCGAATGACAGGAATTTTATGTATCTTGGGGATGGTGGTGGTGGGCAACAGATGTTTGTTTTTGTGTAGAAACTTGTAGAAAAACAAATGGACCAACAATATGAATAGTCAGTTTGCAGAGAAAGAAATATAAATGGCTGATAAATATATGAAGAAATGCTTGACTTGCCTTCTAATAAAAACACAAATTAAAACAACAGGGAGATGTAGGTTTTGTTGGGTCAGAAAGATTAAAATATTTGATAATGATCAGGGTTAGTGAGGAAGTGTAGAACAAGTACTTTTATACATATGGGGTATATAATTTTTTTGGAAGGCAGTTTGCAGTGGCAATTAATTTTAATCACTTATTCAGCATATTATCATTAGAATAATGTCTTAGAATATATCGTATGGGTATAATTGGACACACATGCATACTATGTATGCCTAGATGGTCATTGAAGCATTATTTGCATTAGTGAAAGACTGGAAGCAACCCAAATTAATTATGGCAAAGCCACAAAATGAAATACTATACAACTATTAGAAGAATGAGGCAATTTCTTCTTTGCTGACAGGAAAAATTTTTCAAGATATATTGATAAGTGAAAAGAAGTTTCAGAGTTCTGTATAGCATGATCCCATTTATGTTAAAAAAAGATTTATAAAAAATATACTTTTATATACTGAACATTTCTGGAAGTGTTCATAGGTAACTGTTGAATGATTGCTCCCTGGGAATGAGGTGGAATAGTCAAGGGTAACAAGGTGACTTCATTTTTCTATTTAATTTTAAAATTTAGTATATATGTTATTTTATCTATAAAAAAGAAAATCTTTTTACTGAAAACATTAAAATTAAATATTTTGAATGCCTTATTTAACTTGCAGATGGTTTTAATGGATATGTGATATAGGAAATGTCTAGCTTAATTAAGGACCCATTCCATAAATTTTTAATTCTGAATGTGTCATAAGGAGTTAGGATTTTAATTAGGTGACTAAAATGAATAAAGAGAATGGATGTTTTCCTGGAAAATGTTTGTTAATCTGTGTTTTGTCTTCTTGGTTGTAAGATTTTTTCATAGGTCAACATTGGGCTCTTGAGACTATTTTCATAAGATGAGTTGGTACAACCCAGTAACCATTTAAGCCCAAATAACCACCATTGAAGAATTTAAATGAATTTATGTAATGAACCAATAAGGAGAACAAAAATTACAGCAATAGAAAACAAAATAATGGAAGGTGGTCATTAGTGAAATGGGGGAAAAAAAAAACCAGTATAGAGAGACTTGAGTTTGTTGGATGGTATGATTATTTTCAGTTTTTGCTGCTATAAATAATGCAGCAGTGAATATCCTACATATATTTTTGGCACACTTTTGTAAGTATACTTATAGGGTAAAATAGGGAATGTTCAATCAAAGGGTATATTATATTTGAAATTTTGCTAGATATTACCAAATTATTTTATCCATGAAGATTCTAATTTATTGTAAAGTCTTGGGTGGGACCAAGCAATCTGTATTTTTAACAAGTTCCGTAGGTGACTTTGATGCAGCTAAAAAAATGGCAAGATTCCCTACAGCTAAGGAGAATGGTACATGTCCTCTGAAAAAGGTCAGGCAATTCTGGATATCTAGGGAAGAGCAAAAAGCCTTTTTGGTAACTGAGCAGTAAGAATGTATTTATCGATAGTAGTGGTTGCTAGGCATGGTCCATTGTTAGAGAAGCAAGTGTACTATTATTTATCTGGAATATTTTATGTCTCTTTGATATGTAGAGAAAAAGATAAAAGAATTGTAAGGACCTGAGTTTGAACACTTTCCACTTACTGTGTAATCTTAGACAAATTAATGAACTTAGAATTTTTCTTTATGCAGTGATAATATCTACCTTTCAGGTTTGTTGCAGAGATTAAAGAGGGAGTGATACAACATTTAGAGAATACCTCATCTGTCTTCTGGTAGTATTTTGTGGATAACTGTCATGGCTCTTTGTCATTTAGTTGTGATTGATGAGTCACCTAGTCATCACCCTATTAGGCTGACTGGGACCACATCTTGTGGTTTTGTATTTCTAGTCCCTAACCCAGGCCTGAGACATGGTGCACTGTTCTGTTTCTTAAATAAGTGATGTGGGTTAAGCATTATCCAAATAGATTTTCTATTTTAATTTTCACAATTATCCTAAGAGATAAATATTATTTTTTCTATTTTACCATGAGGAAATGTTCAGGGATCTTAAGTAACTTATTTAAGATAGCACAGTATGGCATAACCAGAACTGAAAACTCCGCATGTGTGATTTCAAACTAGATAAAATCTATGCTTTTTCCATCAATCCACTTTGCTGAGATAATGATATAAGGCACTTTGGAAATTGCGAAATGTCATTCAAGGATAAGATTATTTTTGTTAGGTTAGTAATATAATTTTAAAGATTAGCGTGGTGACACAAACATTTCTTCTGCATATATTCAATATTTTCTTTCCGTTTAGCTTTCCTGAATGCATAGTTAGTACAGTAAGTCTGCCTTGCCTATAAGAATATAAGTCATTTCCTCCTGTGAATGATTTTCTCCATATTTCCCTTGCTTAAAATTCTGTCTTTGCTTTCCCTTGGGGAACTTTTTGATATTTGTAAACACATGGGTTGAAGATGGTTTATAGTAGTTACGACAGGATTTTGATAACAGTGGACGGTTTTTTTTTTTTTTTTTTAAGACCAGTCAAGTGCAGTAGTGAGAAGGAACAGTGGAAGTTTTAGTAACCTATGTTTAGTAACGCTTGTCTTCCTATCTGGTCTTTATCTTCATTTCCCTCTTTCATTAGCAGCTGTATGTGGACTTCTTCAAGGCCTAGTTCACTGATTTAGATGTCTTCACGTGCCAGTCTTGGCTTTTGGATATCTCTATTTTGTAGGACATGACCACATTGGTTAAGGTGTGGAAATAATAGGGAAAATACCACCTCATAAATTTTATGTTTATGTTGCCTTTAATGGGGCTTTTTTGGTTCTTTCTTTCTTTCTTTTACTATGAAGATTCTTTGGGTGACATAATGGGGCTTTTTTAAGTTGAGAATTAGGTTGTTAGGTTGTTTTTATTAATAATATTTAATCACAATTAGACTTTGGAAGAAAAAGAAAAATGTTGCACCCTCTGCCCCTTTTGTCATCATAAAATTCACAAAGTTGCAAAACAGGAATAGCATACACCAGGAAGTGTGGCAATAGGAAGAAATGTGTGGCTTTACTCATTTCAGATGAGCAAGGAAATTTTCCAACAATTTCATTCCATGTTATAGTTTATTTTCCAGACCGTACAGGGACATTTGCCCAATATTTTGTATAAATTAATTTATTTTTTATTTTATTTAACTTTTTTTTTTTGTAAAACCACTTCAGGTTGGTTTCCTTTCTCCCTCATGCCTGGTGAGGTTGGGACTGGTGGTGGGGGGCATGTGGAGGCAGATTGCATCATGGATACACTTGAGCAATTAATGAGTTTAAGTTTAGCCCTTGCCTTTGTGCATACAATTCTTCCTTGGGTGTTCATGTCTATTTAACTATCTCTGTAACTCATGTGGAATTGTGTTGGAAAATGCATGTCTGATTTCTGTCTTGATCTTTCTTAAGCCTGGTTTGAACCCTGGGAATATAGTTGCAGTCTGCAGTGTCTTATTATTTTCAGATGGAGCTTTTATACTTTAGGGTTTACTGAGATGAGCTTTGGAGAGAAACTTTAAACAGAATGATTTATGACCTGCAGGGATAGAGGCTGCAGTATTTAAGAACTGGAAGAACCTTTTTCCTATTAGTAATAGTTGTTGAAGGATAATACATGAAGTAGCATCAGTTTTTTAAGGTGATTTTTAATGTTCTTATTTGGAAACAGATATTCTTATATTAACTCTTTTGTAAAATGTGCAAGGTATACTTTACAATGGCAATAAAATCTAAGATATAATATTTCAAAAGTTACATATCTTACATATCATAAAACTTTTCTTTTTAGGCATATGGATCAGGCTGTGATATTGTTATTTTGGCAAATGATTTTGAATGTGTGCAGATCATTCCTGGTGCTAAGCATGGAAACATCCAAGTCAGCTGTGTGGAGTGTTCTAACCAACATGGAAGAGTAAGGGATTTAATTACTTTATTAAATGTCATTTTTAAATGTGTTTAATAATCTCAATATTCTTATCCTTTTATGCAAGGCTTGCCTATAGTTTCTTATTAATATACCTTGCTTAGTTGGCTATTGATAGGAGTTGTAAAGTGATAGGTTTTATATAAATTGTAAAGTGCCATTAGGTTGAAAATCTGATAATTGTTAGGTAGGTCTTCAGAGATCTGTAGGCCTTACAATCGTATGTGTACTGATATTCTGCCAATTGTTAATTCTAGCAGCCATTAAGCCAGTAGGGGAGAAATAAATTTTATCTTCTCTACCTAGCACCCCTTATCTCCCCCACATATAATCAAATTTTTATTAAGAAATTTAGCAAATTGTTAATGTCTAATATAATGCTTGCCATATAGCAGGTGCTTTGTAAAGTCTGTTAATTCAATAAAAGTTTGTTGAGTGAAGAATCTTACAGTTTATTCATTCAGACTTTAAAACAGAGAGTTTATTTTGAAATAGTTAAAATTTCATCTTACATACCTCTCCCTCAAATTTTCAAGCGTACATCAAATTTTGGTTGCATATAAAGTAAATATAGCATATTTGCTGTATACTCTAGCAATTCAATAAGGCCAATATCATGTAGCAGAGTTCAATGTCTCTACAAGAATATAGAAATGAGATTTTTACCTATAATAATTATAATAATTTAAATAATCTTAGTATTCTAGAAATTGTTCTTCATTGGGTAACAAATTTTATGAAGGATATGTTAAATCAGAATATTCATGGTGATAAATGGTAATCATGCAAATTTATACTGAATGATAAATCATGATTATTATACCATTTCTCCTGCCCCATTCTACTGCCCGTATCAAGCCTTAATATTTGTGTATATGTCCTAGCACTTTACCATCCAGTGATAGATACACTTGACTCCCGTTTTGAAATGGGATTTTCTGGTGTTTCCTGATATTCGTTTCTTGTTTTTCTGATTTTTTTTTCAGATTTTTTCCCCCTAAGAATTGTTTACACTTATTTTAGAAAACACTAAGAGTGTTAGATTTCTCTCATTAATTTTTCATTGCTCTTCTCTCTAGGCCAAGCAAGGTAGCCTGTCTACACTTGTACGATAGTTGTCAGAGGTGAATTTAATAAATAGCTTAAGTCCTGGTGATAATCACAATGAACCCATTCTCTGAGAATAAAGTTTTGTTTTTTTTTTTTGAAGTTACCTAAGACATTGGTATTCATAACCATGGGAAGCAGAAACTTGTGTTTCTACTTTTCCTTACCTGGTTTAATGTAAAGAAGGCAAAATTGGACATCTTTATTGTCTTTATTGCCTCTCCTTTTAGTCCCTTTATCCCCAGTCTTTGTGGCGATAACTTTCATGTTTGTGACCTTGTGTTAGTCTATTATAAACATTCATTCATTCATTAACATGTTGAATGGGGTCGTTCACAACACTTTTTGCCTAAGTGTTATTTGAAGTAGCTTCCCCACTACCATTGTGGATTAAAAGTTTTTTTTTTTCTTAGAAAGAATGTTAGGTATTAGGCAATAGTTATAAGTCACTTTTTGGCATTAGAGTGCCTTAAAATCACAGTAGACGTTTTTGGCAGGCTTTTAAAGAATATATACCTAATTTAGTTTTATTAGGTTAATTGGTATACAGAGGTTACCAGAAGGTATGGTTTTTGGTCTGTCCCCTGTGGTTGATTTCCCTCTTGCAAGAGGAGGATGAACTGGGAACTGGCATTCAAGAAATTATTGGAAAACAGGCTCTGGTAGCTTCTAGGAACAGAGGGATTTATGTCTCTTCTTGTCAGGTATGTGACCTGAAACAAAATCCTCCTGGTCCCCCATTCCCTAGCTTAAGTCCTCTGGAGATGTCTGTATCAGATCTTTTCCCCCTAGGTGCCGTGGATGGCTTCCTGATTTCTCCTTAGTCCATTTTTTCTATTCCTGCTTCTAGATGGTTTCCCAATTGGCTTTTTCTGTTTGATGGTATGATTAATCTGTTTTATTTGATGTATCTTTAAGACCTGTTACTAATATTATTTTATGTCTTTCTCTATTTTTCATGGTTTTTGTATTATTTTCACTGGATTATAAAGTTTCTAACAAAGAGATATGCCAATGAACTGTATTTTTGTTAATAAAGTTATTTTTATATTAAAAATGAAATTTTTATGCTTGCTGAATTTTTTGATAACAAAGAGACTTTTTTTGCCTTTTATTGCTGTATTTTTTTGGCTTTTGCTTTTTTTTTATTTTAATAGATTTGGGGATACAAGTTGAATTGTGTTATATGTGTACATTGTATAGTGAGAAGAGATTCAACTCTAATACACTTCCAGTTATATTTATGGAAGGAAAGAAACCGTTAATACAGTATTGGGATCATATTTATGTAATTAGTTTATACATTATTGTGAAAAGGAGGTTATCTTTATTTTACCTTCTAAATATTAATACTATGTTTATTCTTTTTTAGATTGCAGCTTCATATGGTAATGCTGTTTGTATTTTTGAGCCTTTGGGCATAAATTCTCATAAGAGAAACTGTGTAAGTATTAACTGATAGAACATTTTTAATATCTAGTTAATTTTAGAGTCCAGTTGATAGTAATAAAGAGCTCCTTAGTAGCTGAAAGTGTGCTGGAATATCATTGTGAAGTTGGACTGATCCTTTTCATTCATTAGGGATATATCCCCAGACCTTTTAGAAACTCATGTTTCTAGAATATTGCTAATTGAGATGAACCGTGTTAAGGAAAAGCTACCCTAGTTTGAATTACTTTATTTCTTGCTTAGATTACTAATCTATAACTGATAGCTGGTTTCCTATTCTCATTCTACTCCCATGCCTCTTCTCAACTGAGCAGATCATGATGCTTCTGTGCCTAGAACTCTGTAATGGCTCCATATTTCTCTCAGATAAAAAGACAAAAAGCCTTAAGATAGACTACAACCTTCCTTTTCCCCAGCACCACACTTAATACCACTAGAGTTGATCTTCTATTTTGTCCTCTCTGGTTCCACTCCAGCCACACTGGCATTTTTACTGTTTCTCAGTTACTTTCCTTCTTAGAGCCTTTGCATTGGTTGTTCTCTTTGTCTGTAATGTTCTTCCTCCAGATACCTCCAAGACAGGTTAGATGCCACAGATCCTTTAGGTCTTTGCTCAGTAATACCTTCTCAATGAGGTTTTACCTTGACTATCCGTTTAAAAATTGCAACTTCTTCTCCCCTTACCCTTCCATTTAAAAATTTTTTCCGTAACACTTATCTTGTTTATTTATGTATTGTTTATTATTTACAATGTAAGCTCCATGAGGGTAGGAAGCTTTGTTTCTTTTTTCACTGATCAATCCCAAGTACTTAGAACAGTATCTGGAACATAGTAGGTACTCCTAAATAGTTGTTGAATGAAGGAGTTAGAAGTTTAGATAAGCTCACATCTCAGATAAGTGGTCAAACATACCACATTGAGAACCATTCAGATTCATATTGGGTGTTACATTTTGTCTTAATATTCAGAAAATCCAATATGGTTGGAATTATCAACCCCTTTAAAATTATTACCTGCATTAGAACTCCACCACCATCACTCACAAATAAACAAAAGTGCAAATGCTAAATCTGAATGCCAAGAGTGTATATTTACAAGTAATTTTTTAAGTATACTTTTGAATAAAATGCATTAAAACAAGTGGTTTTGGTATTTTTTCATTAAATGTATATATTTGAATTTATTTTTACATTTCCAAAAAAAGCATAAATTAAAATGTTAATCTTAATATTAGAAATGTATTTATATATTAAATATTAATATATTTCATAATAGTATTATGAAATAGAGATCAAATTTTGGAGTACTTAAGAGTCACCTAGAACACATACTAAATATTCAGATTCCCAGGCCTCATTCTCCAGATTGCTGCTAAATAGTTGGTCCACAGATTATACTCTGAGGAACACTAAAGCAAAGAATATTAAGGTTGTCTGTAGGCTGGATGTGGTGGCTCACGCTTGTAATCCTAACACTCTGGGAGGCCGAGGTGGGAGGATTGCTTGAGCTCAGGAGTTAGAGACGAGCTTCAGCAAGAGTGAGATCCTGTCTCTACTACAAATAGAAAAAGTTAGCCGGGCGTGGTGGCATGTGCCTATAGACCCAGCTACTCGGGAGGCTGAAGCAGGAGGATCACTTGAACCCAGGAGTTTGAGGTTGCTGTGAGCTAGGCTAACACCGTAGCACTCTAGCCCGGACAACAGAGTAAGACTCTGTCTCAAACAAACAAATAAAAAGGTTGTCTATAATTTGGGAATTATTTAATTTTTATTAATACACTAAAACAGATTTGTTGAGCAGTATTTAAACTATTGTTGTAACTATTGTTTGGTCAGGAGTGGTAGAGTTTAAAAAATAAAATTTTCCCTGATTATGAAATATAAAATTATTTTTGGATAATGAAATGCAGATTTTGCAGTTATATTTTTAAATTCTGCGTCTAAGTTTTCAAGAAACCTTGCATAAATTATTTAATTGTTAAATATTTTAAAAATATTGTAAAGAGGAAGGGTATTGCCATCTTAAAAATTATTTGTTCATCAATTAATATATAATTTGCTTAAGGTAACATGACTTTGCATTGCACTATGCTTTCACAAAAAGACATTTTATATTTATGTGCTACAAAGAAATATGTAAACTTTTGTTTACTGTATTTCGTGGCAAAGGTCTTTGACTTTTAAACTTTAAATCACCTTTTAGAATAAAATATTAAAAAGAATGGAAATTATTCAAATATAATATAGATGAAGTTTGTAGAGTATATAACATAGTTCACATCTGTTGACTTTTTGGGAGATAATGTTGAGTCCATGGGATCATGATAATTTACATTTCTTTCTAATGTGCATTTATTTTGTTTTAATAAATGTTTATTGAACATCTATGTACCAGCCATTACAAACACTGAAGATAATAAAGATTATTATGACATAGTTTCTGCCTTCTAAGAGTTGTAATTTAATAGGAGAGTCAGACATGTAAACAAGTAATAGTTCTATGTGGGCCAGGTGTGGTGGCTCACGCCTGTAATCCTAGCACTTTGGGAGGCCGAGGTGAGAGGATTGCTTGAGGTCAGGAGTTCGAGACCAGCCTGAGCAGAGTGAGACCCTGTCTCTTTTTTAAAAATAAATGAGAAAAAAAAATTCTATGTGGTAAGTGTTACAATGGGAGAGTGTAAAAGTGCTATGGGTGCTTCCAGGAAGTCAGAGAAGGCTTCACAGTAGAGGTGATTATTTAGCCAATCTTAATGGAAGCATAGGAGTTTGCAGATGGAAAAGTGAGGCAAAGAATGTTCTAAATATAAGAATGTATATGTAGACATGGAATGAAGCATGAGAGAACATACTTTGGGCATGTCAAGGAGTTCAGTATGGTAGAATAAATAGTAGTGGAACCATTGAAAGTTGTGTTAAAAACAGTATATGAAAATATAGTGAAGCACTTGTATCTTTGTTTCAGATCATAAAGTCTTAAGTTTAAATGATCATATGGTAGTGTTTTTGGATATTATTTTAAAAACGTATCTTTTTCTTTTTCCTCTACATGTTTCAGCAACTCAAATGTCAGTGGCTTAAAACTGGGCAGTTTTTTTTGAGTTCTGTGACATACAACTTAGCATGGGACCCTCAAGGTATTTAGCAATTATATTAAGAAATTGTTTAAATTAAATATTTGTTTTAAATGTTTGATGATTACAACGTGATATAGTCTCCCATAATAAGAAAAAATGATCAGTATTATATTTTCTTTTTGTTGATGAGTGAGTATACTTTTTTCTTCTTGGTATATACTACTTTGTACAATGCTTAAATTATTAGTTCTATGCTTTTTTTCACCCTGCTTTTGAATGTTTTATTTCAAGAAAGAGTGATGATTTGTTAGTTAACATGTGCTTTACTTAAACTGTAAATAAAACAGAGACCAGAAACACTCCACCTTGTTTTATCATTCCTTTGTTTCCGGAAATTACTGTCTTTGCTTTTGAAAGATTAGAAACCTTTAATGATAATGACTTGTATCTCTTTTTCCTCACAATTAATGAGGATTATTTTTATACAAATTTCATTAATTTGTAGTTATGCCTTATATCTTGAAAACATTTTATATTATATAAATATCAGAGTTTTAGGGGTTTGTTATTCTACTTTTGCTGTTATTTTTTTTAAAGACTTGCTAGGTACACAATAGTTCTTTGCCAGTAAGTTTTTTGTTCTCAAGTCTTCCTTAAGAACTACTCTTTCTTTCTAGAGGATTCTTTTTTTTCTTCTTCTAGAGAATTTTTTTAACTAGATATATACCAAGTGTTTTTAACTGACAGAATTACAGATCTAAACAGAAGCCCATGTGCATTTCTTTCCTGAGATAATCCTTGCTTATTCATCTGAACATTCTTTAATTTTCAGATAACAGATTATTGACAGCAACTGATTCTGTGCAGTTGTGGGCTCCTCCAGGAGGTGATATTCTGGAAGAGGAGGAAGAAATTGATAATAAAATTCCTGTTTTAAATGATTGGAAGTGCATCTGGCAGTGCAAGTTAGTGTCTAACTCTGTGCTATATTCATTAATTAAAAACAAATTGCTTTCTAAAATGTTCCCTTTCACAAAGATCTTTATTTTTTGATGGTACCATTGCATTTAGAAGCCTAGAAAGTAGACTTTTTCTAACTAAAACCCATTTATTATGTCATTCTTTAATCTCTGCTACAGTTAATTCTTTTAAATATTTTCATAGTTCTAGCCCCAGGACTTGAGTTGACAAGGTTGACACATAAAAATTACTCATTAATGTATTGAGATATGGATGAGGAAGGGGAAGATGTGGTGAAAGTTGCCAGCCACTCTTTCAAGCGGGAGGATGGCTGTACCGTTAACATTAATACCGATTATGTGAAGGGGACCAATTAGCCAGGGGGATGGTGAGCACAGCTTTTAACGTGTTATATTTAGGATGTTGGTGGGACATGTAGGTGGAAATACACTGTATGCATGTTACTTACATTGTTCGTTTCCCAAAGTGAATGTTGGATTTGTTTTAATTAATTTATGCTTTTAGCGAGGTGAAATATTTTAGTTAACATTTTTAGGGAGGCAGAAACTCTCTTATTCTGAGGATTGTGACTTTAATGTTATGAAAACTCTCATCTTGACTGTTTATGAATACAGTGTACCAGACTTAAAAAACGCTAACTGTTTAAATTTGTCTTTTATAGAACCTCAGTATCTGTACATTTGATGGAATGGTCTCCTGATGGTGAATATTTTGCTACTGCTGGAAAGGTAAAGGACCACGCAAAAAACAAACAAACAAATAAAACAATTAAAAAATGTTCCTTATTCATGTTCGATTTTCTCATCTGTAAAAGTGGGCTAATTCTCTGTAAAGCTGGCTTGAGGAATGGTAATTAGTGTTAGTAAAAGACCTGGTATGTTCTCCAGAGGTAGTAGGCACTTGGGAAATAATGCCTATTATTATTACTCTTAATTTACCTCAGCTCACTTACATTTTTTAAAATTAAGTTTTGTGTTTAAAGATAGCATAAATGCATAATTTAAAAAGTAAAATAGCACTGCTGGATTCACAATGAAAAAAAGCACTCTGTGCCTTGTTATTCCCACTCTTAATTCCTGTGTCCGGGAGGCAGTTATTTGGCAAGTGGAATATTTTGATATTTCTATCCATGTTCTTAATAACTTGCAGGTGTTCTTGTATCTTTATTTCTTTCCCCCTAGTTCTATGTATTATTTCTTGCCTTCCTCCTATGGAAACTGAGACTTTAACTCTCAAGTTGATGTCTCCAACCCCATCTCCACATTTGACACGTACACATATTCACTTCACTTCCTCCTAGTTTCCTGATGTCGGTATCTCATGATTTGGAGTAAATCAGTCTTGCTTTTCACATTATTAAGATTGTATAAAATATTGTTCATAATCAGTAATTACTTTGGAGGTAATAATTACTTTGTTTTACTGTTTATGCTTCTCTATATACTAATTTATCCCCAGAACTGCTAATAGGCTTTGAATCTTCTCTCAGTTTAATCCCACATAGGAGGTAGGCTGGAAACGTGTGATGTGTTCTCTTTGCTCCAATCTAGCATAATTGCTCTCCCAGTCTAAAATAGCAGAGTTATCATTTTGGGATTTTCTTTTACCAACCTCAGGAAATACTCTTTGCCTCTCTCCTTTATCAAATTCCCTATTTCTTGGAATCATTTGTCTTCTTCTTTACTTGTTTTGATGGAGGTATCTTCCAGTAGGTTCCTGAGAAAAGGTGAATAGGAAAGAACATTTTTGAGGCCTTACATATCTGAAAAATTTTTTCTTCTGCTTGATTTGCCTGGGTATAGAATTGGGTTGAAAATCATTGTCTCTCAGAATTTTTTAAAATTTATTTTTTATTGATATATAATTGTACATATATATAGGGTACATGTGATATTTTGATACATGCATACAATGTATAATGATCAAATCAGGGTATTTGGGATATCCATCATCTCACACATTTATCTTTTTTGTGTGTTGGGAACATTTCAAGTCTTCTAACTATTTTGAGATAAACAATAAATTACTACCAGTGAGATACAAGAGAACACAGATAAGAAATACAAAGAAGTCAGGAAAACAATTTATGATCTGAATGAGAAATTCAACAAAAAGATATCATAAAAAAGAACCAAACAGAAATCCTGTAACTGAAGTATTCAGTGAATGAAGTAAAAAATGCAATCGACAGCTTCAACACTAGACTAGATCAAGCAGAAGAAAGAATTTCTGAACTTGAAGCCAGGTCTTTTGAAACAACCCAGTCAGGCAGAGAAAAAAAATTAAAGCCCATGTGACATATGGGACACCATAAAGCAACCAAATATTTGAATTTCAGGTGTTCCGGAAGGAGAAGAGATGGGCAAAGGCATAGGAAAATTAATAGCTGAAAAATTATTGAGTCTTGCAAGAGATACACACATCTAGATACAAGAAGCTCAAAGATCCCCAAATAGATTCAATCCAGAATGGTCTTCTCTAAGGTAGTCAAACTGTCTAGGCAAAAAGTCAAAGTCAAAGACAAAAAGAGAATTCTAATAAAGTGTCATGCTCCATATAAGGAAATTACCATCAGGCTAATAGCAGATTTCTCAGGAGAAGCCTTATAGGCCAGGAGAGAATGGGATCATAATTCAAAGTACTGAAAGAAGACAACTGTCAGCCAAAGATACTATACCCAGCAAAGCTAGCCTTTAGAAAGGAAGGGGAAATAAAGTCATTTCAAGATACGCAACAACTGAGGGAATTCATTATCTCTAGACTGGCCCTACAAGAAATGCTTAAGGGAGTCCTACATCTGGAAGCAAAAGGATGATACCTATAATCATGAAAACGTATGAAAGTATAAAACTCAGTGGTAGAACATATATACAAATGAGAAAGAGAATGGAGTCAAACTTTACTACTATAGAAAATTATCAAACTGCAATGATAAACAATAAGAGAGGAAGAAAGGAACAAAGGATAGACAAAACCAAGAAATAACAAAATGAGAGGAATAAATCCTCACCTATTGATAATAACCTTGGATGTAAATGAATTATATTCCACACTTAAAACATATAGATGGCTCAGTGGATAAAAAACATGACCTATATGTACTGTCTACAAGAAACTCACCTCACCTGTAAAGACACACAGATTGAAAGTGAAGGATTGTAAAAAGATAACTCCTTGCAAATGAAACCAAAAGTGAGCAAATGTAGGTATACAGTTGACTCTTGAATAACCTGGGTTTGAACTGTGCAGGTCCTCTTGTGTATGGATTTTTTTCAACCAAATGTGGATTGAAAATACAGTGTTTACAGATATGAAACCTCATACAAAGGGTCAGTTTTTTGTATACACGAGTTCACAGGGCTGACTGTGGGACTTGAGTATGTGAAGATTTTGGTATACATGGTAGGTTTTGGAACCAATTCTTCATGTATACCAAGGGACAACTGTATATCAGATAAAATAGACTCTAAACTCTCAGGATTTTTAAAGTCATAGTTCTATTGCCTTCTAGCAATATGTTGCTGTTGAGAGGTACAGTGCCAGTATGACCGTACTCTCCTCATCTCCAGCTATAGAGGTTTTGTAAGGATTCCCCCCTAATCCCTAGCATTCTGAAATTTCATGATGATGTCTGTGGTATCTGTTTCTAAGGGATAAAGATTTTTATTGTGCAGACTCTTTGGTGGACCTGTTCAATCTGAAAACTCATGTCTTTCAGTTCTGGGAGATTATTTTATATTAATATTATTTCTTTTGTGTTATTTCCTCCTCTTTCTAAATCTTTTTCAGGTGTTGAGTACTTTTACACTAATTCTCTAACTTACTATTTTCCCCTCTCCTATATTCTATCTCTTCATCCTTTTGTTTAATTTCTGGAAGATTTTTCAGTTTTAACTTTGAACTAAATTTTCCTGCTGTCACACTTTAATTTCCAGAAGTTTTTTTCCTTATCCTCTGAACATGTCTTTTTAAATTATAAAATATTTTATAAGATGTATATATAAACATATATAATAAATAAACAGATACTCATGTACCCTGCTACTCAACGTGAGACAAAGAACATAAAACCAGTGGGAACTTTATCTTCTTCTTTGCATCTCTTCTGTCCCCTCCCACTCCAGGCAACCAGAATCCTGCATTTTATGTTTATTGTTTCATTGCTTTAGAAAATATTTTCACATGTATAAGTTCCCAAATAATATAATACTTAGTTTTCCATAGTTTTAAAATTATAGGAGTTTGTGGGTTTTTTATGACTTATTTTTTATACTCAACTTTATATTTATGAGAGTCATCTATGTTGATGCTGTAGTTTGTTCATCCTTCCTGGTGTGTAGTATTTCATTATATGAATATACTGCAATTTATCCATTCTCTTGGTGATAAATTTTTTTAATAAAGGTTTTTGGTATCATAATGTTACAGTTAATGTTGGTGTATCTCTCTTGGTGCACCTGGGCAAAGTTTGTCTGGATGCATATTTAAGAGTGAATTGTGCATTTTTACCATTATGAAATAATTCTAAATTGTTTTTAAAAGTTTTTTACCCAGTTTACACCTCCACCAGCAGTACATGAATGTTATGATGGCACTATATTCTTACAATACTATATTCTCACGATAGTGTGGCTTTAGGTACATTTCCCTTGTTACTATTGAATAAGAGTACCTTTTCCTTTATTTATGGGCCCTTGCTGTTTTCTTTTATGTTTCTTTTTGATTTGAGGGAATTTTTTATATATCTTGATTGTAATCTCTTGTCAGTTATATGTGTTGCAAATATGTTTTCTTAGTTGTGGCTTTCTTTCTCCTTTCCTTATGATGCCTTAAATTTAAAAAAAATTAATTTTTTTAAGTACAGAGAAAAGTATAATGAACTCCTGTGTACCCATCACCCAGCTTCAACAGTTATCACCCATCCAGTCTTGTTTCATCTGTACCACCCTACTCCCAGTTGTGTCATTTTGGCTTATATACCTGATGTCATTCATCTGTAACTATTTCAGTATCTATTTTTAAAGGATACAGACTTAAAACATATTGACAGTACATGGTGGGTAAAATGTAGTTTTAATCTTGTTGAAGAAACTCTTTCTTATTCTGATGCTATTAAAACATTCTTTTTTATTTTCTTCTAAAATCTTAAAATTTCAATCTCTTGTAATTAAGTCCTTAATCCAAGTGGATATTGTCTCGTTACTGTTCTTTTTCCATTGATCTGCCACGCTATTTCTTTTTTCTTTTTTTTGAGACAAAGTCTCAGTCTGTCACCCTTGGGTGGAGTGCAGTGGTGTCATCGTAGCTCACTGTAACCTCAGATTCCTGGGCTCAAGCGATCCTTCTGCCTCAGCCTCCTGAGTAGCAAGGACTACAGGTGCGCTCTACCACACCCGGCTAATTTTTCTATTTTTAGTAGAGACGGGGTCTCGCTTTTGTTCAGGCTGGTCTTGAATTCCTGAGCTCAAGCAAGCCTCCCGCCTCAGCTTTCTAGAGTGCTAGGATTACAGGTGTGAGCCACCAAGCCGGGCCTACCATGCTATTTCTGACATGTTTTAGATAATGCTGCGGTGAATGTACATGTCTATTAGGCACTTATGTGGATTTCTTTTGGGTATATACATAGTAGTAGAATTGTTGGCATAGATTATATGTATCTTTTATCTTAGTAGATTATGCCAGTTTTCTAAAGTTGATATACTCATTTGCACTCTGAGTAATATTATACCGTGGTTCCTGTTGCTCCTAGTCAACACTGATACAGTCAGACTTTAAACTTCTGTAAATTTTGGTAGATGCTGAGTGCCACCTCATTGTAGTTTTAATGTGTATTTCCTTGATTATTAATGAGATTAAATCTGTTTTCATATGTTTATTGGGTATTTGGATGGCTGAGGCAGAAGAAAATAACTGGGCAATTCCCTTATCCAGTTTTTAAATGGTTATTGGTCTTTTTCTTATTGATTTGTTCTTTATTCTGAATAGGAGCTCTTTGTCAGTTATGTGTTTTGCAAAGAACTTCTCCCAGTCTATTACTTGCTCATTCACTCTCTTCATGACATTCTTTTGATGACTAGATATATTTAACTTTAATATCAAATTTATCAGTTTTTTCATTTAGGATTGTGCTTTGTGAGTCCTACTTAATAAGTTTTTACTACTCTGAGATTCTGAAGATTTTCCAATATTATATGATCTAGACCAGAGTTGCTTAAAGTTTTTTTATGCTGTGAATCCCTTTAGAAATCTAGTGAAGCCTATAACCTTCTTCACAGTATGTTTTTAAAAGCATAAAATAAAATGCATGGCATTATAAAGGAAAATAAATTATTGAAATACAGCTTCAAGATATTAAAAAATAAATTTGTGATAATAGTCATGTACTTTTTAATTAATGCATTTAGTAACAAAAAATTATAGTTAAAATTTGGGCAAGTTTAATTGTATTTAACTATTGTATATGGAATTAAACTTCCGTATCTCACTTTACAAGGTGAGAATGGACTTTCCAAGAGCAACAGAATTCACATGAGGCTTTTTGAGTTAATGTCAAGTTGTAAGAACATTCAACTTTACTGTTATGTGGCTGAATAATTATTTGGCACAGAGGTAGTTGCTCAACAGTTGCATGAACATTATAGACAGGAAGACTGCACAACATTATAGACAGGAAAGCTGCAATCATGTACAGTTTAGTAGCGGTTCTAAGAACTAATAATTTCGAAGTAAAGTATAAAAATTATTTTGTGATATGCAGCAATTGTGTAATATGAAAACATCTGTGATTTCTGTTAGAGACAAAGTCGTATGTACGGCTACTAATACTACTTTGTTGAAGTGTTTCTTTCAATTAGCAGTTATGAAAATAGAGAAGTGATTTTTTTCCCCATTCAAATTCAAGGTACCTTTAGGTCTTAGTTTTCTTGGTTTCTCCAGAAGCAGATCCAGAGACAATGATTCAAGTGTAAGTGATTAATATGTAGAGTGATCACATGAAATATATTGGATTTGAGGCAGGGATGTGAAGGCACTTAATGTAGGGTATACTGCATGATATTATACCCTTTATTAAGTGTATTAACAAGTTAAATCTCTGGGTATTCTGCGAGCCAATGTTCCTTGCATGAATCATGTTCTTCACACAAATCAGTCATTGGTTGAGGGTAGGTAAGGGCTGGGCATCAGTTCTTAGCACTCAGAGCCAATTCCTAGAAAACCTCAGGCAAAGAGCTATAGATGATTTTAGTTGAAACTGGCATATCACAATGCTAAGGCATGATGGGATGCAGATGATTTAGCAAAAGTATCTTTTATATCTTGAATTCTATCCACAGGACTTTTGGGTCAGAGGACCTTAGGCTGAGAACTCCTGGTCTAGAGTCTAGACATTTATGTTTTGTCTTTCATGTTCAGGTCTAAAATCTATATGAAATAATTTTTAGGTATGGTTTGAAGAAGAGGTCAAGTTTAGTTTGTTCCTTATGGATTTCCAGTTGTATGCAATTTATTGAAAAATGTCTTGTTTCTCCATTGCTCTATATTACTACCTTTGTCATAAAATCAAATGTCCATATTTCTGTGAGTCTGTTTCTGGGCTCTTTTCTATACTTCATTGGTCTTTTCTTGTACCAGTGCCACCTATCTTAATTGCTATAGCTTTTAAATTAAGTCTTGATATCTGGTAAGGCAAGTCCTTCCATCTTGATTTTCTTTTAAGATTATCTTATCTGGTCTCAGCCCTTTGCATTTCCATATGAATTTTAGAATAAGCTTGAAACAGTTTACAAAACAAAAAGAAAACCTCTTACGATTTTGATTGGGATTGCATTGCTTCTGTAGGTCAGTTTGGGGAGAATTGACATCTTTAAGATATTTAGTCTTCCCATCTATGAACATGGTATAGCCCTGTTGGATCGTGTTGGATCTTTTATTTTCCTCAGTAATGTTATAATTTTCTATGTAGAGCTCCTAAACATCTTTTTTAAGATTCATTCCTGTGTATTTGATATTTTGATGCTCTTATAAATGGCATTATTATATAAATTTTATTTTATAATTGTAACTGGTATATACAAATTCTTCTGTAGATCCTTTTGGATTTTCTATGTACATAATTATATTATCTGTGAATAATGAGAGCTCTAGTTCATCTTTTTTAACTGTCGTGTGTTTCAAAATTCCCGCCCCCCCCCCCACCTTTTTTTAACTGCAGTCTCTGGGACCTCTAGGTTAGTATTGAATGAAAGTCGTGATAGTAGGTATCTTTTTCTTGTTCCCAATCTCAAAGGGATACCTTTCATTGTCACCATTAAGTTGTACTGTAGATGTTTGTGGTAGATGCTTTTTTTTTTTTTTTCCAGATAAAGGAAGTTTCCTTCTATTGGTAGTTTGCTAGAATTTTTAAAAAATCACCAATGATGTTGAATTTCAGCAAATACTTTCTCTGTATCTAATGAGATTATTATGTTTTTCTTTTTAATCTTTTAGTAAGATGAAATACATGGACTGATTTTCAAGTGTTAAACCTTATGTTCCTGGAATAATCCCAACTTGATTATAATGTATTATTCTTTCTGGATTTGGTTTGCTTATGTTTTGTTTAAGATTTATGATATCTATGTGTTAGAGTGAGAATTGACCAATAATTTTTCGTTTTCTTGTAATGTTCTCGACAGATTTTGATGTTGATGTTATGTTGGTCCCATAAACTGGGCTGGAAAGTTCCCTTTTATTTATACTATGAAAGAGTTTGTGTAAGATTGATGTATTTTTATTCTTAAGTATTTGCTGGCGAAAATCTGGAAGGAGTCTTTTTGTGGGATTCAGTTTTTTACATAGTTATAGGGCTATTCAGATTTTTTGTTTCTTTTTTATGTCAGTTTTGGTAAGCTGTATTTATCTAGAATTTGTCAGTTTTATCTAAATTTTCAAACTTATTGGCATAAAGTGTACAAAACACCTTATCTTTTTAATATCTATAATACATGTGTAATGGTTTCTTATTCATGTTTGATATTAATTATTTATGCTTTCCTTCTTTCTTGATTCATCTTACCAAAAATCAAAGAACTGACTTTTGGTTTTGTAGAACCTCTGTGTTGTATGTTTGTTTTCTGTTTTATTGATTTCTGTTCAGTTTTTCTCTCTTTCTTCTACTGTTTTTTTTCCACAAAACTCTTTTAGGTAGATGTTCATCCTTTTTTGTTTCTATTGTATACATTTAACACTATAGAGTTCCCTCTGAGGTTAGCTTTGGTAGTATCCTGCAAGGTTATTTTAATTCCACATTTCAATATGTACTATTTTCATTATTGTTCTAAACATAACTTTCCTAATTTTTATTGTTATTCATTATTTGATCCATGGGTTGTGTAGAGAATGGATTAGAGTTTGGTTCAATTATTTTGAGGTGAGAAGTATATGGTGCAGGAGGAGTTCTTTATTGGTGGTAACAACTTTTACTTTGTACTATTAAGTAAAACAGTTTGTAGTTAGAATAATAGCTACTAGTACTGTTATAAGAACAACTACCAATTATGGAGAATTATGTACCAGGTACTATGCCTTCAGAAAGCCTTATGGGACAGGCAGTATTCTTTCTGTTCTACAGAAGAGGAAACGGCAGTTTAAGGACTTCCCCAGAATAAAGAGCTAGTATTAATAAAAAGGTAAAGCTGGGGTTTTAGCCCAGATATGTTGGATATCAAAGTGCCATAATCAGTGCTTTTGTATTTGACTGAGAAAATATTTATGGACTTGTATTTGTGGGGATTCTTTGAGGCCTAGGTTGAGTGTGCATTCTTCCAGAAAAGGTTTATGTGGCTTCTGTCAGGCATTCTCAATTCAGAGTACATTCTCAGCTTGAAAGTTGTTATGCTACACATAGAGTGTGAGTTTGGTTCTCATGTGGCCTGTTGTACATTTATGAATTCCAGGAGGAAACTGTTTCTTTCACTTCATCCAGGTACAGACTGATATTTTTCCTTGCCATCTCCCTTTTCAGAGAGGATTTTTTTTTTTTTTTTTTTTTCTGATTTCACCGTTCCACTTAGGGATAGTTTTTAGGGGTTTTTCTTGGCTTTATGTAGGTGCTTCTGATTTGACTTTTCACCTTGCAGAGACTCTATGCTTTATTCTATATAAATATTTCAAACAGAAGCTTTGTGCCACTGGGTTTTGGTGGATTCCCTTAAGACAGTCCGGTCACCTGCTTTAGCATTTGTTTATTATGGCTTCTTTTCTGAGAAGATAGATGCGATCAGAAGAGAACTTTGATAAACTCCCACCTCCTACATATGTCTGTTCACCTGCCTATATCTGTGCCTATGTATTCTGCCTTCCCTTGTGTTACTGTGGATGAACTGTCTGTGCTTTTATATAGGGCCAATTCCTTCACTTATATACTAGGTCTCATTTGCTCTTACTCAGAGACATCACTATTGCAATTGCTTCCTCTCTTCAAATCAGTTTTCCCTTCTCTACTAGGTCATCATATTAGTATATGTTATAGATTGAATGTGTCTCCCCGAAATTCAAATATTAAAGCCCTGTCCCCCAATGTGATAGTATTTGGAGATGGGGCCTTTTGGAGTTAATTGGGGTTAGATGAGTTTATAAAGGTGGGACCTTCATGATAGGATTAGTGCCCTTGTAAGCAGAGACACTAGAGAGCTTGCTTTCTTTTGCCTTAAGGACACAGTGAGAAGGTAGCAGTCTGCAAGCCAGGAAGGAAGCCCTCACCAGAACACCATACTTGGTCCCTAATCTTGGAGTGTCAGCCTTGAGAACTGTGAGAAATAAGATTCTGTTGTTTAAGTCACTCAGTATTTTGTTATGGCAGCCCAAGCTGACTAATAAGCATAGCATATCAAATGTGCTCTAATCTCACCCACAGTGAAACAACAAAAATGATAAAAACCCTCTCTTGACTTTTCCTCTCAGCTTCTGCCATTTTTCCCTGCCCACATTTTTATCCTTGTTTTTAATTGAGCCTACTGACTACCACATCTCTGAAACTGTCATCAGAGACTTCCTATTACTGAATCCTGTGGTTAGTTTTTACTTAACTGATCAACATTTTACATGGTTGGTTACTTCCTCTACCTCGAAACAATTTATCCACTTGCCTTCCAGGACACAGCATACTCTCTTGATTTTCTTTTTCTTTTTTTAATACAATTTTCTTTAGAGCAATTTTATGTTCATAGCAACATTGAGAGGAAAGTACAGAGATATCCCATATCCCATATACTTTCTGCCTGCAAACATGCATAGCTTCCCTCATTATCAACATCCTGCACCAAAGAGGTACATTTGTTAAAATTGATGAACCTACGTTGACATATCATCACCCAAAGTCAGTACCTTACCTTAGGGTTCACTCGTGGTGTGTACATTCTATGGGTTTAGACAAATTTATAATGACATGTATGTATCATTATAGTATCATACAGAGTATTTTCACTGCCGTTAAAGTCCTCTGTGCTTTGCCTGTTTTTAACTCTGGCTCCCCCTGCTTACTTGATGGTATCACCCTGTATTTGCTACTTTTACATGTTGGAGTACCCAGGGCTTATTTCTTGGACTTCTCTTCTGACTATACTCATTTTCTTGGTAATCTCATCTAGTCTTATGGTTTCAAATGCCATTTAAATGCCATTTTTATATGCTGATGATATTTAAATTTGTAACTTTTGCCTCTCCCTGATCTCCATTCTCCTAACTCCTCAGTCTACTCCCCTGATGGCTCTACCTTTAGAATATATCCATAGCCTGCTCACTTCTTTACCACCTGCACTGGTATAATCTGGTTATAAACCACCATTATTTGTCATTTGTATTATTGTATTACATTTTTAATTGGTCTCCCAATTTTTGCTGCCCTCCTGTACAGTCTGCTTTTAAACCAATAGCTGGAGTGATCTTTTTAAAATGTAAGTCAAATCATGTCATTCTTCTGTCCAAAACTGTCAAAAGGTTTCCCATTTAGCTGGGCATGGTCGCTCATGCCTGTAATCCCAAAGACTTAGGAGGCTGAGGCAAGAGGATCAATTGGGGCCAGGAATTTTGAGACCAGCCTGGACAACATAGTAAGACCTTGTCTCTACAAAAAAAAAAAAAAAAAATGAGCCGGGTGTGGTACACGCCTGAAGTCCTAGCTACTCAGGAGGCTGAGGCAGGAGGATCACTTGAGCCCAGGAGTTTGAGGCTGCAATGAGCTATGATGGTACCACTGCACTCTAGCCTGGGTGACAGCAAAATCCAATCTCTAAAAAAACCCAACCAAACAAAAAAAGGTTTCTCATTTCATTTACCAAAAGCCCAAGTCTTCATGGTGGCTTACCAGGCCCCACATTTATCAGGACCCCGATCACTTTTTGACCTTATCTCCTGTTACTTTTACCCTTATGCGCTGTTAGGCCTCATTCTTGTTCCTAAACAGGCTACTCATGTTCCCGCCTTAGAGTTTTTATGCTTATTTTCCCCTCTACCTATAAAACTCCTTCTGCCAGAGTCCTGCCTGGCATTTTCCCTTAATTTCTTTCTCTCTCTCTTTTTTTAACCTGTAAGGAAAAAAATATCTGACTTAATTTTTTTGTTGTAGTTTTTGAAGAAGATCTGTAAATTCAAGTTTGGTTGGCCTTTTTTAGTCTTTCTACTCAATATTTTGAATACTTCCATTTTCTTCTTTTTGTAGTACCTTCAAGCTTCTTCTCTTTCTTGTTTTCTCCTCTCAAATTCTTGTTTCTTAGCAGCACGCGTAGCTTGTACCTGTTCATATTCTTGTGCTTTGTTTTTTTTTTTGAGATAGAGTCTCACTCTGTTGCCCAGGCTAGAGTGCCGTGGCGTCAGCCTAGCTCACAGCAACCTTAAACTCCTGGGCTTAAGCGATCCTACTGCCTCAGCCTCCTGAGTAGCTGGGACTACAGGCATGTACCACCATGCCTGGCTAATTTTTTTCTATATATATTTTTAGCTGTCCAGATCATTTCTTTGCACTTTTAGTAGAGACGGGGTCTTGCTCTTGCTCAGGCTGGTCTTGAACTTCTGACCTGGAGCAATCCTCCCTCCTCGGCCTTCCAGAGTACTAGGATTACAGGCGTGAGCCACCGCACCTGGCCTCTTGTGCTTTTTGATTTGATGTTTCCTTTTTATTTTTCTTCAGAATATTAGAGGATTTTACAGTCTTGGTACATTGTTTTTCTGGCTGAAGCTGGTCAAAGCTATACTGATCTTCAGACAAAGCCTGGTCAGCGCTACACTGTTCTTCAGGCAGAGGCTGGTCAACTTGCTCTTCTAACAAAGGCTGGTCACCTTTCCTTAGTTGCTTCCTGCGTCTTTCCTCTTCAGCTAAATAGAGATGTTTCAGATGATCTGGGTATCGATATTTGAATTGGGATTCCTGTGATGTTTGAGCCTTCTTTTTCCTCCATAGCAATTTCTTGTAATTTTGCTGAATCTTCAGTTTTCTTTAAAACGCAAAGCCTTGTCCCTTGTGAACGTTCCCCATGAAGGCTTGTGAATAGTTAGGCTGCCATATCCTCTGTTTCACATTCTTATTCCTGAATCTGACCAAAGAACCCTCTTCGCCACGTGCCCTAAACCCCTCTTCTGCCACCACTGTGCCAGCCTCACTGGCACCATTTCCACAGACCCTCCCTTAACTTCTTAAATGTCACCTTCTCAGTGATGCTCTCCCTAAAAACCGCTTTTAAAATTGTATCTACCTCCCACTGTACTCTCTGTTTCCTTTGCCTGCCTTAATTTTACTCATAACATTTATCATTAGGATGCTGTATTAGTTTTGTTTTATTGTGTAACAAATTACCATAAACATAGCAGGTTAAAACCACACATTTATTATCTCAGCTTCTGTGGGTTAGGAGCTGTCATGGCTTGGCTGGGTGGTCTGCTCAGGTACTGTAAAGGTTGTAGTGAAGATGTCACATGGGTTGAATTCTCACCTGGAGGCTTGACTAGGGAAGAATCAGCTTCCAGGCTCACTCTGGTTGTTGGCAGAATTTCTTTCTTTGTAGCTGTATGAGTGAGGGCTTGGCTTTTTGCTAGCTGTTGGCTGAAGGCCTCCCTCAGGCCTTAGGGGATGCCTGTAGTTCCTTGTCATGAGGGATCCCTCTCGTTTCCCCTCCAAAATAATAGAGCTACCTCAATAACTTGGCTAAACAGAAATTAAGGAGCCAAAGGAAAACAGGAAAAATAAATATAGCTAAAATAAATAAATAAATTGGAAGAGAAAACTTAAACTGGACTTTAAAAATAAATTAAAAACAAAGTTAAAAAGCTTAATATTTCTGGATAGAATGTAATTGCATGAATAATTTTCCCTAATATCTGAGAAGCGTGGGCTAATAAAGGGAAAACATCAGAATCACAAGAAAAATAGTTTGAAAAATAATATAATTGATATCTTTGATCTCTAAAACTAGGCAGTTGCTTTTAAAGCTTTGGCTCTTTAAAAACCAGTACCTCATTACTCGTAAAATTTGACTATGGAAAAACCCATAGATTTGTTCTATTTGTTACTTACATTTCTTAGCATTATCATTTAGTAAAGTCATTCATTCCTTTGATTTAACAAGTTCTTAGTAAGTGAAGCTGTGGGTAATGTAATATAGGACCAATTCCGCGTGATCAGAGAGCTGCTCTAGAGTCATACTGGAATGCAGCTTTATAGTATTCCCAGGTAGTCATTCTCTGACATCAGCTTGGATATTGTGTACGCTATGCATCATTTGGAGCATGTTTTCCTATTACCGTCTTCCAAATATCTGCCTTACTAATATAAACAGTTGATCATACATATGTCATATGTATGATATACCATATCCTTATAATAAAGTTAGCTACAGAAAAAATGTTAAGAAAATCATAAGGAAGAAAAAATATATTTGCTAATTATTAGGTGGAAGTCGATCATCATAAAGTCATCATCTTCATTGTCTTCATATTGAGTAGGCTGAGGAGGAGGAGGAAAAAGAGGTGTTGGTCTTGCTGTCTCAGGGGTGGTAGAGGTAAAAGAAAATCCATGTGTAAGCAGACCTGCTCAGTTTAAACCCATGTTGTTTGAGAGTGAGCTGTACTTTAACATATGTATTGTCTAATGTATTATATTTTCATTGTTGAACTGGTTATAAGAAAAGGCATTTCAGAATTCTAGCAATCTACACTTGTAAGGCAGATGAGAATCTTTCATAGTTGTATTCACATCATGATAAATCCCTTTATATATATGTAAAATTGATAGTACATTGTTGGAGGAGAAACTAATTTGGAATTATACCTGAAATTAACAACCTTCATGCGCGTGTTAAGCAAATCCATATGGAACACATCCATATACCCTGAACTTCTATGCTCTGACAATCTTGTGATGAAGATGACAGAAAAGGTTATTGTCCTCATAGAACTTTACTTCTAGTAAGGAAATAGAAAAAAACATCAAATATTAACAAGAGCTATCCAGAAAATTAAGACAGGATGATGTAGTAGTGTGACTGGGTGTCTATCAGAGAGGGTGATCTTTTAGAGAAAGTTTTACTGAGGAGATAACTTCAAACTGAGAGTTGAATAACGTGGAGGAGACAACTGTGTGAAATTTGGGGGAAAGTGTGTTTTTGGCCAAGGGAACACAAGTGCAAATGCTCTGAGATAGGAATTAGCAGGGCTTGTTAAAGAACAACCTAAAGCTAGAGTGTAGTGGCTAAACCAAAGTTTGAAATGTATCCAGGTTGAGATGTCAAATAGGATAAAATAGTCAGAAATTCTCTGGAGAGGTCAGGGTTACAGATACAGAGTTTGAATTCATTAGCCAAAAGGTGGTGTTTAAAGTCCTACGCCCGAGTGCAATGAACTAGGGAGAAAATGTATGTTAAAGAAGAGAATGGGATTCAGGATTAAATCCCAGGATCCTTGAACATTAAGAAGTAGGGGTGGGAAAGGAAGAGAAGCCTGCGAAGGATGCTGAGAAGGAGTGGTCACTAGGGTAGAGGAAAACCAGGAGAATGTGACAGAGAAATTAAGAAAAATACTCAGTGAGGGGATAGCCAGTTAATTCTGTCAAATGACTTAGAACACATGGGAGAAAAGTTTGAACATATATAGATAGTACAGGCGTAACTATGCATAAATTAAAATATAAACTTAAACTCTTGTGGAATCATAGGATTTTAGTGATCTTAGCAATCATAGAGGATTTTTAGGGATAAAGTCTACTTCTCTCTCTGCTCCCCCACTGCCATTACTCTTGTTAGCATCTTCTTGGCTGTTGGACCTTTACAGTAGTCTCTTAAGTGGATGCCCGGCAGCTATCCTCTAATCAGTTGTCTCACAGCAGCCAGGCACGTGAACATACCACTCCTGTTCATAAAGCTTCTCTGATGACTTCTGTTGCTCATAAGTTGAAGATCACAGTCCTCACCATGGTCTGTGAGGCTCTGCTGTATGCTGTGCCTCTCCAGCTTCATTCCCACCTTAATGCCCACCACACTGATGGCCTTTCAGGGCCTTGAGTATGCCAAGCTTTTTATTGCTGTCCAGTCTTTTTATGTGCCATTCTCTCTGCTCATCCTTTCCTTTTCTTTGTCTGGCTATCTTTTATCCTTCAACTTTAAATATCACTTCCTTAAGGAAACATCTGATGTCCCAGGCAAGATCAAATCTCCTAATTAAATACTTTCCTAGTACCCTCTGCTTCTTATTTGTAGTGCTTATCACAACTATAATTAAAACAATAATTTGTATTCTTATTTAATGTTGTTTTCCCTTGTAGAGAATAAGCTCTATGCAATTAGCAAGTATATTTTGTTACTTTTGTCTCCTCCTGTGCCCCAACTATATTCCTAGAAGTTCACACAGTGGCTGCATTCAATAAATAGTTGTTATTTGAATGAATCTTGTAACTATTCCATAGTTGTACAACCAGATAATAGCAAATCATCATAATCCATTTGTATGTTGCAGACTGATTTTGTTTTTAAGTCTGAAAATGGTCTCAAAGCCATTGAATTTGCTCACAGTGAAATTTGGTTCTTTAATAAATCTGTATCTGGACATGATCAAATGTAGTATAATAACTGGTTCTTATGAGATATACTAAAAGATGTAATTAGATTGAATTAAGAATAGTATCAGCCAGGCTTGGTGGTTCATGCCTGTAATCCTAGCACTCTGGGAGGCTGAGGTAGGAGGATTGCTTGAGCTCAGGAGTTCGAGACCAGCCTGAGCAAGAGTGAGACCCCTGTCTCTACTAAAAACAGAAAAATTAGCTGGGCATGGTGGTACGCGCCTGTAGTCCCAGCTTCTTGGGAGGCTGAGGCAAGAGGATCATTTGAGCCCAGGAGTTTGAGGTTGCTGCGAGCTAAGATGGAGCCACTGCGCTCTACCCGGGGCAACGGAGTGAGACTCTGTCTTAAAAAAAAAAAAATAGTATTGATACAAACTACAAGATGCTTACCCCTCCCTAAAAGAGACAAATGAACTGTTAAAGTACCCACAAAAAATGTAATTTCTTTTCCATATTCTTTCCTTTTTGTAGAGGATTTTCCTCATATATTCATTGTGTTTCTGACTCTCTTTTGGTGTCAGCTGTGTGTTAGAGCTGCCTAAACTTTGGGACTATTTTAGGATGTATTGTCTTTTGACAGAGTCACTTGGTACTTTAAAAACTATTAATGACCCATGTAAGATAATGAGTGAGTATTCATTGTTTGAACATCTTCTGAATATTTAAACTCTCTTCCCTAATGAATTTGAAAGATGCCTTTGTGCTTCAAATAGAAGCAATAAGACTAAAAGCCCTTCCCTTTAAATGGGGCAACTAGATTTTGAGCTCCTCAAAGGTGGTTCCCCTCTGTTTGTATACTCCAAAGTGCCTAATGTCTTCTTTCTTTGAATTTTTGTTACACATAGCTTTAGCAATTAATTATTGAGTATTTTTTTCCACAATATTAGTCATGTCCCCCTAAGCTTCTTATATACAATTCTCCTAAGAGCTAAGTGTTTCATAATTCCTTATGGAAAGAATGCTTTACTGGTAAGGATCCTATGGAGGTTAAGCAAATGTGTCTTGTATTTAAAAAGCTTATTTCTTCATGTTTTTGAGAAGAGACCACACATAATCAAGATTTTTCTTGATAAAAAGAATAGAAACTAACTTTGGGATGTTGGGGCAGTTTTTCTGTTTTTATTTTATTTTTTGCACAATCTGTTCTGCTTCTGTTAATAAAGCCAAGTTTGTCTGACTTGATAAAAACAGATGGTCACCGTGTGGATCTCCCCCTAGAAGGCATTTTCCACCGCCTCTGCTAAACATGGCAGGATTTCAGTTCAGGTTTTGTGGGACTCAAATCCAATTACTTCCAGGATTTTTAATGTTATAGTTCATTGAGCACTTTTTGCTGGTAAAATCTATTTTTTTTATAAATGTGGTAAATTAAATTTTTCTTGGGCTTAAGAATATTTTAAATTTTTATCTGAGCTTAAAGTAAAATCTTATGTATTATAGAGCCTTTTCTTCCCACAAGACACACCTAATTAAATCCTCAGCTCAAGAATTGCTTTTCTTTGGTTTGCTTGCTGGGAGGTGTTTATTGGAATTCAGTTTGTTTATGTTCATAAAATTTATCTCAGAACACTTGTTTTATAACAATTGACTATTTTGTAAAATTTGGAAATGATTTAAAATACATTGTTTTCTTGAGAAAACAGGAATTTTTTTTGAATTCTATTACACAGTGTGGTGAATATAGTTAATAAGAGTATTGTACATTTCAAAATTGCTAAGAGAGTAAATTTCAAGTGTTCCCACTGTAAAAGATGTTAAGTGTTTGAGGTGATGGGTATGTTAACTAGCTTGATTTTAATTAGTCCATATTGTATTCAGAAATTATAACATCACTTTGTACCTCATAGATTTATACAATTATAAACTGTCAACTTACAATTTAAAAAACACAACATTTTCTTTAAGGGAGGAGTATGCCTTTGAGTGAAAAACTGGGCTTTCCAAGGGCTGGGATGAGATGATTTCTTAAGG
Source organism: Eulemur rufifrons (assembly GCF_041146395.1). NCBI lineage: Eukaryota > Metazoa > Chordata > Mammalia > Primates > Lemuridae > Eulemur > Eulemur rufifrons. The sequence continues at coordinate 41,875,080 of NC_090984.1, forward strand.
AGGGTGATTTTGGCAGGAAAGAAAGGAGAAGGCTACAGAGTGTTCCCGGCAGCTTTTCCTCCTCTTGAAAGTGCTTCGGTTATTTAAGGATTGACTTAACCTTCTTTATTCCCTTGAAAAATGGAAATATTTTTACTGTTTTTAACATGATATGAATTTAATATAAAAAACATTCATAGACAATGAAATTCCCCTGCCAAATAGCTCAGCGCCCCAATAAAAATGTCATTGTTTTCTATTAAATGTACATCCCTTCAGAATTTTCGATGCTTTTGTAAACCACACAGAAATGTGTGTGTACGTTTTACATATGCTCAAATGAGATCAGGTTCTTAACCTGATTACTTAATATATTATAGATAGATTGCCATGTCAATACACGTATATGTGTATTCTTTTTAAAAGTAACATAGTTTTCCATTATGTGAATAAATGTACTATAATTTAACATAACTAGACAACTATTGATAAACATTAAGTGGTTCTAATTTTTTCTATTATTATTAAAAATGAACACTCTTGTACATAAATCTTATTTTTTTCTTTTAAAAATTAAGTTTATTGAGGCATAATTTACATAAAATACAATATATATTTTAAGTGTAAGGTTCAATGAGTTTTGATGAATTTAAAGACCCATGTAATCATAACCACCATTAAGGTATAGGACATTTTCATCATCTCAGAAGGTTTCCTTTTTCTTCTTCCCTCACTGCCATCCCTGGTTCCAGGCGGTAGCTCCTCTGCTTTCTATCACTATTATTAGATTTGTCTTTCCTAGAATTACACACTATTGAAGCTGTGTAATATGTACTCTTTTGTGTCTGGCTTCTTGCACTTACAGTAATGTTTTTGAGATTCATCCACTTTGTTGTCTGTATCAATAGTTTGTTCTTGAGTTGTATTCCATTTTATGGGTATACCACAACTTACTTATCCTTTCATCTGTTGATGGACTTTTGGGTTGTTTGGAGTTTTAGGCTAAAATGAGCAAAGCCACTGTGACCGTGCATCTGCAATTCTTTGTGTAGACGTTTAAGAAAAATTCTCATGGGTGAAGAACACCTACGAGTGAAATTGGTGGGTCATATGGTACTTTACAAAAAAGTGCCAAACCCTTTCCAAAATTGTACCATTTTGCATGCCTACCAGCAGTTGAATAATTTCAGTTGCTTCATTTTCTTGCCAACATTTGGTTTTATTTGCCTTGTTAATATTAAGTGTCAGCCTTTGGTATTAATCTGTTTCTACAGAAAAGCCTGCTGAGATTTTGATTGTGTTTACACCGAATCTCATCAGTTTGGGAAGAATTGACTTCTTAGTAATACTGATGCTCTTAGTCTTATTAATATTATGGGGTTACATCCTGATAAACCCATCCTAAGTTGAAAATATCACAAGTCAGTTTTTGAGGAGCATACTTAATGTGTATCGCTTTCGCACCATCATAAATTAGCAAATTTTGTAAGTTGAACCATTGTAAGTTAGAGACAGTCGGTATTTGGTGTTCAGGTCTATGAACATGATTATGGTATATTTCTCTGTTTTGGTCTTCTTTAATCACTTAACGTTAAGTAGTTTTCAGTGTACAATATCTTGTGCATAATTTATCTTCCTAATGTAAAAGGTATTTTCTTAATATTGCATTTTCAATTGTTAACATATAAAAATAGAATTGATTTAAAAATTTTGATCTTTAATCTTATGACCTTATTTAGTTCTAGCAACTTTTTTGAGTAGATTCCTCAGAATTTTTTATGTGTATAATAATGTGAATAAAGACTACTTCTTCCTTTCTAATGTATGTCTTTTATTTTTTCCCTTACCCATTTTATTGCAAGTACTAGGACCTCTAGTATAATGTTGAATAGAATTGGTGAGAGTAGATATCCTTGTATTGCTCCCAATTTTATGGGAAAAGCATTCAGTTTTTCACCATTATATGTAGCTGTAGGTTTACCGTGGATGCCCTTGATCAGGTTGAGGATATTCCCTTCTATTCCTTTTATTCCTAGTTTGCTGAGAGCTTTTTTCTTTTTCCCATGAGTGAATTTTTAATTTTGTCAGTTACTGCTTTTTCTGCATATATTGAAGTGATCATATGAGTTTTCTTTTTTTGTTCTGTTAATATGATGGATTACAATGAGTTTTCAAATGTTAAACTCACCTTGCTTTGCTGAGTAAACTCCACTTGGTCATGATTTTAATATACTGCTGGATTAGGTTTGCTAATAATTTATTACAGAGTTTTGAATCTGTGTTCGTCATTAATTTGTAGTTTTCTTTTCTTTTTTTTTTTTTTGAGACAGAGTCTCGCTCTGTTGCCCGGGCTAGAGTGAGTGCCGTGGCGTCAGCCTAGCTCACAGCAACCTCAATCTCCTGAGCTCAAGGGATCCTCCTGTCTCAGCCTCCCGAGTAGCTGGGACTACAGGCATGCACCACCATGCCCCGCTAATTTTTTCTATATATTTTTAGCTGTCCATATAATTTCTTTCTATTTTTAGTAGAGATGGGGTCTCGCTCTTGCTCAGGCTGGTCTCGAACTCCTGAGCTCAAACGATCCGCCCACCTCGGCCTCCCAGAGTGCTAGGATTACAGGCGTGAGCCACCGCGCCCGGCCTGTAGTTTTCTTATGTCTTTGTTTTGGTTTTGGTATCTGGGTAATAATGCTGGTCTTATGCAATGAGTCCTTTTCCTCAATTTTCTGAAACAATTTGTGGGGGATGTGTGCTATTTCTTCCTTGTTTGGTAAAATTAATCAGTGAAGCCTCTGGATCCAAGTTTTAGTTGCAGTTTTAGGTTTGATTTTTTTTTGAGATTTCAAATTATGAATTCAACATCTTTAATAGATGTAAGACTATTCATGTTTTCTGTTTCTTTTGTCAATTTTGGAAATTGTATGTTTCAAGAAATTGGTTAATTTTACCTAAATTGTGAAATTTATTGGCATGAATTATTCATAATATTCTCTTATTTTTTTTTAATGTTTGTGGAATCTCTTTCATTCTTGATATGGGTAATTTGTGTTTCTCTGTAAATATTTTTTGATCAGTCTGCTGGAGGATTATAAATTTTATTGATCTTGTCTAAAAATAGCTTTTAGATTTACTGATTTCTCTTTACTTTTTGTATTTTATTTAATTGATTTCAGTTCTTCCTTACATTTATTTACAGTGAGTTCATTTATAGTGAGTTCCTTATATCTATTTATAGTAGGTTCTAGTAAAAGCTCACTTCTTTTACTAGATGGTTAAAGTGGAAGCTTAGACCATTGATTTGAGACCTTTTTTCTTCTCTAATATGAGCATTTAAAGCTATAAATTTCCTATGCACTGATGTACCTGCAGCCTCCCATTTTGATATGTTGTGCTTTCATTTTAATTCATATTTTAAACATATTTAAAATTTCACTTATAATTTAGAAATTTTGTTTAGCTTTCAAATATTTGGGAATTTTTAAGCTATCTTTATGTTATTGATTGCTAATTTAATTCTTTTGTGGCTTTAGAGTTTCAGGCAGGAAGAGATGAATGTGGGACTGCTTCATTTGAGAAGGGAAACTGGTGGGAATGGGAAACGGGGTTGGATACCATCTGCTTGTGGGGCTCTTTGCATTTCTTTTCTGACTTCTGAGGGGCTCTGAGGTACTACTTGGGTTTTTGTGGTGCACAGTCTGAAACCACAGCCATATAATGTGCTATAAATTTGTTTACATTAAAGTGATGCAAAGATGAAGAAGATACTTGGAGGAAAGCAGCTAGTACATCATTAAGTGGTTGTTTTACATTAAGCACTTTAAAAGATTTGCTGTATAATTAAAATATCCAAACGAAGCATTAATGGAAACATACATTTTATTATGCAGTATAAATTAAGAATGAGTACCAAGATAGTAAAAACAGAAGTTTTTGTCTAGTCCAGATGAAAATATTTGGCCCTATGCACACTTTTCAGGAATATATAATTTCAGTGTTTCTTAGAGATTGTATTTTTGCATAAATGGTAACATTTATTGTTTCCCTTAACACACTCTTTATTATTGATTATAAATCTCTATAATGCAGATAGTTTCTGTTAAAGAAAATACAATTAGTAGGCCTTTAACAAAATTGTTAGGACCAGTAGAATGATAGAGTCAGTGCCGACTGTTATACCTGTAATATTCTAAGTGGGCATAGAGATGGTTCCTGACAGCTACCTAAATGCTTTCTCTTCATTTAGAGTAGGGATCACAGAACCATGGCCCACAAACTAAGAGTGATTTTTTTACCCTTTTAAAGGGTTGTAAGAACAAAATGAAGAAGAATCTGTGTCACAGACCAGTGTGGCCCATAAAGTTTAACTTATTTGTTATCTGGCCCTTTACAGAAAGAGTTTGCTGATTGTTTATGTCAAGCAAGAAACAGTTCAAATTTAAGAAGGATTTCACCATCATAGACCACTTCAGAAAGGAAAGGATAGTAACAATGACTGTTAGAGTAACATGGACCTTTCTTATCTTAATTAAGTTATCTTAATTAACTTATCCAAGGAGCTATCATCAGAATCTTTTTTCTACAGTGACCTATGTATATCTAAGTGGGGGAATTTGGCATCAGTGTACATTAGAAAAATGCCATTATACAGAGAAGACTGATAATGAATAAACTGTCCATTTATTTTTCAAAAATAGTATTCTTTAGAGTAATAAACTTCATGTTAGGTTTGGTATTATACTATGTATAGGTCTCACATTAGTTTGTAGATACAACTTAATTTTTAAAACTTTTTCAAGTCACTTCAATTGTGAATTATATATGTACAAATTGATTTTATATTGACCTCTGTATTTTGCAGGATGATTGTCTTTTGAAAGTATGGTATCCTATGACTGGTTGGAAGTCTTCAATTATACCTCAGGATCATCATGAAGTGAAAAGGAGACAGGCTTCTACTCAGTTTTCCTTTGTTTACTTGGCACATCCCCGAGCCGTGACAGGTTTTTCATGGCGTAAAACTAGCAAGTATATGCCCAGGTAAGATAAATGTATCACATAACGTTAGTTTGTATGCTTATATGTTTATAAAAATAATGAAAATAAAGTCCTTTTCTTATTGACATGGTCATGATTATTAGTATAGGTTCTGAAGTCAGGCTGCCTGAATTCAAATCCTACTGTTGTAATTAGGTTCATGAACTTTTGACTAAATTTCTTAAGCTCTCTATGCCTCAGTTTTTCTCTCTGTAGAATGAGGACAGTAATAGTACCTACCTTAGAGAATTGTTGTGAGACTGAAATGTGTTTGTGTGTGTGAAGTGCTTAGTACAGGCCTTTGCACATACTATGTGCCAGGCCATGGAATTGTTAGTAGTAACTGCAGTACTAGAAGATTCTAGCAAGAAAATGTTTACAAGTTACAGGAAAACACACATTGAAGGTTATTAAAGCATAGTAATAAACTGACAATAATATGCATGGTGTTAAAGCATATAATGTACAGTGAATAAAGTAGCCAGGTTGTGTTTTTTTTTTTTTTTTTTTTTTTTTAACTATTAGGGCTGCCAACAGAACTTTCTCAAAAGATTTTTTTATTTTAAGTTTTTCCTCATTGTTGTGGCATCTCTTAAAGATATTTGGAAGATTAGATAAACTGCAAAACAGCTCATACAAAAAAAGCTGTTGGGCACTCAGAAGCTTGCTTAGAAATCTATTCATTCTTGAGGGAGGGTTATTTCAACAATGTATCTGAGAACTGTTTACACCTGATATGAAATACAGCACACATTATAGAGATGCTCAGTAAATGATGATTTAGTAAAGTAAAAGGAAAATTTATATATTTTCAGAATCCAAATAAAAGGTTTATTCTGCTTAAGTTATTTGAATCTATTGATAACATTTGTAAAATATTTTAGACTCAGATTCTATGTAAGCATTTTTTAAAGGGGAATGATTTTTTTTCTTTTATAACAGTTAAGTCACTATAGCTGCTTGTTGTAATGCCATTTTTACTTAATAGAAATTGATTTATAGTTTGAAATGATATTCTCCTTAGAGTTTTATTGTGAAGATGCTCATTTGTTTACCTATCATAACTGTTTGGATTATAGGAAGGATAATATAAAATCATGGCACTATTGCCATAAACCAGATAGTTTAATTACATTTAACGATCTTTTATTATGATCATTCTGTAAGTTGCAATTATTAAGTTTTCTTTTGTTGTTTGTTTTGCTTAGAAGAAACTAATATTCTTCCAGAGCCTAGTTTTCAAGCAGCACATGTATAATCTGGCATTAATTTCTATTTTCTTTTTCAAGGCTGTTTCCTGGTTTTATGATGGTCACAGTGATACTGTGTCTGATTTCAAGCTCTTTGATTGATTACTTTGTCCCATACAGTGTTTTGTACTAATGTCATCTTTAACATGAATAACCAAATATTAATAGCCTTTAATTAATTGATGGCATTGATATTCACAGTACTCTCTATTTATTTCTCTTCGTTGTTAGGGGTTCTGTCTGTAATGTGTTATTAACTTCATGCCATGATGGTGTGTGCCGGCTGTGGGCAGAAACCTTATTACCAGAAGACTGTCTTTTGGGTGAGCAGATTTGTGAGACGACCACTTCCAGCGTTGCCAGTAATCTTCCTGATGCTGGAAGACATAAAGACAGAATACAACATGCTCTTGAGGTATTATATTGTTTAAGTTTTGTCTTTAAAATGAATTTTGAAGATATGTGAGTCTGGTGGAAATTCATAAGCTAAGATACAGATGGCACACATGGTATATGTAATGATGAAATTAGTAGGAATAAATTCTCATTTATACTTGTGAGACTACTCATTTTATACTACTGTGAAGCCAAATACAGATAGTAATGCTCTCAGACATATATTGTAGGTAAACAATATAATTTTAATTCCTTTGTTTTGCATGTCAAATGTGAAAATCTGTAGGAGTAAGTAGCTTTGATTAAAGCATGTAAAGGTCCTTGAAATTAGTTGTAATTAAAAATATTTTGCTTTTGTTTCATGAGGATTAAATTTTATTTTTATTGTTCTAATTAAAAATGACTATTTTGTTCCTTAAAATTAAGATATTATGTTTTAGGATATTAGACACAAATGAACTCATGTACTTGTTTTGCATGGTTGAATATTTTGAAAGTGAAATAATTTTTCTAATTTTTAAGTACAATATGAAATAAAAGTAGTTTATAAGAAATTATATTGTTTATAATATGTAGTATAAACTATTATGTCCAATATGATTAGGAAATAAAATGAGACAGACACATTATTCAGAATTACCAGGAATGTATTATAGTAAACATAGATTACTATATTCTTATGACTGTTATTATATAAGAAATATATGCTTATTCTAAAGATAGATTAAGAAAAGGAGAAAAAATACAGAATTTATAATCCAGCTATTCCAGTTATGTGTGAATATATATTTTTCTTTATTTACAGAATTGAGATCATATTATACAATAATGCTTTATAACTTGTTTTTTATACTTAATATGTTCTAATCAGTAATATACATTACTGGTTATACTTGTACATTATGTATTAACAGTTTAATGGTTGCATAGCTAAAGTGGCTTTGCCAGAAATGTTATATGAATTTGATAGGTTAAGGAGGTGGTCCTTAAAAGTTTTATTTAAAGTGGCTGCTCTGATACTGTCTATGATTGGGCACTATTTATATATATTTTTCAATGTTCAATCAAAACCACAATGAGGTATCACTTATCTTCAGTGAGAATGGCCTTTGTCTAAAAGTCCCAAAACAATAAATGTTGGTGTGGATGTGGAGAGATAGGAACACTCATACGCTGCTGATGGGACTGCAAACTAGTGCAACCTCTGTGGAAAACAATATGGAGATACCGCAAAGAGATACAAGTAGAACTACCATTTGATCCAGCAATCCCATTACTGGGTATCTGCCCAAAAGAACAAAAGACATTCTATAAAAAAGACTTCTGCACTGGAATGTTTATAGCAGCACAATTCACAATTGCAAAGATGTGGAAACAACCCAAGTGCCCATTAATACATGAGTGAACTAATAGTATGTGGTATATGTATACCATGGAGTTCTAGTCAGCCACAAAAAACAGTGGTGATCTAGCACATCTTGTATTATCCTGGATAGAGCTGGAACCCATACTACTAAGTGAAGTATTCCAAGAATGGAAAAACAAGCACCACATGTACTCACCATCAAATTGGTATTAACTGATCAACACTTAGGTGCACATACAGTAATAACATTCATCAGGTGTTGGGCAGATGGGAGGGGGAAGGAGGGAATGGGTATATATACACCTAGTGGGTGTGGCGTACACCGTCTGAGAGATGGACACGTTTGAAACTCTGACTCACAAGGGCAGATATACGTAACCTAAACAGTTATCTTTTATTTTGATACTGAAATTTAGTGGGACAGAGTGCTTAATTTTTAACTAGATGTTTATAATCATTATGTATGCTTGTGGAACATATTTTATCTTCAAATTACATAGGAGCCTTTGGAGGCTAAGGGCTTTTAGACATCTTTGCATCCTCCATTGTACCTAATATATTGCTTTTTAAGTATTTGTTAAATTACTGTTATGTAAAATAAAACAAAACTATAAGTAAACATGTAATCAGTGATTTGACATATTTCTACTGTCTTTTAATAATGTTGTTAATTAATAATGTTAAAATAGTTTCTAAAAGAAAAGGCCTGACTTATGAGCTGTTTTGATTTCTGACATCCTTTCCTATAAAACTCCTAACTGCTCAGTCTATATAATTGTATATATTCTTAAATTATACCTTTTTGTTCCTAGGAGAAAATAGCCAGTATTAGATCAGTCTTGCCAATCTAATTTAAAATAATGGTAAAGGTCAAAGATCTAGTGAAAATAATCTGATAGACAGTTTGGACAAGCAGGTCTCTAATGCCCATCTTAACCCTGTTAGCAATGAAATAAGCAACTCCATGGCAGGGAAACCAGAGGCAAGGAACACACCATTGAACTGATACTGTTTTCTATACGCAAAAGGATAAGGGTTGTAGAAATAGAAAGGAAGGACCAGATATGTAGAGAAAAACTTTAATGGAGAAAGAATTGATGACATGTTGCACTTTATTCAATTGAATGTGGGGAGCAAAGGAGAATAATTATTATGAAGTGTGGTATTGGGGGTGGGTTAAGTTACAATATAAGGAATTCTTGTGAGGTGGGGTTATGATGTGGAGAAAAGATCATGTTAAGAGTGACATGGCCCCATGTCCAGAACAGTCTACATGCTCAGTTGTGCTAAAGAAGAATTTTTATCACATAGATATGAAGGCTGTCCAGAAAGTGTCCAGCCATTGTTAGTAAAAATGGTTTGCGTGACATTGATGTAACCTGGCAGCCAAGGAGAGTGGACTGTATTATGCATGCGTGAACAACAATGACTTCACTGGACTAGTCAGTGGGGTGCTCGACACAGTTGAGTGAGCACGTGTACTGTATGGCCGTCACATAAGAAATAACTGAGCCAGTAGAGCAACAAACCTGCATCAAATTTTGCGTTAAGCTTGAACATTCCTCTGCGGAAACCACTGGGATGATTCAGAAGGGTTTCGGGGATGTTGCAAATGAGTGCCACGCAAATAAAAGTGTGGCAAAAATGCTTCAAAGATGGTCGAAAATCTGTTGAAAGTGATCCATGTTTTGGAAGGCCTGCAGTAAGCAGAACACCTGAGAATGCTGAACGTGCACGGATTAGGTTAAGAGACGCTAGGAGAACTGTGTGAGGTCCCAAAGTACCTACTTTGAAGGGGAATGGGATGTCACTGTCCTGTGTACAATGTTTCTTTTATCTTGTATCTTCTTCAGTAAATGTCTCTATTTTTCATATTACATGGCTTGATACTTTCTGGACAGCCCTCCTATATCTAAATTTAAAGAAATCTCATAGGTCAACACTTTGATGAGACTTTTCCTGTCTACTCTTATCTGTATTTTTGTTTTGTTTTGGTATTCTTTATTTTTATACCCTGTTTTCTTCTTTATAATAGAGATCATATATTTAATTGTTTAGCTGGCTGTTTAGTTTGAAGTGAGAATTTTGGGAGACAATATTCTTCCTGGTAGAAAGATTCAGGAATTTTTTTTATTTTTATTATTATTTTTTTACTGTTGGAACTAGTAAATCCTATTTCATTACTGGGATATCCTGAAAAAATATCTTTGGACCTCCTAATATTAATAGGGTTTTTATTCATGTTTTGAAGATACCATGGATAAGTATTTTTGAGCAACTACTTAACTACTTTTTGCCTTGAACTATAACATTTACAAGAACTGTAGAGAATATATCCAGAATTATTCTACTGTAATAAAGAAAGCTTTTTCTAAAGTGATCAGGTTTTACAGAGAGAAAAATCTTAAAGTCCTTAATAATCAAGAGTACTTTGGTTGGTGTTTATTAGACCTTCCAGAGTTGATTCAGCAATTATTATTCTATTTTAGACAATACACCATTTGAAAAATTTAAGGAAAGGACAAAGGAGGTCATCCGTTCTTGTAACTCACCCTGAATTAACGCCTGACCAGATGGCAACACATGAAGTTCAAAGACACATTTCCCACCATGCAAATGCACTGTGTCATTTTCACATTGCAGCAAGCATCAACCCTGCCACAGGTAAAGTATAGTAAAGTTTTATTTCTTATAAATATGTTGAAATCAGGTAAGTAAATAGAAAAGTGGGGCCACTTTATAAACTGTTTATGTTATTATTCCATGTTGCGTTTTAAAATACATCTGAATTGGAATAGGAATATAAGGTACCATTTCTTAAATTGGGACTGTGGGATTGTCAGAGGATAACTTCAATAAGTATTATTGAGCATCTCTGTTTGCCTAGAATATAACAAGAGTTCCCAGTAAATTAGAGTTTTAGTTGAACTTGGTATCACAAATGGTGGCAGCCTGGTTAATTAGCATTAATTTCCCTCCCTTAATATTTTAACTCTTATTCTTTCTCCTCAACTCTTCTTTATAACTTTATCTAAATATATTTTTACAAATTTTTCTTTATATCTCAGCATCTTGTTTTCTATGTCTTCTTTTTTTTTTTTTGAGACAGAGTCTCCCTCTGTTGCCCGGGCTAGAGTGCCGTGGCGTCAGCCTAGCTCACAGCAACCTCAAACTCCTGGACTCAAGCAATCCTACTGCCTCAGTCTCCCAAGTAGCTGGGACTACAGGCATGTGCCACCCTGCCCGGCTAATTTTTTAAATATATATATTTTAGTTGTCCAGCTAATTTCTTTCTATTTTTTTAGTAGAGACAGGGTCTCACTCTTGCTCAGGCTGGTCTTGAACTCCTGAGCTCAAACGATCTGCCCACCTCAGCCCCCAGAGAGCTAGGATTACAGGCGTGAGCCACTCAGCATCTTGTTTTCTACCCCTGTAGACTTTCTTGTCTTATGCAAGGGAAAGATATTTTTTCTAACCTTGATATTTTCTTTTACCCTTTTCCCCCATGTGGCTGAGAAGTATTTTGAGGCAGTTTCTATGCTGGCAAAAGCATATTTGAGAGTTTCTATTTAAGGGCATTATGTTTTCTTTCAGCGTGAAAACATATGAGAAAGGCTATAAGTTTCATATTATGTTGCTCGTAAAAAAATGTATTTATATAAAGTTATAGTTGTATGTTATTGAAATGGAAATCTGTTACTTCAGAGGGAAGAGGGTCTTATTTTTAAATGTTTGTTGATATAAAGATGGTATTCAGTAAGTAGAATTCCAAAAGGATGATCTTCAACAGTGGCTCTAGATATATGCTGTCCTATACAGTAGCCACTAGCCCCATGTAGCTATTTGAGCACTTGAAATGTGGTTAGTCTGAATAGAGATTTGCTGTAAAATACACACTGGATTTCTCAAGACAGTATAAAAAATAATGTAAAATATTTCATTAATAATTTTATTTCATATTGATTTCTTGCTGAAATGATAATATTTTGCATATGTTGAGTCAAATAAAATATAATTAATTTTACCTGTTTCTTTTTGCATCTTATAATGTGGCTACTAAAATATTTAAAATTACCTATGTGCCTTGCATTTGTGGCTGGCATTATATTTTTCTTGGAGAGTGTCATGCTGGCTGATTAAATGTTGTTTTGCTTGTATTATCCTTTCTGATCTAACATCTTAATTGTATTCTAAGAATTTCTTTGTAATATTAACTTGTTTTCAATGTGTTTGTGGTTTTAGAGTTTTATAAATTTTTCATGTTCTTAAAAGAAACTTGTTTTGAATTGCTGATTGAGATGAAGATCTAACTTCAAAACAAAATGTAATTAGTGATAGTCTGCAGTAAATTCAATACATATAAGGAAGCTTGGCCTTTTAACTATATGCACTGTCCTAATCAGGTGGAATAGGATCACAGGATTGTTTCCTGTGGATAAGTGTTCTGTTATGTCATTTGAGCCTAAGGACTGGATATGTTCCTATAGCCGTTGGGCCTTGTCTTCCCCAGAAGACTAACCTTCACCTTTTAACCAATTTTATTAATACTTATCTTAATTTACCTACATACTATTTTAAAAATCATTTTGTTAGAAATGTCTAACATGCATTTATTGGCACTGCATATAAACATAACATTTTGGTTGACCAAATTGATTGCCAAATGCAAATAATTTTATATTGTTAAGATTATTCCTCTTTACCTTTCTTTGGGAAAATTTTTGAACCTTCAGTAAAACTGAAAGAATAGTGCAATGAATACTCATATACCACTTAACCCAGATTCACCACGTTAATGTCTTATATATGCTTTTGTTCTCCCCCACTGTCTGTTTATATATATGTCTTTGCTCCCTCCTCCCTTATTTTTTGGCTGAGCCATTTGGAGGTAAAGTTATTGATGACATTACCCTTCACCTCCTAAATATTTTATATTACCTAAATATTTCAGAATGTATCTTTTACTGAAAAGGGGATTTGCCTCCATAACGATAATACTGTTATCACATGCAAGGAGCATGGATAAAATAATGTCATGTAATGTATTGTTCATATACAAATATGGATTCTTTTTTTAAATGCATCTGATTGTCATTTTTCTTTAAACTCCTCTTATCTAGAACAGTCTCTCAGTTGTCGAAAAAAGCCGCTCAGTCTCGAAAAATTGTCTCTCAGTTGTCTTTTAGAATGTCTTACAGTCTGAATATTTTTTCATAAGATTTAGATTCAACATTTTTAGCAAGAATACTATATAGGTGATATAATGTTTTATAGGATTCTTAATTTTCAAATCCTATTTTATTTCATTTTTATCACAAAACCGGAACTATCATCCAGGAATTGGAATGAAAGCATAATTTAGAGCATTATTTAACATTGATATTTATTATAATAGGACACTACTAGAATATCCTGTACATTTTATCTTTAGACTTCTTTTTGCAAAGGACAATTTTTTTCTTTCTGTTAATGAATTATTTATAATATGGATTGAAATTGAGATTAATTTTTTGATTTATTCTATTGTATGTGAACTAATCTGTAACATGAATTTCAGTTACCCTAAATGCAGAAATTCTGCTGTATGTAGAAGTTTGCCTGCCTTCCTGTATTCTTTCTTGAGATTATTTCCCCTCAATTTTTTAGGAAAGTTTCAAACATTCAGAAAAGTTAGAAGAATAGTACAGTGAACACTTTTATATCCTCTGCTTAGATCTGATAATTGTTAACATTTTGCCACTGTTGATTTTCTCTCTCTCTCTCTCTCTCTCTCTCGTGTGTGTGTGTGGTGTGTGTGAGTGAAATTTTTTCTTAATCTTCCCAAAGTAAGTTACGCATATCATGGCATATTACCCTTACATACTTTCGCAAGTATTTCCTAAGAATAAGGAAATTCTTTCACATAATATTGATAGTGTGATCATACCCAAGAAAATAAGTAATTTCATAATATCCATTATCCAGTTCCTATTTAAACTTCTCTAGTTATCTCTTTTATAGCTACTTTTCTGCTTTATCTCTCCATTCCCTGTCCTGAAACTAGGATTCAGTAAAGGTTCATACATTGGCATATTTGGTTTTTAAATTAGTAATTTAATTTTAGATAAGTCTGTGCCATTAGTTACTTACATTTACCATTAAATTCAATTAAAGTTTTTATAAATCCTGCTAAAATTACATTGACTTATTGCACCTTTTCTGTGTAAATATAGATTAGTCACCATAAGCATGTGTCGTATTTTTAAAGAAATTAAAAATTTATATTGAAATTTTATCTTTTTATTTCCACAGATATTCCAAATGTCTTGGTTGGCACTGCATTTAATGTTGATGATGGAAATGGCGGCTTTGTAGTTCATTGGTTAAACAACAAGGAATTTCATTTTACATCATCTACTGAAATATTTATGCATCAATTACGAAAACTTTCTGAAAAAGAGGTAGATCATGAAAGCAATGATGCAGATAGAGAAGATGAGGAACATTCACAAGAGGAAAAAGAGAGGGGTTTACATATGAAATTAGATCATGGTTTGTATCTTGTGTTCAGATTTTTCTTTCTCTAAAACTAACAACTTTCTGTGGTACCACTTTTAGTTTGGAATTCTTCCTTCCAGCTCTTCCTCCTTTTTACATTTCTGTTCATTCCACAAGTTTTTATTGACTGTCTACCATGGACCAGGCACTGTGCTAGCTTCTGCAAACATCATCTTACTCTATATATTTTGTCATAACATATTAATACTTTGAGTAACATATTACTTTGGAAGCCATATGCTTTTGTGGGGAGTAGATTTTGCTAATGATAATGATAGTTTGAATGAAGTTTTGAGTTATCTACAGGCAAGAAATATAATAATTTTCAGTTCAGACAAAATAGTTTTCTTCTTTGTTTTTTTCCCTGACCATACATTGAAAAAGGGATTTATAGTTTCTAAAGATAGTATACCATTTATTGATAGTATGTAAATGAATTTTTATAGTATTATCTAATGTTTATACTGATAAATATATTTTCTGGTTTAGATTTATCCTTGGATAGAGAATCTGAGGCAGGTACAGGATCATCAGAACATGAAGATGGAGAAAGAGAAGGAAGTCCTAGAACCTATTCACGACCTAGTGTACCAATGCCACTGCCTACAGTTCTGCTTGATCGGAAGATTGAAATGCTGCTAACTGAATGGAATAAGAATCCCGACATGCTTTTTACAATACACCCTGTAGATGGTACCTTTCTAGTGTGGCATGTAAAGTATTTGGATGAATATAATACTGGAATATTTAGACAAGTCCAGGTATATTTTATTGATGAAGCAATTATTACATTTTTTGAAATAGTAAAAAGAAATACATGCTATGTGGATTTAGAAGGTTTTTAGAATTACTAAAAAATTTTGTTTTGATAAGCAACTGAGAAAAGAATACTTGTTCTTGCTTCCAAAGTGGATCAGTGACCATAAATTTTGCAAAGTTGGTTAGTTTGAAGAAAATGAATTTGGCTTTGAAATGTAATACTGAATATTTGAATATATATTAATTGATTTTTCTGGGAATTCATAATATTTTGAATATAAGAAATTACCCTGAAAATGTGACTCAGGATGAGTCTTCCCTCACCCTCAGTTTTATTAGCTAAATCAAGCTACGTTTATCTGTTATTTTTCTCAACTTTATTGCTATGTAGATCCATGGCTGTGGTCATTTTGATGTACAAGCAAGGCACTTGAAACTTACTTTTTCTTCAGTCTTCTCTTAGGCCATGAATAGAGATATGATATTACATAAATAGAAGGAAAGAGATTAGACCGTAAAGAGGTTGAAAATGATATTTTTTGCTAGGGAGCTGAGATTTGGTATTTTGAAAATAGAAGTGTTTTTGGAAGACTATTTTTGAGAGGAGACAAACTATTTACACTGAATCATATAATTGTGTTTTTCAGGTTTCTTTTTCTTCTCGGATTCCTGTTGCATTTCCCTCTGGTGATGCAAGCTCTCTCAGTAAAAATATCATGATGTATGCCTGTATAAATGCTACAAAAGATTCTCACCACACTCTCTTACACCAAGAGATGATGTCTATAGACAGTCCTCACGGATCACAGCCACACTGTAGATCACACAGTACAAATATGAACATTTTAGCTCCCACAGTAATGATGGTCTCTAAACACATAGATGGTTCTTTAAATCAGTGGGCAGTCACTTTTGCTGATAAATCCGCCTTTACCACTGTTCTGACTGTATCTCACAAATTTAGATATTGTGGTCATCGATTTCACCTCAATGACTTGGCATGTCATTCAGTTTTACCACTGTTATTGACATCGTCTCATCATAATGCTTTGTTGACTCCTGAATCAGATTGTCAGTGGGACTCAGACAATAAGTTAAGTAGATTAATGGATCCTGTAAAACATTTAAAAGGTTCCTCGAAACAACCTCTTAGAAATGCAGCAACCCGTACATTTCATGACCCAAATGCAATCTATAGTGAACTTATTCTGTGGCGTGTAGACCCAATAGGACCTTTGTCGTACACTGGAGGAGTATCAGAATTGGCTCGGATTAATTCTTTACATACCTCAGCCTTCTCTAATGTGGCTTGGCTTCCAACTCTTATTCCCAGTTATTGTCTTGGTAAGTGTTCATTTTATTGTAAAATTAACAAAAGCTTTTAAACTACTATTTGTTATACACAGATGGTTTATATTTGTCATTATTAAGATGATTTTTAATGAGTATTCAGAATATAGGCATGGGACTTATTTTTAGAATTTTTAAAAGTTTTTAATCTTTTCCCTCTCATAATTATTTTTTATTGAATTTTTTGTTCATAATTTTCTGTCCATTCATGTGTCTGTTAAATTCTGATTCTAGACCATGGTTATGTCTAAAAAGAAAAGCATGAATATTTGTTTCTCATACTTCAGCCAATAATAAAAATAAACTACACATTATAACCCAAAGCTATTATTTTCCTTTCTCAGGAACTTACTGCAATTCTGCAAGTGCTTGCTTTGTTGCTTCTGATGGCAAAAATCTGAGACTCTATCAAGCTGTGGTAGATGCAAGGAAATTACTAGATGAATTGTCAGATCCAGAATCTTCAGTAAGTATTTATTATAATAATCTTTATTAATACATCTAAACTGATAAGGAATTCTCTTTTTACTTTGTCTAGGACCTTTATTTGTTGGTTGCTATTTAGGGAGTATAACCATGTGTTCTGGAATCTATATGACATACGACAATTTACTTTTTCTTATTTGTTTCTAAGTATATAAATCAAAATTTTAGTCTACATATCACATATCAATATATTTTACATATAAAGAAATACAAATGATGTTTTTTCTAAAATGTTATTTATTCCTAACATTTTTCACTCCTTAGTTTGGTTCTATTAACCTTTGCTTAAAAAAAGATTTTAAGGCATGTTTACCAACTGTATGTTTAGGCTGGAAAATTTGAACTTTTATAAGCTTGATTCAACATTTAAAAAAGTCCTCTGGTTAGAATATGTTATCAGTGGGTAGCAGTATCTTATTCTGATAGTTCTGTATCTGAACAGGAAGTTTTATAAATTAGTTAGTATCTAGATTTGAACAGTGAATTTTCCATTTACTTGTAAAAGCTTATCTCTTCATAAAACAACCATTCTAATAAAAATGTTTTCATTATTGAAAACCAAAGACGATTTTTGAGCATCTACTAGATGTGTAGGGGATACAGGAGTATAAGTTTCAATGTCTGCCTTTAAGAAGCTTTTACTTTGGTTGAGGAGAGAAATTATTGATAAAAATTTAAATAACAGTTTAAGACAAGAAGAGGTGTCTAAGGATGGCATTTAATTATTTGTCAAAATGATGGTCATAGAAGTGTTGCATAATTCAGAGGAGAAAGAGATCAGCTAGATTAAGGCAGACACAGAAGTCTTTATTAAGGACAGTATTTGGGGTTCATTCTTGATGGATGGATAAGATTTAGAAAGACATATCCTTCGTCTTTGCCTGACTTAAAGAATGGCCTGAAAGTAAGTGTAGATACAGGAAAGTACATGTATGCAGTTTGTTCCAGACACAGTGAGAAAACCATTTGGACTAGAGCCAAAGGTTTGGTATAGAGAAAGTCTAAAAAAGTAAAATCATAGAATTAGAGTTGGAAGGCACTTTTAAAGGGCATCTAATCTAACAAGCCATCTGATGCTTTATTCTCCTCTACTATATTCCTGCCAATTTGTCTTCTGGCCACCAGTGAGGGAAACTCAACTCTAAATGCAGCTCATTGTGTCTTTGAATTACTCCCACTGTTATATTGAAATCATATTTGTTTTCTCTAAATTCTACTTGTTAGTCCTAGTTCCCCTTAGAATAAGTCTAATTTTCCTTGTATAGGAGAGCACCTCACCTATTTGAAGACAGCTGTCTTGTAACCCCTGAACATTTTTTCCTCAGGCCAGACCTGCCCCTCTCTGCCCATCAAGTTTTTTTATTATTTTACATTTGAACCTGGTTACTATTCTGAGCAGGTTTCAGTTTGTCTCTACTCTAGGCATTGTAGGATGACTAGAATAT
The DNA here is from genome assembly GCF_041146395.1 of Eulemur rufifrons. Taxonomy (NCBI): domain Eukaryota; kingdom Metazoa; phylum Chordata; class Mammalia; order Primates; family Lemuridae; genus Eulemur; species Eulemur rufifrons. Next base: position 41,893,681 of record NC_090984.1, read on the forward strand.
AGTAGTATTATGGCACCTCTCATTAGATGCTATTGTGTTTTGGCAGTCACTCCATATTTTTTGTATGTAATTAATTCATGCTGAGCTGACTCTCAATTAAATATCCCGAAGTCCTTTTTTTGAGCTGGTAAGCCATGTGTTCTCCATTCTATATTTTGTGCATTTGAGTTTGGGACCCAAATGTAAGCCTATTTTCACTATTATAGTTTATCTTGCTAAGCTCAACTTAACACTAACTTCTCAGGATCTTTTTGAATCTGGATTCTGTTATTGAATATATTTATTATTGCTTTATGACTTATATCACCAGCCTATTGGATGAAAATTATTTCTAAGTCAGTTATCTAAGTCAGTTATTAAGATGTTATATAAACAGGACAGTTCTGAACAAAGAGCCTAGCAGTATACATTTGAAATTTTTCTCTATTTTTATTGTCTGGAATATTTCCCAACTTGTCCCGGGGATTTCAGTGAGGTACCTTGTCATGTACTTTGCTGAAATAAAATACACTTGGTCTACCAAATCTGCAGTCAAAGAAGGAAGTAAAATTTACATGAGATGATTTGTTTTAATATATAATATATCTAATGTATATACCTTGACGTCTCTTGATAACTAAAACATTGCACTAAACAGACATCAGGCTCCTTGATCTGGCTTACAGAAGTATGTTGTTTTCCTTTTTGAAAATTGGAACATTTGCTTGTTTCTAGTTTTTTGCCATTTATAACATTCCTCATGATTTGGAGGATTCAGTATTTTCTTATGGTTGTATTTCATCTCCATTGTCGGTTTATTAGCTACACTTTCTGTTTTTGTTTTTGGTGATGCCTCTAGGGTTTACAATATGAGTATGCATCTTTAACCTTTCACAGTCTGTCTTCAAATAATAATATACCACTTCAAGTAAATGTAAACAACTTACAACATTATCCTTCCACTTCTTCTCTTTCCTTTCATTCTCCTAGTTTTCAGCATATAAGTCCTATACATGTTTTGTTAGGTTAACATCTAAATAAATATTTCATTTATTCTAGTGATTGTAATGGTATTATATTTTTAATTTTGGTGTCCATGTATTCATTGTCAGAATATAGAAATACAATTGATTTTTTTTTTTTTTTTTTTTGAAACAGAGTCTTGCTCTGTTGCCCAGGCTAGAGTGCTATGGCGTCAGCCTAGCTCACAGCAACCTCAAACTCCTAGGCTCTAGGGATCTTCCTGCCTCAGCCTCCCAAGTACCTGGGACTATAGGCGTGAGCCACCGTGCCCAGCTAATTTTTTGTTTCTATTTTTGGTTGCTGGGCTAATTTTTTCTATTTTTTTTTTTTTTTTGTAGAGACGGGGTCTCACTCTTGCTCAGGCTGGGGTTTTTGGTTTTTTTTTTTTCTTTTCTTTTTGTTTTTTTTTTTTTTTTCTTTTCTTTTCGTTTTTTTTTTCCTTTTCTTTTCTTTTTTTTTTCTTTTCCTTTTCTTTTCTTTTCTTTTTTTTCCTTCTCTCTTCTTTTTTTTTTTTTTTGAGACAGAGTCTCACTCTGTTGCCCAGGCTAGAGTGCCGCGGTGTCAGCCTAGCTCACAGCAACCTCAAACTCCTGGGCTCAAGCGATCCTTCTGCCTCAGCCTCCCAAATAGCTGGGACTACAGGCATGCTCCACCATGCCCGGCTAATTTTTTCTATATATATTTTTAGTTGTCCATATAATTTCTTTCTATTTTTAGTAGAAATGGGGTCTCATTCTTGCTCCGGCTGGTCTGGAACTCCTGAGCTCAAATGATCCACCCACCTCGGCCTCCCAGAGTGCTAGGATTACAGGCGTGAGCTATCACGCTTGGCCTACAATTGATTTTTATATGTTTATCTTGTATCCTGCAACCTCACTGAACTCATATATTAATTGTAGAAGTTTTTTTTGGTAGATTTCTTGGGATTTTCATGTAGATAACCATCTCATTGTAAATGGGAACCATTTTATCTCTTCCTTTCTAATTTGTATGGCTTTTATTTATTTTTCTTTTTTTATTGCACTGACTAGCCCTTCTAGCACTGTGTTGCATGAGAGTTATGAGATTGGATGTTCTTACCTTATTTCCATTTTTAGAGGGAAAGCATTCAGTCTTTTACCATTAAGCATAATGTTAGTTGCAGGTTTTGTGTAGATGCTCTTTAGCAAATTGAGGAAGTTTTCTTCTAGGTTTTTTTATTTTTCTTGCTATGTTCAAAGAACCAGCTCTTTGTTTCATTGAGCTCTTTGTTTCCCTTTTGTTTTCTTATTTTCATTTTCATTGATTTCTGCCTTTATATTTATTATTTCCTTCCTTCTGCTTGCTTTGGGCTTTTCTTTCGTTTTCATTTTTGTTCTTTTCCTAGGTTCATGAGGTAGGAGCTTAGATTATTGATTTGAAACTTTTAAGAATTTTCTAATGTATATATTTAATGCTATAGGTTTCCCTCTCAGAAAAAAAAGACATGATTCTAAGGCTTCTACTTTGTGATAGTGGTTCCACTAGCTGTGGCAAGACATTTATGAGGTATTTAGGATGACTTAAATTTGGGTCATATTGAGTGTGAAGTTATTGTGGTTTTAGATTCCTAAGAATGGTTTTAGATAAATGTTTTATAGGCAATTGGAAATACATTCCTAATGTTTCACATAAGGTACCAGTGTACATTTGAGATTTATTATTACAAAGACAGAATTTGAAGTCATTAGCTCTCTCAAGGCATTAGTAATAATTTATGTTCATAAACCTGACCTTCAGTCATCAAGAAGAGATTTATGTTTAGCAAACTGTTTATGAAGACAAGGATTAAGATATTAAAAAAATTTCTATACAAAATATTGAAGATGCAGTTATTTTGTTGCCAAAAAATATAAACTTTTGAATGCTTTGCATAGTGATACTAGATCAGTGAGATCCATTCATTCAACAAGTTTTTAGTGAATACTTATTGAGGTATTCTACAATTAAATAAGGGAGAAGTCTGGTGTTGAAAGATGGGGTCGTGTAGTATGTGCTGCTATCACTAAAAACAAGCTTTTAAAGTGGGAATAATCTAACATGTAATTTGTTTTCACTCATTAATTTATTCAATCTTTAATTTTTATTGAGGATTTACTGTGCATAAGCTATGGTACATGAAAGAATAAATGTGCCTATTATACCAGGTGCTAAAGAGTGTTAAAGTGAATAGAAATAGATGCTACCCTCAAGGACCTTATATCTATAGGCTTATATAAATATGTATATATAATACATAATAAATGGTAAATTTGAGGGAAGAAAAGGCAACCACAGGATTTGGAACTTATTAATATTTAATTGACTGCTGCTTAACAAGCTCCAGGTCACTGGATTCATTGATGTTAAGATGGATGTCTTAGGGAATAAATAGTATTCTAGGCTTTGTTGATTCCACAATTTGAGTTGTAACCTTAATAATAATAGTAAACTCTTATCTAGTTATTGTGTGCCGGATTCTCTTCTAAATGCTTTACATATATTAACTCATTTAACTTTCCCAATAACCATAAGAAGAATGTAATATTATCATCTATACTTGAGAGACGAGGACAATGAAGTACAGAGAAACTTAATTACTTGTACCAATTTAGTAAGCTAGTAATGGTAGGGCCAGGATTTGAACCCAGGCAGCCTAGCTCTAGGGACCAAGCTCTTTACACTATGTTGACCGCCTCTCAAGAGCCAGTTGTCTTTGTTTCCAAACTTGCATTTGTCAAGTTGTACACATGATTATAGTTCTATAATTTAATTAAATATTATATCAATTGATGAAATGTGAGTATAAAAATATGAGTATTTTTATAAAAATAACAAATGTTTCAGAAAGAACTTTGCTAAAAATAGTTTTTAAATTAAGTCTGGATAAGACAACTGTAAAAGATTCAGGGGGAAACTGTTTTAAAAAAAACTGCACTGAGATTGCTTTGTAGGTGTCTTTAAGTTTTTATCCCAATTTGAAGAACTGAAAAATACATCCAAGGCCTTAAAGGGGTGGCATAAGCAAGAAAGACCTATAATTCCTGTTAGCAGGCCCATACTTAAAGGCCTTACTCTGTACCAAAATACCGATTATTTATGTACATTTATGGCTTAAATAAAACAAAATGTTTAGTGTGTGTATATATATTATTTAAAAAATGATTCTCTGGCTTAAGTGACCTCGTTGAGTAATTTATCTCTTCTCTGTACCAACTGTGTCAGATAAGATGGTTTTTTCCTGTACATATTAATAGAAAGAATACTTAATCCAGATAATAATGGTGGTTAGCAAAGATTTTTTGGTGGAGATGATAGATGAGACTAACAGGTATCAATTGAAAGTGAAGGAGGGAAAGAATATTTGAGGTAGAGAGAATAGCAACTAAAAATACACAGGTGTAGGAATGCACACAGTAAACTGTAAGTAGTTTATTACAGCTATAACATAGAATGTAAAAAGCTGTTGGAAATAGCTAAGACTGGATAGGAAGGTGGAGGCTAGATTGTGAAAAAATTTCTATTGTTTTCTTTATGATTCTGCTCTGCTTTCTTATAGTCTATTTTCAACATAGGAGTCAGAATGATGCTTTTAAAATGTAATGCACAGCCTGAGCAAGAGCGAGACCCCATCTCTACTAAAAATAGAAAGAAATTATATGGACAGCTAAAAATATATATAGAAAAAATTAGCCGGGCATGGTGGTGCATGCCTGTAGTCCCAACTACTCGGGAGACTGAGACAGGAGGATCCCTTGAGCTCAGGAGTTTGAGGTTGCTGTGAGCTAGGCTGACGCCACGGCACTCACTCTAGCCTGGGCAACAGAGTGAGACTCTGTCTCAAAAAAAAAAAAAAAAAAAAAAAAAATGTAATGCAGATCATGTTGCTCTTCTAAGCCAAAGTCTGTACAGTGACCTATAAGACCTACCTCCCACCCCCCCATTCCCTCCCTTTACCTCTTGATAGTGTTATTTTTACTGCTTTTCCTCTTGCTCATTTTGGCTCCAACCACACTAACTTCCTTGCTGGTCCTGGAATATGCCAAACACTTTCCCATCTTAGAATCTTTGTACTTACTGTTCTCTTGATGTTCTTCCCTCAGATATCCACATGGTTTATGTTCTCACCTCCTTTGGGTCTTTAGTCAAGTGAGGCCTTCCCTGACCACCCCAACCCAATACTTCCTGTCCACTTTCCCACTTTATTTCATTAGCACCATTTGACGTACAGTTATTTTCACTAACTTATTTGTGTGCTTTGTCTTTCTTCATTTGATGTAAGATAAGGGTAGTGCTGTATCCCCAGTGCCTGATACCTGATAAGCACTCAATAAATATTTGTTGACTAAATGAATAAATTAATGAATATCATGCTAAAGAGTTTTATTACCTATTGAAGGCAATGAGAAGCTATTATACCAATTTGTACTTCATCAGCAGAATATGAGAGTATTGTATGGGTTTTCCCCATTCTCTTTTTCTTTCTTCTATCAAAATCTTCACTATTTTGAACTGATATCTAGTTATTTTTTATTTGCATATTTCTTATTACCACAGAGATTTTTAAAAAATATTTTTATTGGCTACTTGTATTTCCTTTTTAAATGGCTTGTTCATATTCTATGTGGGATATAGTATTTACATTGAAAAGCAAGTGTAGGAGGAGAAGCAGCACAAAGACTTTTGCATTTGATGAGGAAGAACACGTGGGTTGAACTTCTTCAGGGAGAGACTATCAGTACTACCTTGACTTAGTCTCTGGATCAGTCAGGGTCTGGGTGGGACATAGATAACACATTCAGTAAAGGTTTAACAGAGGAGAAAATTTACAGAGATGTGCACATGGTTAACCCATGGGTGCACTCAGTGTCTAGCAACAAGATGAAGTCATTATCACCCTGTGGTAGGTAGAATAATGGGATCCCCTTAAAAATGTGTGTGTACTAATCCCCAGAACTTGTGAACATGTTACCTCACATGGCAAATAGACTTTGCAGAGGGGAGTAAATTAAGGACCTTGAAATGTGGAGATTATCCTGGATTATTTGGTTGGGCCCCAATTTAATCTCACAAGTCCTTAGAAGCAGAGAACCTTTCCTGACTGTGGTAGAGAGATGTGACAAAAGAAGAATGGTCAGAGATGACATTGCTGGCTTTCAAGGTAGAGGAAGGGGGTCATGAGCCAAAGCATATGGATAGCATCTAAGATAGACTTACAGGTGTGTTCAGTCTGTACAATAATAATGTTTGTGTTGTTTTAAACCACTAAATTTGTGGTAATTTGTTGCAGTAGCAATAGAAAATTAATATGTATCCTCATGCCGAGAGGAATAACAGAAAAGTAACAGTGTACCAGAGCCTGGTGAGAGCTAGAGGCATGGAAAGGGAGCTGCTTGTTGGGAGAGGTAACCATAAAAGAACACAGCCACTTACAGAACTGTGGGGAGCAGGGGGAATAAATACCTCGACTTCGCTCTCTTTTTCTTCTCTCCAGTCTCTGGCCACTGCCTCCCATTGACTGTGTTCCACCTGAAGCAGAAGAGGGTGTGGGAGTTGGGTGATATAGTTAAGAGCTCAACCTCCTGCAGGCACAAAACAACACAGTAAGGGTGGAGAAGGGGTCAAGGTTAGGATGCAGATAAAGAATAGCCAGCAGAATCTACCCTCTCTGCTCCTTAGCATGTATTCCTGTTCTTTATTTAGATGAAGAAACATTTATCTCCAACACAGGGAAACACAGATTCTCATTAGGTATTATATCATTGTGTAATGATGCCAGTTTAGTCATAATCCTGCTTGGAATTTGAATTGTAGTTGTTGCTACCTACCATTAGTACTTGTCACAGCAGGGAAAGTGGAAAAAAGGAACAATTAACGTAAAGGAAAACTGTTATAGTCCCTGCTTTTATAGATGGTCACAAGGCCTAAATTTCATAATTGTAGCTTCCTTCTTCCACCACTGAATTCCACATTCCCTCACACTTTGCCTGGCACCTTGGCTGTTTACTTTTTTTTTTTTTATTTAAACCTGGTGAAATGGCTTAAACATTCCCACAAGATCCAGCTCCTGTCTTTTTTGGGTTGCTGCTGTTTCCAATAGACTTATTATAGATTATGGGAGTACCACAAATTATTTGAGTTCCAGACATAGTCTCCCTTGCCCTCATTTTCTAGTAACAAGCCAGGATCAGTCCCCTCACCAGTCACTCTTTCTGCATATTGGTTAAACAGCATGAGTTTAAATAGTCAAGGGCCAGTGTTAGATTTCAGTGTAATAGAACTTTGATTATGTTCCCTGGTGGAAATATTATACTACTTTTTTGAGCACTAGCACCCTCCAGACACATTGAGCCCAAGATTACGGGGACAGGAATGAAAAATTCTGTCGGTAAGTTATTAAGTGTAGTAGTGAGAGAGGTTACTCCTACCTCCACCTTTTGGTTTGCAATCCTAGGTGTTTTGGCTGTGGAGGAAACAGCATCTTTACTGGTCATTAGTTTAGACATATAACTGCCGCATGGAGCACAGCACCCCAGCTGCATAGGACATTATCCCCTGGCTAATGCTGTAACATCAAGAGGCATTTTGGCTGTTCTGCCAGGTGAGGAGCCACTGGGTAAGCCCAGTAAATGTTGTGGGAGTAAACCTATTGCCATATTTCTTCCAGCTAGGCCAGGATTAGGGCGAGTGATGGACTCACCTTGGGTGCAAAACTTAAGGGTGCACCAAAAAAATTATTAATCATGATAAGTAATATTTTAATATAATATTTTAAAGAATCAAAATTAGCACAAAAACCCATGATGAAAAACATGCCAAAATTTTAAGTAAAGACAGGATCCAATAGTGCCATAATGAGCTATATTGGAGCCTGATGCAAAAGGAAAAATGGGCACCTCTTTGATACAATGTTTCTCAATTGTTTTCAATGGTTAATTTTTTCCCAGAACATTAAAATACTGAAAAATACAGAGAATTGAAAAGTAAGTATATTAAAAGTTACAACATTAAATTTAAATATCTTATTTATGCCAAAACCAGAATTTATTATAATTTTACTTTCCTGGCTTTAATGGAAGCAAACTCTTCGAAAATATTATCAAAATTTGGCCAGGCAAGGTGGCTCATGCCTGTCATCCTAGCACTTTGGGAGGCCAAGGCGGGAGGATTGCCTAAGCTCAGGAATTCGAGACCAGCCTGAACAGAAGCAAGACCACATCTCTACTAAAAATAGAAAAATTAGCCAGGTATTGCGGCATGTGCCTGTAGTCCCAGCTACTTGGGAGGTGGAGGCAGGAGGATCCCTTGAGCCCAGGAGTTTGAGGTTACAGTGAGCTGTGCTGACGCCATTGCACTGTACCCTGGGGCGACAGAGTGAGACTCTATCTCAAAAAAACAAAAAACAAACAAACAAAAAAAACCAACAAAAAAAAATCTCTTATGTCATTTTCAGTTGAGCATTTTGAATTATAAATGAAAGTAATTTTTAAAGTCTGTTTTAGTAAGAGATAGGAATATACTTCCTGAATATGAAATGAAAAAAGGAAAAAAATTGGAAATATACAAATACCAGATGCAATATCAATAATTATTGGAGAAAGTATATATCAAATAAATATTAAGGAGATTATAGGCATGTGTATGAATTTTCTGCTGCTGTAACAAATTACCACATACTTAGTGACTTAAAACAACACAAATTTATTATCTCACAGTTCTGGAAGTCAAAGTTCTAAAATCAAAGTGTTGGCAGGACTACATTCCCTCCAGAAGCTCTAGGGGAGAATCCATTTCCTTCTCTTTTCCAGCTTGTAGAGGCCACCTGCATTTCTAGGCTTGTGGTCTCTTCCTTCATCTTAAAGCTAGCAGCTTAGCATTTTCAATCTTTTATCCCCTTGCCTCCATTCTCACATCTCTTTCTCTGAATCTGATCCTGTTGCCTCCCTCTTATAAGGACTCTTTTGATAACATTGGGTCCACCTGAATAATCCAGGATGATCCCCACACCCCAAAATTCTTAATTTAATCACACCTGTGAAGTCTCTTTTGTCATGTAAGATAGCATAGTCACAGGTTCCAGGAATTAGGATGTAGACATCTTTTGGGGGCCCATTAGTCTGACTATTACAGCACACTAATTCACATGTGAAAAGGAGACATGAAAAATTAACTGAAGTATCTTTAGATTCTGAATTTTTAAATGGAGAAAAGTTATGTGGCTGTGTCTGGTCTACAAAAAGCAGCCACTGACTTGGCTCTTAATATTCTGACAATTTAAATCCTATAAAAATTTCATCTGAAATAGTTTTAAGTGGTATACAATGTCAGTAATTTATAATGTAAAGTCAATATTGTGTTAGATCTTCTAAAAATGATTGCTTACTGCAGTCTTATTCAAATTTAGAAGTGGACTTGAGAGTTTTTTTTTTTTAAACAATTCCAGTCGTAATGTCATCCTGCAAAGTTAATTAAAAATTACTTAAGATTGCCACTTGGTTAATAGACATTGTCAAACAAGGTACTTCTCTATATTGAAAACAAGATAACCAAAGAAATAGATTTTGAAAATATTATTGATGAGTTTGCTTCTATTAAAGCCAGGAAAGTATAATTATAATCAATCCTGTTTTGGGCATAAATACATTTAAACCTAAAATAATGTTGAGTTTTAATACACCTATTTTTCAATTTTTCAATATTTTTTAACTACATCAATATTCTGGAAAAAAGTTAAGCATTAAAAAAATACATAAAAACATGTGCAGTTTTCCTTTTGCCCGAGGCTCCATCCAGGCACTGTTGGATTCTGTATTTAATTTTTTGATATTTTGTTCATTATGGATTTTTTGCATTAGTTTTGATTTTTTAAAAAATATTGCATTAAAGTATTTATTTTGATTATTGAGGTGTTTGAACACCCCTTTAAATTTTGCACCCAGGGTGAGTGCTTCACTCACTTCTCCCTAATTTCTGTATTGTCTTCCACTGTTAAATGAGTTCTTTGGTTGGAGGTGAAGTTGAGTGAGATGCTATAGTTTGCATAAGGCATTCGGTAAGTCTGTTAGTTGTAGTGCTGGCAGAGAGTTGTGGGCAGCGAAAGCAAATCCTTGTATGCAATGTATATCTATTCCTGTGAGGAGATTCAATCTTGGGTGCATATTGGAAGCACCTGAAGAGCTTATAAAACTCCTGGTGCTGGGATTGTACCCCAGACCAATAAATCAATTACTGCAGGTGGGACTTAACCATCAATGATTGTTAAAGCTCTCCAGGTGATTCAATGTGCAGCCACGGTTGAGAGCCACTGATCTGCAGCAGTACTTCTTAAATTTTATTATCCACATGAATCATCTGGAGATCTTGTTAAAATACAGATGTCTTAATTTCAGGGCTTAAGAGTGCACTTATAGAAATCTCCCTATTGCTGCTGGTCCATTGACTACATTCTTGAGTAACAAAGCTTTATTGCGTGCTAGAGAAATTCCAGCATTTTAGCCTCACAACTACAGGCCACAGTTCAGTCCAGATTTCAGTTAACAAACCCCGTAGAGTGTTAACACCATTTCTGGGTGTCTGAGTGAATACTTTAAATCCTGAATCTTGTGTGAATGTGTCGTTATCAATAACTCAAGCTCTACCCAACCACATATTATGTTCCTCTTAATCTAGTAACCCTAGAATCTATTCCCATACATGTCCTCTGGAATCTTCCTGATAAAAGTTGGAAAATTCCTACAACTCCAATGTATATGTTGTTTCCTCCCTGACCTTATATCGCTAGGCTAAGCTGGGATCTTACCCCTGTTACCGGCCTAGAGGCAGTGAAAGGAGGTGGGTGCTGAGGAGAATGGGCACCTCTTTCTGAGTCAGTGTCTTCAGATGAAATTACTGAAAGGTTTTTATGCAAGAGAAGGCTGGCTGGAAGGTGGGAGAGGGGAACTGTTTTTTTTCACAGAAAGATTTGGGGGTTTGTGGGATCCAAAGTTAAGCTTCATGTGTTAGTTCAAATACCCTCATCCCAAGACATTTCTTCTCAACCATTACCCTTACCTTCAATCTAGCAGGGTTGTACTTTTAAATGGCATTGCATATCTGCAAACCACACACTCAGGCATTAGGCCAGATTGTCAGCCACCGTCTGTCTTTTGCCTAAAGTTTGCAAAAATGAAGACAACATGTTCGAAGAACTAGATACCTTGAAATTATATGCTATTTATGTAAAGACTATAGATTTTTATAATTGCTTAGTTAACTTAGAATGAGTATAGAAAGTTGAAATATTTCTTCTTTGAATGTATTAAGTGCCATTGTGAATATTTTGAGAGGGCCTTTACTGTCTAAGATGCTGTAGCTTATTGACAGTAGATTCAGAAGTTGTTGATCATTAACATTTTGTGTTTTTTATTTACAGAAACTTATTGGAGAAGTGTTTAATATTGTGAGCCAACAGTCTACTGCTCGACCTGGCTGCATCATTGAACTTGATGCAATAACTGACCAAGTAAAAACCTGCTTGTGAATTGGTGATATTAATATATTTTATCCCAGAGTTTTAATGTATATGATATATTTCATTCTCAGAATAATTCTCTTGTTTGATACTAAATACTGCCAACTTCTGAAGATTCCTATAGTGAAAATCTAATGATTTAAGAATTATTCTCCAGTTGAATGGTATCTGTAGCTTTGTTTCCTGTTTAAAGGAAATTTGATTCAATTAAGGAAACTATGACCCTGATCTCCAAATGCTGAGAGAAGGTAGAGTGCAGCTGCAAAGAGGCTTGGATTGGGGTTTCTTTTTTTATATTATTACTCATTTGAACTCAGTAGAGGGTGACCTCAGCTTCAGAGTGTTTGCCCAGTTAGGCCCCATGCTGAGTATTTTTATGAGGTTTCTTAAAATACAGGTGAAAGTGGATCAAAGTACACATTTACCTTTTAATCACAGCCCTTTGTATAGTCAGTATTTCTCCCTAGCTACTACCTATGAAAGAAACAGAACCTTTTTCCCTACAGGGAGTTTATAAAACCTATTTTGGCCCTCAGGATAATTATTTCTTCAGGATTATGCTTATGGATTAAGGGATAGAACTAACATATTCATTCAAAATATAAAAAAAGATTAGTTTGGTGAGGAAGTTACCAATATTTTTAAACAATGAAATGAAGAAATAGCCAACTATATTTAAAAATGAGTATAGAGTTATGTAATAATTTTCCATAGTGCCCAGTAAATTCTATTGGGGAAAATGTAATCATTTCCACTAATGTAGAGAAATTAGCACATCAGCTCCTGGTAACAAAACTGGGGCTACCACATTCAAATTACTAAGGCCTCTTAGGAAATCCTTAACTTTTTTATCCCCAAGTGCCATGCCTTTCTTCAAAATCAACCTATGGTTTCCTTTTTTTACTCCATAGGAATCTGGAAGAAGAGTTGGCTTCTTTCCCATAGATACCTTAATTTTTAATGACCTAGATGTTAAATTCATTTCTTACTTTAGCCCCTTCTGTACTCTTTAGAATATTAATATACTCTCACCCAGCAATCTTTTTACTTCATACTTCCTGAAGATAGTTTTCCCTCTGACTTCGGTGGCTATCTTTAATACAAGGGCTGGTAAACTGTAAGCACCGATAAATGACTTAGCCTTATAAATGATAATGTTTAAAACTCATTCTAGGTTTGTTCCCAGTGTGTTGTATGATTTCTATATCCATGAAGACACTGCCCTTCCCTTTTGTTTCATTTTTTTCTTTTTCCCTAGGGGAAATGACCTTCTGAACTATGGATGTCAAGAGATTTTTTTATCTTTCTGCCTGGAGAGACATAAAAATACTCTATAACTTTGATAAAAATTCTATGGCTCAACTTAATATTATAGTCCTTTTATTTTCTTCCGTGATGTAAGGAGGCTGATTTTCCTTTATTCTCTAAGATTGTAGACCATGCATCCAGTGCCAAGATAATCATAACTATTTCCCTTTCTTGAAATCTGTAGGTCAGCCATCTAATTGTCTTGACACACTTCCATAATAAGCTTTTGTTTGGGTCTAGCCTTTCCTTGAATTCCAGTTCACCTTTAGAGTTCTAAGTTGCCCTTTGTGGTAGTCTTTACTCTTATCTGTATCATCCAAAAACATGATCATGTAGCATAGCAGGTGACAGTGATGTTTCATCCATCCTTCAAAAGAGATCCTACTTATCTATGTGTAAAAATAGTTCTCTAGAGATGTGATGTCCCTCTGGCTGTTATATCTATTAGAGGAATATCTGTTAGTTCTGTAGTAGTCTAGTGTGCCTTATATAGTTAGCATAGCCCTCCCCAGTTAGTCATGAATCCTGATGCTTTGGACTCAATATGCAGTGTGGTGCAGATCACTTAACACTTAACTGTTTTTTTAATTTTGTTTTTTCTTGTTTTTTTTTTTTCTTGTTTTTTTTGTTTTGAGAAGAAAACCTGTTGATTTGTTTTTACTGGAGCTCTTCTGTTCAGCTATTGGCTTTAGCATCTTTGAAAGTAATTTTCTCTGACCAAGATAGTTTTAATTATTTTTTTCTGTTGCTTTTTTCTCTCTAATTAGTCAGTAGACAAAGAATAGAAATTGTTAGAGAGAGATTTATTTTTTCTGCATTATTGTTGGGGAAGTGGTGGATGGGAGATAGGGAATTTCAAAGATAATAACTCATCTTTTTTTCATATTTGTAGTGTGGCTCAAATACACAGTTGCTTCATGTGTTTCAAGAAGACTTCATTATAGGATATAAACCACATAAGGAAGATATAGATAAAAAGGAAACAGAAATATTTTTTCAGCCATCGCAAGGTACTTTTTAAAAATAGTCTGAATTTACTTACCATAATCCTAAAAAAAAAAAAAAAAGATTTCTAAGCTTTCATAAATATGGATCTTCAAATGTCACTCTCATAATTTTTGGTAGATACTCTAGTTCTGTCAAAATTGCTTGTATATAGATGAAGAAGGCATGTGGATGATAATTACATTTTAAAAGACGGTTCATTGGCAACGTAGACTTTTGCTGAGGAATGTATTTATGAACCCTAGTTTATTTTAAAAACTAATTTTAATTACTCAATTCCACAATTAAATTGTTTTGATTGATAGTAAATTCTGTGTGGTACCATGAGGAAGCCAGTTAATTTTAGTATAGGTTTAAGAAAGTTCCCAGTAAATTGCTACAGTCCAATGATGAATATAGAGTGTAAGATACCATGTCGTGTGGTACGCTAGAGACCTCAAGGATCCAGAGAATGAAAGGTACCACCTCACAGTTTTCCTCTTTGAAGTTTAGTATTTCTTTTCCCTTTTTTGAGAAAGAAAGTAGTTTCTCCATAAGCCCTTTAAAAACAAACAATATAATGTTTAGTTTAAACTTTATAATTTAGTTTAAAATGTATCCTTCAGAAATTATTTTATTTTTTAAATTGACAGATAAAATTGTATAAATGTAACTATATACATATAACTTTATAATTATAAAACCATTACATTCTGTTTGAATGAAAAGACAGACACATCCTACTTTAAAAATTAAGTTTCTGTGATGAATACTTTTTTAGTTTACAAAGGTTTTCCAGATACTTTATCTCATTTGGTTATAGATTGACAGTATCTAGATGGACATATTTAATTTTGTTAGTATAGATTTTACCACAGAATTATGTATAGACATGCAAGGAAACTATTTCTACTGAATTTGTACAGATAATTTCCTTTGCTTTAGTGGAAAATGAGAATGAGGTCCTGTCTCCTATGAAGTTTAGCTCACGTATCTTTTTACTCCTCAGACTAATAATTTTTTTCTTTCATGTATATTTCTTCATATGTCAGAGCTTTTCTTAATATATTAGCTATTTAGTTATCATGTTCAGTTTTATTTCAGTATCACTGTAACCAACAGTAAGTACTGCTTTATAGATTTAAAATTTGCTTTTCTCTAGTATTTTACCTTTATCTGGGTTAAACTTTTTAATGTGCTTTCCAACAAACCTGGCTATCATTTATCATTACATATCAGCCTGCTAGAAAACAATGCTTGTATATAAAGTTGGTGTTTTTCTTTATAGTATTTTTAGTTGACAGACTTGCATTTAAATTTATTTTTTGTTTTTCTCTTTTGATATTTCTTTATATAACTGCTAAATGAGGCCAAAAGATTTTTTTTCATGCTTTCTTGGTTGTCCTTTAGTTTTTATGTGAAGTTTCTTTGTGATATATATTCTTGCTGATTTTTATAGTTATTTTCTTAAAGGACTTGATGTGTATATTTCTCCTCTTCCCTGCCCCTGCCTTATTTTGTACTTTGAGTTTTAATTAAAATTTACCTACTCTTTTAATTAAGAAAAATGCCAAATATAGACAAAATTAGAGTATATAGTTAAATCAACCTACATGTGCCCATAACGTAGATTGAAGATTTTAAGATTTTTATCATACATGCTTTATCTACCCTTTTTCCTTTCTTTTCTTTTTTCCTCTGAAATATTTTAAAGCAAATTCAGCCATCATGTTGTTTCACTTCCAAATGCATTTCTAAAAGTGATTTCCTTACATGTTTGCTATCATCAGATTGATAAATTAACAAAATTTCTCAGAATCATCCATATTTAACGAGTTCATTTTTACTTCATTCAGTTGTCTAAAAAATGTTGGGTTTTTTGTTTTTATGCTTTTAATTGTTTGAATCCATATGCAAACAAGGTCCACACGTTGTGTTTTCATTGTCTGTTGAGTCTTTTTAATTTAAAGTGATATCGCTATATAAACACTCATTATGCCACTGACTTATTTTAGAGCAAGTTATTTTTTAGGACTTCTATGACTACTTACTTGTGATGTCATTTGAACTTTTTCTTGTCCACCATTATTTCCTGTAAAGTGGAAGTTAGCTCTGTAGATTTGATTAGATCTTAGTTTAACTTCTTAGGTGATGCTGTGCACTTCATATGTATCACACCAGAAAGAACGTAATGTTTGGATGTCTCACTTTTAGTGATATGAAGATTCAGAAGATTCAGTTGGTGGCTGCATTGTGGTTTGCCAGCAGTCTTTTATCTCATGGTTTCTTCTATTGAATATTTTTGATCTTGAATCAATTATTTCATTAGGTATTGCAAAATCATGATTTTCTAATTTTACCAGCTCTCATGGACAGCATCTGCAAAGAAAGCATTCCCTTATCCAGTAGGGAAATTATTGGGTTATTTTGAAAAACAGTTATTTTAGGAAAGGCAGGGTAGGTGAATAGTTCTTTCCCTTTAACTGACAATTTTAGAATATTAGAGTAAGGAGTTTATGCCCTGCTTTCCTCCCGTGGTTGCTGATGAATTTGTTGTTGTTGTTTGGCTTTTTTTTGTCTTTTGAGTTTCATTATGAACTCATTTAAAAAAAAACTCTAGTGAACAACAATAACATATATACAGAGAAGTACTCATATAACTCATGGATTTTCATGTACATTGCATATTTTAGTCCGTTTGCAATCATTTTTTTAGTGCTTACATTGTCCTAAATAAGGCTAGTAAGGACCATTTCACGTTGGTCTTGAGTAATTTTGATACAACTTCATTATTCTGATAGTTTACTTTCTTTCAGACACAAGATACCCCAGGCTTATCTTGTAGATATCCTTTGCAAGAATGGAATCATCCTTCCAAACTGCTCCTTTTAGTGGGGAATGCTATTTAGAGACCACAATTTGAGCTCTAGCAGTGCTCATTGACAATGAGTTGTCATTATGAGTTTTGATTTTTAAGGAAAGTTTTTCTTGTCTTGTATAGATCTCATTTTCGTATATGAAGAACATAATTGTCAACAGGAAAAGTGATGTCTACAAATGTTTTTTCTTTAAAAAAATGCAAGAAATGTCTACAAATTCTCTTCTGCACACCACTACTGCCCTCCACCCATGACTTAAGATTTTTTTTTCTTTGTCTTTTTTTTTTTTTTGAGACAGGGTCTCACTCTGTCACCTGGGCTAGAGTGCAGTGGTGTCATCATAGCTTACTGCAACCTCAAACTCCTGTCCTCAAGTGATCCTCCCGCCTTCGCCTCCAAAAGTGTTAGGATTACAGGCATGAGCCTGAGCAAGAACAAGATCCCATCTCTACAAAAAATAGAAAAATTAGCTGGGTGTGGTGGTGCACTCTTGTAGTTCTAGCTACTTGGGAGGCTAAGGCAGGAAGATCACATGAGCCAGGAGTTTGAGGTTGCTGTGGGCTGTTCTGATGCCACTGCACTCTAGCTGGGGCAATGGAGTGAGACCCTGTCTCAAAACAATGCTGTTGTATTATAGAGGAAAAGCAGGGTGAATGTTCATTTCCTTCTTTCTTTTTAATTGTCAGTTTTCCAAATAAAGAGTGAGTGCTCCTGTTACTCCAGAGGACATGCATTGAGGCTGGCTTGTGCTCTTGTGTGCTTGCCCTCGCCCTCTCTCTCTCTCTTCCTTCTGTTTCTTCTTTTTTTTTTCTCTTTTCTTTTTTTCTTATGTGCCCTCTTTTGGTATTTTCGTTAACTCATAGTTTTTTATATAGTAAGTATGTTTTAATAAATTATATTAATTTTTATTCTTTGATGCTCAGATTGTCCCATCTTTGACCAGTAGGTATCCTTTCATATTGGCTTTTGTACATTTGACACAGCCTTGTTAGTCTTTGATAGTTACCTAACTTTTGGCACAAAATTGTATGAAACTCCTCTTAACAGTCTATTTATTCTTCCCTTTTCCTCCCAACTTCTATGCATATCAGGAGGTCTTTTTAGCTATTAAAAAGTGTTTTTTTAACCCTATAGAAACATATTAATTTAAGTATCTTTTTCCTTTGAACAATAGGATATCGCCCACCACCATTTTCAGAAAAGTTCTTTCTAGTAGTAATTGAAAAGGATAGCAATAATTATTCTATTCTGCATATGTGGCACCTTCACCTTAAATCGGTACAAGCATGTTTAGGTAAGTAATTATATTACAATTTTATACAGAGATGATGTGAAATAAATTCATTTTATAGAATATGCTTTAGGTTGGCTAATTCTTTAAAATGAAGTTCCAGTAAACTAGTAATATAAATTGAATTGCTGAATTGAAATGTGTCTTTGGCAAATGTTTAATTACAAGGTCATAAATCATTAATGAAACTGGTTAATCCTAAGAACAAACTAGTCTATGGGCATATTAGACATGCTGAAAAAAATAAAAGCTTGATTTTTATTTTTCAGTGAATATTTATTGAATGCCTGTTCTGACTCTATTCTAAATGCTGTATTTATAAATTTAATTCTGTCCATAGAGTTAATATTGTATTTTTTGTTGAATAATACTATTGCTATCTGATATAGTGTACATCAGATTTAACATCATTAAGAGAAGCAGATTAGCTATTTGGTAAAATATGATTGAGCATTTCAAGCTTATAATAAATAGAACTGTTTTTGTAGAACATTAAGAAATGTAGCACTGATAAAAAATTATTTCAGCCATTCTTTGGCTATACACATTCAGATTAATCTCTTAATAAATTAGGAAATTATAGTATGAAGCAAAGAAATTAATTCTAGATTTTTTTAAAAAAACAAACTTTATTGAGAGATAATTGCTAAAATGAAGAACCGCACAGATGGCTATATCAATCTCAATTTATATAACATTTAATAGTGTGAACCAATAATAGGTACTTTTTTGTTCACTTTGTATTACACATTGTCACATGGCCCAGTGAAAAGTTACAAGTT
Source organism: Eulemur rufifrons (assembly GCF_041146395.1). Lineage (NCBI taxonomy): Eukaryota > Metazoa > Chordata > Mammalia > Primates > Lemuridae > Eulemur > Eulemur rufifrons. The sequence continues at coordinate 41,912,434 of NC_090984.1, forward strand.
CTAACTGAGCCATGAACTGGCATTAGAACAGCGAAATGATTTAATAGAACTTTTATCATTACTTAGTTGGGCCTAGTCTTCTTGAGGCACCAGGAATTAAAAAATTCTTTCAGAGCCTTTGGAATTAATTCTTGGCATTATATGGGTTTCATAGAAATGCAAGAGTAAGGGATCTAAAACCAGTTCATCAAGAAGAGCTTCTTAACACCAGAGAATATGGTATTTTCTAAAATTGGGCACAGAGCCAGGATGGTTCTAAATAGATTTATAGAGGTAGTAACAAATCCTATTTGTTACTACAGGAGTCATGTGCTACCTTCTATCCCCACTACTTATGAGGGAGTGTCCCAGTGTTGTTGCCCTAAAGCCAGGGCTTCTTAGAGTTGCTTGCCTACCCTGTTTGTGACAGCAGTGGAAATTCACAATGAGATTATGTTATAGTGATGCAAACAAATAATATGCTCTTTTTGACTGTGATAGAAAGCATCCATCGTTTGGTTCTGACATTTGCTACAGATTTAACATAGTATATGTTGCTATTCATAGCTAACACTTGAATATATCAGAGTGTTGAATATCCTATCAGAGGATGAAATGATTGACTTGTATTAGATAGAGAAGGAAATACATTGAATATCTTCTGGGTGCCAGGCACTGAGATAGGTGCTTTATATATGTAAAATAGATACTATTCCCAATTTACTAATGGAATAAGGTTAAGTAACTTGACCAAGTCCCATTATATAGTTTGTCATTATATGTGCCTTGTTGACTATAAAGTCTTTGCTTTTTTTCCTGCTTTTGTTTTCTTTCTTAGCATGAGATATATATTAGAAAATTACCTGGTTTACAGGAAGAGAACTGAAGAAGTTCAACCTTATTTCACTGGTGAGAGAGTAGTGAGAGATGGTGAAGTGTGTTGCTTAAGGAAACACATCTAATTAGTGATAGACTACTGATTTAAGTCTATAGTCTTAAATTTCATATTTCTTATTGAGTGGTCTGCCATTATAAGATAGATTGACATGTTTAATAGGAAAACAAAAGGGGATTGATTATTTATTTTCCCTTGGATATTCTGGTGCTCCTGGAGGTGTATAAGGCAACAAGACATTATCCCTGCCCTTGATGAATACTGCCATAGTCTGATGGGGAGACAGAAAAATAAATAAATGTGATATAAAGTATCCCTCATGTGTAACAGAAGCACAGATTACTGAATCTGCTTTGAGATTTACACTGTAATATGAAAGCTGGAAACTCTTTGGAAGAAGATGAAGTCAATGTGCCTTACAAAGCTAGTCAACTAATACTATCTTAATCTTGTTTGGAACTTTTATTTTTTGTGTTTGTTCTTGAAATCATTCTCTCGTTTGAGCATTTGATAGGAGGCTGGTATTCTAGTGTCTCCTTTGCCACTAATTATATGACCTTAGGAAAATCATTAAGCTCTCTGAGGCTTAAATTTCTTCATTTATTAAGTAAAGCACTGCATTGTTATTTCTCAAAGTTTGATTCATGACCGATCTATTTCAGAAATACCTGGGCTGATTATTAAAAATGCAGATAACTGGGATCTACCCCAAATCACCTGAGTCAGTGTCTCTGTGGCTAGGCCTGGGAATTTGCATGTTAACAAATTCCTCAGGCTTTGAATATGTTTTAAAGTTTATGAAAACATTGGACTACATAACTTAAGTTTTTTTTCTATAATAGCTTTTATATCTTGTGGTTCTTACTTGACAGTATTCCTGTGATGGAATTGTTGATGTTAATAAAAAGTAAACTTGTACAAAAAAATTTATTAAGGTAATTAAGCAAAATTTTGAAAATTGACTCCATCTCCAAAGTACTTTATACATTTTTTCCCAAATTGATGCATAATTATATATTTATAGGGTACATGTGATATTTTGATATATGAATATAATATGTAATGATCAAATCAGGGTATTTAGAATATTCACTACTTTAAGTATTTATCTTTTCTTTATGTTAGGAACATTCAAATTATTCTCATATAGCTATTTTGAAATGTACAATAGATTATTGTTAACTATAGTCACCCTACTGATCTGTCGAACACTAGATCTTATTTCTTCTAACTGTGTGTTTTTACCCATTAATCTCTCTTCACCCACCACCCACTGCTCAGCCTCTGGTAACTATCATTCCATTCTCTACCTCCATGAGATCAACATTTTTAGCTCCCACATACGAGTGAGAACATGTGATACTTGTCTTTCTGTTCCTGGCTTATTTCACTTAACATAATGACCTCCAGTTCCATCCATGTTGCTGCAAATGACAGGATTTCATTCTTTTTTATGGCTGAATAGTATTCTGTTGTGTGTACATACCACATTTTCTTTATCCATTCATCCATTGATGGATGCTTAGGTGGATTCCCTGAGTAGTGCTGCAATACTGATATACTGATATACTGACTTCCTTTCCTTTGGAGAAATACCCAGTAGTGAGATTGCTGAATCGTTTGGTATTTTTAGTTTTTTGAGAAACCTCCATACTGGTTTCCATAGTGGCTGTACTAATTTACAGTTCTACCAACTGTGTATAAGAGTTTTCTCTGTATCCTTACGTCCAAAGTACTTTTAAGAAGCCATGTTTCTTTCTCTTTTCTTTTCTTTTTTTTTTTTTTTTTTTTTTGAGACAGAGTCTCACTCTGTTGCCTGGGTGAGTGCCTTGGCATCAGCCTAACTCACAGCAACCTCAAACTCCTGGGCTCAAGTGATCCTCCTGCCTCAGCCACCCGAGTAGCTGGGACTACTGGCATGTACCACCATGCCCAGCTAATTTTTTCTATTTTTAGTAGAGACAGGGTCTCGCTCCTGCTCAGGCTGGTCTTGAACTCCTGAGCTCAAGCTATCCTCCCATCTCGGCCTCCCAGAGTGCTAGGATTACAGGCGTGAGCCACTGTGCCTGGCCCATGTTTCTTAAGTGACAACAAAATAATATTCTAGTTCATATGTATAGTGATGATAGTAATACATTTCATGATTTCATAATTTATTTTTAAAGCTAAAGCTTCAGAAGGTGTTTCATCTGAGAGTTTGCTTCCAGTCCCTGGGCAGAAGAATGTAGACTCTTCTCCAGAAACCTCTCCTAGTGTGAGCCCCATGCCACATTCTTCATCAATTGCCAATCTTCAAACTGCTAGTAAACTTATTTTGAGTTCTAGACTGGTATATAGCCAGCCTCTTGATCTCCCGGGAGGAGTTGAAGTAATAAGAACAACACCTTCAGCAGGTAAGGTAACTTTAAGACTGGTCATTGGTAGCTCAGACTGATAAAATGGATGAACTCTTCTGAAGTATGTGCTATGTTGACATTGAAATAAAGATGTATTTTCTGGTAATGATACATCTGTTTAGAAACATGTCTTTGTTAGAAATAATTTCCTATGATAAATGTAATCAGCCTGACAGAGTAGTGTAAATATTTTAATATGAGATGTTTTTCCTACACTTTGGAATACCTTGATAGTAAAATTTCAAAGAATAAATATATATCATTTGTGAATCACTGAAGCTTTATTTTTTTTTAAATTTAAAGCTTGTGCTAATCATGTCTTACTTTTACTAAGTACCTTTGAACAAGGATTGGCATACTTGGGGGAATATTTTGCATAAAAGACTAGTGTGGCTGGCCTAGTATGATACTAACTTTAGCAAAGTGGGTAGGATAATTTGGAGGGTAGGACTGGTAGCTGTATTTAAAATGACCTGCCACTTATAGAATTCTAACTGGAGAGTTTCTAGAATAATGTTTTTGGGGGACCACAGTTGGAGTGTCAAGACGGTTCTAATTACTGGTAAATGTTACTGAGTATGGGTGTTCTTTTTTTCATCCCTATGATAGGTTTGCATTCACAGTTGTAAAGATCACGTTGAGAGGAGTATACTCTGGGATTTTGTGGAAGGTGCAGATCTAGGCCAGTTTTTGAATCTTTCAAAATATTTGAAAGGTTTGGGTTTTACTCAAAAAAGTTTATTGGAACTCATGATAATGAAATATACTTTACAGGGGCTTTATACAGTGCTTTCGAATGTCCTGACAATAACGTTCCAAGGGAAGTAGTAACTGATCCCTGTTAATAATATTTAGATGGAACAGGCTGAGATGGCTAAGTAGCTTCCCCACTGTTACAGAGGTATTGATGGACTGGAACTTGAATATAGGTCTTCTGACGTCAAATCTTAGTCACTGTGTCCCCTTATCTTATAGTTGACAGGAGATGGGCATAGTTAGTCTTTGGCAGTCAGGAATAAATATAAGGATTCTGGTTCAGTGTTAAGAGAGGATGAATTAAAGCTGGTGACAAGGGTGAAATCTATTGGTGTGTTTTGCTGTCTGAAAATAATTTGATGGTAGGAGTATATCTGGGGTCTAGATTAGTTGAGGGAAGGTTAGGGGCATTTAAAGGGCAAATTATAATGATCATGTAAGCATCTGTGATGAAAATTATATAGTATGAAAATAATGAGGCATGTTATGGTGATAACACATATATAAATTATGGCAGTTAACACATTTATTGATTAAGGGTTGACTTGTTTCATTGCTCTTGAGTTTTACTTTAATTGTTTACCTCATTTAAATTTAAGTATTAAAAACAAATTAAGTGATTATTGCATATTTTGATTTTACTGATGGCTGTAGACTTCTATAGATACTTTGGCTAATGGACATTTCATGCAGGACACTAGTTAAGAGGAGGACTGCATAGTTACTCTGAAAAAGCTCACAGTGGCTTTGATCACAGTCTAAAATTTGATTATTAGTATATTATTTTATGGCTTTATTATTATAACTATCTGCTTTTTCTTTTTTAAGGGCATCTGAGTTCCTCTTCAATTTATCCAGTGTGCCTTGCACCTTATTTAGTGGTTACAGCTTGTTCTGACAATAAAGTACGCTTCTGGAAATGTTGTATGGAAACCAACACAGAATGTAATAAAAGTGATGAGAAAGAAATCTATCATTGGAGGAAATGGCCCTTGATGAATGATGAAGGAGAAGATAATAGCAGTACAGTGAGCATTGTGGGAAGACCAGTTGCTGTTAGCTGTTCATACACAGGTCGCCTTGCAGTGGCTTATAAGCAGCCAATCCACTACAATGGTTTTGTTTCTAAAGAATTTTCCATGCATGTTTGTATATTTGAATGTGAATCCACAGGAGGGTCAGAATGGGTTTTAGAACAAACAATTCATCTTGATGATTTGGTTAAGGTTGGGAGTGTACTTGATTCAAGGGTCAGTGTTGACAGTAATCTGTTTGTATATAGCAAATCAGATGCACTTTTGAGCAAGGATAGATATCTTATTCCGAATATTAAGCATTTAGTACATTTGGACTGGGTATCAAAAGAAGATGGCTCCCACATTCTCACAGTGGGAGTTGGTGCTAACATCTTCATGTATGGGAGGCTTTCAGGAATTGTAACTGAGCAAACGAACAGTAAGGATGGAGTAGCTGTCATTACTTTACCACTAGGTGGTAGTATCAAGCAAGGAGTTAGGTCAAGATGGGTTCTTCTTAGATCCATAGACTTGGTATCTTCTGTTGATGGTACACCTTCACTGCCCGTTTCTCTCTCTTGGGTAAGAGATGGAATATTGGTGGTAGGAATGGACTGTGAAATGCATGTATATGCACAGTGGAAGCATGCTGTGAAATTTGGAGACATTGAAACTGATAGTCCTGATGCAGAAGAGGCAGCAATACAAGAGCATTCAGCCTTTAAATCTAATATGCTGGCAAGAAAAAGTATTGTTGAAGGAACAGCTGTTGCCGATGATGTTTTTTGTTCACCAACTGTAGTTCAAGATGGTGGCTTATTTGAGGCCGCACATGTACTTTCCCCTACTCTTCCACAATATCATCCCACCCAACTGTTAGAATTGATGGATTTAGGGAAAGTTCGAAGGGCTAAAGCCATTCTCTCTCATTTAGTAAAATGTATTGCAGGTGAAGTTGCAATAGTTAGAGATGCTGATGCTGGAGAAGGAAGTAAGCGACATCTTTCTCGAACCATTAGTGTAAGTGGCAGTACAGCAAAGGATACAGTCACCATAGGAAAAGACGGTACTCGAGATTATACTGAGATAGACTCTATCCCTCCGCTACCACTATACGCATTGCTTGCTGCAGATCAGGATACATCCTACAGAATTTCAGAAGAAAGTGCAAAAATACCACAAAGCTATGAAGATCATACTGAAAGTCAACCAGAGGATCAATATTCAGAGCTGTTTCAAATCCAGGATATAACAACAGATGATATCGATTTAGAGCCAGAAAAGAGAGAACACAAATCAAAAGTAATAAATCTTTCTCAGTATGGACCAGCTTACTTTGGCCAAGAACATGCTAGGGTACTTTCGAGTCATCTTATGCACTCAAGTCTGCCAGGCCTTACCCGTTTGGAGCAGATGTTCCTTGTAGCTTTGGCTGATACAGTGGCTACCACCAGTACAGAGCTTGATGAAAGCAGAGATAAGAGTTACTCAGGTAAATATTGTCACTAAAAATTTATAAGATTATCATTAATAGAAATTAATGATTATCATGTATTATCTGTATGATGACTCACTTATTGAATTGCAGTCTTACTTTCAAACTCTGCAGGAAGAAGACCTCCCTAATAGATAATTACTATTACATAATATGCTTAGATGTAAAAGAAAAGACAGTTGAGGCAGACATATGACTTCATGGATTTGTGATATCTGTGTGCATTCTCACATGTGTTTTTACACTGAAACCTTTGTATGATTTTGGATATATCGTCTCTTGTTTTTTCAAACAGATTGATCGCTATGGTTTTATTTTTTCTTTGAGTGATAAGAATGGCCCGTTTGTTAATTTTACTATAGAATCATGAGTCTTATAGGGACACCATAGGCTCAACTTGTTCATCATCCCATTTCTAGTCATAAATAACTTTTTACAATTACCTAATTTTCTCCAAAAAGTCGCTTGAGAAAGAGATTTCCATATATTTAATGTCATATGTGTCTTGACATTTTCTGGTTACAGAATGAATTGTGCCTAGTTCATTCTGTAACTAGAAAATTTTGGGCTGCCTCCTGAAAGTAGTTTCCATTCTCTTTTATGCAGATGGTTGAAGGTAATGGTGTTGATTATATATGATGACGTAAGCAAAGGAAATGGAAAATTATTGATCATTCATTCAGTTATTCAATAAATATTGTGGAGGAGTGAAGAACTGCTATGTGCTGGGCACTTTATGTACTTTATCATATTTAATTATCACAACAATCTTCGAGTAGGTAGCTGTTATTATATTTAATTTTATAGATGAAGACACTGATCTTTAGGAAATTAAGCACCTCTTCCAAGAGCACATATGCATTAAGTGGCAGAACTGGGGTTCATATGTGATACAGTGTTGCCTCTAAGCCTGTACTCTTTTACCTATTTCGTAAGATTTCCAGATTTGGGGAAAAAAGACTGTTCCCTAAAGCCAGCTGGAAAATACCTCTTCATGTAGGTTTACGTCTTTTATAATATATCTCCAAAGTTTTCTCTTTTGCAGATTAAAATAACTAGAGACCTTAGAGGGTTTTTTCCTGTGACCTATTTTCTAACTGTTAATTGAGGGAAAAAAAATAGACAACCATTATGAAATTGTGTGCAGTAGAGCGAGATTTTTTTTTTTTTTCCTGCAGAATAGCCTTGAGCTTTTGTTGCATACTTAGTATATATTAGTTTTTACTCTGGGACATTAAGAAAGTAGGCATACCGTAATCCATGAAGAGGAGTTTATACTTTCTGATACAAAACTATATCATTGGCTAAGCAATATAAAAGCTTATCTTGGTCAAACTGGACATTCATGAAGTAATAAGGAAAGAATGAATGTTTCCATTTTACAGGTGGGAAACTGAAGCTCAGAGATTAGATAAATTAGTTGCACATCTCAGTAAATGGAATGTAGGTAAATGAATTCTTCCATTTGTTCAAGTGAGACGACTTACAATCCATTCTTGACTCTTCTTTCTCTCATACCCCATGTCTAGTCCATTGGCAAATGCTGTCAGTTCTATTCTATCCAGAATCCAATCAATTCTCTCCACTTCTATGGTTAATACTCTGGTCCAAGTCACTGTCATCTCTTAACTGCTTCATCCTTGATACCTCAGTCTGTCCTTCACTTAGGAAGCAGTGATTCTTTTAAAACAAAGTCACATTAAATCTCTGCTCTGCTCAACATACACCAGTGGCTTTCCATCTCACTTTAAAAATCAAGATCCTTAACAGTAGTCTAAAAGGCCCCACATGATCTGCACTCATTTCTGCTCTACTACAATGCTCTTCTTCCAAATTTATGCATGGCTCATTCCCTTACCTCCTCAGATTTCTGCTGACATGTCATCTTGTTAGAGGGTTCTTCCTAGCCTCACTATATAAAATAGAATCCTCTTAATCCAGCACTGCCCAGCTCTCAATCCTGCTTTATTTTCCTCCATAGCATTATTTTTCCACATATTATTTGCTTGTTTATTGTTTGTCTCTGCCTCCTAAAATGTAATAATCTCCATGAGAGTGAGAGTTTGCTTTATTCACTACTGAATCCCCAGTACCTAACATGTGCCTCACATGTAGTAGATGCTTAATTTGTTGAATAAATGAATGAACAGAGATAGGTAATGGGAAACGGAATGGGGACTTGAACTTTTAACAAAATGTATTTTCTCCTGGAAAATATTATTTGATTCTACAGTCTTTGCGTTACTTCCCAAGTGTCAGTTATTGGGCTGGGTGCTGTCAATACTTTTGTATTGCTTTTATCCAGCAGTGGCGGTAGTTTTGATTAAACTTGCCACACTTTCATATCTTTGTTCAACTTTCAACTAAGTGGAATCAAATTTGTGTAAGTAAATTTATGGAATCAAGGTTAAGGTTCAACTTAACCTTCTAATACTAACTAGCCTGGGGAATCAAATTTTAAATCTTTGATGGTAAAGCTAACCAGTGTAGAAAGTGTTACTGTGTAATTATATAACAAATAATTTCACATTAATTGTATAATTCCTGTCTTTAAATCTCATCTGAATTTATGTAGGAAATATTTTTAAAAATCATATCTAACTTAGTATAGTTAATATACTTTTTATTGGATTTCAAGATTTCTTTCCTTTTATTTATTGTGAGTAAACATAAATGCTATTATTATTTGTTCTAATGGGTAATTGTATTTTCCCAAATTATTTTTCATTTAGGATTTTTAGTATTCACGTTTTTTTTGGAAAGATATGATTTTTTTGGTAAAGGTATTAAACTGTTCAGGAAGGAATACACTGAAAAATATTTTATATATTTTGTTTAAATTATTGTCACTAAGTTTAATGTTTATTTTATAACTTATTGGTTTGTAGCCTCTTGTATTCTTTTTTCCTTAAACATACTTTCTGTTCAAATTACAGGAAGAGACACCTTAGATGAGTGTGGTTTGAGATACTTGTTAGCTATGCGCCTGCATACATGCCTTTTGACTTCACTGCCTCCTTTATACCGAGTGCAGCTACTTCATCAAGGTATTCCACTCATTGTTTGAACCTGTGCACAACTTTTATTTAGTATTGAAGCGGTGGGTGTTTTCATGTCTGTGTGTAAGCATGAGGTGAGTCATTATATGCATACCTATCGCTGGCCTTAAGATATTCCTGTCACATAGTACCCAGTTAGCATTTTTCTGTGTATCCTTCAGCTCTATTCTGTGATTTTTGCTCATTTGACTCAATTTCTTAGACTTTACTCACTAAAGTTATAGTAGTTTAGGGAGTAAACATGGTATACCTGAAGTTGTAACCCAAAGTGGCCCTCTACAAAGTAGCCCTGAGTCACTTTCTGATGCCTTTTCTTTAAAAATTAAGTAAATTTGCTCTACAACATGTTATTTGTATTTATTTTAATATAAGCAATATGTTTTAGTTATTTACCAGCAAGTAAAATTGATGTTTCAGGAAGATCTGCCATATTGATACAGTGGATTTGCATACTTCCAGCATACTGCCACACCCTGATTGAGACATAAAGATTTATATCAGCCGCCTTACTTATAGATTAAAAGATTGAAACTATAGAATTTAAAGTGAACTGCCCAGGATATAGGACTATTTATTACTAGAGTTGGAGTTACAATCCCAGTCCAGTGCTCATTTCATTAGACTATATTTCTTTCGAAACCAGCATCCCGGTCACAGCCCCATAATATATGCATTAGTATTGCAGAACCTAGAATACCAGGCTTGATGGACTGTTACTCTTATCCATGGCACTTACTCTTTATTTTTTTATTTTATTTTATTTTATTTTTTAATTTTTTGTTTGTTTTTCAGCTCATTAAGGGGGTACAAAAGATCAGGCTATATACATTGCCCATGCCTCCCCATCCCCCCCGAGTCTGAGCTTCAATTGTGGCCATTCCCTAGATAGTGCACATCACACTCATCATGTAGGTGTGCACTCCTCCCCTCCCCCCGCCCCATCCCCTGCAGTCAGAACTTCAAGTACTCTTTAATATTCTTTGAAAACATGATTTTAAACAGCTATCTAATATTCTTTTATGTGTCTAAACTATATTTCATCTACCTAATCCTTTATTTTTGGAACATTTAGATTTTGCTGTTTTTTTCCCATTTGAATGAATGACCTTATAACCTTGAACATAAAAATTTATGTATATTTCTGGTTATTTCCTCATGTTAGTTTTCTAGTAGTGGAATTGCTGAGTCAAAAGGCATAAAAATTCTTTTTTTTAAATTTCAGCTTATCATCATGGGGGTACAAAAGTTCAGGCCACATACACTGCCCATGTCCCGCCCATCCCCCCCCCCCAGTCAGAACTTCAAGCGTGTCCATTCCCCAGACAGTGCGCATTGCACTCATCATGTAGTTATAACTCCATCCCCTCCCCTCACCCCCCATCCCCCCGAGTCAGAACATTCAAGCATGACCATTCCCCAGACGGTGCGCAACGCACTCATCATGTAGTTATACACCTATCCCCTCTCCCCACCCCCCACATCTGTCCGACACCCAATTGGTGTTATTCCTAAATGTGCATTTAGGTGATGATCAGGGAAACCAATTTGCTAGTGAGTACATGTGGGGCTTGTTTTTCCATTCTTGGGATACTTCACTTAATAGAATGTGTTCCAACTCTCCAGGAGAACAAAAGGGACTCCATATCACTGTTATTTCTTATAGCTGAGTAATACTCCATGGTATACATATACCACAATTTACTAATCCACTCATGAATTGATGAGCATTTGAGTTGTTTCCACATCTTTGCAATTGTGAATTGTGCTGCTATAAACATTCAGGTACAGGTGTCTTTTTTATAGAATGACTTTTGTTCCTCTGGGTAGATGCCCAAATAATGGGATTGCTGAATCTAATGGTAGGTCTACTTGAATATGTTTAAGGTATCTCCATAATGCTTTCCACAGAGGTTGCACTAGTTTGCAGTCCCACCAGCGGTGTATGAGTGTTCCTGTCTCTCCGCATCCATGCCAACATGTGTTGTTTTGGGACTTTTTGATAAAGGCCATTCTCACTGGAGTTAAGTGATATCTCATTGTGGTTTTGATTTGCATTTCCCTGATGATTAGGGATGTTGAGCATTTTTTCATATGTTTGTTAGCCATTCTTATATCTTCTTTTGAAAAATTTCTATTCATGTCATTTGCCCACTTTTTGATAGGGTTGTTTGATTTTTTCTTACTGGTTTTCCTGAGTTCTAAATAGATTCTTGTTATTCTTGATAAGCATTGCCAAAATTCTCTTCAGAAAGACTGTGCTCATTTACATTCCCAGAAATTTGATGATGCCAAAACTCAGTGCACTACCAACATTTGATATTGTCATTTTAAACAATCTATGCTATTTGGATAGGTTTGAAAAATGGTATCTCAGTGTTCTTTTAAATTTTAGTATTAGATAATAGTCAAGTGGTACAGAATCAATTAATGACAAGTTTTTACGTTGCCTAAGGGAGATCTAAAACACTTCAAATTTCTAAAGTTTTGTCAAATTCCATTTTCCTTTTGACTACAGTTAAAACATTGGAGATGAGAAGTGACTGGTGTTGTAGGTGATGGTCCTGGGAGCAGTTTTCAGGGAGAAAGTTAAGTAGCCAGTACCTAGATAGAAAAGCTAAGAAGAGCAGAGATAAACTGCAAAGAATAGCCTGCCATTGGTAGGTAAATAAAAATAAGTGCCTGTTGGTGCCCCTGTTCTTTTTCTTCCCTAATAACTTTTTTCACCTCTATTATGTTTTCAAATACATCCACTGCTTTCCTTATCTTGTTTTCCAAACCTAATTCTTCTGATAAGCCTGTGTGCATTCTTGTTAATTCTTAATCATACCAAAATTTTAATTAATTAACTTTAAGGGTATAGAATGTAATATATTTTATATTGCAAAATTGTACATTTTTGTATTGCTATGTAACAGTTTCTAAAGCAGAATATCAGTTATTTGATGTAGGAATATTTTCTTACATCAGACGAAAATTTTAAGTAGTGAGAAAATTAATCTGCCTTTTATGAAAAACTAAATTGATGTTATTAAATTTTGACCATTTTTTTCCCTAAATTTGTAGTGGCACTCAAGACTCGTTGCATTAATGTTGTGATACAATTTTAAACACAGTTATATGTAAGTGTTAGCAATGGGAAATTGAAAAGATTTAAGATTATTATTCAAAATGATCATAATAGTTTTTTCTTCTATACTTTCTAAAAGAATTATTGTGAAGCAATAATTATTAGAAGAGCTTTAAACTACATATGAAATCTATATAGTAGTTCACAATGAAAAAATTGTGTGTATTAATAATAATGTTGATACTTTAATAGCATTGAGAAGCCTGTGTTATAGTGCAACTATCATTTACCTCAGATATTTCTTTGTCTCCTAAATGGGTTCATATACATAGTTGCTTCTTTCCAAGACTTTTCAGGGTTCTTCCCAGCATTCCCATTGTCTGTTACCATCTGTTCTCTGTGGTTCATTTCCATCTTGTTTCCTTTTCACCTGCTCTAAGTGGAGTAGAGTGTTACCAGTAGTCAAACTGTTGATAAATCTGTTTGTACTCACAAGTCCGATGGTGTCACTAAAGATTTTGTTGCCTCTAAACACAGCCTATATCCCTGTCAGTCTTCTCCCAGGGTCAAAAAAACGGGTTTGCCATATAGCATCAGTATTAAGCAGTTTTAAAGTACTTTTAGCCCCAGGCACGAAAGACAGAGGAATGTACTTTGTGACTGTAACTTATCACTGATATTCCCTGGAACTCTCATGAAGTTTAGAGCTTGCTTTGAAGTGATATTTAGCTCCATGGGGAGAGAAGAATGGGGCAGTTTTCAATATTCAATATGAGAAAGCATGTGGTCCTTGAGCAAGTGGCACTGGAATCAACACCCAAGCACGTGGGACAAGTGCTTTTAACTTGACTGAAATTTTCACCCCTGATAAATTTGGTGTGCACATGTGAATTACTCGGTATTCAAATATCTTTCTTTCTAATGATTAAGTTTTAGTATCTCTGTTTTTGTGGGGGAAACAACAGCAAATATATTATTTGGAAAAAAGAGATTTGGGTTTTGTGTCCTGTTACTGATCTTGTGTCCAGAAGCTTATAGTGTAAAATCCTGAATGATGACAACTTCCTTTCATTCTTTCTTTCTACTTGAAAATTCTTTCCAAAATGAATGAATTCGTGACTGTGTGAAAGATTGTTTTTGTTCTTTTTTTGATGTAGTTACGAAGGTTATTGTTTTATATTTCCAATTTAGGTGTCTCTACATGCCATTTTGCCTGGGCTTTTCATTCCGAGGCTGAGGAAGAACTGATTAATATGATTCCAGCAATTCAGAGAGGGGACCCTCAATGGTCTGAATTAAGAGCTATGGGAATAGGGTGGTGGGTAAGGAATATTAACACACTTCGAAGATGCATTGAAAAGGTAACTTTATTTCATTGGATTTTGAAGTTATATTTTTAAAAAAGTCTTTTCTTAGAAGAAGATATTATCTTCCAGAAAACCTGTAGTAGGGAATCAGTTTGTATGTCTTGAGATCTTAAGAATTTTTTAAATAAATTTTTTTTGAGATTCCAAAAACTTGACCTTTATAAAAGTTTCTTGCTATATAGACTGAATTTATAATACATCTATGGAATAGCAATATTATCTGTTACTATTTGAAGTGTGTCCTACTTTAAGAAAATACAAAAATCTAAATTTAGAAGTAAACTTAAGTTCTCATTCATTATTTACATTACATAGAAAAATCATTCTTTTTATATAAAGGATTCTCTGCATTGCTAGTTTAATAAGTAGCACATTTCCTTTGCAACTTACAATACCATTCAATAAAAAAAAATTTTTGAGAGGAAATCAGTTTTATTTTAAAACTAATTATATACACAACATATTGATTTGATTTGTGTGTACTTGAAGAACATATCTGTGGCAGCAAGTGAAATATGCTATAAATTTCTTAAAGGTGGTTTTTAGAAATTAGTTTTCTGGTAGATTCCTTTTAGAAAAAAAGTTTTCAATTTTGTATGTTAGTGGAAACTGAAAGTTCTTTCACTGTTGCTGAAATTAACCTTTACTGAGCACCTACTGTGTACCAGGTTTGGTGCCAGTTGCTTTTCATAAATCATGTCATATAATATTTTCAACCCCATGTTATCTCCGTCTTACACATCATGGAACTAAGACTCAGTGAGGTCAGGTAACCAGTCCAAACTCCAGTTATTTATATTAATAAGTGTTAGGTTTGATCTGTGCCGTTTCTATCAGGGTTAGGAAAGTGGAATTTTCATTCATATTTTACTTTTAGTCCATTGAAATTTCCTGGAATACAGTCAGTGGTACTATATTTGTGAAGCATGCATGTATGTCTCCCAAGGATGCAGAGACCTTTCCTATGTTATTCTTATACCATGGTAGTTCCTCAATTTTAGTGTCAGAAGAATCACCTGGCAAAGTTATTTGAAATGCATATTCCCCATCCCTGCTCAGAGATTTTAATTCTTAGGTTGGTGGTAGGGCTGAGGCTGCTTCATCTTTATTAGCATCCTGTGATTCTGCTGTACCTGGTTCTTAAATCACATTTTGAAATATGAGTGTAAAAGTGTTATTTTTCTGCTACATGTAAGGCAGCCAACAAGGTATCTGCATTTCTGTTCTCAAAATAGGCACAAATATAAGAAGAAATTTATTCCCACACCAGCTAAGAAATATGGTTTCTGATGTAGGGAAAGTTAATTGTTATAGCATATAAATAGTACAGTAGCTACATTAATTTTTTTATATCCCAAAGCAGTAGAAAAAAAGAGGACGTATTTTTTCTGAAATGTTTCTGCTGTATGCTACAAAGATCTCTTTACTTTCTTGTCAACATGTGTTTTGTCATTATAATTATTTGTGATAGAAACACATGACTTATTTCCACAGGTAATTTATTTCTTAAAATTAAATCAAAGGGATATGTATACTTTTGCCTTGAAATATAATAAATCTTTAGCTCAATATGAATAAAAAATACTCTAAAAATGATTGAACACTTGAAACATTAAGTTAAATGATGGAGAGGAGAGGAAATAATAAAAAAGGAGAATCAAATAAAAGAGTATTGCAAGTAAAGCATTTTCATGATGCAATTTTAGGTATCTTTTCCCCTTTGTTCCACACCTCAGTAGCTTCCTGCTTCGCTGTCAGTCAGTGAGAGCTAATAAAACATCCACTTTTAAAAAAATTGTTATGCCTCTCAACTTAGTGATTTGCAGAGGCTACCTCAGCATCTTTGAAAAATAAGATACAGTCTATATGTTATTGTATTAGGAACAGCATAATTACATACAATGATATTACTGGCTGAATAGTTTTTAAGCTTATACAGAGTTGATTGGCTCTGTATAAATTCAGCAGCTTTGGTTATATATATGACTCAAAGGATGTTATCAGTTATTATACATGGAGAATTATGTACTTATTAAAATGTTTTCTCATGGAATTACTAAAAGAAGAACTAAAATTTGTAGGCCCTTCAAAATAAAGAAGCTTCAACTTTGTTTAATTACATGCCAGAAAGTATGTGTCAATCCTTCATAGTTGTCGAAAGCTTGATTGAAAAATAAATACTGGAACATTTATTTTTGTCTGTAGTTTTAAACATGTATGTTTACATGTGTATGTGTATAATTGATATTTATTCACAGATGTATGTATCAGTATTAGTTGAGAGAGCCTTCAATTGTGAAATCACATATACCAAAGATGTCAGCATTTTAACTTTTATAAAACATTAAGTAATGTAATATGTTAATATTCAGCATCTCATCTATTGAATATTCGACCTTCTTTGTTGTTTCCTATGTTAGTTTTATTACTACTATCTACGGTCTAATCCCCTTTCTACCCCTTACTGTGTAACCTTAGGCAATTCACTTAACCTCTCTTGTCTCAATCACCTCATGGCTTGTGATTCAGTAAGATAAATGAAAAGTACTTAGTACATGGTAAACAGTAAATGCTAGCTGTAATTACTATTTTTATTGTCATTACTGGCATGCAAATGGTTGTCTCCAGGAGCATGTATTATAAGCTACTGGAGATTGTGGAGCAGAACCACCTTTTCCTGTCTCCATAGTTTCTGTTAGCCATAGAAAGCATTATTTGTTGATTAATTGATTGCAATTCTTCTGTCAAATAGTTAATTTAATATTTTCTTTTCCATTTAGGTTGCCAAAGCTTCTTTTCAAAGGAACAATGATGCCTTAGATGCTGCATTATTCTACCTTTCAATGAAGAAGAAAGCAGTAGTATGGGGTCTGTTTAGGTAAGTTGCCTCAACATTTAACATGATTTAATGAAGTGAAGATTGTGCTGCGAATCAGAAATGTAATGCTTTTGAAAATAATAAGGTGTATGAGCTTGGTCAAATCAACTTATTCCTTTGTGACTTGGTTCCTTTACCTGCAAAAAAATGGGTAAAATATCTTTTCGACTTAATCTAAAGGGTGGGACATTGTTAAAAAGTTGATGAAAGCACTTTGGAAAGTAAAAATACTCTTGCTTCCTGTTTGTGTATACATAAGGCATTATAAGCTTTTTTTATTAAAAGAAGTAAAGGTAACAAACTTGATAACAAATACCTGTCAACTGAAGTTATTTTTTCTTTTAGATGTATATTTGAGTTTTTTTATTTTTTATTTTTATGCATTCTGTGAAGAATTAAAAATATTTTAAATTTGGTTTAACCATTGATGTTTGTGCTCGGGTTTCCAGGTCACAGCATGATGAAAAAATGACAACATTTTTCAGCCACAATTTTAATGAAGATAGGTGGCGTAAAGCTGCTTTGAAAAATGCTTTTTCTTTACTTGGAAAACAACGCTTTGAACAATCTGCCGCTTTTTTCTTGCTAGCTGGTTCATTGAAAGATGCCATAGAGGTATAAATAAGAAAACAATCTGTAAAATACTTGTAAGACAATTGAAAACTTGAAAAGGTCATAGAGGAGATTGTAATTTTTTGTCATATGTAAGGACAGAGAATGACTACAGAGGTTGCTGAACTTAAACTAATGGCATTGTGGTAAATGAAAATATAAATAAATTCAAGGGAGAAATATAAATGAAAATTTCATATATGGCACATTGCATTTCAAGGTAATGTGTAAAATATATGAAAAAAAGTTGAGAAATGGTTTATGAATTTCTTCCTATCTTATGATTCTGAATTATTTAAAGTACATAGGTCACAACCTCCTTATTCTGTGCAGAAAGGCAGATAACGTTATGTTCTTTTTCTTCTAAATGAAATTCATAGATAAGGAACTGAATTTTCCATTTGTACTGTTTTGTAATGTAGCTTGTCTTAGATATTGGAAAATGAATGTGAGGAGATAAAACTTTGTATTTTTTGATATATCATCCTGGCAGGTGATTATGAGAGTAGTTACAAATGTTTCTGTTTATTTATGATATCTTCCTCTTAGGTTACTTACTATCATTGTAAACAATACAAACAGTTGAAGGAATAATGGAATTGGAAATAGTATATGATTTAAAAATAGGAAATATCCAACTCAGTGAAAGTATTTTATTTTATTTTATTTTATTTTTTGGAGACAGAGTCTCACTCTGTTGCCTGGGCTAGAGTGCTGTGGCGTTAGCCTAGCTCACAGCAACCTCAAACTCCTGGGCTTAAGCAATCCTTCTGCCTCAGCCTCCCAAGTAGCTGAGACTATAGGTGTGCGCCACATGCCCAGGTAATTTTTGCTATTTTTAGTTGTTTGGCTAATTTCTTTCTATTTTTAGTAGAGACAGGGTCTTGCTCTTGCTCAGGCTGGTCTCCAACTCCTGAGCTTAAGCAATCCTCTGGCTTCAGCCTCCCGGAGTCCTAGGATTACAGGAGCCACCGCGCCCGGCCAAGTGAAAGTACTTTAAATTTAGAGATTGTAATTTTTTCACAATTATCCCAGGCATATGTATTCTTTTGAATAACAAATGCTTATAATTTTAAAATGGGGAGTTTATCTTAGAAGATACTCAAGTGAAGAGAAATGTTGATTAACTGAGAGATGCTCATATTACCTGAATGACCTCAAATTCTCAAGATTAGCAGTTATATTAGAATATAGGCTCCCAGAGAGTATAAATACAATATGTGGCTTTATTTCTTAAGTTATTTGCTCTGTAAATAGAAAGTCTTTTTAAAATACTATCACTTATGTTTAAATGGAAGTATAATTGGAAATTAAGGGGAACTCATGAACAAATTCAAATGTCATAAGTGTTATTTAATTTAAAAATGAATGTTCTTAATTTAAATCTACCTAAGTCTGAGATGATACTAATATATTTTGTTTTATGCTTATTTTGTAAATGATCTTTCTAGGATTGAAGCTACTAAGTTCTGGTCTCTTACTCTTACTGCTATTCCTTAATTTCCCATCAGTCATTTAACTACCCTTCACTGTGTCAACCTTTGGACCCACCTCCCCACCATGAGAATATAAATGGTAGATAATTTCAGGGTATTGCTGAGATATTTCATATCTCTAAATAATTATCATTAAGTAATATATTATTAATAATTTAATAATTATTTAAATAATTTAATAAATTAAATAATTTAAATTATAAATAATTTAATATTTAAATTTGCAGGTATGTCTTGAAAAAATGGAAGATATTCAGTTAGCCATGGTTATTGCCCGTTTGTATGAATCTGAATTTGAGACTTCATCCACTTATATATCCATCCTAAATCAGAAGATTTTGGGTTACCAAAAGGATGGCTCAGGATTCAGCTGCAAAAGATTACATCCTGATCCTTTCCTGCGTAGTCTTGCCTATTGGGTAATGAAAGATTACACCCGAGCCTTGGACACATTACTGGAACAGACACCAAAGGAGGAGGATGAACATGAAGGTGAGACATTTTGTGGGTTTCTCTTTTTTAAAGGAATATAATTTAAGAACTAATGTTCACTTAGATTTTAAAAAAATCATTATCAGATTTACTTTTCAACTTTGGGAAATTATTATCAAAATTTCTTGTGTGGCTGAAGGATTAGCCACTATTCATAATTGCATCTAGCATTTTTGTTGTCATAATTTGGATAGTACTAAGATGATGTGACACATGTTTTTTACTCTGACAGTTATGTATTAAGGTATATAAGATAGGATTACCATTCTGTTTTAATTGCATATATATTAAATAATCAGATAAAATGTTTGCCACATTCTACAGCTCTTTCCCCATAATAATATAGCCATTTTTTTTAAAGTAGAAATTTTGGGCCAGGTGTGGTAGCTTATGCCTGTAATCCTAACACTTTGGGAAGCTGAGGTGGAAGGATTGCTTGAGGCCAACATAGCGAAACCCTGTCTCTACAAAAAATAGAAAAAATTATCTAGGTGTGGTGGTGTCCATCTGTAGTCTCAACTACTGAGGAGGCTAAGGCAGGAGGATCTCTTGAACCCAGAGTTTGTGGTTGCAGTGAGTTGTGATAACACCACTGCACTCTAGCCTGGGCAACCAAGTGAGACCCTGTCTCAAAAAACAAAAAGTAGAAATTTTGGCTGTTACACGTATTAGTTTGGTGCATGGGCCTGGAAAAACTTTATTCTTGTGTGGTAAATTTTCTATACTCTTAGTTATCCTAAATAATTTAGATTTTTCAGGCAGGCACATAGAGGATATTTATCAGCATTGTTTGCAATAATAAAAAATGGAACATTTTAAGTTTTTGTCAATAGAATAAATTTTAATATAACCATACTGTAGAAAATAGTATGCCATTAAAAAAATGAGGTTGATTGACATGTTAATATGTGCTGTATTATTAAGTGAAAAAAGATGGAGAACATTGTGATTCTTGTTGCATTTTATATGTATATGTTGTACACACGTGCTCAAGTGTGCACACACATGTGCCCAAGTGTGTGCACACACGTTGTGTCTGTTTCCTGCATTTCTCTTCGTTGTTTCTTGGAATAAAGCACAAGTAACTAAATACTGGTTATTGGTCACAGGTTATTGGTTACTCTATGGGAATAAGAGTGAGGAGATGTAACGTTTTACTTTTCATTTTATACTTTCCATAGTTATAATTTTCTGACCTTATATTTTTATTACTATTCATTTTTAAATGTTAAAACATATCACATGAGTAAAGAGAGTAGGGCCCAATTTTTACTTTTTTTTACAAAGAAGAAATATAATGTTTTCATAAATATTATTAAAATTTTTAAAGGAAAGGAAGTAAAAAATCTTAAAAGAAAAAGAAGTATCTGAGTTATCCATGGTAATTTTAATAAGATGTGCACATTTTTATAGAAGAAAGGTTCTATTTATTTTCTAATGATTTCCAGGTCAATATTTAACAATTTGGTATTATGGGAAATTTCAAATATATTGAAAAGAGAGGATAATGTAATGAAATCAGTGAATTCATTACTCAGTCTTAATAATTATCAACTTATAACCGAACTTGTGTCATATGTACTCCCACCCATTACACTCCCCCAATTCTCAACATAGATTTGTTTTGAAGCGGATTCTGACATATCATTTTACCTCTAAATATTTCAATATGTATCTCTAAAAAATAAAGACTCTCAAAACATACTCTACAGCTAATTGATCACAACCAGTTACAGATTTCTTTGTTCCTTCTCCAGTCCCACTGTTTTGCTTTAATAGGCTTAAAAAAAAAAAAGCACATACCATTATAACAGAATTGTATTGGCAATCATCAAATACACCTTCAAATTTCCCTGGTTGTCTTATAAAATCTTAAACAATCGATTAGGATCTAAATAAGGCCTATCTATGTATTGTGATTGGTTGAAGTGTCTTTCTCGTTTAATCAATAGATTCCTTCTTCCTTTTTGTTCTCCTTACAATATGGTTTTTTTTTTTTTTTTTTTTTTTTTTTTTGAGACAGAGTCTTGCTCTGTGGCCTGGGCTAGAGTGCCTTGGTGTTAGCCTAGCTCACGGCAACCTCAAACTCCTGGGCTCAAGCAATCCTTCTGCCTCAGCCTCCCGTGTAGCTGGGACTACAGGCATGCACCACCATGCCCGGCTAATTTCTTCTATGTATTTTTAGTTGTCCAGCTAATTTCCTTCTATTTTTAGTAGAGACGGGGTCTCACTGTTGCTCAGGCTGGTCTAGAACTCCTGACCTTGAGCCATCCTCCCGCCTCGGCCTCCCAGAGTGCTAGGATTTTAGGCGTGAGCCACCATGACCAACCCTTACACTATGTTTTTTAAAGAAGTCAGGTGGTTTTATCCTGTAGTTTCTTGCATTTTGGATTTTGCTGATTGTGTCCCTGTTGTTTAGTATATTTAATATGTTCTTTAACATGTTTATTTTTTTCTGTGTTCTCTGTATTTCCTATAAATTGGTAATTAAGATTCTAGAGACTGTTAACCACATTTTTGGCAGAAATATTTTATAGGCAACGTAGAGGACTTCCTTCGGGGATTGTAATGTTGAATTTCTTTGCTTTTGTGGTATTAGCCATTAGTGATCACTACCTAGATACTTTATTTCATTAGTGTTTGCAAAATAATAAAATTTTAATTATATCATTTTATCCTTCCTTTATGAGCTGGAATATGTTTCGAGAGTGCAATTTCCCTTAGTGACTGTTTGATTACTCTGAGCTCCAGTCATCTATATAGTAAAGGGAGCATAAATGCTTGACTCTTTCTCTTTATTTACTAGTTTCAAAATAATGGGTTGGTTTTCTGGCATCCTATAAAGGTGACTAATTAGCTTTTTTTTTTTTTTTTTTTTTTAAAACACATTGCCACCCTAGAAAAAAAATTTTTTTCATTG
Organism: Eulemur rufifrons; assembly: GCF_041146395.1. NCBI lineage: Eukaryota > Metazoa > Chordata > Mammalia > Primates > Lemuridae > Eulemur > Eulemur rufifrons. The sequence goes on from NC_090984.1 coordinate 41,934,862, forward strand.
GGGCCACAGTATTTTATTATGAAAATGGAATGAAAACTTTGAAAACAAAATGATCCTTTCTCATTTAATGAAAAATTTGTTTTTTTTTTTTTTTTTCTGTGCGTGAGTTATATGCAACTTGAAAAATAGTTTTTGTGGCTCCCAAGGTGAAGAGACGTGTGAGTTACATATACTTCACAAAGCCCTGGGCTCAAAACTAGCGTGAGTTAAATACAACTCACATGGCAGTTAGTGTGGTAAAGGTTATTTTGAACTCACAGATTTAGATAGATTTGCATTTGAAACCTTTGCAGTTTGTTTTTATGTATGCTCAGCTTGTCCCATCTGAAGTGGGAACCTCTTCAAGTTTCTGAATCCTTTTGTCATTATTTCTTGATAATTTTCTTGCTTTTTGGTATTGCAGAATTTTTCAGGCTCATCTTGTACATTTCCTGTCTCAGACCTGGAAATGACCATTCCTCCAAAGACTGCTTCCTTTTAGTGGGAAATATTATTTAAAGACTATAGTACGGGCACAGGGATCCTCTTTGCTATTGATTTGGTCATCATTTCTAGACTATTACTATGAATGGAGCTAGGAAATTTGTTCTTCCTGAGAATTTAGGAGTTTATACTGAAATTTCTAATTCACATATAGATTATAGAGTTCTTAGATTTCACATTTGTGCCTTATAATGAAAGGCTTGGATTCTCATGGTATTAACATAATTATTTGCTACTTGTATACATATAATATTTTCAGAATAATAATACAAATATTTTTCATGTTAACATGATTACTAAGAACAGCTTAAGCTTTTTTTTTGCAGGTATTTTTGTTTTGTTTTTATGATATATTCTGCTAAGGATGTATAGTTAAATTACTTGTTTTAAAGTCATTTTTTTGTAGTTCATCCCATAATTCAACCATAGTTGATTATGCTACCAAGTTGATAGACAGATTTATTTGATTTTGCTTTTGCTTTTTGTAAAGTACCTTTTAAAATTAATTTTCTTTTAAAATAATATAAAATGTTGACATGGTTTAAAATAAAATATATAAAACCAAGGTATTTTCAGAGAAATCTGGCTTCTTCCCCTGTTTTACTCTCCCTTGTTAGTGAACCAGATGTTTTTGGGTTTTCCTTCCATTTAAAAGAAGCAAATAGGCCAGGCACAGTGGCTCATGCCCATAATCCTAGCACTCTGGGAGGCCGAGGCGGGTGGATTGTTTGAGCTCAGTAGTTTGAGACCAGCCTGAGCAAGAGCGAGACCCCGTCTCTACTAAAAAAATAGAAAGAAATTATCTGAACAACTAAAAATATATAGGAAAAATTAGGTGGGCATGGTGGCGCATGCCTGTAGTCCCAGCTACTCAGGAGGCTGAGGCAGAAGGATCACTTGAGCCCAGGAGTTTGAGGTTGCTGTGAGCTAGGCTAACGCCACGGCACTCTAGCCTGGGCAACAGAGTGAGACTCTGTCTCCAAAAAAAAAAAAAGCAAATATGCATATAAGCAAATATACACAAATGTGTGTTTGTATCCCCTCTCCACTGTTTTGAATAAAAGGTAGTCTACTATATGGAGTAATTCCCATCAGTATAGAGTGATGTCCAGAATACAGAGAAGGTAAACTTTCTTTTACTCAATGTTTCCTGGATTTTACTTTATCCTGGATATCACTCTATATTGATGGGAATCACTCCATAGCATACTGGGATTTTTAAAAATCTCAGCTGTATAGTTTTAATGACTGCATGGATGTACCGTAGTTTAACCTATCTGAAGTTAATATTTATATTTCCTTTATTTTTAATAAATGCTGACATTTTATTCTTTTGTAATGCAAGTACAGAGTAACACAATTCTTTATTGTATCTGTTTGATTTCTATAGTTATCATCAAATCTTGTAACCCAGTGGTGTTTAGTTTTTACAACTACCTTCGAACTCATCCTTTGCTTATTCGAAGAAACCTTGCCTCCCCTGAAGGAACTTTGGCAACCTTAGGTCTCAAAACTGAAAAAAGCTTTGTTGATAAGATTAACCTCATAGAAAGAAAATTATTCTTTACCACTGCAAATGCTCATTTTAAAGTTGGATGCCCTGTTTTAGCCTTGGAGGTACTCTCCAAAATTCCAAAAGTAACCAAAACATCTGCCTTATCTGCAAAAAACGATCAGCCTGACTTTGTTTCTAAAAAGATGGGTGATACACTGTCACAATCAAAAGCTCTGAGTGATGGCAATGGAAGTTCTAGTATTGATTGGTCAAATGTAACTTCGTCACAGTATGACTGGAGTCAGCCAATAGTAAAAGTTGATGAGGAACCTCTTACTCTTGATTGGGGTGAAGATCACGATAGTGCCTTAGATGAAGAGGAAGAAGATGCTGTTGGTTTAGTAATGAAAAGTACAGATGCCAGGGGAAAAGATAGACAAGATCAGAAGTCGTTAGACCCTAATACGTTACTGACTCCTCAGGAAGAGGATTGCCTTGAAGGTGATACTGAAGTTGATGTGATTGCTGAACAACTAAAATTCAGAGCTTGTTTAAAGATCCTTATGACTGAACTAAGAACACTGGCTACAGGTTATGAAGTAGATGGAGGAAAACTCAGATTTCAACTCTATAACTGGCTTGAAAAGGAAATTGCTGCCTTGCATGATATTTGTAATCATGAATCAGTTATTAAAGAATATTCCAGTAAAACATATTCCAAAATAGAGAGTGATCTTCTAGATCATGAAGAAATGGTGGACAAACCAGACATTGGTTCCTATGAGCGCCACCAAATAGAGAGACGAAGATTGCAGGCTAAACGAGAACACGCAGAAAGACGAAAGTTGTGGTTGCAGAAAAACCAGGATCTCCTGAGAGTGTTTCTTAGTTATTGTAGCCTTCATGGGGCCCAGGGTGGTGGCCTGGCCTCAGTAAGGATGGAACTCAAATTTTTACTACAAGAATCACAGCAGGTATGAACACCACTTTTGTTTTCAATCTTGGTTATTTCAGTGATTTCAATAGCTCTTCCAGTTATAGCTTAGTTCTTTTTACTAGTTAATCTAAATATGTTCATATTGTCTCTTTGTAGGAGGGAGATGTCTGTGTGAGTCATCTTTTTTTTTTTTTTTTTTGCCAACTTAAAAGGAAAATGTTTATATAAATTAACTGATCTCATTTAAAGTAGATTTGTTATGTTTAACTTAATTTTGAAGAAAAAAGAATATATACTTCTCATATTAATAAATCACATCAAATAAGTAGGAGGTTTCAATAGCAAGCCTGTCAATACATTGAAACTCCTTTTTATATTAAAAGTTAAAATGAAGGACAAATCCAGATTGAACATAGTTGATTGCAAAATATAATGCAATTTTGAACATTTAAAATTATGAAAATACACAAAATTGATGGGCAACACAACTAGGCATTTATACATTTTCCATTATGTGGAGAACACTAAAAATTTCTCTCCTTTTTATCCATATCAGATAAATGATTTAAACCAAATGTTTGCTTTGGAAAGTCTTAACTTAGGATCTCAGTAGTATAAAAAGCAATAATTTTTCAGTCTGTAAACAGTAGTCGTGTTTTTTCTCCTTTCCTTTTTTTCAAATATCAATTTTTACCACACAAAAACAAAACCAAAAACCCGTACAAACCAAAAACAGCAGCATATGTGAGTCTTCTTGGACTAAAATTTTGGTAATTAGGAGTAGGCTTAAAAGCTTGAGTGCATACTTGTGTTATGTGCATCTTTATATCTTCTGCATCCAGCATAGTACCTGGTACATACCGGATGCTCAATAAATTTTTATAAAATGAGTAAGTAATTGAACATATTGGTTTTACACAGTATTTATCACTAGTATTTTTGCCAGATAACTGTTAAGATTTTTTTCCTTCATTTTGAACTACTTTGAAAAAAATAATTCACTGTCACCCACAGGAAACTACAGTAAAGCAGCTCCAGTCTCCACTGCCATTGCCTACCACCCTACCTCTGCTTTCAGCAAGTATTGCTTCGACAAAAACAGTCATAGCTAATCCTGTATTGTACTTAAATAATCACATCCATGATATACTTTATACTATTGTTCAGATGAAAACACCACCTCATCCCAGTAGTGAAGACATGAAGGTAATGTAAAGTTTATGATTGTTTGATATTGTACACACTGAGAAGGTAAATATGTTATACTTGTCTTCTAATTTGAACTTAGAGGAAATATTTTAAAGTGCTCTTAGGTGCTACCTTTCTCATTCCTGATGAGTCAGTTCAAAACTATTTGTCCAATGAATGTAATTTAAAAATAAGCATTCCTCTTATTTCTGGAAAATTTATTGTGTTCCTTTAAGATAGGTAAATATCTTTTTGGTAATCAAACTAATTTTCTAGATAGTATTATTGCCACTTAATATTCATGTAGACCTTCTATTCCCTTAAATGAACCTTTAAGTAAGAAATATTTATGACTGTTTACATGCCAAGATAATATGAAGATATAAGTTGGGGAGTACTTGGAAGGGAGCCATGATTGATTAGAAATTGTCCCAGAGAAAGTATCTTTATTACTGTTTCCTTGATGATTGTGCTTATTGGAGGCTGTACAATAGTTAGAGGCAATCAGAGTTTTGGAAGAGTTAACACCCCAAATTAAATCTGTACCCTATGCTGAGATATGAAAAATTGATACATTCCAAAAAGCACTAGGATCAGACTTGCACTGTGCCAGCCGAAATGTACTTGTGCTATGCCTTTTCCAGCTCTAGTGGCTGAGGCACATTTCAGGTCCCCAGTATTCTTATTTTTTACTTGTTTTGTTTGACAGACAGGTTTTATCTCTGGTAGTACATTTTTCTGAAGGCCTGGTCACATCAACCTATTAGGAACTTCTAATCCATAGTATGAATTAATCTATATCAGTGTTTTAAGCAGGGATTTACTGCTCACATCAATCCATTAGAGACTTCTAATCTATATTTGTGCTTCTAATCCATGATGTGGATTAATCTATATCAGTATTTTAACAGAGATTACTTAAATTGTTTCTTAGATGAATATGGAAATGTATATATGGATATGCATATCAATTCTAAGTAAACATTTCTAGTTCCTAGAAATTTAGATAAGGCTTTCAAAGAGTAATCTGGATAAGGCTTCTAAAGAGCATGAAACTATTTCTGAGGTACTTGCAAATTTTAAGATTTTATGAGTCTGAAAATGTTGATTCAGTATGGTACTTCAGGTTGTAGTTTTTATATTACATGGATAAATTTTAAACTTTCTAAATGTAAAATTCTAAGATTATCCCTTCTCAATGAATAGCAGGAAATTACTTGCTTTCTGGAAAATCAGCCATTTCATACAGTGATTGATATATTTACTAAACAGATTTAAGTCATTCTTATTAATAAGATTAAGTCTTTATTTTCATCAAAGGAAATTTCATAAGCTAAGCTTAAATGAAAGCTCTGAAAATTCTACACTTATTTTGGTTTTGCTTTTTTGAATATTACTATTTAAGCTAATCGTTAGTAGGCTAGGACAGGACCCAGTTAATACCAACATTGGCACTTTGCTCAGGGCCTGGTAAATGGCAGGCTCACAGTAAATATTGATAAAGATGTGTCTGAAACAATCAGCTTTGTTGTGGGCATGCAAATAAAGGTGGGTGAGAGTTATTTTAGAAGTTCTAAAGCACAGTTAGTAGTTTCATATAGGATCCAGTCTTATTTATAATATTGCTAGTTTCCTGGGTATTTTCTGATTTTTAAGATATTGCTGTTATGTAGAAATGTTAGTATAAAATGTAATTGTGGCTGTTTTGGTTTTAGGTGCACACACTTCATTCACTAGCAGCATCCCTTTCTGCATCAATTTACCAAGCATTATGTGACAGTCATAGCTACAGGTAAAAAAAAAAAAAAAAATCACCCAAAATAGCATTAATACAACAAAAACAACTGTTCCAAAGCTACATTAAGTTTCTATTTCCTAGGTACTGAAAATCCCCAAATATAGCTACCATGTATATTTTAATAGATGAGGGAGAATCAGAAATAAATAGTTACTTGTTTACTTGTCACCTAGTAACAACAGAAAAATTTAGAAAGTAACAAATAGTATATGTAAATTATCATCATTACCATCTTTTTTGTTTTTAAGAAAAAAGAGTTTACTGTCCAAAATAATTTCTAGTATGAAATTTTCTAATTTTTTTTTCTTTAGGAGCTATTGCTTTTTGTGTTGGATTAGCTCCTACTTGTTTCACTGGTTTTCAGTTGAAAGAAAAAATACTTTTAAAAAATGAAAAAGTACATTCCTAAAATTGAATTATTAAAATTAATTTTATTTACCCATTCACAGATAATGTAAAAGTCTTTAGGAGTGATATCAATTAGAAGTAATGGTTTGAATTTTTCTAAAAGTCAAATTGCCTTCATCAGTCTATACTTTGCATTTTAATGACTAGGGCAATATAAGTAGTAAGATAATGAATCACTTGGAAAGATGACCTAGATTTAAATGAATTACGTTAATAAATGAAAAGTTTGTAATGGAGTCACATAAAATTTACATTAAATATGCATAGCTTTTTTTTTTTTTTTTTTTGTAAATTTAGCAGCCTTTTGTGGGAACATTTGATATTGAATAAGGAATTACTCTCTCAAAATGGCCTGTACTCTGATTTAAACCTAATTAGGCCATATCTAAATAACTCCAAAGATGAGAAATGTAAATAAATAAGGAAAAACAAGTTGATTTAGTTGACTGTTGTCATCTAAATGATCAAAGACAACTTGATATCAGTCACTGGTTAAAATGGCACTAAATGAGAATTCAAATACATTGTTTTTAAATATGTTTTTTCCAGTCCTTGGTCTATGATTTACTCTCAGTGACTCAGCTTTACTTTCTGCTTTTGTATTTTCCCCAACTTCACAAAGATAGCCGTTATAAAGAGGGAAGTAAATATTTAGGGACATTTGGCTTTAGGTTTAGGTATTTCTAAAATATGATTGTCTAGATTTTACTTCATATTTTAATTTAGAGGTAAGCTTCCACAACTTTGCAGAATTAAGAAATGAAGCAAACGCATACCCTGAAACTTTCTGCCTGCTGTATCCTAATACCAACAATAGTCTCCTTACCTCAGACTTTAAAAAAATGTATGCAAATAGAAAAGATTTTAAAGTATTAAGTGGCATCTGGAAAAGATTTTAAAGAATTAAATGTCATCTGCCCAACATAGTAAAATTTGGTATTTTGTTTTAAAAAACTATCAATAAACATTTATAACTAATTTTAAGAACTTTCTAAAATAAATTTTTTATTGGAGTAGTGCATTCATTTTTAAGAATTTTTGTTTTTTTAATAATCATCTAAAATAGATGATGTGCACAAAGTGCAATTATTACCTCTCTTAGAATGATAAATAATTGAACCTATTTGTTTCAGCAGTCAAACAGAAGGAAATCAGTTTACAGGAATGGCTTACCAAGGACTTCTTTTAAGTGATCGTCGAAGACTAAGAACAGAAAGCATTGAAGAACATGCAACACCAAATTCTTCTCCTGCTCAATGGCCTGGTGAGAATTTAAGTGATTTTTTTTTTTTTTTTTTTTTTTTTGATCTTCTATTTGGTCTCAGTTCCTTTTTAAAAAGCTACTCACTGGTTTTCTGATTGTTGCTGTTTGTGGATTTGGTGAATGGTTTTATATTTGTTTGTTGTTGATGATGTTTTTTGCTGTGGATTAGGAATTCTTAAGTACTATAATATTGTCTGAAGACTCAGAAAGTTAAGGTTTCAAAAACCAACTGTCTTGACCAACATAAAAAAGCAAGGTCTTAACATTCTTCCTAAGGGTGAGCACATCATCTCTTTATTATCCTTACAAATTCTGAAGTAGAGCCTTAGCAATATCACAGACATAGCTTTACACATATATCAGAGAAAATACAGTTATTCTCAGGAATGTCAATTTATGAAGATTGGAGTGACCATTCTGGGGTACATATATCATGCTGTCTGTCAGTCCTTCTCTTTCCCTGGTCAGCTGTCTTTCTCATTCTCCACTTCAGTTATTTCAAACTTTCTCCACTCCTTTTAGTACCTTAAGTGTGTATTTAAAATTAGTTTAAGTATAGGTTTCTAGAAACATAGTGATTTCATTTTAACTTCTTATTATGAAATAATTTCAGAATTAAAAAATATTATAAAAATAGGATAAAGAATTTTGTGTAACATTTCACACATATTCCCCAAATGTTAACATTATAGCATACCTGCTTTATCATTCATACCCACTTACTATGTGTGTATGATGGAGTGTAATTTTTTTCCTGAAATATTTGAGAGTAAGTTGCAGACATGATATCCTTTTCCATGTAAATGTTTCAGTGTGTATTTCCTAAAAACAGACATTCTCATATATAACCGCAACACAGTTATCATATGTAACATTTGAACATTGGTACAGTACTATTGTCTAATCTACAGACCTTTTTCAAATTTTACCAGTTGTCTCACTAATGCCTTTTTCTGGTCTATTTTGCAATATCTCATTAGTCTCCTCTAATATGGAGTAAAGTTCCTCCATCTTTGTCTTTCATGACTGACACTTTTAGAGAGTACTGACCAGTTATTTTTTAAATGTTCCTCAATTTGGGCTTTTCTGAGCTTTTCTTTTTTTTTTTTTTTTGAAACGGAGTCTTGCTCTGTTACCCAGTGCCATGGCGTCAGCCTAGCTCATAGCAACCACAAACTCCTGGGCTGAAGTGATCCTCCTGCCTCAGCCTCCCGAGTAGCTGGGACTACAGGCATGCACCACCTGGCCGCCTAATTTTTTCTATTTTTAGTAGAGGCAGGGTCTCGTTCTTGTTCAGGCTGGCCTTGAACTCCTGAGCTCAAGCTATTCTCTGCCTCAGCCTCCCAGAGTGCTAGGATTACAGGCATGAGCCACTGTGCCTGGCCCATGTTTTCTAATTTTTTTAGTTGCCTGGCCAATTTTTTTAAATTTTTAGTAGAGATGGGGTCTCGCTCTTGCTCAAGCTGGTGTTGAACTCCTGACCTCAAGCAATCCTCCTATCTCAGCCTCCCAGAATGCCAGGATTACAAGCATGAGCCACCATGCCCAGCCTCTGATTTTTTCTTAATGTTAGATTCAGGTTATGTATTTTTGGCAGGGATACCACAAAAAAGATGTGCCCTTGTCCCTTCTCAGTACAGAATATCAAGAGGTACTTGATGTCAGTTGGTCCTATTACTGTCCCATAACTTTGATCATTTGGTAAGGTGGTTTCTGCCAAGTTTCTCCTTTGTAAATTTACTATTTTTGCCTTTGGAATTAATCAGTATCTTTTGAAGAGATAGTTTTAGACTATGTAAAATATCATACTTTCACCTGTCACCTGCTAATTTTAGTATCTAGTGATGATTCTTGCCTGAATCGGATATTACTGTGGGGTTACTAGGTGGTGATTTTCTAATTCTATCACTCTTTCTACTTTTTAGTTGAAATTCTACTATGAGGAAGAACTTTCCTTTCTCTACTTATTTGTTTTATTCACTCATTTGTTATATTAGTATCAATTAATGGGTTCTTTATAGGCTATAAACTATTCCTATCATTATTTATTTTGTTGCTCAACTTGTGGAAATATTTATTTTTGTAGCATATAGATACATAATTTTGAATAAATTGCAAATTTTGATGTTTTTTCCTTCTGGTGCTTTTTCCTGATATACTTCTTATGATATTATATACCCTTACAGGTGTGAGCTCACTCATTAATCTTTTGAGTTCAGCTCAAGATGAAGACCAGCCAAAATTGAACATTTTGTTATGCGAAGCTGTTGTTGCTGTTTACTTAAGTTTGTTGATACATGCTCTTGCCACAAATTCCTCCAATGAATTGTTTCGACTTGCAGCCCACCCATTAAATAATCGAATGTGGGCTGCTGTTTTTGGAGGGGGTGTGAAACTTGTCGTGAAACCTCGAAGACAGTCAGAAAATATTTCAGGTAAGAGAAGTTTGATACCAGTAATTTATGTAAATGTAAATAATTTCTAATGTTGAAGATTTTTTAATGTTTAAAGAAATTTTATTTTGAAAATCAGTGATGTTTAATCACACTTGTTAAGGACAGTAAATAACTAAACCCATGTTAGAATAAAAATATAGTTTGTTACTTTTGCTCTTATTTTAATAGAAATAACATTTTTGAGGATGATGAAGCAGGACATGTTTGAAGAGGTTAAAAAATAAATAGAGGAAAGATAAAAGATAACTCAAGAGACAATGTTAAGGAACAAGGCCATAGAAAAACAATAGTTCTTTTTTTTTTTTTCTTTTTCCTTTTTTCCTTTTTTTAGAGACAGGGTCTTGCTCTGTCAGCCAGGCTGGAGTGTGATGGTATGATCGTAGCTCACGGCAACCTCAAAACTGCTGGGTTCCAGTGACCCTCCTGACTCAGCCACCTGAATAGCTGGAAGTACAGGTGTGTGCCACCACGCCTGGCTAATTTTTTAATTTTTTTGTAAAGATGGGGTCTTGCTGTATTGCCCAGGCTGGTCTCAAACTTCTGGCCTCAAGCCATCTTCCCGCCTTGGCCTCCCAAAGCATTGGGATGACAGGCGTGAGCTACCACACTCAGCCTAGGATAGTTCTTAATTAGAGAAAGAAGATTTAAATAAATCCTCAAAATCTTTACATCTTTTTCTATGACCTTTACAGAGCATTTCATCAGTTGGCTTCAGATTAAAGTTTATGGTTACATATAGGATAGTTGTACATGGTTTTTAAATTCCATTTTCTGTGTATTTCTTCTGTTATGGACCAGAATATATTTTTCATTCTCCTTTTTAAGGTGGTAGGATATGGTGAGGTATAGACTTATGCCACTTGAAAGGTTTCAATTTTGGTGCTGAAACATAGAAATCATCTTAATTCATCCTTAGAAATGAACATATTACAGATCAGGAATCAGTGGCACAGAGAGTTTAAGTGACAGAAATGAACATATTACAGATCAGGAATCAGTGGCACAGAGAGTTTAAGTGACGTAAGTTCTAACCTCTGTCCTTACTGCCCGTAGTTGAGTTAAGTTCTGTATTTGTCAATGTAAGGGAGCTGATCTCACCAACTCTCAATGCTTCCATTCCCACTGTATGTGATGCCTCTTAATCTTTTTCTTCCTACCTAGTTATAGTCCACTTTTAACTTAAAAGTTTTCCTCCCAAATTTCTTCTTTCCCTTCCTGAATTTTCTGAGTTTTGTCTGTGGTAATTTTATCCATCAAGTCATCATCTATGCTTAAAACCTTCCAGGAAACATTCATGTTTACATTAATTCATTCACTTAACACCTACTATCTGCCAGGCAGTATTCTAAGCTTTAGGGATATGGAAGTGAGCAAAACAGACACATCCTTTACGCTCATGAAGTTTACATCTAGTTAATTTATACAATAAATTTACATAATAAATATTTCAGAAATGACGAGAACTATGCTAAAAAATAAAGCAGAGTAAGTGGAAAGAGAGTAATGAGGGAATGGGGGTGGGATCAGTTTAGTTAAGGTAGTCAGAAGACATGATTCTAATGAGACAGCATTTGAGCAGAGCCGTAGGGATGTCAGGAGTCACACCATGCAGATATCTGGGGCCAGAGCATTCCAGGCAGATGGAGTGGTGAGTACAAAGCAGTAAGTGCTGAGGCAGAACTGAGTTTGGCTTTTTCTAAGAACTGCAAGGAGACCATCGTGGCTATCATCAATGAGGGTGGGAGGTTGGGCGGGTGTTGTAGCAGGTGAGCTTAGAGAAGTAGCTGGGGGTAAGGTCATTTAGGGCTTCATAGATCATGGGAGAGACTTTAGTTTTTGTTCTAAGAAAGATAGGAAACTACTGGAGGGTTTTAAGCACAAGATTGATATAATCTGATTTAGGTTTTCAGAAGACCCACTTTAGCTGCTTTGTGGAATAGACTGTACAACAAGAATAAAAGTAGGGAGCCTGGGTAGGAGGCTATTGTAATAGTTCACATAAAAGATAACTGTGGGTCACCATGAATAGATAAACAAAATGTGGTATATGCATACAGTGGAATGTTATTCCGTCATAAAAAAGAATGAAGTACTAATACATGCTACAATCTGCATGAACCTCAGAAATATTATGCTGAGTCAAAGAAGCCAGACATAAAAGGTCTCATATTGTATAACACCATTTATAAGAAATATCCAGATTAGGTAAATTCATAGAGACAGAAAGATGGTTGCTGTAGGCTCAGGGGAGGGAAAAATATAGAGTGAATGCTTATTGGGTTCAGGGTTTCCTTTTGGGATGATGAGAATGCTTTGGGACTAGATAGAGGTGGTGGTTGAATAACATGTAAATGCACTAAATTCCACTGAATTGTGCACTCTAAAATGCTTAATTTTATGATATATAAAATTCACCTCAATGAAAAAGAATGGTGGTTTAGCCTATGGTGGTAGCAATGGACAGAGTGAAAAGTGGTCATCTTCTGGATAAAATTTGAGGTGAGAGCTGATGAATTTGTTGATGAATTGTGTGTGGGTAAGGGAGAAATAGGAGTTCAGATAAAGTTAACATTTTCTGTGATGGGGAGTTTAGGAGAGGAGCAGGTTGACTTTTACTTTCTGATCCTCCCATGAATTTTTGTGATATTTCTTTTACGTATCTGTCATATCTAACCCTTCCTCTAGTTTTTACCACCCGCCATACTAGTTGAGGCCATTCTTATGTCTTCTTATTCCATCTTCCTCTCTGGTCAAACAAACCATACCTCATCATGTGGCTAAAGCTTAGGAAGCTTTAGTGAGAACGGTTTAGGAAGCTTTAGTGAGAACGGCCCATAAGGTTAGTTCCCAGCTTCATGTCCACAGGCTGGGACCTAACTCTAGACTTTGTTGTTGTTACTCCCCTCCCTGACTGCTGTCTAGCAAGGCTAGTTTACCCAAACCTCCTTTGGTCATTTGTTTATGTTGTCCTTTCCCATCTTCCCATTGAGCTTCTGCCCTTCTTTTAAGACACATTTTTATATCCTACATATACAGTGACTCTTTCTTGAACCACATGGCCAGAAAGAATCATTTACTTGCATTAATACTCACTGAATATACCATTTATGTAATACATTATGTACAGAATTACTTTAATCCTTATTGTATACAGCACATAGGCTACGTCATGGTAAGGGAGCCTTTAATGCTTTATCCCTATCTGCATCTCTGACGTGAATGCTGGAAAACTGTTTCAGTAATTAGAAAAGTTTAGAAGCACAGATAGAAGTAATTTAGTCTCATCTAGAACATGGAAAGAGTAGGATGAAAAGAAAGGTTAAGTGTATGAATTAATAATGGAAAATAAATGCTAATTTTTGTTCTCTTATCTTTATTCAGCACCCCCTGTTCCCTCTGAAGACATAGATAAACACCGCAGGAGATTTAACATGAGAATGCTGGTTCCCGGAAGGCCTGTAAAAGATGCTACTCCACCACCAGTGCCTGCAGAAAGACCATCTTACAAAGAAAAGTTCATTCCTCCTGAACTTAGTATGTGGGATTATTTTGTTGCAAAGGTAAGGAGTGTGAGGAACACAGGCTTTAGTTTACGTGTGTCCATTTTATTAACTCTTGTGTATGCATCACACAGGAACGATGGGGTAGCTTTTGGATTGAGTCACCATAGTTTAGACATTTAATTTCTTAAGTCCATAAACTGAATAGTCATAGTAAACTCAGGAATGATCAGATACTTGATGATTTATGAAACAAAACTAAAATCGTGTGGGACTTAGATATAAACCAGAAGTCAGCTTATTAACATCCAGTGAGGATCATCTTTTTCTAGTGACTGGAATACTTGTATCTACTGTCTAGGCACCCCTCTTCTGAATATCAGTAATTCCTTGGTCAGCATGGAATTAGAGTAAAAGGAGATAGACATTTGGGGGGTTTATTAGGCCATGGTGAAACGCCATGACATATGTCTGTTTTCCTGAGAGGAAAGAAAACTTCTCTGGGAATTAGAGTACTCTTGGTGACTAGATCCATTGTAACCCCATTTCATACCACGCTGATACTTGCTTTTCTGCACTTTGTTTTTTTTGTTTTTTTTTTTTTTTAGCTCATCACCCTCCTTCTGTTGATATTTCCCTCTTTAATATGTTAACACTGTTGTCATCTTGCTGTGCATGCATATAAGGGAATACATCTATAATGCCTCTTCCCATTTTTACATTTTTATTAGATCTCATCTTAGAGTTCTTGAGGTGCTGATCCCACTCTGGTTTTGGTAGGCTAAGCTGATTTTTAGAAAGTTTTTCAAAATGATATTTGAAGCTTTGTTTTGTTATCTATAGACTTTGGTTATGCTGGTGGGTCTCAAACTGTGGTCCAAGAACCAGCAGCATCAGCATCTCTTGGAAACTTGTGAGAAATGCAAATTCTTTTCAAACCCACCTCAGATCTACTCAATCGGAAACTCTGGGAATGAGAATCAACAGTCTGTGTTTTAACTCTAGATGGTTCTGATGTGTGCTAAAGTTTGAGAACCACTAGGGTTAGGCAAATTGTGAGTGCAGATTTCCAGGTTTACATTATATCAGGATCTCAGTTTATACTTCCAGGATCATTCTGACTTGTCCCTGGAGGCTGCTGATGGAGTTGCATTTAATTGTATTTATCTAATAAGCCAGGGAATTAATAAAAATCTCTTAAATATTTATAGGCAATTCCTACCCCTACATTTCAATTTAAAATTTCCCTTTGCAATTATGAAAGCCCATTACATCACGAATGTGCATGATGACAACACTAACATTTGTAATGTGCCAACTTAATTTTTGATTTCCAAAAATGTTTCTTCCTGAATATGTGTCAATATAAGTTTTGAAAATTTGGGAAATGTAAAAAAAGTATAAAGAAGGAAATTAGCATTCATCTACCCAAAGATAACTGTTAACACTCTAGCAAACTTGCTTCTAATCTTTTTTCCTCAGATTTAAAAATAGCTGGGCATGGTGGCTCATGCCTGTAATTCCAACACTTCAATTAACATTACAAGATAAATAATTTCCCATACCATTAAAAACATATGTAGCTATCATTAAAAAACCTTATGAAACACTTCAAACAAAAACAAAAGGAGAGATAATACTATATGAATCATTATCTACCATCATCCAGCTTCAAAAATTATCAACTCATGGGCATCTTGTTTCATTTATACCTCTACCTGCTCCTTAGATTGTTTGGAAGCAAATCCAAGCATCATGAAATTTTATTCATAAATATGTCAGTATTCATTTTTTAAAAAGAAAGGTTTTGAAAAGAACTATGCTAGAGCTATCATACACACAGACACCCACAATTTTTTAATATTATCAAGTATTAAGACAGTGTTCACATTTTCCCAATTGGATCTTAAATATTTTTGTACAGTTGGTTTGTTTAAATCAAGATCTAAAATAAAATTCACACATTGCAAGTGGTTGTTACATTGTAAGTCGCTTTTAATCTATGGGTTCTACCTCTATCTCCTTTTAACACTTACTTTTTTTTTTTTTTTTGCCCCCAAAAGAATTTAAGCTGTAGAATTTCTGAATGGATTTTGCTGATGGCATCCCCATATTTTGTTCCTCTGAATTCCGTATTTCCTGTAAAGTGAAAATTAAATGCTATTCCATTTTGATCAGGTAGAGCATTTATTCTGTCTTTAAAGCTCCCATTAGAAGAGTGCCTGCTGACGGAAATACACAAAACCACCCATGAAGTTAGGGTTAGGGTTAGAATTAACTTCATGGGTGGTTTTGTGTATTTCCGTCAGCAGGCATTCTTTTTGTGGTGTTAGTTGTTGATTATTCCCTAAATCCATTATTTTAGTGGGAGCTGTAAATTATGATAATATAATCCTGTCATTCTGGAATATGTCTCTTTACCAAACTATTTAGTTACACTGAAACACATTTTGAATGGGAAAGACAGAATAAATGCTCTATTCTTCGCTTTTATGTACAGTTTTCAAAATGATCCTTCAGAGGCCAGTAAGTTTTGTTTTACTTTTAGTTTTGTTACGATCTTACGGATTTAAACATATTTTATATGGACATTTTGATTTAAGCACATTTTATATGGACATTTAAAAGCACATTTTATATGTTTTAATCCATTGCAGCTGTTATTCTTATGAGTGCTCATATTATCCCATCTTTGCCAGTGAGACCCTCTTCCAGTTGGCTCCTGAATCTTTTTGAGACTATTCCACTAGTCTTTGGAGTTTCCTGTTTTCTAATATAAATTACTTAATTTACACTGAATAATACACCTAGGCTAATCATACACATTTCCCACCCCAGGCTGGGAACAATCATTTCTACAAAAAACCTGGTTCCTTTTTGTGGGAAATGATATTTAGCAACCACAGTGAGGTGCTGGGGTGCTCATTCTTACTGGGTTTCTAGATAAGCATCAATTCTAATGACCACATACCTATTCAGTTTGATGAATATGCTATAGTTTACTTAATCATTTGCCTATCAGAGATTTGATGTATTTATTTGTTCATTTTTATAAAGAATTCTGAGACTAATATCTTTTAAGATAAATCCTCTTCATGTTCTGATTATTAAGAAGTATTAGGTCAAAGGGTATGAACTTTAATAAGGCTTTTGACACATATTGCCAGATTACTTTCTAGATTACTAATTTGTACTCTCTTGAGAGTAGTGAGAGAGTACATCTGACTTTACCCTCATTAGCATTAAGTATTCCTTTTTTATTTTTGTTAATTTGATAAGTTTTTTCCGTTAGTGACATTAAAATGTTAATGATCTTATTGCCATTTGATTTTCCAGTTTGAGGTATTGACTGTTCATATTTTTAACTGAATTATCTTTTGGGATTATAGTGTTTTTCCTTGTTTTTATATGGATTTTTTATTTATTAAGGATATTATTTATCTTATGATATTTTTTCCAATTTATTTGCTATTTAATTTTATTATGCTTTTGATGCACATAATTTTTTAAAGTTTATTTAATCATATCCATCCATACTTTCCCTTGTGATTTATTACATTGTTTGTAAGCAGAGAAAGTCTTTTCCACTAATAAATATGCTTACTTTTTATTTATTATTTTTAACTCTCTTATTTGTCTAGAATAAAGTTAGGATCAGACAGGATCAGACTTCATCTCCTATCCACACACAATCTAACT
Source organism: Eulemur rufifrons (assembly GCF_041146395.1). NCBI lineage: Eukaryota > Metazoa > Chordata > Mammalia > Primates > Lemuridae > Eulemur > Eulemur rufifrons. The sequence goes on from NC_090984.1 coordinate 41,952,090, forward strand.
AGTTCTAGCATCATTTATTAAATAATCCTTCCTTTTCCCCATTGACTTAAGATGTTATAAATTCTTACACTATTTTTGTGCTATATTTTTGGATCAATTGCTAGAGTGAATTTTTCGTAATTACTTATTTTAATATACACTAAGAAATACTACCTTTAGTTTTAAAAAGATTTCTCAGCTTGTCTGTTTTTTCTTCCCTATGAACTTCAGAATCATTATCAAGTTCCAAAAAAGGAAAAGAAATTTCCATGAGGATTTTTACCGAAATTACTTAAAACCTATATAAGTTAACTAGTAACGAATTATAGTTTTTATGCATTTCAGTCCTCTCATTGTTTCAGAAGGGTTTGTAATTTCCTTCACTTGAGCTCTCTCAGTTTTCATAGTTTTTCTTTGAAATTTTATGTTTTTCAGTGTATCTTTTTTCTTTAGACTTTTCTAACTTTTTATTGCTGATATATAAGAAGAAAACTATTGATTTTTAAAAATATGTGGTATCTAGCTACTCAATTATTTTATTGAATCTGAGAATTTTACCCAGTTATCTTAACTTTTGTAGGTCTAGCATCATCTGTAAAAACAAAATTATTACTTACATTGACACTATTTAAAATGTTTAAAGTTAGAACAAAAATAATTATATATTTTAAATATTCATATATATCTAAAATATACAATATATAAAATATATGCTTAAATATGTTTTATATGTTTATAAAATTATATATTTTAAAAATAACTTTACCTTTTATTGCAGCCGTTTCTCCCTTTGTCTGATAGTGGTGTTATATATGATTCTGATGAAAGCATTCATAGTGATGATGAAGAAGATGATGCCTTTTTTTCAGATACACAAATACAGGAGCACCAAGATCCAAATTCCTATAGGTAAATAAAGCTTTTTTTTTCTTTTTGCCTTTTTTGGGTAGAAAATCCTGATGTTATTAATTTTAAATAACATTATTGCCATGAATTTATTAAGAACTGACTTATGTTTTCAGGTTATGAATTCTGCACCTTTGAGGTCAATTTCTAGATAGAGTATTTCCTTCACATTCAGTTTCAAAGAATAGCTTTCATGCAGAGTGCAAATATAAACATTTTTAGTGAAAAAAATATGTAGTTTATTGATGTGCTATTAGATTTTACCATATAATTTATTGACGTGCTCTTAGATTCTGTGTGACTGTGTGGTAAATATTTTTCCACCAGGTAATTTTCAGATATTGCAAGGATGATTGATATATTACTGCATATCTTTTATTTATTTATTTATTTATTTATTTTTTGTTTGTTTTTCAGCTCATTATGGGGGTACAAAAGTTCAGGCTATATATATTGCCCATACCTCCCCATCCCCCCGAGTCTGAGCTTCAATTGTGTCCATTCTCTAGACAGTGCACATCGCACTCATCATGTAGGTGTGCACCCATCCCCTCCCCTCACCCCATATCTTTTATTTTTACAGACTACAAAGGTGCCGTTTTTTTATAGCAAATTTCAGTGACAACTTTTTTTCTGAGTTGGAGATTGGGTAAACAATTGACAAGGAACATCACTATGCTTCTCCTGTGTTTTTAATTTTCAATTAAAGAGAATATTTCTTTTTGCCCCCTTTAACAGCTGGGCTCTTCTACATTTGACAATGGTTAAACTAGCACTTCACAATGTCAAGAATTTCTTTCCCATTGCTGGACTGGAATTCTCTGGTGAGTTTGGAATTTGAAAATTAATGTTACTAAATATAATAAATTGCCATCAAGTTTTTCTTTACAAAATCTGTATAAAAGGCCATTTGGTACTTTAAAATTACTGCATTGGAGATTTTATAAAGTCTTATTTATTTTAGGCACCAATCTATGACTTTAATTTATAGCAAGAATTACTGTGTACATAGAAGATTGAAAGAGCAGGAAACCAGATTGGGTAATCTAGACATTTCCTCAGCTTTTAGAGAGCTGGCCTTCTGTTATTTTCAAAGCATTTAGGTGTCCAAACTGTATTAGATTAACATTTTCACATTTTTTCATATTTCCAGAAGTCTTGGCTCTAAGATTTTGCATTTTGTGAATAGGTGGATGATGATCAGTATTTTTCAGTAAAATAAAATGACGTATTCTGTCACCTTTTAGAGCTGCCTGTAACATCACCATTAGGTCTTGCTGTGATTAAAAACTTGGAGAACTGGGAACAGATCCTGCAAGAGAAAATGGATCAATTTGAAGGTCCACCCCCTAACTATATCAACACATATCCAACTGACCTTTCAGTAGGAGCTGGACCAGCTATTCTTCGAAATAAAGCAATGCTAGAACCTGAAAATACTCCATTCAAGTAAGAAAGCTCTTACAATGCTGATGAGAGTGTAGCTTGGTTTAACTTTTCTGGAAGATAGTTGGCAAAATATGTCAATAGCCTTCAAAAAAAATTTATAACTTTGAAACTGCAAACCTATTTTTAACAGTCTAAGGAAAACGTCAGAAATCAGGATAAAAGTTTTTTTCCTTGGTGTTACCTATAATTCAATAGCCATACTACTTTCATAATCAGGAAAATGCCTTTATTGCCTTTATTGTATTACTGTCTGTTTTCAGAACTCTTACAGAAATTTTTTTTGGTGATAACCTACATATGCAAACAATGCGCTACTGACTTTTTTCAGTAATTTAACAGTAAACACATTGCGAGATTTTTTTGATAGTTTAATCTTCTACCTCCCATCTAGGCCCCTTTTGATAAGCAGCATGCTTTTTTTTGTTTGTTTGTTTTTGTGAGGCAGCAGCCCATGAATATTATAAGCTTGAAAGAACAAAGCTTTTTAGCTTGTTAGGTTATTGGAAATGAAATCTATGACTTTATGTTCATTGGTGATATGCTTTAACCAAAAGGACCAACCTAAAGTATAGTTTAAAAAATAAAGATTCATTTGACTCTCAGCTTAACTGGTTCATTCAATGTAACTAGAGAATTAATTGCTAGATACAGGAATGATTGTAAAAACTAAAAATAAATTATAAAATTTTGTAGAGCAGTGTCTTCTTTGTAATAGATTGTGCAAATTTTTTTAAAAAGTATCTGAAAATATGAAACATATTTTCTATGGACTATAAAATAGTGTAATATGTTAATTTTTTTTAATAGGTCCCGAGAGTCTTCTGCACTTCCAGTGAAACGACTTTGGCATTTCCTTGTTAAACAAGAAGTCCTTCAAGAGACATTTATTAGATATATTTTTACTAAGAAAAGAAAGCAGAGTGAGGTATCTTGAGAAAAATCTTTTCTGTTGCAATTTTCCCTTAGTTTAACATTTCTAATGATTTCAGTGCTTGGTTTATTTTGAAATTTTCTTTTTGGTAGAATTTATTTTATTGACTTTCTTATATCATGGGTAATAGTCAAAGTTTACTAAACTATAACAAACTTCTTTTAAGATAATACCTTATAATTTTCATTTCATAGCAATGAAACAGCATAGGTCACATTGTATAATCATGCAAAAGTTGGTACGTCCTTTATAATGTTTGTCACTGGGCCTTTACATGTAATAAACATGGTGGTGGATGGTTTGAGGACTTTAATATATAAACGAGTGTACTCTGTAATATGATTCTGCAAATATCATTTAATTAAAAATACAATATAGTCTTTTAAAAGCATTTTATTTATTTAGCATTTAGAAATGAAGAGGATAAACATTAGAAGCAACAAATTCAGGATAATTTTGTGAGAGAATAAACTATAAAAATACCAAATACAACATGAAGGGAGATTGCTCTTATGAAGTGTGGCAAGTCCTTCATTACATGGTGATTTTTAAGCTAGTATAATTAGCAACATGGTATCAGACATGGTTCAAGAAAAATCACGAGTTTGGGAGACTGGCAAATATCTTCTTTTATAAAAGGAGAGTTGCAAAGACTTTTGATAGGAGCATTTCAGTCTGGCCATTTAATGAGGTAGTAAGCAGTTTGAAGAGTGTTTGGAATAGAGTGATAATTAAGGATTTGACAAGCATAATCTATGAGAAGAGAAAAAGGAATTATATTTCACTTAGAAAAGTGACAACTGAGAGAGACAGTCCATATGACTCAATTTCCCAAGGTAAATATATAGAACTGCTTCTCAGTTTTTCCTCATACCTAGGGTGGCAGAGCCTTACCATATCATTCTTTTAATTAGTCACCGCTTACCTGGATAGTAATTGTGGTAAGCCCTTGTAAACAGTCATTTATTTTCTCTATGGATTCAAAGATTGTATATTTAAGTGAAGAAGTGGAGGAATGGACTATACTGATTCTTTTGAGTCCTCTAGTATTATTATTATAAGCTTTTTTGATAACAAAAGACTCTGATGGTAGTGAAATTATTGCTTTCAGCCTTGTTAGGGAAATCACAGAGCCAAGTTATTTGCCTCTTTAATTTAAACCATTGTGTACAGCATCTCCTGTCGTGATACAGAGTCCAAATTCCATAAAATAAGATATAGAAATCTAAGAAATGGATTTAAAATAAAAGATTTTTGCTCAATTAGGGCTATGTTATTTACAGAAAGCCAGTTCATTGAACGATCAGTTTTCTGAGTGTTCTTCAAATTATTAAACTTAATGATTTATCAAAAATATGTTTTAGCTATTCATAAAGTTTATAGCAGTTTGATTTGGTTGGGTCATCAGAGCCTTAGAGTGCTGTGGGAAGCCAGGTGTCTTCAATTTCTTGGACTCTTCACACTCTTGTCTTGCTCTTGAGGACCTTTTCTCTCCCTGCTAGTTTGCCTCTTCTTTAATGAAGTCTCTCCCTCTCTCTGCTCCCTAGTCTCTGCCATCATGCCCCTCAGTCTCTTTAATTTTCCTTCTGGCAGAAGGGACAGAGATGAACACAAGCATCACTTGGCTCCAGGGAAGGGAAGTACATGAGTGGGAGTTGGGATGGAAGAATTTTTTTATCATGTACCCTTTTGAATTCGAAAACATTGAACGAAATTACTCTCTTGTCCAATGCTGTCCAGTAGAACTTTGTGATGATGGAAATCTATATCTGTGCAGTCTAAGATAGTAGTCACCAGCTGAGCACTTGAAACATGGCTAGTGTGACCAAGGAACTGAATTTTTAATTTTAGTTTCAGTTAATCTGAATTTAAATAGCTACATATGGTTAGTGGCTGCTGTATTGAATGGCATTGATCTGCTGAAAAATTGTTTTCATTACAAAAAAAATCATGAAATGTTAAGGATGTTAGGACAAAATAAAAACTGGTCACTAGGCTTAGAAATATGCAAAATTTATTTAAACTACTCATCTAATAAGAGTGCTTTATGTTTATAAATTGTTTAATAGGATTTTAGTAGTCACTAAATGTGGCTATCTATATGACTTCTTTCCCATGCCTGATTTTAGCAAACATTTACTTGTAAGGAGAAAAATCATGTGATTACTCATGTTCCTTATGAATAAGAATGAAATAATTATCAGTACTTTGAATCTGTGTTTAGAAATAAATAGCTTTAATTTGTATTTGAAATCAACCCCTAAGGAATTTATGTAGTACAGAATGCATCTGCTCATATAAGTGGGTTTTATTTTTAGAGGTGACAATTTAAAGAACCTTAAGTTACATACTGGTATACAAATAACTAATTTTTATTTTGAAATAGCTTTTATGTTTTCATGTGTATGTAATAGTCATATTAATTTTACCCTTTTGGCTTTGTGTTGTGTTTATCTGAGATGCCATTGTTTTACTGAGTTCAATTTTTTCTTAATTTTGAAAATTCATTTTTATCATCTTTAAGTGATGCAGTGGCCATTTCAGCTTGAAATTTTTCATTGTTTTTATAATTTCGTTCCATGCATGTGTTTTGTGTTTGTGACGGTGTGGTGTTACTTAGTCTGTAGAAGAACATGTGGAGCAGGTCAAACAAAACCACGTAGCAGAAGATTGCCACATCAAGGTATTATTCCACGCTCTTGTATGTAGCTCATTCTTTAAAGTTCAAGGATCTAACGCCTGATCTTTAGTACTAACCATGACCTGCCCAGCTGGCTAGCTACTCGGAGAACTCATTGCTCCTGTACCACCTCAGTGGCCTAGGGGAGGAGATGCTTCCCTGTGTCTGGCTTACTCTACCTTCTCATTGGTTCTCTCTCTTGCTCCCTGTTCCATCTTCACTTCTGTCACTTTTCACAATCAGTTCTTAAGCATGGCTGTTTTATCTTTGCTGCTTCTTGATTCTACCTCCTCTTTTCTTCCCATCACCTCTGACCCTCAGCCATTGTGCCTTCCTCTTGTCAGTCTCCTTCTTTGCTTTCTAACTATTGTCCTCCTGTCCAACTTCTGCTTTTTTCTCTCATTACTCTTATTTCAGAGTGCTTCATCTCTTGCATGGTTTCTTTGTCTTTCTATGGCCTTTCCTCCACTCTGTGCCTCTTAATGTGTACACATTCTTTTTGCAGAATATTTGCATACTTCTGGAAGAGCTAAAAGAGATAAATTACTAATGAAAATACATTAGCCATCTTTCGTGACAGTTAATCAGTATCTTATAATCACAGTGGAAATCTTTATAATTGGGGTGATTACAGGACAAGAGAATTTAAGCAAATTTTCCAAAGCTAATTTTCAACACACTAAAGTTACTCTTACCTTTTTTTCTTCCTTCTTTTTCTTTCTTCTTTCAAATGTTGATACTACATTTTCTTCTTACCCTACTTTTAAATTTTGTGAGATGTGCATATCTGTATATAGAGCAGCAATTAAAACTGCTGACAAATGTTTTCTAGGTTGAAGCTGATCTGGGCTATCCAGGTGGAAAGGCAAAAGTTATTCATAAGGAATCCGATATGATCATGGCATTTTCTGTTAATAAGGTAATAGCTTTAGTCATTATAAAGAATATACTTCTTTTTAGTGAAACTGCTTAAATCATTGACTCTGCCTTTGCCTTGTAGGCAAACTATAATGAAATTGTTTTGGCTTCAACACATGATGTTCAAGAACTTGACGTTACTTCTCTACTGGCGTGTCAGTCATACATATGGATTGGAGAAGAATATGACAGAGAATCCAAAAGGTTTGTTTCATAGTCAATTTTAAATGCAGTTTTCTTCAAAAAGTACCCACTAAATGGTTATGCACATAATTTGAATTATCTCAGAAATTATCTGTATAATCTTTCTCTTCATTTAGGTAAGAGACAAATGTAATTGGTTTGGCTGCCAATAAAAGGCTTTGCCTACATTAATGAATACATTAGTCTTCTGCCATTAAACCCTGCACTATTTGTAGTGTTTCAATCAGAATAATCCCTGACACCAAAGCCTAATGCTGACAACTGCCACTTTGACATTTAACTCCAAAGAAATGTGGGGAATTACACAATATTTGGTAAATTTATCTGAGCTGGATAATTAAAGCAAAACATAATATATACAAATATATTAATTAGACTACTTGATGAGTTACATTTACTGAGTAATCTTACAGTGTTTCTTTTTGATTATCACCTGTTAAGAATACCTTTTTTACAGATTAAAATGTAGACAGCTTTACTTTTCATTAAAGCTATGGACACTACACCAGCAATGTTTTGTAATACTTCACTATTTTGGGGGTTTCTCCACCATGTTTGCTCTCCCTCTTGCTTTTCTCCAGACTCTTAGAAATTTTATTTGCTTGGGAATGGTGCCCTGTCTCCTAGTTCTGTTGAATTCTTTCCTTTGTTAGTATATAATATAACTAGGCTTCAATATCACATTTCGGAGTAGATATAACCATGTAATGTTATATATCCCATCATAAAAATTACTTTCACATTTTTATGTGATGATAAATTAGTATTTTATTCCAAGAAATCTTTAAACTCAAATTTCTCTGAAATGTATTAATTTGATACATGGGATATCTGTACTTGAAGAGAACATAGCTTTATATATGATCACAAGAAAATTTGTATTAAATGCTTTAATACTTTAAAAATAACATTTGTTTCATCTTATATAGCAATAAAGTTGCCCCCAAACATTAGCCTAAATTTATATTTTGCCTAAACAGAAAAAGTTAACCAGTACTAAAATTGGCTATGATGACGACTTGTCCCTAAGTTTTCCTCACGGATATATATTTGGTTTTTAAATAATGTCCTCTGGGTAACATAAGAAGCTCTATAAATGGACTTTGTGTTAAGAGACAATAGAACTTTCACAGTAACACCTGAATGTTTTTCACAGTTCAGATGACATTGATTATCGTGGTTCCACTACAACTCTTTATCAACCCAGTGCAACATCCTATTCAGCAAGTCAGGTGCATCCACCTTCATCTCTGCCGTGGCTGGGCAGTGGACAGACCAGCACTGGAGCTAGTGTGGTACGTTGTTTACTATTAGGTATGGTTCCTGGATAGAGACTCTCTTGGAAAAGTGAGCTGAAATCACTGACATGAAAATGACCGTAGAGATCAGGGTCAGTGACCAGTAGATCCACTGTGGTAGTAACAGCTAACATTGGTTGTGGCTTTCTTTGTGTCAGGTGCATGCTTTTTATCAAAACAACCCTAGGTGGTAGGTGCTATCATTACCCTCCATTGTCTCTTTATAAATGAGCAAACTGAGACAGAAAATGGCAAAGTTAAAGAGGAATTAGTGTCCACTTATAGTGTTTGAAAGTACATCAGTGACATTCCTGTTAGTCACTGTAGTCAAAGGGGTCTCCTAATGTTCTAGTCTGAAGAATCTGAAGATATTCCTGATTCTCCTCAGGGAGGGGCACTTGGAGGAGCGTTCCCCGTATCACTAGATGAAACCGCATGGTAACCTCATAGGCCAGGGCTATACCAGTGAGTGACTGTGCTTCCTCAACCTGTTCAGACAAGTGTTCTATGTATGTGGTCAGAAAATCCATAACAGGGTTTATCTCAGCAATAATCAAGTTGTAAGAGAATAAATGTTATCAGAATTAGAGGTGCCCTGAAGCTTATCCTTCTCCCTCTCTCCCTTAATACACAAAATAAATTCATTTTTAAATTATCTTCTTTTAAAGCTCATGAAAAGAAATCTACATAATGTTAAGAGAATGACCTCACATCCAGTTCATCAATACTGTAAGTATGCTCTCTCATTTTGAGGTTGATTTATAGAATAGAATATATTAGAAGTCTTTAACTCTTTAATTTCTTATTTTATGCTTTTCCTCTTGTGTTTTCAGATCTTACAGGTGCTCAGGATGGCAGTGTACGAATGTTTGAATGGACACGACCTCAGCAGCTTGTCTGCTTCCGTCAAGCTGGCAATGCAAGAGTTACCAGATTACATTTTAATTCACAAGGCAACAAGGTTGGTTTTGGGGGGTTACTGCTAAATTCATCTGAAAATAATTGTGGATATTTAGGAGTAAATGGTTGATCAAAGTACATATAAAAAAATTTCAATGACTCTAGATTTAAGCTGAGCAGGTAGTTTGTTGGAGCCTGCTTATATACCCCCTTTTCTTCCAGTAGAAGAATAAATGTACAAAATTTGTTATGTCTTAAGTTACCTAAAGATACTTAAATATTCTGAGAGAATAGAAAACTGCTTCTGTTGAGTGTGTTGGTGATGAGCATAGTCAAGTGCTTGAGAGAAGCCTTCTAGTTTCTTACTAAATTCTATTACAGAGGTTTGGAGGAAAACAGTGAAATGGGGTTGGAAAAGCAGGTGACAGGGAATTTTTAGCACTTGGACTTTCTTGGGAACTATAGCAGCAGTAACATAGCTATAGGCAGAAAGTTCAGTTGGGTCTGAGTGAATCTCCTTTTCATGTGTTTTTACTTTTGATGTGGATACTAAGAAGCTGTGTGTAATATTTACATCTGTCTTACAGTGCGGTGTTGCAGATGGAGAGGGTTTTCTGAGTATCTGGCAAGTTAACCAAACTGCATCAAATCCCAAACCTTACATGGTAAGTATCACTCACATTCCCAGAGTGCATACAGAGAGAACACTTTCATTTATGATGTGTCTGTTTCAGACAGCGAATCTCATTGGTGGTTCTGTTGGGAAAGGGACAGTTCAGTCCAGCTGTCACAGTCTGGTAGCAACACCCATCCTTACTCTAGTTTTAGACTGAAATGACCTAAAAAACAATCTTGCTTTTCACCTTGAAGGGAAACCATTATATTGGAAAAATTTCAGGGGTTTTCCCTGTGTATGGTCCAACTTAGGATATGTTTTACCATTTTGAAAACACTAACTTTGTAATGATAGAATTTTGTAGCCTGTATGTTAAGAATCAAACAGGTTCTGAACATCTACTCTAATTTGCTCCAGATTTTGCTTACCAGCTTATAAAATAACCAACTCCAATGGGCCACTTCATTTATTAATCCAAATCATATTAAAATACTTGGTGATAAAAACAAGTATATCTTTATTTGATGGAGGTTTGGTGAGGGGGAGGGTGGAAGTTGATACTATGCTGTGTGAAACTTCTGGCTTCACATATATGGAGGGAGGCTCAGAAAGCCTTGAAACTCAAATTTTCTAGACTATACACATGTTCTTATATATATATTTTTCTTAAATTAGTACACTATAGACTGTGCTACAACATCTTCACAGAAATGGAAGTGATCTTCGATTTTCCCTTTTGCCTTCAGTGAGATCTATACCATGATAATTCTAGACAGAAAAATGTGCATTTTATTTAAGATATCCTGACATCCTCCTTTTGGGCCCTCACCTCCAAATTCCTATTCATTCACCTGATACAACAAGAAAAGGCATTCCTGGCTCAGTAAATGGTTTCCCATACTGCTGTAACATCCTTAGGAGCCTTTTAGCAGCTGTAGACCTGTGGATTATTTGTAGGGCCACCTTTGACAGTGTTTATTATTGGTATAGCTCTTTCCCTGGGGGTGGGGGCAGGGAGCACAGAGGTGGCAAGGAGGTAGATGTTTATACTGAGAGCACAAAGTTAATTTGACTTAAGTCCTTCGTACTACATCCTAAGAGTAGATGGGTAGGTAAGTGTTTTCCTCTTTGGGTTTATTATGATTTATATTTATATTATTTAAGTTTATTAAATGTATTTGAGGTCATTAGTACTAAAATTGTTTGATTGGGCTTTTAATATAATTGAATGGCTTAAGTTCATGTACTTTGATGTTCTGTTCTTACATAATCTAAAAAATATAACCTCTTATTCCTTGTTTTTACCAGCTCTTTTCAGTTTTAAAAAAATTATTGGATAATAGCAAATAATATGCAAATAATGGTTACTATCACTTATTTTGTATTCTAGACTGGGTTTTGAAAAGCTGTTCTTAGCTCATGCATGTAATATTATTAGCAGAACTGTTTTTACTATACCACATTTTATTGGATTTTTAGATAACATCAGTTGCACTTTGTTTTCCATAGAGTTGGCAGTGCCACAGTAAATCCACAAGTGACTTTGCATTTATTACCTCTTCGAGTCTAGTTGCCACATCTGGACAGTCCAATGATAACAGGTAGGTTGACAGAGAAGCAAAACAAGAAATAACACTTGAGGCAGAAAAGTATTCTTGCTAGAAAGTATGGATTTCTATTTAACAGGGTTTTTTTTTTTTTTCTCCTCCCCACCCCTATTTAGCAGGGTTTTTTCACCCCAGGAATAAAAAATTTTTTCTTTGTTACATAATTCTTATCTCAGAGGGGTTTTCCTTACAAAAAGAAAAAAGCAAAAACAAAAATTACTCCTAAAGTAGTTTATCAATAAACACATATAATGTTTATGTTAAAGCTATTCATTTTTTTTCATTGCTTTTAACACTCTTAGGTTCTTCAGAACTAACAAGCATCTGACACTCTTGACTCATTTCTTTGACCTCACACTGTTTTCATTGGCAACACATGCCGGTGAATAACACCGCTTATTTCCCTGCATTGGTTGCACCTGGAGATAGAGAAGCATCACGTCTACTTAGAAAGTTATATCACTGTTTCTTGTGGTGGGGGATGCAGAGACAGGTGGGACCATATCAGACAGTGTAGTTTGATGAGGATAAATCTTAGAGGAGGTGTGTACCCCCAGCCCCTGCCCGTCCTAGTTGAGTATCACTGCTCCATAAATATGAGTAAACAAAAAAGCTAAGATTGAATAAGCAAAAATATTTGACTTGAAGACAGTTTGTCCGTGGTGATGACTTAAAACAATTATTTATGATATATTTGTTATTTTTTCTCCAAAAGAAATGTATGCCTCTGGGACACATTAATATCACCTGGAAACAGCCTCATTCATGGTAAGTGAGTTAATTAAGGTCTGTGGTTTTTAATACACTATGAAGGAATGTTTTCCTGCTTTTATTTCAGTTAATCCAGTGAATGTTTACTGATAGGTTGAAAATGGAGAAATATTTAGAATGAATGACTAAAAATTCTACAAGTTAATTAGAATGTCTGTCTAGCTGCCTTGCTGAGGTAAATATGTATGATAGGAATCCAGCTAGCTTAGAATAGTCTATGTTGTTTATATTCTATTCAGAAAATATGGTATGGATACTGGTGATACTCATAATGCTATATAAAAAATTAGTTTCAAAGTATTCATCGAGCTCAGTAGAAGTGGGATATTTTAAAGAATTAAACCAAGGTTAACCTTATGCTAAGAGCTATTAATAGAAACATAAACAATACCATTTAAATATTTCTTTTGTTTAAGACAATATTTGCCAAATTAGTGTCCTAATAATCTCTCTTCCACATAACACTGCCCCCAGAATCTTCCATGCTCAAATAAGTTTGGCTTAAACAAAGTTAAGTAGTTTTTTTCCCCCACAGGAAAGTTTCTCAATCTTAATATGCTGATGTGCATTTTGAAAGATGTAGCTATTTCTCAATTTTGATTGCAAAATTATTTTTTCTGTGAATGTTGACATTCCTTAAAGATTTGCCACATCTTAATTTGAGTCCCTGATCATATTAAAAGGCACATATTCCTGGGAAAGATAACAAGTTGTAACTGAAAATGTTCACACATTTTCATATAGTATAGTGAGTTTCAATTACTTACCTGGGAAGAACTTTTGATGAGAGTACATGTATGGTACAGCGCTAGGCTAGACTGGTGGGTAGATGTGCCACTGGGAAGCCTGGTCTTCTCTGCATGTTTGCTTCTATATACTTCTTATGAGGCAGCATCACTTAGGGCTTGAGGTTTAAACTTCCTTCTTCTGTGTGTGTGGGTATTTCATGTTGAGATTATGGATGAAAAAGGTTTTTTCTGACATCACTTAGCATTTTTCTTTATACTTCAGTTATATGATTATACAAATTCAGTGACTTAATGTACCTTAGAATGAAAAATGCATCAGTAATTTCTATATTATTTAAATGTAGATTTAAACAGTATCAGAATTGCCAAGATAGAAATTGTTCTGGAAAGTCTCTTGGTGTTTTTCTTCTTCAGGTTTCACATGCCATGATCATGGTGCCACGGTACTTCAATATGCACCAAAACAGCAACTCCTAATTTCTGGAGGTAGGAAAGGATATGTGTGCGTTTTTGACATCAGGCAGAGACAGCTAATTCACACATTTCAAGCACATGACTCAGCCATCAAGGCTCTGGCTCTTGATCCCTATGAGGAATATTTTACCACAGGTTCAGCAGAAGGTAACATAAAGGTGAGTCTGTACAAGAGGTTAGAATGTGCTAAAAATTATCTTTATCTGCTGTCAGCACTTACTGGAAAAAGAAAACAGAAAACCACCACAATGTCTGAAATAAAGCCAAGCTTCATGGAGATACTGAATGTCTCTTAACACTCTGCCCTTACCCCACCCCTTGTTTCTGTGTGGCTCTTTCCAAATGGCTATGGTCTAGAAAACCAGATAATCGGGCTCATTGGAATCTCAGGTCATTGAATAGCTTAAAGAACTGTTTTGAGTAGAGTGTATGACTTTAATTAGTGCATGGGTTTTTTGTTTTTGTTTTTTGTGTGTGTGTGTGTGTTTGTGACATTAGTTTGACTCCTTAGAACCTTCCCCGCTCTCCCCACTCTAACCCTCAGCACTTGACTCTTGTAGGGTTGAGGTGAAGTTTCTAGATAAATGAGATAGTACAGATGCTCCTCAACTTATGATGGAGTTATGTCCAGATAAACCTACAGTAAGTTGAAAATATCGCAAATTGAAAATGCACTTTTGAACTTATGGGGTTTTCAACTTACCATGAGTTTATCAGGACATAACCCCATCCTAAGTCTGTATGCATAGGAGCATACTGAATGCATATCACTTTCTCGCACTGTCATAAAGTTGAGAAATCGTAGTTGAAAATTGTAAGTTGAACCATGGTATGTCAGGGACAGTTTGCACTGTACTACTTTTATATTGCCCCAGGGCCTTAGCTAAGCATTAGGAACATGTAATTGAATTAACTCATATTTAGTTGAATTTAAGATGGGTTATATATGGTTAATATGAAACTACAAGAGGATGTGAGCAGAGACATTTGAAAGAAGGATCAGTGAAGTGTAAGGACAGTGAGTGAATCGTGTGAGTGGTGTTATTTCCCAGACAGATAAACTCTGAGGAAAGAGGCAGTGGATGGGTAAGTTGAGCTTTAGTCAGATCAGATGGGCCAAGGGAGCAGAAGTGAGGACCATGTTTTTGCTTTTGGTCTCTTTTTAATTTTTGTTTTCCCTCTTTGTTTTAAACTAGGTTTGGAGATTGACAGGCCATGGCCTGATTCATTCATTTAAAAGTGAACATGCTAAGCAGTCCATATTCAGAAACATCGGGGCTGGAGTCATGCAGATTGACATCATCCAGGGCAACCGGATCTTCTCCTGTGGTGCAGATGGCACGCTGAAAACCAGGGTTTTGCCCAATGCTTTTAACATCCCTAACAGAATTCTTGACATTCTATAGACTTAAAGATTGGGGTTTTATTTTTATATATACATTTCAATTAAAAAACACTCTAGTAATCATTAGGCAAGTCTGCTTTCCAAGCAGTTACCACATTGAAAACAATACAGAGAATCTCTGTGCAGAGTTTGAATCTGATCCAAGCCGAGTGTTGTGCTGAGTATTGGCTATACAGGTTGGTAGAGTGAATGCGCATGTACCTTGTTATAATGCTGACATTCTAAAAACAAAATGTAAAATCAACCCTAATATTGTATGAAGGATAGCTATTCTTTATAGCATTCAGCAAACCTGATTCAGAAAATATTCGCAAATTAGCAACTTGAAACAATGAGAAGGACCCGTATACCAAATTAAGGAGGAAAATGTTGCTGATTCAGGTTTTCCTTCCTGTTCTTATCACTGATTGAAGCATGCCTGCAGTCTCCTTCTCTATGGAATGAAGGATAGTCATAAGGCGTTAAGAGCTCTAGACCCCCAGAAGAACTTTCTTAGCTGTGAAGCAGTGCAGTGACCAGTTCTCTGCTGTGAGAGGTCATTTCCATTCTTTCCTGCTGAGTATTTTTCCTGTTAGTGTTTATACTGAGCTAGTACTGTAATTTGCAAATGAGTGCAAATTAAATGCAACGTTTTCCTCACAATTTGCACATTCACATTTTTTGGACTGCTAGTTTTTCTATTTAAATATTTGCCTTCATGTTAGGAATGTAATACGTGAACATGACATATTTGTAGTTAACCAAAACACACCTTCTTAGTCCAGTTTAGTACTTTTTCTTTTCATGTATTCAAGGTTAAATACCCACAACATTTAAGGCTATGTTGAAACTACACCAATAGAGCATTTCATGTCATAATTAAAATGAATGTTAGGCTTTTTGTGGCCAGTTAATAGTTGATGAGATTGGTGATATTATTTATTGCCACGGCCTACTGTATAAACTATGCAGAGTTAAATATTATTTGCTTGTAAAATATTAGCCACTGTTGTTATATTTGATGTATTTCCTTGGTTATGACCAAAAATACGTTCTTGACATATTGAAACCAATATCTGTGTGTTTAATGTTTACCAGCAAATTGTCTCATCATGTTAATGAGAATGTTTAATGCCTGTGCAGTAAACAGTAAAATATAATGGCATAACAGTACCTTTCTCTGAAGATGATGTGATGTCCAGGCTGTGAAATACATATGTAAAAGAAAAATAAATGTTATTTGTTGGAGTTTTATCTTAGTTTGGTCTGTTTAAGTATACTATATGGCATTCTTTGATACTGTTTTTAACAGGTGACTTTTAATTTGATAAGAAGTTTAACTGTTAGAGAATTTTTAACCTATTAGGCAGTTTATTCATTCACAAATATTTACTGAGTACCTGATACACCAGAAGCCATTCTGTTATAGGAAATAGAACACAGTGGTGACCCAGACAGAGAAGACTTTCAACGTTGAGATTTAGTTGGTAAGAACTAACCTCTCTGTACCTTCCTCCAGACACATTTAAAGTTGATTGAATAACTTTCCACCCAAAAGTCAAATCTGATTCTTAGCTCTTAGCTTGCTCCTAAGTAAGAGAGGTCAGAGTATGCCCATTGACAAGATGAGCCAGAGAAATGAGCTTGTGAGAGACTTTATTATCTCGATGCCTAAAGCAAAACTGGCCCAAGTTGCCTGTCCCAAGGCAGGATACTTTAATCTCAGTGCTCTGAGAGAGTGAGTTTTCAAAAGGAAGGAAGAAAACTTCCTCTGTCAGATAAAAGCAGTACTAAGACTCCAGGTTTACCCTCTTGCTTGAAACAACTAAAAAATTTGACAAAATATATAAAACAATGGTTCTCAAGACATTAGACATGAGGTAGGGAAGGACAGTGATCCCTGAGATGTGAGCATTTTACTTGTCCCAACTTATTACCTGGAGAATGCTTCCAGGATGCAGGCAGTGAGGGACCCCAGGTGGAGCCTAACGGTCTCTCTGAGTTGCCAGGATGGAACTGGGAGTCTGGGGAATATAGTGTGACTAGAGTTTGCAGGCCAGATAAAGCATGGGTGTGCAGAGGGTCCTCCTCAAACTTCGGCTGAAAATGGCCTAGTGTATATGTGAGGAAACTACTGGCAACTGTGAAAAGAACCACCTAATGGGATTAGGGTTCATTAGGCAATTGTGTAACAATTAATTACACAAAGCTGGGAATACAGCAGTTCTGTGGTTTTGCTAGCCAAGGTTTTAGTCACCTGCAGTCAGTGATCCAATAATTGATGAATACAGTATAATAAGATATTTGGTGGAGGGGGGAGACCACATCTGCATACTTTCATTACAGTATAATTGTTCTATTTTATTATGGTTGGTAATCTCCTACTATGCCAAACTTATAAATTAAACTTTATCACAAATATGTATGTACAGAAAAAAACATATAAAGTTTGGTACTATCCACGATTTCAGGCATCCGTCCACGGGGGGGCTTGGAATCTATCGCCCACGGATAAGGGGGACTACTGTAGTTCCTGTTCTCAGCAGTCAACCAGAAAACCTCGTAATTCATGAGGCATTAGGTAGACTACTCAGGGTTTTGGTGCAGTAGTGAGACAAAATTAGTCCTAGGCTAAACACTGCCCTGGCCCCCACCCAAGAAAGCTAAAAAGGAAATGATCAAACTGTTTCCAAAATAACAAAATTATATCTCAGAATGAAGCTCCAGAATATAGGAATACAGAAATATCTAGCACTAAACAAGGTAAAATTCACAATGTTTGACATTCAATAAAAATTATAAGGCATGAAAAGAGATAAGAAACTATGAGCCATAATAAGGAGGGGGGAAAATCCATCAAAAATGATCCAAAAATAACACAGGTGATAATTATTAGACAAGGATATTAGGATAGCTAGAATAATTGTATTTCACGTGTCTAAGAAGCTAGAGAAAAGTTTCAACATGTTAAGTAGAGACGTGGAAGACATAAAAAAGACCCAAATAAAACTTCTAGAAATGAAAACTGTAATGTTTGAGATGACAAACATGCTGGATGGAATTCACAGCAGATGAGACATTGCAGAAGGAAAGATTAGGGAATATGAAGGCACAACAATAGAAACTATCCATGAAACACTTAAAGAGAAAACAGTGGAACAAAATAAACAATACCCGTGAGCTCTGGGACAACTTTAATCATCCTAATATATGTGTAATTGGAGTCCCTGAAGGAGGAGTGTAAAGAAAAAATATAATTGAAGAAATAATGGCCAAATACTTTCCAATATTGATGAAAACTAAACCACAGATCCAAGAAGTTTGATGAAACGCAAACACAGGAAACAAGGGAACTACACCAACATGTCATAATCAAATTGCTTAAAACTAGTGATAAGGAGAAAAAGAAAACAGACACATCACATACAGAGAAACAGGGAGAAAGATGACAGCAGATGTCTTCCATAAACAATGGAAATGAAAAGAGAGTGGAGCAACATCTTTAAAGTCCTCAAAGTGGGAGGGAGGAACTGTCAATCTAGAATTCTCTACTCAGTGAAAATATCTTTCAAAAATGAAGTTGAAATAATAGACATGCAAAAGGTAAAAAAAAAAATATCACCACTAGAGCTGCACTACAAGAAATATGAAAGCAATGTAAACAAAGTCCTTCAGGGTGTGGTGGCTCACTCCTATAATCTTAGCACTCTGGGAGGGCGAGGCAGGAGGATCACTTGAGCTCAGGAGTTCGAGACCAGCCAGAGCAAGAGCAAGACCCCGTCTCTACTAAAAATAAAAAATATTAGCCGTTATGGTGGTGCATACCAAAGTCCTAACTACTCAGGAGGCTGAGGCAGGAGGATCACTCGAGCCCAGAAGAGTCTGAGGTTGCAGTGAGCTAAGATAACACCACTACACTCTAACTGGAGCAACAGAGCAAGACTGTCTCAAAGAAATTAAAAAAAAAAAAAAAGTCTTTCGATCAGAAGGAAAATGATACCAGTTGGAAATACAGGTCTACACAAAGAAATGAAAATTACCAGTAATGATAACTACATAGGTAAATTATATACAAAGACTTTTCCCCCATTATTTCAATCTCTTCTAATGACAGTTGTCTGTTTAAAGCACAAATAATAACGTATTATATTTACAACATACATACAGGTAAAATATATGACATCATCAGCACAAAGGCCAGGAGAGAAGTAGAAGTATACTGTTGTGAGCTTCTTACACTCTATGTGATGTGGTATATCACTTGAAGGTAGAAGGTGGTAAAGATATACACTATTTTAGCGGAGTTTGGGGAGTGTCATCAGCAAGATGACAGAATAGGACTTTCCAGAGCTCATCCCCTCACAGAAACACCAGTTTGCAAAACTATCCACGCATGAAAATACCTTCACAAAAGCTAAGGAAACCAGGTAAGAGATTGCAGCACCTGAGTATTGCACAGAAATGGGAAAAGATGTACTGAAGAGGATAGGAAAGACAGTTTCACATTACTCACGTAACCCTTACCCCAACCCCAGGCAGCAAACACAGAGAGAGAAGGCAAGGGTAGTGTGCACCAGAATGGCACCTTAGACCCCAACACTGAGCCTTCCCCACTAAAATTCAGAGCTGGACAGGCCCCCATTCCCCAGACTCCAGGCTGGTACCTGTAGACCAAACCTCCAAGATCATCTGGGTACCAGATCTGATCCTGAAGCCCCAGGCCCACCCAGTGAACTCAGTCTTTGCGACAACCTCCAGGTTTACTCCAGACCGGTCCCAGTACTGGGCCAGCCCCAACAGACTCAGGCTACAGGGCTGGCCTTGAAGATTCACTCTCTAGGCCCATCCAGCAACAGGCAGGCCCCAGTGGATCTAGGCTCCAGACTTGCCCCTGTGGACCTAGCCTCTAGACCTGCCTTGGTGCCAGGGTGGCCCCCATGGCTCCAGGTTCCAGGCTGGTCCTATGGACTTGGCCTCTCAGGCCTCCCCCAGGGCTGTGCTGGCCCCTGTGACCCCTTGGTCCAGACTATTCCCAGTGCTAGGCTGGCCCCCACAGCCCCAGGCTTCAAGGCCCACTTCAATGCCAGGTTGGTCCTTGCAGCCCTAGTCAGTCTAATATCCATGGACACAAACTCTAGGCCTACCCCAATAGACTCAGGCTCCAGAGACCCTAGGCCTGCCCTACTGCCAGACTGGCCACAGCAGCCTCAGGCTCTAGGCTGCGCCTACAACCCCAGACTTCAGCCTAGCATCGACAAACCTGACTTCCAGGTCCTCCCCAGCCTCAGGCCAGCCCTTACAGACCAAGCACCCAGTCCACCCCTGTGCCAGGCCAGCCTATGCAACCCCAAACCCCAGGCTACCACCCACAGGCCCAGCCTCTAGTCCTGCCCCAGAACTGGGTTGGCAGCCACAGACCCTTTCACCAGGTCAGCCTCTGCAACCTCAGGCTTTAGACCAGCTAAATGACAATGCTGACCCACATAACCCCAGCCTTTAGGCCTACCCCAATGCCAGGTAGGTACCCCTGGCTTCAACACCAGACTCACCTGCAGACCCTAGCTTCAGGCCAGTACCTGCTGACCCAGGACCCAGTCTGGCCCCACACCAGGCTGGTTGCTGCAGCCTCTGACTCCAGCCTTCCCCAGCACCAGACTGGCCCCTATGATCTTAGGCTCCAGGCCTGCTTCAGCACCAAGTCAGTACCCACAGACCCCAGTCCCAGGCTGACACTTAAGGACATAGGCTTCAGGCCTGCCCAGTGCCAGGCCAGTTCCTACAGCCCTGTGCTCCAGCATGTCAAAGCAGGCCTGCCCTAGTAGACCCTCATGCCATGCTAGGCCCTGCAGACCCAGGCTCTAGGGCCAGTCCCTGAAGACTTAGGCTCAAGCTCTGTCCCAGTGGACCTGTGTGCCAGGATCATCCAAGTGCCTGGGCAGACCCTGGAGTCAAAGCCTTTCCCCATAGACCCAGGCTTTGGGCCAGCCTGTGTGAACACAGGATACAGACCCACTCTCATGGACCCAAGCTTCAGCCTCACCCCTGTGGACTCAATCAGTAGGTCTGCCCTAGTGGATCCCAGGCTCCAGGCCCAACTTTAATAGACCCTGGCACCAGGCCTGCCCACCTGCTGACTCAGGCACCAGACTAGCCTGTCCATGGAGCACACCAGACAGCCTGCCCAGAATCTCTGGTCAAATACATGCCCAACCTATGTTAGTATGCAAAGACTGCAATAAAAGTCCCTACTTCAAATGTGTTACAACACACCAACGCACAGCCACAAGAATCAAGAACAATCAGGGAAACATGACACTACCAAGGGAACATAATAAAGCACCAATAACTAAACCTAGAGAAATGAAGATTTATGATCCAGCAATCACATTTCTGGGTACTCAAAAGATTTTAGATCAGTTTGAAGAGATGTCTACACTTGTACGTTTATTGCAGCATTGTTCACTTTAGCTAAGTTATTAAATCAACCTAAGTGTCCCACCAACAGATGAATGGATAAAGAAAATGTGGTATATCACACAATGGAATGCTATTTATACTTTAAAAAGAAGGAAATTCTGTCACTTGTGATAACATGGATGGATTTGGAGAACATTACGCTAAGTGAATTATTAAGCCAGGCACAGAAAGACAAATGTTGCATGTTTTCACTTATACGTGGAATCTAAAACAATTGAACTCATAGATGCAAAGAATAGAATGGTGGTTACTAGATACTGGGGCTTGAGAGGAAAGGGGAGGTGATCTCAAAGGGTAAAAAATTTTAGTTAGCAAGAATTTTTTTTGAAATTGAGATTTATTACACAGCATGGTGAATATAGTTTATAATGTACATTTCAAAATTGCTAAGAGTAATTTCAAGTGTTCTCACCACAAGAAAAATGACAAGTATTTGAAGGACTGCATATGTTAATTAGCTTTAATTATTCTACATTGTATCCATAAATCATATCACTTTGTACCCCATACATATATACATTATAATTTGTCAGTTTACAAAAAAATTAAAAATAGAGATTTATGAACTGTCTGACAAAGAATTGAAAGTAATTATCTTAAGCTCAGTGAGCTACAAGAGAATACAGAAAGACAACTAATTAAATCAGAAAAACAATACACAAACAAAATGAGAAGTTCAACAAAGAGATAGAAACCACAAAAAAGAACCAAACAGAAATTCTGGAGCTTAAGAACACAATGACTGAACGGAAAAAAATCCTAGAGAGCTTAAACGGCAGACTCAATCAAGCAGAATAAAGAATCATTGAGTTCAAAGACAGGTAACTTGAAATTACCCAGTTGGGGGAGGGGGAAAGAATGAAAAATAATGAAGAAAGTCTATGGGAATTATGGGCACCATGAAGCAAACCAATATATACATCATGGGTGTCCCAGAAGCAGCAGAGAAAAGGAGGCAGAAAGCTTATTTTAAAAAATGATGACAGAAAACTTCCCACATCTAGAGAAAAATATAAATATTCAGGCACAGGAAGCTCAACAGTCTCCAATCAGGTTCAACCCAAACAAAATTACAACAAGACATATTATCTAACCCTCAAAAATCAAAGACAAAGGGAGAATCCTGAAAGCAGCAAGAGGGAAGAAGCATACCACCCACATACAAGGGAACTCCAATACATCTCTCAGATTTCTCAGCAGAAACCTTATAATCTGGGGAGAGTGGGATGATATTTTTAAAGTGCTGAAAGAGAAAAAATTGTCAACCAAGAATACTTTACCCTACAAAGCTGTCTTTCAGAAATGAAGGACAGATAAAGACTTTCCCAGGCAAACAAAAGCTGGGGGATGTCATCACCACTAGATCTGCCTCACAAGACATGCTAAAGGGAGTTCTTCAGCCTGAAATAAAAGGGTTCTGATTAACAACATGAAAACAAAGTAGAAAACTCACTGGAAAAAGTACATAGAAAAATTCAGAATACTTTAATACTGTAATGGGGTTATATAAGTCACTTATGTCTTTAGTATGAAGGTTAGAAGACAAAACTATTAATAATAATAGCTACAATGATTTGTTAATGGATACACAATATAAATGATTTAAATTGTGACATCAAAAACATAAAATGTGAGGAAGGAAAGTAAAAGTGCAGAGTTTTTGTATGAAATCAGTTGTCAGCCTAAAATAGCCTATTATAACTATAAGATATAAGCCTCTTAGTAACCATAAAGCAAAAACATAGTAGATACATAAAAGATAAAAAGAAATCAAAGTTTACTCTACCAAAAATCATACAATCACAAAGGAAGACAGCAAAAAAGGAACAAAGAATCTACAAAAGAAAACAAAATGGCAGTAGTGAGGCCTTACCTGTCAATAATTACATCGAATGTAAATGGATTAAATTCTCCAATCGAAAGACAGGGTGGCTGAATGGATTTTAAAAAATGAAACCCAACTATGTGCTGCAATACACTCACATTACCTTTGAAGACACACATTGACTGAAGGTGAAGGGATGGAAAAAGATATTCCATGCAAATGGAAACAAAAAGAGAAGGAAGCTGTACTTAGATAAATAGACTTTAAGTCAACAACTGTAAAAAGAGACAAAGAAGGTCATTATGTAAAGGAGTCAATTCCTTAAGAGGATATGACAATTATGAATATATGTACCCAATATCAGAACACCTAAATATATAAAGCAAATATTAATGGATCTTAAAGGACAGAGAGACTATAATAGAACAAAAGGAGATTTCAGTACCCCACTTTCAGCAATGGACAGAAAATCAATAAGGAAACATGGGACTTAAACTACGCTTTCGACCAAAAGGACCTAACTACATATACAGAACATTCCATCCAACAGCAGCATTCATTTCAAGTGCACTCAGGACATTCTCCAGGATAGATCATCTGTTAGGCCACAAAACAAGTCTTAAATTTAAGAAGATTGAAATCATATTGAGTATCTTTTCTGCCCACAATGGTATGAAACTAGAAATCAATGACAGAGGAATTTCAGAAAATTCACAAATATTAAACAACATTCTCCAGAATAAACAACAGTTCAAACAAAAAATTAAAAGGGAAATTAAAAAATACCTTGAGAGAAATGAAAATGGAAACACAACATATCAAAACTTACAGGATGCAGGAAAAGCAGTTCTAAAGGAAAGTTTATAACAACAAATGCCTACATCAAAGAAGAAAGATCCCAAACAAACAAAATAATGTTGTTTCTCAAGGAACTAGAAAAATAATAAACTAAACCCAAAGTTAGTAGAAGGAAGGAAGTAATAAAGATCAGAGAAGAAAGAAATAAAATAGGGGCTAGAATAATGGAAAAGAGCAATGAAACTAAGAGTTGATTGTTTTCAAAAGAAACAAAATTGGCAAATCTTTGGCTATACTGAGAAAAAAGAGAAGACTCAAAATCAAAAATGAAAGAGGAGACATTACAACTGATACCACAGAAATACAAGGATTATAAGAGACTACTATGAATATTACACACCAACAAATTGGATAACCTAGGGGAAAAATAAATAAATTTCTAGAAATATACAACCTATCAAGACTGGATCATGAAGAAATAGGAAACCTGAACAGATCAATAATGAGGAGATTGAATTAGTAATAAAATGTCTTCCATCAAAGAAAAGCCCAGGACCTAGTACTTTCATTTTTGAATTCTATAAAACATTTAAAGAACTCATATCAATTCTTCTCATACTCTTCTAAAGATTGAAGAAAGGGGAGTACTTCCAACTCATTTTATGAGGCCGGCATTACCCTGATACCAAAGTCAGACAAGGATACTATAAGAAAAGAAAATTGCAGGCCAATATTCCTCATAAACATTGGTGCAAAAATCCTCAATAAATCCTAGCAAACTAAGTCCAACAGCACATTAAAATGATCATTCACCTTGATCACATAGGGTTCATTCCATGGATGCAAGGATAGGTCAATATACACAAATCTATAAATGTAATATAGCACATTAACTGAATGAAGGAGAAAACCATATCATCCTCTCAATAGATACAGAAAAAGTATTTGATAAAATTCAACATCCTTTCATGACAAAAAAAAAAAAAAAAAAAAACTCGCAAGAAATTTGTTATAGAAGGAATGTACCTTGAACCAATTAAGGCCATATATAACAAGCTCATAGCTAACGTTATACTCAGTGGTGAAAAGTTGAAAGTTTTTCCTTTGAGATCAGGAACAAAACAAGGAGGCCAACTCTCACCACTTCTATTCAATATAGTACTGGAAGTCCTAGCTAGAGCAATGAAAAGCCATCTAAATTGGAAAGGAAGAA
Source organism: Eulemur rufifrons (assembly GCF_041146395.1). Lineage (NCBI taxonomy): Eukaryota > Metazoa > Chordata > Mammalia > Primates > Lemuridae > Eulemur > Eulemur rufifrons. Next base: position 41,977,269 of record NC_090984.1, read on the forward strand.
GTTAAGTTGCCCCTGGCATGTGTTTGAATGTGTCCTCCAAGTTTCATGTATTGGAAACTTAATCCCCAAATTCATATTTTGATGACATTTGGAGGGACTTTAGGAGGCAATTAGGATTAAAGTCATTTGGGTGGGCCCCCCACCCCCACTGATGGGACTGGTAGCATTATAAGAAGAGAAACCTGAGCTGACACACTCTTGCTCTCTCACTATGTAATACCCTCTCTCATGTTGATGCTGCAAGAAGGCCCTCATCAGATGCCAGCACCATACTCTTGTACTTCTTAGCCTCCAGAACCATGTGCTAAATAAAATCCTTTATAAATTACCCAGGCTGCAGTATTCTGTTATAGCAAAATAATTAACTAAGACATCCCTGTTTGCAGATGATATGATCATATATAGAGAAAACCCTAAAGAATTTGCAAAAAAAAAAAAAAAAAAAAAAAAAAAAAAGCCCTGTTAAAACTAATAAATTCAGTAAAGTTGCAGGATATCAACTCAATATACAAAAATCAGTAGTGTTTTTATACAATAACAATCAATCAAAAAAATCAAGAAGACAATCCCATTTACAATCGCTAGAAAGAATAAAATATTTAGAAATAAATTTAATCAAGAAGGTAAAAGATCTGTACATTGAAAACCATAAAACATTGATGAAATAAATTGAAGAAGATACAAATAAATGGGATATTTCATATTATGGAATGGAATAATATCATTAAAAATGTCCATACTGAGGGATGGGGCAAGATGGCTAACTAGAGACATTGGTCACCAGATCATCTCAGAAAGAAGGAAAAGTTTTATATTTCAAAAAAATCATAGCTCAGGTTTAATTCTGAAGGGAAAATGCCAGAATATACAAGAGACTCCACAGGAAGAAGTTGCAGAACAGAACAAGAAAGAGTAAGATATCAGCAGAGATCAACCCTTGAGAAACCTGGAGTCCCAAGGAAAGGGGGGTGGGGATTGTTTCTCCTTCCCTCACATCTCTGGTAGTCAGTAGGCTCCCAAGCTGCTGGAGAGCTTCTCTATCCTCACGAACCCAAAAGCTGCTGCTGCCAGTGAACTAGGAACTTCTTGAAAACAAAGCACCAGGCTGCCAGCCCCCTTGGGATCATTCCCTTCACCACAGACCTGAGCCAAGATGGCAGGCACTATGCTTCTTCTCCACCCACTGTGTGCCTTTGTACTCCCCAGGGAGCTTCAGCTCTTCAGGTTTTCATGTCACTGGTCCTTGCACAAACATTTTCCAATTCCTGCCCAGACTGTGGTTGTCATGGGGTTGGTGGGGCCTGGGGAAACTGTGTGATCCTAGAGCTTAGACATTCTGTGTTGGCTGCATTCCAGGGAGAGGGACAAGGAGGACCACAGTGCCAGCTCTCCTCCATTCTGACTCTTTTCCTCCTCCACTCCCCACCCACTGCTGCTAAGTGGCATGGGTGCCCCAAGGGACAATTGAGCCAGTGTTCTCAGGAGCAGCTGCTTCCCCTCTATTGGCAAATCCACTACAGTGAGACTTCTACAGAGAGTAGAGCCCACACATTTCCTCTTAAAGACCTGCAGCAGACCAATGGGGTGCTTGGACTGCGAGCTCCCTGCCTGCCAGCCCTCCTCAGTGCTGCTCACCTAGCTACTCCAGCAGAGCAGGGCATACCCTGAAGTGGAGGGACATTAAGCCGACTTGAGCACTCCATGGGCAACTCAGGACCAGCACACTTCTCCCTGGCATGGTCAGGGATTGAACTTGGGGGACCAAGGTACAGACCTGCAGGCTAGATCCTGTATCCCCAGGACTCAATTGTGTTGCTGGGGACACACAGAGGAGATTTTTGAACTAATCTTGGGAGGTGGGGGAGCCCACCCAGGCAGAATTGAAAGGAGAGTATGGTGTGAGTCCAAGCCACAGTGCTCTCATGGAGCACCCGTCTCCACACAGGAAAGCTGCACTTTCAGTCCGGGGTAGAATCCTGGGCAGGGCAGCTCCCAGACTGCAGTGCCATTGCTGGTGAGCTCAGCTAGTTTGGGCTGCTGCTTGGGGCTAGATACTAGAAGGAGATCCATGGGGCAGGGCAGAAGGGAGAAGAGTGAAACTCACTCCTGAAAGCCAGTCTGTGAATCCCAGACAGCCCCTTACTCACAAGCAGACTTTCTGGCTTGGTGGGGCCACTTCAGCCCCTCCCTGAAGGCTTTCTCCAGGAGCCTGGGAACTGAGCTTTGACTTCTGCCGAGACAGCTCTTGTGCCTGCCTCTGTGGACCCTGAATGCAGGCTCACCTGACCCAGCCCCACCCAGTCTTGCTCCTGTACCCATCTCTGCTGTGGTGGAGAATTAGGACTCACCTGGAAGCTCCAGGCCCCTGCCTACCACTGGGGGCATTCAAGTGCTTCTCCTGTGGGGCTAGAGCTGGGTACAGGTACCATAGGATAACCTGCAGCTGGCTCCTTCCTGTAAGTGCTATCTACTGGCAGGGAGGACAACTTGTACAGCCTATTATAGCATTTACTGATTCAGTCATACGGGGCATGGCTCGCTTATACTCACAAGCACCACCTACCACCTCAGAGATTAAATTGGGCATTCCAATGTAATTCACACTGTTAAGAAGACCACAGGGCTAGGGAAAGAGAAGGGATTTCAAATACCTTCATCTTCCTTTCTCAAAAAGAGACAGGAATATGCCCATGCACATAGTATACCACCACTACAGCCTACAAATAACTGTCAACTAAGAAAACCACTACAATAAGGATATCTAAAACCAAAGCATTGATCCAGAACCTAGACCCCCATCAAAGTACCTGCAAGCAAAGCCAAAGATCTTTACCCTATATATGCTACAGATACACCCTTAAGAGTGTGTGCGGGGGGGGGGGGGGGAAGCCCCATATAAACAAAAGAAAATCCAAGAATAAGAAGTTATAGCTGCTCCAGATGAGAAGGAATCAGTGCAAGAAACGTGGAAGTATGAAAAATCAGAGTGAAAGGACACCCCTAAAGGAGCACACCAGCTTTCTAGCAATGGATCCCAAACAAAATGACAAAACTGAAATGACAGATAAAGAATTCCAAATATGGATTGTAAGAAAGCTCATTGAAATCCAAGAGAAAAGTGAAAAGCAACTCTAAGAAACCAGAAAAAAAAATTCAGGCAAGTTTACTAAAGACAGAGATAGATTTAAAAAAACAAAACCAAAAACACTAGAACTCCTGAACAGACCAATAACAAGCATTGAGATCAAAGCAGAAATTAAAAAATTGTGCTCCCCCCTCCAAAAAAAAAAAAACCCCAGACCAGATGGATTCACAGTGGAATTCTACAAGACCTATAAAGAAGAACTGGACCCATACTACAGAAATTATTCCATAACATCAAGAAGCAGGGAATCCTCCCCAACTATTCTATGAAGCTAGTATCACCTTGATACCAAATCCAGAAAAGGACACAACACAAAAAGAAAACTACAGACCAATATCCCTTGTGAATATAGATGCAAACATTCTCAACAATAGACTAGCAAACCGAATTCAACAGCACACCAAAAAGATAATCTACCATGACGAAGTGGGCTTCATCCAAGGGTTGCAAGGATGGTTCAACATACTTAAATCAATAAACACGATTCACCACATAAACAGAAGCAAAAACAAAGACCTCATGATCGTGTGAATCAATGCAGAAAAAGCATTCAACAAAATCCAGCACCCTTTCATGATAAAAACCTTTAACAAACTAGTCATAGAAGGAATGTATCTCAAAATCATAAAAGCCATATGTGACAAACCCATAGCCGACATAATACTGAATGGTGAAAAGTTGAAAGCATTCCCTCTAAGAACTGGAACAAGACAAGTATGCCCACTGTTACCACTTCTATTCAACACAGTATTGGAAGTCCTAGCCAGAGCAATCAGGCAAGAGAAAGAAATAAAGAGTATCCAAATCAGGAAAGAGCAGGTCAAACTATTGCTTTTCACCAGTGATATGATCTTGTATCTAGAAAGTCCCAAAGACTTCACCAAAAGACTCCTGGAATTGATAAATTCAGCAAAGTCTCAGGTTACAAAAATCAATGTATGAAAATCAGTAGCATTTCTATATACTAGTAACAGTCAAGTGGAGAGTTAAATCAAAGACTCAGTACCATTCACAATAGCTACAAAGAAAATAAAATACCTAGGAATATACTTAACCTAGGAGGTGAAAGATCTCTATAAGGAGAACTACAACACTGATGAAAGAAATCACAGATGGCACAAACAAATGGAAAAACATATCATGCTCATGGATCGGCAAATTCAACATCATTAAAATGTCCATACTGCTCAACATGATTTACAGATTCAATGCAATCCCCATCAAAATACCAGCATCATATTTCACATATCTAAAAAAAATAATTCTACACTTTGTTTGGAATCAAAAAAGAGCACAAATAGGCAAAGCAATGTTAAGAAAAAAGAACTAATCTGGAGGCATCGTATTACCTGATGTCAAATTATACTACAAGGCTATAGTAACCAAAACAGCATGGTACTAGTATAAAAGTAAAAACATAGACCAATGGAACAGAGTAGAGAATCCAGAAATAAAATCATTTACCTACAACCAACTGATCTTCAACAAAGTGGACAATAACATACACTGGGGAAAGGAAGCGCTATTCAATAAACAGTGCTGGGAAAATTGAATACCCACATGCAGAAGAATGAAACTGGATCCCTGTCTCACCATATACAAAAATTAATTCAAGATGGACTAAAGACTTAAATGGGAGGCACGAAACCATAAAAACTCTGGAAGAAAATGTAGAAAAACCTCTTCTAAACATCAGCCTAGCCAAAGAATTTATGACTGAGACCCCAAAAACAAATATAGCAACAACCAAAATGGAACTTGATTAAATTAAAAACCTTCTGCATAGCAAAGGAAATCATTAATAGAATGAATAGACAACCTATAGAATGGGAGAAAATATTCACAAACTGCATGTCCAACAAAGAACTGATATCCAGATTCTACAAAGAACTTAAACCAGTTAAAAAAAATAATAAACAAACAAAAACACAACACCACCACCACAACAAAAAACCTCCATAAAAAGTGAGCAAAAGTCATGAACAGAAGTTTTTCAAAAGAAGATAGATAAATGACCAATAAACATATGCAAAAATGTTCAATATCACTAATCATCAGGGAAATGCAAATTAAAGTTACAATGAGATACCACCTTACCCCTGTCAGAATGGCCATTATTAAAACGTCAAAAATAAAATAAAATAAAATAAAATAAAATAAAAAAACACTAGATGCTAGCGTGGATACAGAGAGAAAGGAAAACTGACACGTTTTCCGTGGGACTGCAAATTACAATAGTACAATCTCTATGGAAAACAGTATGGAAATTCTACAAAGAAATAAATGTAGACCTACCATTTGATCTAGCAATCCCACAGTTGGGTATCTACCTAAAGGAAAAGAAGTCATTTTATCAAAAAGACACCTGCCCTTGAATGTTTATTGTACCATAATTCACAATTGCAAAGATGTGGAATCAACCTAAGTGCACTTTAATTCATGAGTGGGTAAAGAAAATGTGGCACATATATACACCATGGAGTACTACTCGGCCATAAAAAGAAATGAAATAAGGTCATTTGCAGCAACTTGGATAGAACTAGAGACCTTTATCCTAGGTGATGTATCTTGGGAATGGAAAACCAAACACCATATGTTCTCACTAATAAGTGGGAGCTAATAGATGGGTATATATGGGCACAGAGCAATATAAAGGACATGAGAAACCAAGAAGAGGGGAAAGCGAGAGGTGGGTGTGGGATAAAAACTTAACTATTGGGTATGATGAACACTATTCTGGTGATAGGCACACCAGAGCCCTGACTTAACCTTTGTACAAGATATTCATGTAATAAAAACACTGGTACCCCATTAATATTTTGAAATAAAAAAATCATGAATACAGAAAAATAATGTCCATACTACCAAAAGCAATCTATAGATTGAATGCAATCTCTATCAAAATTCCAGTGACATTTTTCATAGAAATAGAAAAAATAATCCTAGAATTTATATGGAACCACAAAAGATTCCAAGTAGCCAAAGCAATTTTGAGCAAAAAGAACAAAACTGGAGGCATCACACTACCTAACTTCAATATATACTATAAAGTTATAGTAATAACAACAACATAATCCTGGCATGAATACAGAAACATAGACTAATGGAACCAGTGGAGAACCCAGAAAAAAATTCATACATTTATGGTCGGTCAATTGCATTTCAACAAAAGGTGCCAAGAACACAATGGGGAAAGGACAGTCTCTTCAATAAATTGTTGGAAAAACAAACTGGATATCCACATGCAGAAGAATATAATTAGACCCTTACCTCACACCATATACGAAAGTCCACTCAAAATGAATTAAAGACTTAAATGTGAAACCTGAAACTGTTAAACTACTAGAAGAAAACATAGGAGAAAAATTTCATGATATTGAGTGGGCAATGGTTTTTTGAATATAACCTCAAACAGATAGGCAACAAATGTGAAAACAGACAAATGGAATTACAGCAAAATAAAAAGCTTCTACACAGCAAAGGAAACAATAGAGTGAAGAGACAACATACAGAATGAGAGAAAATATTTGCAGACTGTACATCTGATAATGGGTTAATATACAAAATATGTAAGGATCTCATACAACTCAGTAGCAAGAAAACAAATAATTAAAAAACAGATAAAGGGCTGGGCGCGGTGGCTCACGCCTGTAATCCTAGCACTCTGGGAGGCCGAGGCGGGTGGATCGCTCGAGGTCAGGAGTTCGAGACCGGCCTGAGCAAGAGCGAGACCCCGTCTCTACTAAAAATAGAAAGACACTATATGGACAACTAAAAATTTATACAGAAAAAATTAGCCGGGCATAGTGGCGCATGCCTGTAGTCCCAGCTACTTGGGAGGCTGAGGCAGTAGGATCGCTTAAGCCCAGGAGTTTGAGGTTGCTGTGAGCTAGGCTGATGCCACGGCACTCACTCTAGCCTGGGCAACAAAGTGAGACTCTGTCTCAACAAAAAAAAAAAAAAAAAAAAAACAGATAAAGAACATGAGTAGACATTTCTCAAAAGAAGACACACAAATGGCCAACAGGTATATGACAAAATGCTCAACATCACTAACCATCAGCAAAATGCAAGTTAAAACCACAATGAGCTATTACCTCACATCTGTTAAAGAGGCTATTATCAAAAGGACGAAAGATAAGTGTTGGTGAAGATGTGAAGAAAAGGGGACCCTGTACACTGTTGGTGAGAATGTAAATTAGTATAGTCATAACGGCAAACAGTATGGAAGTTCCTCAAAAATTAAAAATACAACTACCATATGATCCAGTGGTCTCACTACTGGATCTATTTCCAAAGGAAATGAAATCAGTATGTCAAAGAGATATCTGCACTCTCATGTTCATTGCAGCATTATTCACAATAACCAATATATGGAATCAAGTGTTCATCAACAAATGAATAAAGAAAGTGTGGTATTATACATGATGGGATATTCAGCCTTAACAAGAAATCTTGTCATTTGAACAACATGGATGGAATTGGAGAACATTATGCTAAGTGAAATAAGCCAGGCATAGTAAGACAAGTACTGCACGTGGTATCTAAAAAAACTGAACTCACAGCAGCAGAGTAGAATGGTAGTTACCAGGGGGTGCAGGGGGTGACGGAAGGTTAGGGCTGGGGAGATGCTGGCCAAAGGATACAAAATTTTAATTAGAGAGGGGGAATAAATTAAAGAGGTCTATTGTACAACATGATGACTATAGTTAATAACGATGCACTGTATACTTGAAAAAGTGCTGTTTAATTGCTCTCATCACAAAAAAATATGTGAGGTAATGCTTATGTTAATTGGCTCTAGCCATTCCACAATGTATAAATATTTCAAAACATCATGTTTTACACTCTACATTTACAAATTTTATTTGTCAATTTAAAAAAATAATTTTTAAATGGCTCCAAAAAGATATACACTATAAATCCTAAATTAAAATAACACTAAGCAACACAACTACACAAATTATAACTAATAAGTCAAGAAAGGAAATAAGGTGAAAAATTTAAAAAATTCAAACAATTCAAAAGAGAGGGGAGAGAAAAGGAACAAATGGAATAGCAAAATTGCGTATTTAAACCAACCAGAGCAATAATTGCATTAAATGTAAATGGTCTAAACCATGGATCTTCAAACTTTTTCTTAAAAGGGCCAGATGGTAAATATTTTAAGCTTTTAGGCCATAAAGTCTCTGTTGCAACTATATAACTCTACAATTATAAGCACAAAAGCAGTCACAGACAATGTATAATGAAATGGATGTGGCTGCATTTCAATAAAACATTAATTACAAAAACAGGCAGCCCACCAGGCCATAGTTTACTAATTCCTGGTGTAAATAGCTCAACTAAAAGGCAAGAATTGTCAGATTAGGTGAAAAAAAAAAAAAAAAACAGCAACACAAGACCCAACTGTATGCTGCCTGCCAAAAAAAAAAAAAAAAAAAAAAACATTAATATGACATCGTAGATTAAAAGTAAAAGGATGGAAAAAGATACACCATGCTAATATGAACCAAAAGAAAGCTGGGGTGCCTATGTTAACATTAGTCAAAGTAGAGCACAAGGCAGGGAGCAGTGGAGAGAGAGAGATGGCAAGAAAATATGAAAATAGAAAGAAAGACGGCTGCATCTTTTGCCAAGGTGATCAGGTTGCCAACCTCACCTTACCTTGCCAGACGGCTGGGAACAAGAGAGACCAGTAAGACAAAGACAGAAAAGGACTTGCTGAGCCTCCTTCCATGTGCCTGTGCCTTTAGCCCTTGTTACTACACTAGGAAGGTCAAAGAAGCCAGAAAGAATGGAGGATTCCTAAGCATTCTCTCTTTGAGAGGCAAGAAAGAATAGTTGCTACAACGGTGTCTGGTGTCAGACGGCCTGAATGAATCCCAGCTCCACCACCTTCAAGCTGAGTGACAGTGGGCAAGTTTCTTTTCTTTTTTTTTTTTTTTGTTTTTGAGACAAAGTCTTGCTCTGTGGCCTGGGCTAGAATGCCGTGGCATCAGCCTAGCTCACAGCAACCTCAAACTCCTGGGCTCGAGCAATCCTCCTGCCTCAGCCTCCTGAATAGCTGGGACTACAGGCATGCGCCACCATGCCCAGCTAATTTTTTGTATATATTTTAGTTGTTTGGCTAATTTCTTTCTATTTTTAGTAGAGACGGGGTCTCACTGTTGCTCAGGCTGGCCTTGAACTCCTGAGCTCAAACGATCCACCCGCCTCGGCCTCCCAGAGTGCTAGGATTACAGGCGTGAGCCACCGCGCCTGGCCTAGGGCAAGTTTCTTAATCCTTCAATCTGGAAAATGGATAAAAAGACTTTATTTTACAGGCTTCCCATGAGGATTACATGAGTTGACACATGCAAAGCATTTAGTACAGTGCCTGGCACGTAGTAAGCACTTAAATGTGAACTATGATGAAAAAACTGATGTTGCCACCACCATATTATTTTCTAGGCTCTTTGGAGAAACTGAAAATATAAAATATTGCAGCCCATGTGTGCAAAAGTCTTTAAGTTGGCACAGTGACACTCAACCTCTAGGAGTGGCCAATAAAATGTTCTTAATTGTTAGGTACCATTTAGGATATGATTATCCCAGGGGCTGGCAAACTATAACCTACAGGTTAGCTCCGGCCCACCACCTGTTTTTTGTATGGTCTGCAGGCTAAAAATGTTTTTCCCATGTTTAAATGGTAAAAAGTAAAATGATAAAGACATTTTTGACACATGAAAATTATATATAATTCTTATGTTAAGGTCCATAAATAAAGTTTTATTAGGATAGAGCCATGTTCATCCATTTACATATTGTCTACAGTTGTTTTCAGCTACAGCAGTGGAGTTGGGTAGTTGCAATAGAGACTGTGTGGTCCACAAAGCCTAAAATATTTGTTATCAGGTATTTTACAGGAAAAGGTTTGCCAACAAACTTGATTTAACCTGCCCTTGAATTTCCCCTGTATTTCCAAACGCCCCATGAACACTACACAAACCGCAATTTGGAAGTGGCCAAGCCAGACATCCCATATATCAGAGTCCCAGTATTTCCCTGTTCAGGTACTGACCTTAGCATAGCAGAACTGCTTTTGTTGGAAGTTTAACGTTTAGAGCTTGGCAACGCTGATCTTCACGTCCTGAGGCGGGTCGTGATCTTTTTCTGCCCTCCTGCAGGAAACGAGAGCCTCTTCGAATGCTGGAGGGGTAAGCAGGCCCTCGGCTTTCTTACTTAGCTTCCGGTTGGCAATTAGTCATGCTCAGCTTTTTATTATCTGTTTCCAAAGGGTCAATCAAGTTTAGCAGTAGCCACCTGATTTTATTATCCTTCCATTCCCTGTTTCTTCCACAATTCTCAAAACCTGTGCTGCATAGCACCAGAGAACACGTTCCTTTCCATTGTTATACCATTCCAGTCTGTCACCAGTGAAAGTTCTAACAATCGGACCACCTCGTCCCAGTGGCTGTTTATGCTCCATCTACTACCAGCCTGGGGTCCTCACTGCAGGCAGGATGGTGAGTGATCCGGCACCAAAATCCCATCTGAGTGGCTTCTTTCAGCTAGAGTTGCCAGATTCAGCAAACATAAATACAGGACTCCCAGTTAAATTTCCATTTCAAATAAACAAATACATTTTTAGTGCATTCCATGCAATATCCAGGGATATACTTTTGCTAAAAATGTTTTGTTGATCTGAAATTAAAATTTAGTTAAGCATCCTATATTTTATGTGACAATTCTACAACAGGTTGAGTTCTTTGGGAAACAAACCCTGAGATGGGGTTGGCCAGCAGGAGGTCATTAAGGAGGGCCCTTAGGATCAACACCTGTGGAAGGGAGGTAATGGAAGCAGGATGGGGCAGGGAGAGTCAGTCTGCCATCAAGGGCCAATGACAGATGACTGAACCGTGGGGAATTCTGGCACTAGAGTGTCCCTTTAGAGTAGTTCCAAGACGGGTTGAGATGTCCAGGGCTTTACACTCACGCATTGCTCAGTCGTTAGATGAGGGGGCATGTCCTAGGGCAAAGGGGGTCTCTGCAGCTCTGGCTATTCCTACAGGGGCTGACAGCTGAAGGCTTTATGCTGACAGCACTCCCAGCACCAAAAGCAAAACGTCTTTTCTGAAGCAGAATTCAAGTAGTGAGTGCATTGCTGTGTCCACTATGTTTGTAGAAAGAATTTAAACATCAAGCAGAGAGAACAAATGATATTTAAGAACTTTTCCACTTGGGCATCTATGATTAAGTGAAATAGTGTGTGCAAATTGCCTAGCAGAGACAATGTCATAGAGATGATGAGCACCATGCGGTGCTACTTTGGTGTTTCTAAAACCTTGGACCAGGAAGGAGCGTCCAGCGGGGGTGGTAGTTTTGGGAGTAACAAGTGGTACTGGACTTGGGCATGTGCATCTACTTCTGAGAAGGCGAGGAGTGATGTTACTGAGTGATGGGGCTTCTCTGCTTGACTTGGCTGGATTTGGTATATTCCTCGAGACACAGCTTTTTAAAAAGGAGTGCCTTTAAAAAAATGTTCAAGGTTAATTATTTTTACTTTCCAGTTAAGAGAACTAGATCCTCCCTTTGGAAGTGGCCGAGTAGGGCAGAAAACAAAATCATAAAGTCAAGAAACAATGTTTCCTCTTAACTCTGGCACTTAAGCTCTCACATGGGGTGAGTTAGTCACCTTCTCTGGTCCCACTTCCTAGACTTTAAAATAAGAGGGTTGGATCAGGTGTTCTGTAAAGGTGCCATCCTGTGGTGGCCTTCTATGACCCTGTGACTGCGGATGCTGTCAAGTTTGGGACATTGACAATGCCAAATGGCTAGACACGGGAATCAGATTTTAGAAGTAGTTTAACAACTTAATTAAAACTTAACTCAGTCAAGGTTGATCACAGCAGATTGCTTGGAGGGAACAGCAGTGAGACTGAAAGATTAATTCCATTGTTATTTAAAATCTTTACAGTGAATGACTGTAAGATTAGATGTCTAAAAATCATATGCAAGGTCTGAACGGTCCGCTTAAAGGGGCAAGACTACTATTTTCTTCTTGGACTTTTCTTTTTTGCTTTGTCATATTTCAATTACGAAAGTTGTCAACAGTACATGCTTGGGCTGTCCAGTACCAGAGACGCTCTAGGGAAGGTTGTGAAAAAAGCTCTACAAGTAAAGGCAGCAAGCTCTTGAACAGTTGTTTCATCATTGGGGGCAGTTTTATCATAAATTCATTGTGTCACTAAGGGACCCTTTCTTGGTGTGACAGTGTTACCTACCTGATCTACCGGGTGCCTGGTCCCAGCACCTGGGAACTACTGACACTGTGTCCCTGACCATTTCTGCAGTCCCAGATAAGGCCATAAGAACAATAGGATCACTCTGGCTCCCTGTAGGGAAGAACTACAAAAATAGTATTATAATATGCCGAGAATCACATAATTTTCAGAACATTTCACGTAGAAAAATCAAAGGAGGGAAGTCATACTAGTACCCACATTTTACAGATGAAACAGAGGCTCCGAGAGATTGAGAGACTTGCCCAAAGTCACACAAATCCAGTTTTTAAAATTTGTTTTCTATTTTTAGCCTCAAATACTATGTTCTCTGTTGCGTTACCCATGCTGATAAATTAGAAAATCTACATTGCATTTATGTCTACGCATAACCCAGTTCTAGTTACTAGATTTCCACTTTTCATGTTTTCTTATAGTGAAAACATAGTCCATATCAACGATATTTCAGTACCATATTCAAAAGAAGCTAGCAAATTCTGAGAGCGTCCACAGAGAAGCAACCAATATCATTCTACCACAGTATTGTTTTAGGTTGTTATTTTTTCTTTTAATGTTACATATAAATGAACCAGAAGGAAAATATAGCAATACACTTGATTTCAACATGCGATTGTGCTCAGCAGTGATTATTTTATTTGACTTATTAGATGAAAATTAAATAAATTACAACCAAAGAGACATTCATCACTATTCATATGTTGTTCAGAATCTGTGCAGATTGGAAATGACAGATCTTAACGATGTGATACACAAGGTCCCAGCAGCCGACTGAAAACTAAGAAGCCCTATCGCACACTTCTCCTTCAGCTCGTTTGACATCAGATAGTTATTGCCAAAATATACTCTGTGCAGTTGGAAGAGGACACCTGGCTCTTCAAGAATCGTGGTGTCTCATTTGACTTTTCACCTTGTGATTTTGAAGGTGGCTAAGATCAGAACTCTTCATTTTTAAAACTTTCGCCCCAGAACTTTTTCTGTCGTAGCACCTGTGCCTAATGATACACTGAGACCAGAACCACCTGCTTGGCTTCAGTGGGACACTTTATCAGCTGAAAGAAAACGCTTTGAAATAGGGTCTGGCCTAGCTTTGAGGTGGGTGGAGGATGGTTTTATTTACTTTCCAGTGGGAAGCTATCTACTTTAGATTAAAGAAGAATTAGAGAATTATCTAGTTTGAGTCTGACATGAGAAGTACAGATATTTGGAAAGTGCTGTAAAGCAATTTTGGTTCTAAGTAAGAAGGTAAACTACATTATCTGGGCTTAGAAACATTAAGTCGTGCATTCTATTTTAGCAGCGAGGCCAAAACTTTTTTTTAAAAACCACGTACTGTTTGCAGGAAAGAATAAATATCTTAATTCTTTTCATCTTGTAAAGGCAAACTGTTAACCAGATTATAAAATTACCCACTACGATTCAACATTGGTCACACTCAGTTGTCCTCACATGACTCCGCCTCAGCAAAACCAAAGAAACCCTGGTATGAGCTTCAGTAACGATGAGCATATGATTCCTTACTCACAACGAAGGGAGCCAGACCCGACACTGCTCGGATATATCAAGACTGTGGCTTCTAAAACGTTTTTCTAAAAAGTGTATGTGCTAATTCAGTAACTGATCCCTGTTGGTTGCTACCACATATACAATTAATGTAGTATATATTACTATTACTAATACTACTATTACTATGAAATTATATTCATATCCATGTCTCCTGGGTTCAGAAACAGTAACGTATATATTTCAATATTTTAAAAGAACACTAGCATTCATTAGACGTACTGATGTTGGACATGAAACTCTGTTACAGAACGTGATTCTGAAAAGAGTATTTTTTAAAAGCTGTGATGACATGACAGCCAATCTAATGAAAAAGTCCGGGGAAAAGTTTCAAATACCCATTATCTTGAGAACACAGCAACACACAAGTCACTGATAGCTGTCTGGGGATAGTTTGGGGGGAAGGTTTAAATATTTAATCTGTATATCACCTAAGTTTTAAAATGCTTCTATTAATATTGTATAAAATCAGGACTCAGGGCCACTGAGAATGGATTTGGGCCTAGAGAAAAAGTTTCAGAACACACACAGTTTGGGGCAAATTGCTAAAAAAAAAATCTTTATGTAGGATTTTCCCTAGTTCCCCTTCCTGGCTGCAGGGCTCTAGTGACTTTCCCCAGCTCCCTCTCTACTCTCAGTGGCCCTGCCAGGACCTCAGTCTTGGGCTGAAGGACGTTTAAAGAAGTGAGTTGGCAGAAAATATGCAGATTTTAGGGCATTTAGGCGCGAGTTAAGCTGGATTCTCTCCTGGCATTCAAGGGGAGCAGATCACATCCTTTAAAACTGTGGTAGGAAAAGAGCGGCTCCCTGACAGCTTTTGTAGAGGGTCATTTCACTTTGTGCTCTTATCACCCTTTGCCTCTACCAAGACCACAGGCCACCTCAAATGCCACTTCTTAGTTTAGAACAAAGCAACAAAACAAAACAGGCTCTGATAAATAAGCCCTTCCCAGAAGCAGGCTCACTTTATATTCTCTGTTGGAATGGCTGGACTGCTATTGTAGAGTGAAAAAAGTCATAGACTATCATACATAAACAAATGAGTGCGGCTCTGCTCCAATAAAACGTCATTTACAAAAGCAAATGGAGGCCGGGTGCAGTGGCTCACGCCTGTAATCCTAGCACTCTGGGAGGCCAAGGCTGGTGGATCGC
This sequence comes from Eulemur rufifrons, assembly GCF_041146395.1. Classification (NCBI taxonomy): domain Eukaryota; kingdom Metazoa; phylum Chordata; class Mammalia; order Primates; family Lemuridae; genus Eulemur; species Eulemur rufifrons. Next base: position 41,992,410 of record NC_090984.1, read on the forward strand.
TTAAGCTCAGGAGTTCGAGACCAGCCTGAGCAAGAGTGAGACCCCGTCTCTACTAAAAATAGAAAAGTTAGCTGGGCATGCTGGCACATGCCTGTAGTCCCCAGCTACTCAGGAGGCTGAGGCAGGAGGATTGCTTGAGCCCAGGAGTTTGAGGTTGCAGTGAGATACAATGATGCCACTGCACTCTAGCCAGGGTGACAGAGTGAGACTCTGTCTAAAAAAAAAAGCAAACAGACTGGCTTTGGTCTCAGGCCATGGTTTATCCCTCCCTATTCTAGATAATAACCACAAATGGTGCCTCTCTTCTGAACACGCAAAGTGCTTCGCATGTTCCAGCCAGAGGAATGTCCACTTACACAGAATTTAGTATGTGGACAGTGGACCCACAGCTGTGGTAGAAGAAGCCAGAGTGACCTGAGGATTCAGTGTTTATGATCCACAGTTATAAATCAACACGATCAGAAATTGGTAGGAACCTGTTTCGTTAAAAAACCTGAGTATCTAGCTGTTCCTGGATTTTGCCAATCTTAGAGCTGCAATCAGGAGCTGAGGATGATGGCCATTCTGGCGTGGCATGTGCAGATGCAAAGAAAAGCAATAAATTATGAGTAATGTGGTGCCTTAGAATCCTGAAAGGGTCAACTTTCAAGGGTATCTTTCCAAGGCATCAACTATAACTCAGCACTAAGGAATTCACTGCTCAAACAAAACTTATCAACTCAAAGATAAATTTGTTCAGCATGTGGCCAAAAAACCAAACAACAGAATCAAATATAAAATGGCAACAGAATTTCCTACAGGTAGAGGAAATCTTGCCAATCATCTCAGCTCACTATTTCATATTACCAGTGGGGAAACCAGGGCCCAAGGAGAAAGACGTAACTTGCCCAGCTGGTTTGTGGAGGAATCACCAATTATCAGCCATGTCAACTTCCAATCCATTGCTACTTCACTAAGCAGTCGGATTTTAAAGGGGGCTCACTGGCCATATAAACGCTTATATCAGGAGATTATGTTCAACATACCTGGCTACCCTTAAAGACAAGTTTTCTGTTGGAATAGAAATGGCCCCCAGAAAACATCTGAAATTTACTGAGGGGAACAAAATGCAACACATCACTGATTTAATGCTGTTGACAAAAATTGCACGGGATAAAGCATTAAATGGCCATCTTCCCATGAATATAAATGCTGATCTCTCATGTTGTATGATAACATGGCAAGAACAGACTGGGAAGTTCTTAAATCAAAGTTTGCATTGATCTGTTTCCCTCCTAACAAATCAAAGGCAAACGTTATCCTCATATCTTTGGTGTCTGTCACATAGAGGATTCCCCGGGCAATGAAGGCGTTGCCGGCCTTGGCTTTGGGGTACGTGGTATTGATGTGTTGCACCACAGAGAATGTCCTCTCATCCAGTTGTGCCACAAGAATGCTCGAGCCATCCACACTTGAAGCATAGATAATCCAAAGGCCCTTTTCATCTACAGCTAGATTGAAGTAAGTCTTGGAATTTGCAAAAAGGTATTTTCGATCAAAATACAAGGCGTTTTCAAGCTTCAGAGTTTGGGATGTTTCTTTGCCAAATTCAAATCTGAAATGTGTAAAAAAAAAAAGTAGACATGAGTCACCACTTTTGTAGTTGAAGGCAGTTTGTCAGGCTCCTCTTAAACTGAGTTAGTAGGTCTGGGGTGAGGCCTGGAATTCTGTATTTCTGACAAGCCCCAGGTAAGGCCTGTTGTGACGGTCCTTTAACAAACAATGCTGTGAGCAGCAAGGATGTAAAGGACAAGGACCAGCTTGTGCTAGCAGAAGACACAGAGAGGCAGTGGCGCGGTTTAAAGAGAACGCTCCCCTAGTCAGAATGAATTCACGTCTAAATGACCACTTACTAGCCATGTGACCCCAAGAAATTACCTTACTAATGCTTGGATGATTGGTGACCTCCTGAAATGCCCTCTCAAAGATACTTAGAGCTTCAAGGAGCTGTAAAAAGTCCAATTCTTTCATTTTAAAATGCCAAAAAAAAAAAAAAAAAAAAAGAAGAAGTGACTAGCCCACGAACCCATGAATACAAGTAAGTAGCAGAGCCAGAATTTAAACTTAAATTTTCTAACTCCAAGTTTGGGGGTTATTCCTTTACTCCATGCTGGAATTTTAAGAAAAAAAAAGTTTATAGCCTTCTAAATTAAGAAGAAAGTCACTAGTTGAGAAGAGCCATAGCAAAGTCAAGGCTGCGAAGAGAATATTCGTGTCAGGTAAGTAGCTGGATAAAATGAAACTATAGCATGAAATCCCAGGCCCCTTAGCTTCTGAAGACTGTCTGATTTGGCAGACTCTAAGCCTTAATCAGCTGCCAAAAAAAGTGAATTAGGATTCAAAAGGTACCTAACTCCAAGAATGGAAATTCTGGGACATTGAGCTAAAAGAAAAGAAAAACACCAGAGGGCGCCATTGAGCAGCGGAAGAAACATGAAGTGTGTGATTCTGTGGATGTGTATTTGAGTATAATAAACTTGAAGTTGATTCAGAAACCTTGGAGTAAGTTTGAAAAGGAACTGGAGGAGAGTGAAGGCTTGGGAAGGTCCCTGCCCATCTCAGCCCACAGGAGTTCTCCTTCCTCTGAATATCTGAAATTTAGCACGGCCGTTCGGCCCTGTCTGGTCCCGGTGCCTAGCAGCTACATTCCTTGGTAAGGCTTGTCCCTCCAGCAGGAACAGGGTCTAACTCAGGTCAGCCTCCCCTCAGCTCCCAGCCTGAGACCCGCATAGAGACGGGCTCAGCACAGGTCTCCTAACCAGTGCGTCGCAAACTTAGCTTCCTTAGAAGACACACTTCCTTAAACAGGCCAATCCTCATTCTTGGGGCTTGCTCACCCCAGAACTCCTCTCCTTCCCCCACCTTCATGTGACAATAGCCCTGTGTCACATGGCAGCAGGGAGCCACCAACTAAATGAAAAGCATCACAGGAAGGAGTGTGTCGGGGAGTGAGGCCCTGAGCGGGCAGGGGATCAGCTGTCCTCCCCTACCAGCACAAGACTCTGCCCACATGGGGTGGCCAGGGTGGTGAAGGGATGACGGGGAGTCAGGCCGTGGGGAGTGAGGGGCACGGGAGGGGAGGCTGCCTGCCATGGCCGACACCTGTGTCTAATGTGGCTGTTCTAATTGCATGTTATACGAGGAAACCTGTCCCCATCCTAACCTGAGCACACAAATGCCAAAACGGCTGTTAAAGCTGGAGTTCACTAAGGGCAGGAGGAGGATGCAGAAGAAAGAGAGAAGGGACCCAGCCTCCCTCAAGGTCATTGTTTCTTGTTTTGAATAACCAGGACCATGGCATTCGTAATACTGGGATTATGGGTTCATACAGGGGTAGCGCTGGAAGGACTCTAGTCGAGGACATGGAGACCACAGGAGGTGGTGTCTCTTGTCCAAGGCCATAGAGCAGGCAGAAGAGTTGGGACCAGAAACCAGGTGTCCTGGCTTTCAGTTCATTGTTCTCTTGATTTGCCCAGGATAACCTGCTTCTGCTGCTGGAACCCAGAGCTTGGTTTCTTTTTGAACCATAAAGACAAAACTTCTGCAATTCTCCTGGGGAGGCAGGAAGGCTCAGCTGCTGTCCTGGGCTCAGTCTACCCAGGTGACCCCTCCCTTGTCCTTGGGAAAGCAGAGGGAGGCCCCGGGAGGCCTGGATCAGGATGACAGGCTAATCTGAAGGCAGTGACACCTGACTTTGGGCTGCACTTCCTACTCTTCAATGATCCCAGTTGTGACATGAAATTCCTCACATCCAAAGTTTTTCAGGGAGCGACACCTTCAGCCAGAGGGAGCTCTGGGTCCCTTCCTCAAAGGACGAGAAAGCTGCTGCCCTTACCACTGCGAGCTTACTTCCGCCTGGCTCTGACCCTCTTCCTGGCATCCGGACCAGCAGTACATGCAGACCCCAGGGACTGCTGGCACATGGGGCTCACTCACCGTATCCTGTGATTCATTCGGCCAACAAACCCTGATTGACCTCTGGCTGTGTGCCAGCCCTATGGACATAAGGATTGTGAAAACACAGTGCCCGCCCCTAAGTAGCTCAGGAAAGCACCACACGGCGGGTGCTGCTGTGGTCCAGGGGCTCACCTCACGATGGTGTTGGAACCCCCTTTGTGGTAGTAGAGAGAGTTGTTGTAAACAGCATGCCCACAGCCGTGGAAATAATACGGGAGGTGGATGAACGTGTAACTGCCATTCAGCAGCGAGGGCTGGTCTTTGAATTCCTTCACCATGATGCCTGTGGGAGGGAAGCCAGAGAAAGCTGTTACCCGCTGTGCGGCAGTCACCGCTTGGAGTGCTGTCTAAAACAGAGAGCAATCTATTAAACCAACTAGCAGGGATTTCAGACACACAAAAGTAGAATAAGCCCAAAGGCAGGCAACAGATGAAAAATACAATTCCCACATAGAGACGGATCATCTGCCAAATGAAAGTACCTGAAAAATGTTCAGTCACCCAAATACGGTCATCACTCTTGTTAGCAGATTCTCTTATCCACGTCCCAAATGTCTCCGTAACTTTCAATACTTGCGTTGGGTTTCCGATGGAAGTGATCATGGATTCTGCCCAGAGAAGAGAAAGGAAAGTTACTCACCTGCCAGCTGTGACTTTAAGGCATCCAACTTCTGGATTTGAAAACAGGGTGCTTTGTTTCTGTACCTGCTTGTGGGGAACGGTGCTCACTGACTTTCTCATCAGCTTTTCCAGCCAAGGTGTCATCATTTGGTATGGCACATGTCTCGCCTAAAACGACAACAATAATCAGAGCAAGGCAGCTGGCGCGATTTGTGTAACTGCTGCTTTTCCTGCCTCATTCCAGACTCTCGTCCCATAAGCATCTCTTGCAACAGGCCCCCGGGTTTCTTGGTTGCTTACTTTCATGCACCCCAAGCCATATGGTTCCAGATTGCCCCCCTCCAAGCTTGGTGAATTCCCAGCAAACTTTCCGTGACCACAGTTGCTAAGATAATACAATCCCAAGAGAATGTCAGAAAAAGGGACAAGTGCACTGAACCAATCCATTCCAGCCCTCAGCAATCCAGGGGAAAGGAGGCTTGTTGACAGCTCCCTGGCCTCTTTGTCAGGTGACATCTCTGGCATGACTGCATTATTCTAGAAGGATTTTCACTCTCAAGGAAGCTGGTGGGGTGCTGTGAAGAAGCCTCAGAGATGGGGTGGTCCACTTTACCCTGTGTCTCCTGGGAGGCATCTGGAGAGGAATCACAGCGCCTCAGAGGAAGAAGGAACTAGAGGCAGTGTCCCCAGAGACGCTGGAGTCCCCATGTGACCATTTTCCCACAGTCTCTGCTTGAAGGGCTGCAGGGGCACAGGTCCTTGCCAGGTGCCTGATTCACAGTTGCTTTGAGGCTACACCTGAGCTGTGACTCATCCTCCTTGGCTTGTCAACGTTCCCCTTAAAGAAGGGGCTTCACTCAGACCCTGGGGAAGAGGTTCCTGGGGTAGCAGAAGCAGGGCGGGGGAGGGGGACAAGGTGGCCAGTGGGCAGAGGATGGGCTGTGGGCTGGACTGCAGGCGGGGCAAGGTGGGCTTTCTGGGAAAGGCCGGGCCCACCCACCTGAACAAATTCTGAGGGGTTTCAATTACCCTGTGGTTATCAGAAAGGGTAGCCTTTCTGTGAGCAGGGAAGCTCACAGAATAATCTGAAGGGGCTTTTTTTTTTCAACAAGTGAAGGGGGCCAGACCCTACATGATCATCTCCAGGCTTCTTCCTAGCAGGATGGGCCTGTGTTCTCTGAAGTCCTCGGCCACTGGAGGAGAGCAGTCTCGGGGGGCCCTTACAGCTCCCCCTCAGCAGTCCTGCTGCCTCTGGGTTTCATCTGGAATTTCCACTCAGGAAATTAAAGGGTGTTAAGGAAATGGAATTGGAGCAGGAGAGAGGGCCGAGTTCAGATGCAAATGCCTGGCAACCACGGACTCATTTCTAGGAGGCAGAGTGAAGATAATTGCCTCTCATTTAAAGCAGTTTTCACAACTTCGGGTCCAACCCCTGCCGACCCAGCCTCTTAGAAGGTAGTCCCAGCAGAGGAGACTGCTTCTCCAGGCGCAGACTGTCACTGGCTGACAGAGCCTTTGGCAAATTAGAATCCTGCAAAAGCTCAGGTCAGACCCCTCCTCTCAGGGGAAGGCCCCGCTCAGCTCGTTCTCCGAGGGAACTGCACGGAGGGCTGGTGCTAATGGACGGGGTGGCGCTGAGCACCGCCAAGGAGCAGCTCTGCCAGCGTGATAATCAGCCTCCATTGACTGCGGGGAGGATGGTGACAGATTTAAAAGCACAGATCCGCCCACTCTGACAGCTGAGTGCATGCCCCCAAAATGTCTTCCAGAAAGAACAGTGCACCAGGCAGAACTAAAGACTGTTTAGGAAAGCGGCAGTAACTTCCACAAGTCTGAAAGAAATTTCAGCCAGGATCCTCCTCCTCTCTGTTGGCCACGGAGACGCTGGCATCAAATTGTGCCTCCTCGAGCTTTAAGTGAGGTGAGAGGTCCCAGGCTGCCGCTTTGGGGAAGAAGTTCTAGCAGCACCCTATGATATGATCCTTGATTGCTAAGCAGCTTTCAACCCTGCAGCCACTCCTGCCCCACACTGGCCACTGAACAAGTCCTCTTGGCCGGCCCGAGACCAGTCAATCCTTGCCCTTGGCTCGCTGGGGACAGGTCTCCAAGTGCAACTTTCCGTCTCTGAAAGGACGATGCTCTAAGAGCTGGGGCTTGACAGTCGGGCACACCTGGGTTCAAATCCTAGCTCTGCCACTCACTAACTGAGTGAATTCGGGCAAGTCACTTAGCTCCTTGGGGTGTCAGTTTTGTATCTGTTAAGTTGGAGACAGTGATTCCAATATCGTAGAAATGTTCTGAGAATTAAATGGGCTAAGCATGTAGCACGGTGTCTGGCACTTAAAAAGTAGTGGTGGCGTCAGTAGCGCTGTGGTTACTGTCTGTGAGGAGCTAACCAATCTGAGCTTCCTCACCAACTCCTGGCATCAGCCAAGGCCCTCACTCTTCAGAGTGTCACTGTGAAAAGTTAACAGCTGCGCTTTCAGGACTGTGTCAGGGGAGAGGGATGGCGGGTAAGGCCAGGTGGAGAAACAGTCGTGATAAATGAAGGAACCAGGGGAGGGGCGGGAGGCCCAGTGGAACCGGCCCCAGTGCCCAGCCCTGGGGCAGACTGCTCAGACCTCCCATGAGCATGGTGCAAGCCAGGGACCCTCATTCTGAACTAAAACACCTTCCTGTGTTTTAAAACATCTTGTCTCAAAGCCTGGGGTGCAGCCCAAGAGTTTGGGATCATCAGTGGAAGAGGAGGGTCCCGGGTAGGGGTTGGCGACCTGAGCACTGGCCGTTGAACATGTTCGGCTGCCGAGGGCCTTTGGCTCTTCTGCCTCCAGGGGGCCCTGGAGGACCTGGGGGGCCTGGGGGCCCAGGTGGGCCAGGTGGGCCTTGGTCACCTTTGGCACCTGGAGAGAGAGAGAGAAAGGGAGAGTGGGAGGGAGAAGGGGGAGAAGGGGAGGGAGAGAGGTCGTGCTTTCTGTCAGTTGTTCTCCCAGGTGTCTCAAGTTGCTTACTAGTCCTGTTCGGGATTGTGCGGGATTTCAAGAGATATTTGGAAAAGGAGGCTTCCTTCATCCCATCCAATCCAACCATGGCTTTTAGACCTGAATTATCTATGCGACTTATTCTTAGATCCCAGATCTGGTCCTGCCCATGTGCAATAATGTACAAGTTTCTCCTTGTTGACAGCACAGAACTCCAAAGCGTGCTGCAAACACACGGCCACACGGGCCAGTAAGGAGAGAAGACGCAGAGCAGCCCTGGTACTGAACACCAGGCGGTTCTCGGGGTCCACGTGCCCCCGGAGAGAGCCCCTCTCACCTGCCAGCAGCACGTCGTTGGACACATCTCCTTTGTCTCCCTTTTCCCCCTTCTGCCCCGGAGGGCCCTCGTTCCCCGGTGAGCCCAGTTCGCCGTGGTCTCCCTTTTCTCCCTTTTCCCCTGGATTTCCTGTGGCTCCAGGTAGCCCTGACAAAAAGAATGACACGTTAGCCTGCTGTGCAAGAAATTCTGGCACAGCATTTTATAATACTATACATTGTTCTTTACAAACCAAACACATAACCCTTCGTAACCATTTCTGGGTAGCAGCATGGCCATAAGCTCAGTAAAGAATAGTATTCCCAGGGGCTCTGCTGGAATGTGTGCAGAGACATTTGGCCGAGGCCAGCAGGTTGGAGAGATGAGTGAGCCACAACACAGCGACAGCAGAAAGAAGGTAGGGAAGGCCTAAGTAGCAGTCTGGCACCGTGACACTCAGAGGGGTTCGGGTGGTGCTAGAACAGTGGGTGTCATCTACGCTATTTAGTTTATTTCTCACAACATACTGGAGTTGTAGGCTGGGCAGTTATCCTTGCCCCTATTTTACAGAAGTTGAAACTAAGGCCTATCGTGGTTATAACAGATGCTGCTAAGTGAGCAGCAAAGGATGTCTGATTCCATCTCTAAGGCTCTTTTCTGTGACCTTCCAATGCAAAATGCTTTTAATCACAATAGCAAAACAGGTAAAGTTCCTCTAGGATAACCATTACTAGGGATGGTGTAAGTGTGAACAAAAGGTAGTGGGTGCAATTTCTGCTTCTGTTCATGGGGCACTGCCATCCTCTGCCACACAGCTAGAAATCAGTCAGGGTCTAAGGAATAGCTTGTGTCAGCCTTGGACCAGGGGCAGCGCAGGGACCCTCGGTTTGTCCCAGCTCACGGCGGGGAGGTAGTTCCCAGCAGCACAGGGAGGGGGAACCCAAACGGAGCCTGCCAAGCTCACTAAGGTGAGGAGACCAAAATCAGAGTTTGGGAGATGGAGGTGGCTGGAATTTGCAAGACAGAACAGCAGAGGAGAGCAGTGGAGAAAGAGCCCTGCAGATCCGCAGGGGGCTCCCTTCCGTCTGCGGCTGAGTGACGCCCTGCACAGGGGGACTCTACAGAGCCAGGAGAGGAATTCACAGTTCACTAAAAAATGATCAGAGCTCACACAATGAAAAGTTCTCGTTCCTACCAGTCAACATGGAGAGATCTCATAAAATAATGGGGTATTTGGTAGAGCCCTTGGAAGAGTCTTGTCTTGAGCCCCAGGGTAAAGGCTGCTGGGGACACATCATTACAAAGCTCAAAAACAAACGTCATTCAGCAGGAGCAAACTCCTCTGCAAGTCATTTAACTGCCTGCCAGAGGAGAGTGCAAAATTCAAATCATTCAGTTAATGTAATTCAGCGTGTTCACAATTTAAACGAGAAAAATCATACGATCATCTCAATGGATGTAGAAAAGGCATTTGATAAAATTGAGCACCCATTCTTAATAAAAATTCTCATCAAACTAGGAATAGAAGGGAACTTCTTCAATCTGAAAAAGGGCATCTAAAAAAAACCTACAGCTAACATCATCCTTAACAAAGAAAGACTAAATGCTTTCCCCTAATACTAATAGCCGGAACAAGACAAGGGTATGATCTCACTTTATTTAACATTCTACTGGAGGCCCTAGCCAGTGCAATAAGGCAAGGAAAAAGTAAAGGCATACAGATTGGACAGGATAAATTAAAACTGTCTTTACTTGCAGACGACATGATTGTTTATATAGAAAATCTCAGGAATCTATTAAAAAGCTAGTGGAACTCATGAGAATACTGTTTTAATGGGTCCCTGAGAGGGGAAATGATTGCCTCAATATTGTACAAAGATATTGCCAGATATGGATCAATTAACATGATACCCTGCCTCAGGGAATAGTTGCTTATTTTGATAACAGCCCCCTGGGAGATATTGTGCAGCAGAGAAACTGCTCAAATTTCTCTGTTGGCGGAGATTCCAGTGATGGGGAGGTTGTCACATCACAACATAGCACTGCTTGTATTCAAATCCTCTGTGCTGCCGTGAGTCCATTAGTCCCTAAAACATAATTCTGGAGCGCTGAGCACCTTTGATTTACCCCAGAGGAGTAATAAATATTCAAAATGGTTTCTGTTCTTTCAATATTCAAGGGACTGTCCGCAGACCATCCCAAGCAAGACAGCAGTGCATGAAAGAATCTCAAAGTGTTGATTATAGTTAGAAAGTGTAGTGAACAAAGAAACATTTGCTAGATTTCAGCCAATATTTTTAAAAAACCTTAGGGAAAACCATAAAATTCAGCTAGAGCTGGGAGTCAGAAGCCCCAGGGTCCTCAGGGTGCCGGCAGGGCTGGGGTGCCGGCCACCCTGACAGAAGAGCTGGGGGACTCAGTGGAAGAGGATGGGGGGGCTCCATTGTCAGCACCTGCTCTGCTGTGGATTCAGTAGTAGGGGGGTCAAATCATGCCTCCCAGGGGGTCCGGGCTCATAATGCATCCCTCACAACAGCACTGAAAACCCAGAGCTCCGGGCCGTCCCTGCCCCCTCACCGGGACATCTGGCTGGAAAGTGGTTAGCTCACTTGAGAAGAGGCCTTCTGTGGGGCCCTCCGCATGAGAAGACGTTCTTTTGTCAGTGTTTTAAATAGGCAATTTGGTGCATTATCTGAAGGAGACAAAAGATGAGAACGTTGCCATAGAGTCCAGCCAGCACAATGCACCAAGTGTAACTGGTACCACGGAAAGGTCTCGCGGGACCCAGATTTAGCAGTGCTCAGTGAAATGCTATCTGCCCCTTACTTCGGGGTTTTCTTTTTCAGGCATTTATTCTAGTCACACACAAAAAAGCCTTCTGCATCATCATCTGATGCCCCTTTTCTTTCTTTAATTCCTTTCTCTTATGCCTTTTTTTCCCCTTAAAACAGCCGTATGTGAAATAAGGAAATGTTCCCCCAGTCATGCAGCTGCCGTGGTGCAGCCCCCACATGGCAGGTATTTAAAGCTATTAAAGGCCTTTGCTTGAGGATGTATTTTGACTCTTCTCTGGGGTGTGCATTACCGTGTCTCAGCGTTCATTAAGAAAGAGTGGGGGCGTTCTGACAAAGGTGATGGTTGGCAAAGGGCAAAGGTAGACTGGATGTAGGCAAAACATCCCCATCCTTTCTTCATGAGCCTCCCCTCATCTTCGTTGGTAAAATCACCGTGGCCATGCACCGGCTGTGGTATGTCGTATATCGGAACTAAAACACCACCTAATTGCGGTTCACCGTCAGAGGACCGATGCATGGCATTTTCTACCCTGCCCTCATTCAGGGAAGGTCAGGGTTGCTAACCATGCACAGTGACACTATGACACTATGTGACCCGGACCCTGGCGTTGTTTGTCCCGTGACCCCTGGCTGGCTTCGAGTCAGCACATTCTGCTAGAGAAGAGAGGCCAGATTCTGCCCACCGAACTCGTGCGCTAGAAGCGGCTCTCTGCTATTTTTCTTCCCTGGTATCGCCCACTCAAAACAAACAGTTGCACAGCATTACAGTTTGGGGTTGTGTGCTATCTCTGGGCTGGGGTCAACGCCATCATCTTCGCCACGGGGGGTGAGGGAGGACGTTTTATTTTTGGCAGTACCATCTGCCGCTAAGGCGGGGGAAAGGGGGCCAGGGGGTGTCACACAAAACCCAGTCCCGAGACACGAATAAGGAGGAGGGCTTTTATCCCTGTTTTTCATGAGGATTTGGTTTTCAGAGAAGACACTGCAGCATTAACTCTTAAGTGAGAAAACGAGAGACAGATGGAAAGAAAGAAAATGCTTGATTTTGAGGCAACAGAATGTCCTATTTCATAGAAGATGCTAGTTGCACAATTGACAACATTTAAGTCTCATTCTTTTTTTTTGGGGGGGGGGGTCTCCCTGCCCCAGGAACTTGTAAGGCAGATTAAGTCTCTTTCAGTTCCAATTCTTCTCTCCGAATCTAAGTCAGTGTTTTCAAACAGATATAGGACATTTCCACTTAGGTTTCCTTTTGGTCTAAAATAAAGTTTCCTCTTCCCCAGTTTTAAAAACAACAACAATAATAGCTAACACCCATATAGCACTTACTATGTGTTGAGCCTTATGCTAAGCACTTTCTATATATTAACTCATTTAATCTTCCCAATAACACTGTGAGGTTGATACTGTTAATATTATTGTCCTTATTTTATAAATAAGAAAACTGTGGCACAGAGGGATTAAGGAACTTGCCCAAGGGTGCACAGCTAGTAAGTGGCAGAGCCAGGACCCAAAGCAAGCCATCTGGCTCTGGCTCCATGCTATTCCCCACCATTAACCTTAGCATTTCTAAGGTCAGAAACCAAGAATCTTTGATACTTCAATCTCCTGGAAACAACAATTAGGCGAGAGATCTTAAGCTCTGGCTTGATCGGGTTAGTCTTTTGCTCAGGAGCCCGCAGTGGCTCCTGGTTGTCTCCTGCATGTGTGGAACTCAAACCCCTGGCCCGACGTTGAAGGCCATTAGTCCCTAGCGGCATCTAGCTGGGATCCCCACTAGTCCCCCCCAGGGTGGCCTCATAACTCGTGAGCCTTCTCTCCCTGCCATGCCTGCCCCACGTCCCCTCTACTTATTCCCAAGATGTTGACCCCTCCTCTGTCGCTTGTCCTTTACACTTAGTCCTGCTGCACACTCCATCCTCCACACACGGTCCTGCTTGTTCATCACCTGCACAGTGCAGTTTAGCTTTTTCTTCTGGCGGTATTGCCTGCTGTGAGGTATAAAGCAGTCTCCCAACCAGAACAAATAGCTATCGGGTACACGCTGAGTGTAAGGTCTATCTTCTCTTTCAGCTGAATTGTATGCCCTTATAGACAGACACTAGTTCTATTCTTCTCACTCATGCATTCATTCATCTAGTCATTCCTTCTTCACTCATCAATTATTTATTGAGCCTTAGCCGGGTCCTGGCTTAGAGCTGTGATGAATAATAAAATCTGTAAAATGTAGTCCCTGCCTTGATGCACAAACATCCTAGTGGAGTATTTCAGACTAGAACCCACGTTAGAGTTGTTGCAACCCAACCTCCTCAGTCTATATGGGAAGGTCAGTCGAGGATTGAGGCAGGTGCTCTGTCTTGAAAGCAGGGAACAAGAGGCACAAAATCAACTGTCTTTGTTACCAATTGAACTGTGTGTTCTCGCAAATATCCTGCAGGCCTCTCTGAAAGGCTGGAGCCCTCCCAACTCGCCCAGGGAGACCCAGCTTTGGCGCTCAGCTTGGAGGGTATCTGAAGCCCACGACCAGCGACAATTACCTGCACCGGCCCTGGAGGCCCCGGTTCCCCTCCTGTTTGCTCCTGCTCTTTGCACCTGCGATAGCCCCGCTCTCACAACTCCACCCGAGCCCTGCTAGCATGGAAGTTGAGTGTCACTGTAGTTAAGAGCAGGGCTCCAGGAGTCAGAGGGACCTGGATTCAAGTCCTGCCTCCTCCACTTTATTAGCTTTTGACATTAGGCAAGTTATGTCCATTCATTCAACAATGAATTTGCTGTGCTCCTTCACTGGGCGTTCTAGGCACTGGATGTAGGGACTAAGCAAGGAAGACATGGCCTGGCTCTTAGACCTCACCCCCCACCCAGGGAGTCAGACCATCAGCACGTCAGGGAATGAGCACCACGAGGTGACTTCAGGGAGGGACAGATGTTTGGAAAGAGAGCAGGGGAACAGAGTAGGTGAGGCAGGGGCTGACACGGGGGCTGGGGAGATGACATCTGAGCGGAGATCTGCACCCGGGGAAGGACCAGCCCAGGGAAGGGCAGGGAGAGGGCATCGTGCGGAGTAGTACAGCAGTGCAAAGGCCCTGGGGCAAAAGTGGGCTGGCCTGTTTGAGAAACAGAATGATAAGTGTCTTCCTCTGGAAAAAATATGGCCCAAAACAATATCCATCCCTGAGGGGTTGCTGTGAGGACTCAGTGAGCTAAGTACACAGAGCTCAGTAGAGTGCCTGGGGGTAAATGCTAGCTGTGTATTATTGTTCAGAAGATTGTTGAGACAGGGCACATCCTACCCTCACTGAGTCCCTGTCTCTGTGGAACACAGTCCCTTTTTCCTTTTTTTGGAAACAGCGCTTGTTGTTCCTTCTTTCTGGAATGCACACCCACACCTCCCCTCCCCAACCCCGCCTGGCAAACCACTAATGATCCTTTAACTCTCTGCTTAAATAATGGCGTTTCCTCTGCCAGTCTCGACCCGGTCCCTGCGTGAGACCCTGCAGTGCCTTCCTGGAGCTGGCTGCCCACCTGAGGGCTCCGGAAGTGGCTGGCGCTGCCTCTGGCTTCACCTGGCTGCATGGCCCAGGCTTGCCCGTGTGCGCCCTGCCTCCCCCCGGGTGTCCCTCCCTGCTCCGCCCACTTCCCACACCCTCCCTTCCTGTTACTGCATCTCATGGCACCCTGTCCTTTTCCTTCAGGCACACGTCTCCTGTTGAGACCGTAGATGTACCTGATTGTTGGCTATTAATGCTGGCCTCGCCATCAAAGATGGCAAGTTCCAGAACAGGGGCTGCATCTGTTTTGTTTCCCCACTAGCACTTGAAACCTGCTCAATAAATCTTTGTCGATGAATGTCCCCACCCTCTCCTGGCCGTCCCCTCCCCCCGCTGCTCAGTCCCCTCCTCACCCCCTTCTACCTGGTCCCTAGATGCTGCAGCACCTCAGGGCTGTGCCCAGCCCCTCCCGAGTGACTACGCCCATGCCACATGCCCCTTTGCTCCCTAATGCAGGTCTCTAGCCCTGAGGTACCCCGATCTCTTCTCCTGGATGGCTCAAGGCACATTCCACACTGAGCCACAACTGTCTCCCTGAACCTGAGCCGGAGCAGGGCTCCCCACCTCGGGGGAGCAGCTCATCCGTCTATGCCTCGGGCAGGACAGGAACCTCCGAGTCAGTGTTGGTGCCGTCCTGCCCCTTACCCCTCATGTCTGCCCTCCACCAGGACTGCTGGTTTCACCCTACACACCACTCAGCTCTACCCCACCGCCTTCCCTTCAGCCTGCCCGGCTCCCTGCTCCAGCTCCCCGTGCTGGCTCCATGGCGTCCAGGGCACCCTTCCTCCCCTCCCCTCCCCCGACACAGCTACAGAATGGAGCCCAGCTCCCCTCTGCAGCCCTGCTGACCCTGGTCCCTCCTCCCTCGGCCTGCAAGTGCTGAGTAGGAAGGGAATCATCCTGGGGCTCAGGCCCGCTTCCCCTGGCCTGGGACAAGGACCCCCTACGGGGGCCCTCTGTGACTCAACCTCCATCCTCAGTATCAGTCTAGGTTCTGACCCCAGGAGGCCTTCATCACCAGGAGATGGCTGCAGAGGAGGGTCCGGGTCTTTGCTGCAGTTCCTATGATCTCCCGGAAACCGCGGACCAAGGTTGCCCTCCATGATAAACAGAATCCAATCCCTTCTCCCTCCTCTGCTGCTGGCCCTGCTCCAAGCCTCCTCCCCTCCTCTGGCCTCCCTCAGCGCAGTGGCCAGGCCACCCTCTTTCGGACACAACACTTTGGGCATGGCTCTGCTCTGCTTCAACCCCCCATCTGGCTCCAAGTACAGACTGCAGTTCCCAGCATGCCCAGGGCCGACCTGATTTGGCCTGGCTACCTCTCTCAAGTCCACCACCTTAACCGCCATCCTCTGTCCAGCCAGCCTGCCCCGCCTGCTGTGCCTCCAATTCTCCGGGTAGCCTAGACTCACGTGCTCTGCCCCCAGGCACCCACGACTCCCTCTCTCCCCTCCCCCAGATACTTGCTCCAAAGTCCCTTCTCAGGGAGGTCTTACCTGGCCTCCCAATCAAAAATTACTGCCCCGGCTCTCACATGTATTTCCTATCCCCTCTCTCCACTGATTTTTCTCTTTAGCACTTGTCACCATGAAACAGACCATGCCATCTACTTATTCATCTTACTTCCCTGTCTCCTCCAACTAGAAGGTGAGCTCACCAAGGCAGGGCCTTTGTCAGCCCTTTCATTTCTAGATCTCCGGTGCTAGAACAGTGCCCGCCACATGAACATGTGTCCCATAAATGCATGAACTTCTCCTTTGCTGTGCCCCCCGGGGTTGTAGGCTGTGTGCTGAGCACATCTCAAGCCTTTTTGAAAACCACTCCTTTCCCACCTGCCCCCTGCCCCCCAGTCTGCCCTCGTCGTACTCATTGCTGAATCCTCAGGACTGGATCACATTTTTGGAGACTTCCCAGGATAAGCGAAACGTCTGCACACTGACAGTCATCATCATGCTCTGCCAATGCTCATTTATAATTATAATTATTACCCTACACGAACGATCCATTACGGCCCTGTAATTCCAGCTGTAATTGCTGGCTTTCAGAGGACAGAGCTGGCATGGACTGTGTGTGCCCATTTTTGCCACGGCTGTCCCCTGCCCCATGAGCGGGTAGGCCTTGCCAAGTGGCAGAGGTGCCCAACAACGGGTGCCCCATCCAAAATGCAATCGTGGAGATGAGCAACATGGAAAGTAATTAGAAGAGTTGCCAAAATACCCATTTTTCCTCTTTTTCCATTTGCTCCTTTTTCGCCTTTTGGACCCTGGGGACCAGGTTGTCCGTCTGATCCATTGTGTCCTGGTAACCCACCAACTCCTGGCGGTCCTGCATCAAAACACAGAAGCGGGAACATTTTTAAAAATCTTCGCTGAAGTTACTGTGATTTCCTTCGGCCAGTGAAACCGAGCAGGCATCAGTGCTTTTTCCACAGGCTCTCCCACCTCTTCCCTTCCCTCCCCGTCTGGAGCAGCGCCAGCTGGGGGGATGCTGACGGCAGGTCTGCACGTCAGAGGGGCATGGAAGGAGAGGGACACGGCCAGGGCTGCCTCCAGGCTGTGTCCCCTCCCCCCCCTTGTCCTTCCAGGGATCCTGAGGATCCAGTCACCCACGGCCTCCCTTTGAACTAGAAAAGCCCCTGGGCTCTTACCTGGTGGGCCAGGTGGTCCTGCAACAGACAAAGAAATTTAGATGATAAATCATGGGTGAGAGAAAGACAAACCAGCGCCACAACCCAAAAAAACACAGAGCACCGTCCTGCCCCTTAAGATGTCCTAATTATCCACCGACCCTAAGGAACTGATCTCACACCTTTTATTTAGAACTCATTATATTTGCCCAAAAGATCCTTAAAAACAGGTCACCAAAGACCCATTTGCCAGTCAAATCAATTTGCTTAAGTTTCAATGGACCTAGAATAATTTCTGAGCTGGCTTCATGATAGATTCCTAACTTGGTTATCTCTCAAGCAGTCCACCTGATTAACGCAGGGCCGGTAACAATGCAGGTGCGCACTAGCGCCGCCCCGGCACAAGGTGTCAGCACACGGTGGTGCTGTCACGAGAGCGGCCCTGAATGCCCCTGTCCAGCCGGCTTGTCTCCTCTGGGCTGCTGAGGGGGGCTGGGAGCAGGAGCGGGCTGGCTGGATCTCTGTTTCGTGGCATACAATAGCCTGAGAAAAATTGAGGGCCCAGATCAGGTAACAAATACCTTCCCTAGTATGTAATTACCTGAGGATCTAAGGGATTCAGACAAATCATTTACACATAACCAAACAAAATGATTTTGCTTCCACAAATGGGAGTGTCTAATTATCAACTATCCTATTTGAGCACTCAGATAAGCTAATGAGGTTGTAACATGAGCAACTGAGTTCCTTTTCTTTCTCTAGACCACATATAACGATTACCAGAGTCGGAATGGAAAGGTCTTCCTGTAAATCCAAGCCTGTGACCATTCAGAGAACCAGCATTTACTAAGCACTTACTGTGTACGCCAAACTCTACCAAGAAATCTCAGTCCCTGTGTCTGCTGTGTTGACAGTCTCTGTGGGGCAGGGGGACTCTCTGAAACCGCAGTGCAATGTGGGAGAGCTGCAGTGAGTCCTGGGGCAGTGTGGCACACAGCCATCTGAGAAGGACAGAGCCTGGAGCTCAGGCACTGACTAAATGACAGCGCTAGGGTGGCAGCAGATGAGGGCCAGCACTCCGAGTGGGGGCAGCAGGAGCAACGGTGCACAGGGGAGGACTTGCAAGGTCCAGGGCGGGGGAAGGAAGAGGACCGGCCGAGCTGGAGTGTGTACAGATGAGGCTGAATAGGGATTTGGGTGGGGTGGGTGGCAGAAGAGCTTGAATGCCAAGCCAAGAGGTGTAGAACGTATCTGTGAGCAGGAGGGAGTTACAATAGGTTCTTAAGCAGGGGGGTGATGCTGTGAAATCAGCGTGGATTTGAGATCCTCTTTGTAGCTGGAAGTTGAACGGAACTCAGTGGAACGAGATGAGAAAGACAGAGACACACACACAGGGAGAGAGAAGCAGAGAGATGGAGGGAGTGACAGAGAAACGCCCAGAGGGTCTTTGTAGTTAGAATCAGTGACAAGGTTGTGGATAAATGTGGTGACTGTAGAGCTGTAGAGAAAGCTAGAAGTTCTGCAGGTATTTCAGCAGGATGAGCAAGACTCCATGTCTGATGGGCAGGAGGCAAAGGAGGATGCAGGTCCACAGTACCGGTGGATGGAGGCTATTTTGACAGACGTGGGGACTCTTGGAAGGACAGGTGATTGGGGGTGTGCTTGCAACACAAACAGTCCTACTTCAGGCAAAAATAATCTGTTGAAAACAGATTTGCAATCTCTTAGAGTGAGTATAGCCTGTGGCTGTAGGACTTTACCACCAGGTGGTGCACATGTCTTGGAAAGGGGGTGATGGACAGTTAACAGAGGTCAGAGGAAATCGGTCATCATTTCCAAGTGCAAATGGAGTCAAGTTCAGATGTGCAGATTGGTAGGAAGATAATTTGCCTGTAAGACATTAGACTTGGCTGTATATAGTGGGTTTCAAGAGTTCCCAGGATAGTCCAATGACGACGTCCATGCAGCGGGACTGCTGGTGAGAGTGCCTGGCTGAAGCTGTGTATTTAGGACACACCAGCCATGGCCAAGGGTCTCACCATGGTGACATGTTTAGATCAGGGTTTCCTGAAAGAGCTCCACTGACACCGTATGGTTAAAGGTCCTAGCATACGAACCCACAGAATCACCAGCAATGCTTGCTAAAAGCAGATACCTGGGCCCCATCTGGTGATTCTAATTCAGTTTGCATTTAAAGTGAGGCCCAGGAACCTGCATTTTCACCAAGCACCACAGGTGACTGGGATGCAGATGGTCACAGGCCCTCTAGTTTGATGTGAAATTTTCTGGGAAAATAATCGGTCACCATCAGCAGATCCTTAAAGGGGTTCATGACCCTAAAAAGGTTCAGGGCGACTAGTCTCATGGCAAAAGTAAAAAGCCTGGGCCAGACTCTGGGGACGGAGGAAGGAAGAGGGCGATGCCCCGTCTGGAGGGAGGCCAGCGAGAAGAGGCAGCGGGAAAGAGAGAGTAGTAGAGACACACGGGAGAGGAAACCCAGCAGGGCTACCGTCCTGAGGCTAAAGGAGAAGAGAGTTTCAGAGGAGTAGGAATGACAGCCCCAAGCAGCTCAGAAGTCAGGGCAGCATAAAACAACCTGAGGCGCAGAGAGCTACAGTGATGGTGGGATGTCCTGGTGTCCTCTCTGCCTGACAGCCTTTTTCTCAAGGGCCCCTCACACCTCAAGTCTCACGATGTGTGCCAGTTGGGCATTTAGAAAGCCATTTTTCAGGACGTTTCCTTAGCTCCTGCCCTTCCTCCCCTTCTTGAATACCAGGCCCGTAAGGAATACCTGTGGACATCCATGTTCCTGCTGATGGTGTGCTCAGGGCTGGTGTCCAGGGCCTGCCACCAGTGAAGGTGCACAGAGCTCCACCTCAGAAGGGGGCTCCATGCTTGGGTTTAATGCCCTGCAGTCACCGTCTAGAAATTCTTAATTCTCTTATCTTCAGATCCATGTCTTGTAAGTGAAGTCCGGTGGGTCAACGGGACATGCACGGAGGGCTTGGCGGTCCTGCCTCCCCAGGACAAGTCTCCCGCTGCCGGCTCCCTGCCCCGTGATGTGTCCTCCATGCTCCCTGCCCCGTCAGGAACTGCTGCCACCTCCTCCCAGGGAAGCCTGGGTACAAGTGCGGGGAAGGCAGGGCTGAGGTGTCCTGACTGCCAGAATCACAGGGCGGGGACCCCTACTATCTTGCCCCATGACTATTCCATGTCTCGGGGGCATGGCATTAAGTAGCAAATAAAAAATCCCACCATAACAGGTCAAGGCCATGGAAAAAAGAAAAAAGGCTTTTTCCTGCCTTTTTAGACAAGAGACCCTGCATTTTCCTTTTGCACTGGGCCCTGCAAATTCTGTAGCTCGCTCTGACTACACCTACCCCACACTCCTAACCAGAATTGATTAGAATTGGGTGGATGCTTGATGGGAGCTGAGCCACTTAGGTATTTTTTTCTCCTTGAAATCTAAAATTGGCCTCCAGTGCTCCTAGTTTTGTAAACCTGAGATCTGTGGACGGCCCAGCACAGTAAAAATATGTCAGTCTGCAGAGAGAAATGCCAATTCCAGTTAGTAGCAGCACACCAGAAAAGAGTGACATGAGGCCATGCTCAACAGCATCCATGACCCTCTACCGATGTTTGCCTGGGTATAGGGCGAGACAGTAGTGACAAGTGCTATCACAGGATTAGTGTCCCCTGGCTGCAAGGAGAACGGGCACTATGGATCTGAAGCACGTCTGCCCCAGTGAGCAGTTCAACAATGCGATGGTTTAGACTTTTTCCAACAAGTTCATATGTAAAGGATAACCCAAGAACACGCCATCTTTAAGATACTTGCTCTTCCAGAAGATATGTTTCTGGGGTCCCAAGGAAATCTTGGATCAGGATTAAGACCCAGAAAAACATCTGTGGTTTGACAAACTCTGTACTAGCAAAAACCTAACTACTCTAGCTAGGGAATTACCCTACTATTCACCTGAGATGTCATGGGCTACAGAGCATCGGTCCTGATCACCATAGCAACCACAGCTGAGTCAAGGAAAAGGAACAGGAGCAGGATTTCACAGTCATGGCTGGACTAGCCTCAAGTTAAGAGCACCTGCTTTTTCACAGATGACTCCGGTGTAAAGCTGGAGCTTGTTCCCAGGCCCCAAGCCCAGGTTCTGCCCTGGGGAACCTTCCTGCCAGGCATCCTCTCGGGGCTCTGGACCAAGGCTCTCTGCCAACCCCCCGAAGTTGCCCAGTTCAGCCCTGGGTCCTGTCACTCCCTGTGCCGTCCCCTTCCCCCACCCCCAATCCAGGCCGTGTGGGCTACCCCACAGCATCTCCTTGCTTTGCAACCTGTACTTTTCACACCTGATTTTAATTGAAGAACTTTCCGTGTAAAAGGAGGCCCAATTTCAAGCTGGCATGAAAGGAAAAGGTGCTGGCTTTTGAAAAGCATTTTGAGGTGCCAAAGAAAAACCTACTCAACCCATTTCCAGCGTGGATGCGATGCCCCGCTCCCCGCCAATCTCCCCTAAGTGGTCTCAATAGCTGCGTCCCACGCATTCGCTGCACAGCCTGGCTCTCAGGCCCATCACTATAAAAATCAAAAAGGAAGAGGCTTTTCCTGTGCCTCTCAACAGGCTTTTGTGCCTGTAATTCCATCCATCCATTTCTCTAGCACTCATTACTGTCACACGTAACTCTGAAAAGGGACTTCCAGAGATGGAAGAAAGATGCTTAAGCCACAAGAGTTTCAGAATAAAGGACCAAGCTGTTCTGAAGATATTTAGTTTTCTGAGAGGGCTGAAATATGACTTGAGTCATTCAATTAGCATTTCCCAAGAAGCCACAGGATTATAGTTTTTCTCTCTGAGGCCAAAATAAGTACATGAGAGTCAGACTTGGATTTGTGGTTCCCGAGGGAAACTTCTTTCTTCCCAGGTCACGACCTCTGTCCACGCACTCACATAAATCACAGGTTTATTCATTCAACAAACTCACATGGTGCCCCTACTGCGTGGCAGGTAAGAGAAGGACTGGGGAGAGCACTACAGGATGAGGGCTGGGTGTCTTACAGCCCCATACCTGGTGCCCAGGGCTTCTCAACACTGTGCCGCTCTAACAGGGCCTGCCTGGGGACGGACACAAGCTGAGAGGTCCAACAAAAGCTTCAGATGGCTTCAAAGTCTTATTTTTATGTTTTAAAGTCCGGGAGCGCGGCTCACCCTCCACAATATACAGTCAGGCTTTCGGATCTTCCGGGTCCCCAATGGCAAATTCAACCAACCGAGGATGGAAAATATTTTTTAAAAATCAAAAACATAAAAAATAATAACACAGGCCGGGCTCGGTGGCTCACGCCTGTAATCCTAGCACTCTGGGAGGCCGAGGCTGGTGGATCGCTCAAAGTCAGGAGTTAGAGACCAGCCTGAGCAAGAGCGAGACCCCGTCTCTACTAAAAATAGAAAGAAATTATATGGACAATTAAAATATATATAGAAAAAATTAGCCGGGCATGGTGGCAAGTGCCTGTAGTCCCAGCTACTCGGGAGGCTGAGGCAGCAGGATTGCTTGAGCCCAGGAGTTTGAGGTTGCTGTGAGCTAGGCTGACGCCATGGCACTCACTCTAGCCCGGGCAACAAAGTGAGACTCTGTCTCAAAAAAAAAATAAATAAAAAATAATAATAATACAACAATAAAAATAAAACAATAATAATAATGTATTGTTTTGACAAGTTTAAATGCCATGTAAACAATACTACTTACATACTGTTTACATTGTACTAGGTCTTATAAGTAGTCTAGAGATGATTTAAAGTATATGGGTTATTGTACTTTGGTTATATGCAAATACTGCACCATGTTATATAAGGGACTTGAGCACCCATGGCTTTTGGTATCTTCAGGGGTCCTGGCACCAATTCTCCGTGGATATGAAGGGACAACTGCACTGTTTTAGTGTGAGCATAATTTCCCCGTTTCCCTGGAATGCTACACCACCTTCAGCGAGGCAGGAAATGTAGTGTCTGAAATCAGGTTCTGTAGGCTCATCCTTGGCCTGGCCAGAGCCTTCCTTGGCTTGGGGGACAATGATGGGTGGCTGCATCAGGGTCTCTGTTTTCCCTAGTCCCCACCTTCCAAAGGGGGGCAGGAGGCGGCCTCTCCCTCAGGTGAGATACTGGACTCTGTCTGACTCAGGCTAGATAATCATCTCCAAACGACACCCCTCCTCGGTCACTTCCCTTCCCCATCCAGCAGCTATTCCTTGTCCCAATGCTCGATATGCATCCTGGTCAGTTCTCTTCCTCCTTTCTGTGTGTTCCTGATCCGTCAAGTGCAGGGGGCAGGGTGACACCAACGTCCAGTCCCTCTGACACACGGTCCACATCACGTGGAGGACTCGTCAGAAAAAGTACCTTCCTGACTACTTAGCTTCCCGTTCACGCTGTATGTACAACGTAGGGAAATAACTACTTCTGATAAGAGAACTCTACTCCGATAAAAGAACTCTGCCACTTAGCAAGGTCTTTTCCCTTCTTTCCTTTCCCTTTTTAATACTAATGGGAATAAGGAAACCATCTATGGCCCTGGTTCAAGGTTCCACACGTTTCTAATTACCCACATCCTAGTTATTTTCCATGGCTATATTTCTATGGCAACACTGAAAATATTATTTTTCATAATTATAATGGATCTTTAGCTCACTAAAAACATCTGGTAAAAATAAACCAACATGTATTTTTTAGAATATAAACTGTTCGTAAGTGTTCAGTCTGCCACTGGCCTTTTGGCTAGCACACGCGGTCCCTGTGAGCGGCTCTCGGCAGCGGTGGCTTGCCTACCTGTCAGGCAGATGCCCTTGGTGCTGTTGCACAGGTCCACCATCACTCGCACCTGCAGGGGAGACAGGGCGATTAGGAACACACAGCAGCAGCAGCGAGCCCTGGACTTGCCCTTTATTCAGACAAGCAGAAAACGATCATAAAAATTCACTAAGTAACTTTAGGAGAACATGCAGAATTCCAAGGAAAATACAGTCATGTGCCACATAAGGACGTTTCAGTCAACAACAGATGCATGTGTGATGGCAGTTCTATAAGATTATAACGGAACTGAAAAATTGCACATCATAGCACAATGTATTACTCACATGTTTGTAGTGATGTGGTATAAACAAACCTACTGCACCGCCGGTCATAAACAGCATAGCACATATAATTACATAAAGTACATATTTGATCATGGTAATAAATGACTGTTACTAATTTATGTATTTACTGTACTTATACTTTTTTAAATGTTTTAAATTTTTCCAGCTGATACCTTGATTTCACTATACTTTTTAATCGTTAGAGTGTATGCCTTCTAGTTATAAAAAGGGTTATCTGTAAATCAGAGTTAGGCAGGTCCTTCAGGAGGTAGCCAGAAGAAGGCATTGTCCTAGGAGATGACAGCTCCATGCATGCTATTGTCCCTGCAGACCTTCCAGGGGGACAAGCTGTGGTGGTGGAAGACAGTGATATTGATGATCCTGATGTTAATGTTTGTAGGCTAATGTTTGTGTTTGGGTCTTAGTTTTTATAAAAAAATGTTTAAAAAGTAAAAGAAAAATTTAAAAATAGAAAAAGCTTAAAAAATAAGAATGTAAAGAAAGAAAATATTTTGTACAGCTATACAATGTGTTTGTTTTAAGCTAATGTTATTACAAGTCAAAAAGTTTAAAAAATGTTAAAGTTTATAGAATAAAAATGCTACAGTAAACTAAGGTTAATTTGTTATTGAAGAAAGAAAAATATTTCTTATAAATTTCATGTAGCCTAAGTGTACAGTGTTTATAAAGTCTACAGTAGTGTACAATAATGTTCTAAGCCTTCACATTCACTCACCACTCCCTCACTGACTCACCCAGAGCAACTTCCAGTCCTGCAAGCCCCATCCATGGGAAGTACCCTATACAGGTGTACCAGTTTTTGTATTTTATACCATATTTTTACTGTACCTTTTCCATGTTGAGATATGTTTGGACACACAAATGCCATCTTGTTACAACTGCCGCAGCGTGCAGTAGAGTAGCATGCTGCACAGGTTTGTAGCCCAGGAACGACAGGCTATAACATGTAGCCCAGGTATATCATAGGCTACACCGTCTAGGTTTGTGTGAGTGCACTCTACGATGTTTGTGCAATGCAAAATTGCCTAACAACACATTTCTCAGAAAGTATCCCAGTTGTTAAGTGATGTATGATTATAGTTAACTTAGAACTGAAAAGACACCCTAAAAAGAGCTAAGGATATTTGATATGGGCGGCTTATCTATCAACATCATCAATAGACTCTCCTTGATTTCTATAGAATCCTGATAGAGGATGACAAGGGACTTGCCAGATCCAATTTTCACCACTGTACTGAGCCAGGCTCCCCACGCCCACCCCTGCCCAGTGTCTGGGTGTCTGAAGGGCTCAGTCTGTGGGCGTGAATAAAAAGGGGTGGTGAGTTTAGTGGTCAGGAGTGAGCACTTACTGATGGGTGAGCATGGACAAGGTACTTATCCTCTTGACACTTTAGTCTCTTCCTCTGACAATGTAAACAACGTAAGCACCTGCCTTGAGGGTGGAGCCAGCTCAGTGCCTGGCACTGGAAACAGCCCCTAGATGGTAGTGATTCTCATGCCATGTGGATGCTGCCTATTCCCCCCGGATGACCACGGTGGTGGGTGGTCGCTGCAATGTGGTGTTAGCCTGACCACCTGGTTCACCCACACCCACTGTACTCCCCTTCCCCTTCTCCATGCTGCTTCCAATGAGCATCACAAAACCAAATCTGACCGTGTTACATCCATAGGCTGGTACTGAAAGAGCTCTAAGATAATGAAAAGATGCAAAATACAGAGCAGCAGGTATAACATGCTTTTGTTCATGTAAAGCTGTGGTGCACGCACAAATGCTTCTCTCTTGCTGCTTTTAAAATTCTTTGTCTTTTCTTTCTAGAATATTTCTGGAGACAGATCTAATAAACCTCCAGTGAGGGGGAGTGGAGGGCCAGGGTGGAAGGGAGCTGTACTAAGCATGATATGCTCTTTCTCTTATTCAAAATTTTCACTGATTACGCTTTCATTTCAACGGTTATTAAAAAGCAAGTTTTGCTTTGAGGGGAAAAATGATTTTGTCTTCTCTCTAGGTTTATTCCATTTGCTAGGAGGTCCGGAGGAAAACGCGTACCATATTTACTTTTTGTCAAGTATGTCAACAGGTATTTATCAACTGCCTTAGAAATTTATCATGA
The DNA here is from genome assembly GCF_041146395.1 of Eulemur rufifrons. Classification (NCBI taxonomy): domain Eukaryota; kingdom Metazoa; phylum Chordata; class Mammalia; order Primates; family Lemuridae; genus Eulemur; species Eulemur rufifrons. The sequence goes on from NC_090984.1 coordinate 42,018,560, forward strand.
AGTATACATATCATAAATACATACAACGTGTACGAGCAACTTAATGATAAACAACATGACGAACACGTGCATTCGACCCTGGCTTAAGGACTGCAAGCTTTCCAATGCCTTGGAAACGCCCCGGGTGCCCTGTCCACCCGCAACAGCTCCCTGAGATGAAGCACAGGGAAGCGTTACTCTCCCTCTCACACAGATAAGGACACGGAGGCTGAGAGAGCTGCCGTCACTCTCCAAGGTCACACAGCGTGCTCACACGGCGCTGGCGGGAGAGGTGGGCTCCACTTCCAGGTTTCCTGATTCTGGGTTCACTGCACTTTCTATTGTGGCTCTGATGATTGTCTTAACGTAACTACACAAAAAATTTTGATTCACTGTTTTTAGTCATTTTCGTAAATGAGTGTAATCAGCCGCACTGCAGAACAAAATTTATTGTCTTAAGAAATATATAATTGCCCATTGAGAGGACCAGAAAAGACTTCACAATGGCTTCATTTGTTGCCTGGGGGATCACTGCAGAAGGGGTGGTTGGAAACGACAGAAGCCTCAATAGGGAAGATTAGCCTTTCTCGCGGATGCTCATCGCTGACCTGGGGCAGGCGAAGCTTCTGCAAAAACTACGAAGGAGTTTTCATTTCCTGACCTTTTGGTTTCACTTATATGCTAAATGTTAATTTAGATATTTACCAGTAAATTATGTTCATCTTCACTCGGGAATAGTCTTTTAACAAACTCGGGCTGTATAAGATTGTACTGAGACGACACGTGTGGTATGAAAAAGTGTGGCCATAAAGTCAGAAACCATCTTTTTCTTGATCATAAATGATTAAGAATTTGGATAAAAATAAGAAAATTCAAACTTGAAAGTCACAAAATCTAGATTGTCAAAGTAAGGAGTCACATTTGCCGTAAAGGATCTCTTAAATCTTGGTTCAGGATTTGACAATGTTGACGCTGGAAGAGGCCTTAGAGGTCACTGTCCTGGGGGGATTGGGCATGGTCCATCCCTGAGGTGGCCCCAGCCTGCTGTCGGAGTCGTCTCCCGCCACTGCAGTCACTCTGGCCGCCATCATGGGTCTTTGCTACGCCCCCACATCTTCACCTGGTTGGCTCTGCTGAGGTCTCGGGCCACTTCCCCCGATTCCCACCTGCAGGGAGCCCCAGCAGCCTCTCCCCATCGCCTTGCCTGGCTTTTTGTCTTTGTAGCATTTATCATTACCCAGTGTCTTCCTGCTTATATATTTACTTACTTACTACCTGTCCCCACTCCCTGAAGAATGGAAGCATTTTGAAAGCAGGAAAACTTGCTCTTTGTTTGGTCTGTTTCCAACATATGCTATTTCTCCCCAAAAGCACATGTTGGGAACTTAAACCCCAGTGCCATAGTGCTGGGGTGGAGGTGCTCATGGGAGGTGTTTAGGCCGAGAGGGCTGCACTCACATGAATGGCTTAGTGCTCATTACAACAGGGCTTGAGTTCCATCTCTCCTTCCCTCTTGCCCTTTTGCCTCCTACTAGGGGATGACATAGCAAGAAGGCCCCCGCTAGATTCTGGCCCCTTGATCTTGGACTTTCTAGCTTTTAGAACTGTGAGAAATCAATTCTGTTCATTATGAATTACCCAGTCTGTGGTATTCTGTTATAGCAGCACAAAACAGACTAGGACCCCTGTGTCTAGAACAGTGCCTGGGTCCAGGCCTAGAACTCTTCTCTCCAACGGAGACGTGGTTCAAGTGGAAAGCACATCAACAGTCTCCAAGGGAGAACTTTGCTTGAGAGAGGTGACAGCGAATTGCAGATGGGTTTATGAAACGATAATCTGGTGGTGCTGGGAAGAGGTGGGTAAGACACATGAAAAGATTGGTGGCTGTGGAGAGACGTCCCTCCCAACCCAGCCATGCTGGCATGGAGGACATGTTTTGTGGGAACAATGGCTGTCACCCTGAACGCAAAATACATAATGGTACCCCTGAGAGCTTAAGCATGGTGCGCCCTAGGCCATAAGCATCACCGAGGAGGTAGAACTCTCGGCCCAGAAGAAATACTGGAGCTCATCAGGTTCATCTCCCAGGTGAGAAGATCAGTGCAGCAATGGTCAGGGACAATCACATTGTGTGGGGGCTTGTTTTCAGCACTGACAACACATGGGAGTGGCTATGATTTGAATGTCCCCTCCAAAGCTCATGTTGAAACTTAATGCCCAACGTGGCAGTATTGAGAGGTGGGGCCTTTTAAGAGCGACTGCCATTTGTGGATTAATGTGTTATACTGGAGTGGGACTGGTGGCTTTATATGAAGAGGAAGAGAGTCCTGAGACCTGAGCTAGCACACTCAGTGCCCTCGCCATGCGATGCCCTATGACAACTCAGGACTCCTCATAGAGTCCCCACCAGCAAGAAGGCTCTTACCAGAGGCAGCCTCTCGAACTTGAACTTCTTGGCCACCTAACTGTAAGAAATAAATTCCTTTTCTTATGCATTACCCAGTTTCATGTATTCTGAATAAATAACAGAAAATGGACTAATACAGGAGTAGTAGGGGAAAAGACAGCCAAAATGCATCCTGATGGCGGCCTGACCAGACTTTCCAGTTTTATCTGTTTGCAGAGAACTGGACTTATCGGATTGGTAGAACTCATGGGGATCTTTGGCAAGGAAGGGCCCTAGGAGAAAAATAACAGACTTCGTGCTAACCTGGCATCAGATGGCTTGAGCTGGTTTTAATTCCAACTAAATAGAGATGGGACATAATTTGGCAGTATTTATTAAAAAGAAAATGCCACGAGTTAGGAATCTCACTTGTAGGAAGAGTGTACAAGGGTATCTGGACAAGAACGTTCATTGCAACATTGTTTGTGGGGCAAATCATGCAAACAACTTGGATGTTCATCAATAGGTTAAACAGATTGAAAAGGACGAGGTAGACCCCTACGCACTATCTGGAAAGACAACCTTGCCACGCTGTCAAGTGATCAAAGCAAGATGCAGCCCAAGCCACATAACACAACTTTTTGATTGAAAAACAATATCTAGATATGTCTGCATAAGCACAGAGACAAGTCAGGAGGGTCATGAACCAAACCATTAAATGAGATTTTTTTTTAGCCCCTGGAGACTGAGACTAGGGAAGAAACGGGGGATTTTTTTTCTCACTTCTTAGTTTATGTAGTTATAAAAGATATGATAATGCATGATTTTTACTTTGCTGTGTTTTTAGTAATTCAGAGAGAATCAAGAGCATGTGTTATGTGAACCCAAATGTCACACCCTCACAATTATAACACTTGAAATAACTTGGACAGTTCTCTGTTGTTTCTAGACAAATAAACAGAATGAACTAGAACAGCTGTTTAGTCCACTGATTTTCATATTGTTCGTTAGCCATAAGGCTTTTCTTTTTCCCAAATAAATTGCCAGACCCCAAAATATAAAACAAATAAAAATGTAGCTGCTCAGGGTAAAGGGTGGGATTGACTTTACTTATCTATAAAATGAGAGGGTTGGACTAGGCTGATGATTTTCCAGCTCTGCTCCCACGGGAGGATGTGGGGTAGGGAGTGGGGAGAAACACTCAGAGGGCCCGGAGTGAGGGGAGGAGGGAGAGAACAAGTGGAACAGCTCGCCTAGCCGGCTTCCAGAGCCGACACTATCTCCCCCTCACCTACTTTTTCATACTGCTTAGCCTTTGCAAAAGGAATCGTCTGAATTCAACTTGAAACATGGATTTTTGCTTTAGTTTGCTTTGCATATGAACAGTATATTAAATTTTTACTAACAAATGTGTAATTGAAAATGTGTGCATTTGTGTGCTAAGGTGAAAGGTTTAATCAAAAGTGTGTCTGTCTTATTAGAATGACTAGAGCTAAATGCAGGGAGCTGCCCCGGCTCATTGGAACTCAACCTCACAGTGGTTGGTTGGCTGCCTCTTGAACTCCCTTCCTCTCACCTTTAACTCTCAGGACTAACTCATGCAAAAGGACGGGTGCAAACCTGCCCATCCCCACCAGCCTGCTCTGGTGTGCAAGTTCCTGAAACAATAGATCCTGTCATGGTTTCTCTGAAGTTCCTCAAGCATGGGCTCCAATTTGCTAGTTGGGACACTGTTTAAATTCTAAGTCACCTCCAGATCTGACCTATTTTGTCACATAAATTCCATATCTTTTAGACAACTGAATACTTTTTACGACTCTCCTTAATCATGCAAATTGATGTTATTATGTGCATGCAAATGATCCTGTTAGAAAAAGCTCCAGGGAGCTGATGATCAGCCCGCCACTGACTGAGATTCCTTGGACTGGAGAGCTGGGGCTATGAATGTGGTGGCCCAGCTGCTTGTCACCGGAGGGTTAGACCACACATGTTGGAGGACTCTCTCAGAGGGTCTGAAGCTGGGGTCAGACAGCCTGGACTCATCCCTGGGAAAGGCAGGAATACACACTGGGGCCAAGACATGGTGAGGGCAATCTGCAAACCCCAACGAGAGTGTGGGTTTTGCCTTTGTTAAACATAAATAAATAAAACTAGAGGCCACAATTTAGATACCCAAGGTCAACCATCCATAGCCACATAACCACAACTTATCTTCCTGATTCCCCACCCTCCAAGGAAAACCCTAAATATAAACAAAACACAAAGTAAGCTTTTCATCCTTAACAATATGATTCAATGAAATCAAACCAATCAGCTATAGACAAATCAGCTTAAATAGCTGTTTCCCTTAAAAAAGAATATATGGCTGGCATGGTGGCATGTGCATGCCTGTAGTCCCAGCTACTCAGGGAGGCTGAGTTGGGAGGATTGCTTGAGCCCAGGGGTTTGAGCCCAGCCTGGGCAACATAGCAAGATCTCATCTCTTAAAAAAAATTGAAAAAAAAAAACAAAAACCCAGAATATATGACAGCCAACCAGGAAACAGGCCAAAATACTTCTAATACTTCCTCCTTTATGCTCTAGAAACTGAGCTGTAATTGGTATAAGATTGAAACTTTGTGCCATTTCTTGGTTTGAGGTCTCTTAGTTTGTGAACTGTTCTTTGTATGCACAATAGACTTAAAATTCTCTCTTGACCTGATTTTGCTTTTGATACCTTGCATGGGGCTGCTCTGAAGCACCCAGTGAAATTCTGGGGCATGACCTCCGAGGCCCTGGTTGGGGCTGAGCTGCACCCCCACAGGAAGGTCACCTCAGTGCCCAGGCACCAGGCATTTGTCAGCCCAAGTGAGCATGTCCAGCTATCTTCTGACATCCCCCGTCAGCCCCTGGGGGGCCAGTGCTCCTGTCAGTCTACCCTGCCTGGGATCCTCAGAGCCCAGATGAACCCTGTGCAGCCTTCCCCAGAGAGCCCAGTTGCCACCAAATGGCCCAGATCTGAGCCCAGCAGCATCTGCGCAAGGCCAGTCATTGGCTCACGTGCTCACTGCCACTCTGGCTTCTTCCCCAGGCTCTTACTGGTAGGGATTATTTCATCCTTCCTTTCTGTTTGCCCCATTCGCTCATCCGTTGCATTTCCCAGCACTAGAATGGCATCAAGCACACAGTAGGTACTCAATAAAGGCTTCAGTATTGATTACTTGCTCAACTGGGGGGAGAAGGGGCTCTTCAACCAAGGATATTCTTTTCTAACACGTGGTTACCTGTTTCTCTTTGTGCCTGCTTGTTTAGGATAATTTTATTTTTACAGACCCTCCGATAGTCCCTAGAAAACAGGACCTTAGAGCTGTTAGGGTTATCTAGTTAGGGTCCCCGAGAGATGGCTGTCCCCCTCCTGTACATGTCAATATCACAGCAAAACCAGAAACCACTGATGTGCTGGTCTGTGGGGAAATAACACACAAACCTTTCTCGCTGTCTGGAATAGAGGCACCTGCATGGGGTTCTGCCCTCAGGGCTGGTTGGGGGGGGCGGTCAGCCAGGCAGAGACTGGGGTGCTGATACACACAGAAGGCTAAGACGTCCCTGAAAATGCAATGCCTTGGGGAAAACCGCATTTCCCCCAGCTCTCCCTGTTTTGCCAAGGGGATGAGGATGGGGGTGAAGGCCAGCCTGCCTTCCAAGGGGTAGGCTGTCCCTGAGGGACGTGTTTTGCTGAGCAGAGTCTGCAGAGCTGAACCAAACTGGAGACTGAATGCAGCCCCCAGCAGCCCTCCTTCCCTCCCTGCCTCGGTCACTGCCCGGACTTCCTAATAAAATACCGAACAAATAACTAGCGAGCGTTGCTTTGAAGTCCACCCACAAGCCTCAGCCAGCCCTCTGGTACACAAGGCCATGGGAGCCACAGCAGCAGAAGCAGCCTGGGCTCTGCTCAGGACTCCTTGACAGTCCCAGCTGGAAGAGGCAGTTCCAGCAAATGCCCGCTGCCCACGTCTCCAGCAAAATAACTTTGAGCTGAAATCAGGGCCTTGGGAGGCACCCCATGTGACATTGATTCGCGCTGGGGACATGTGAAAATGCATGGCTGAAGTCCCTGAAGGAGCATTTCCTCCCCTAGGTGTGCTGCATGATCTTTAGGAACCAACCCCAGGTCAGAGCAAAGGCTGGGCAAGGTTGGCAGGGGCAGCAGGTGGCGGGGTGGTTTCTCCTTACTGACCTCAGCAAGCCCCTAGACAGGTTCCCAGCCCCTCTGACAGAACGGGAAGCACAATAGGAAAAATGAGAGTATTTACCCAGGGGGTGGTTGTGAGCATTAAATTAAGAAGTCCTTAGGAGAACAACGTTGTACTGATGTTATAGGGATATATTTGATCATGATTTGAATATACATAAGCTGATTCTGCTCTCTGAAAAATCACCAATTCGTACAATTTTAATAAAGATGTTTCGTTAAAGTCTAATTCCTGGCTCAGTTTATCAATTGATTTCAAAATATAATACTGAGTGAGATTTATAGAAATAGCCAGGCACAAATCGATAAGTATCTTCACCCACTAATTAAAGCTGTCATTGGTCATTATAATTGTAAGGCTGGTGGCGGGCACCCCTCCCCTCCCTAATGGAAAAAGAAGAAGCCCCTCCTACTCCTCCATACCTGCCCTAAAGCTGAAACAAAGAAATTCCTCACTCTTCCCGCCAAAACATGCCCTCCAGAGAAACTCTCATCCCCCACCCCTAAAAATGTATATAAGCCCACCCAGACTTCTGGGCAGGGCGGCTTCTCTGGTTCCACTCATGGGACCATGAGGCTCACCTGAGTCCCTCTCTTGGGACCCGTTACCCTCACCCGGGAGCGCCCCAATAAAGCCTCTTTACTTATCCCTTTCAACTCTGCTCATCTTTCTCTGGCACCAGCCACTCTGTTCTCAGATGCTTCTTCTTCCCTACTCTCCTCTTCCAGTCACCCCTCCACCAGCCTACTCTGGCCCATAGCTCCCACTACACTCCTCAAAAGCAGGAAGTAGCCAGAAAGACCGTGGCGCTCCATTATCACTAAAAGGCCAGAATGTAAGGCTGGTGGCAGGCACCCCTCCCCTCCCTAATGGAAAAGGAAGAAGCCCAGGAGACCTGCCAAGAACAATGCCTGCAAGGCTCAGCTAAGTTAAAGGACGACCACACCTGGATGGTTACCCTGATAAGAATGTCGGTTCCTAGAGTCCACACATACCACTGGCCCCTCCTATTTCTCAGTACCTGCCCTAAAACTGCAAGGGACAATTCCTTGTTCTCCCCACCATAAATCTTCCTGTCAAAGAAACCCCTACCCCCATCCCTAAAAACATACATAAACCCACTCAGACTTCTGGGCGATGCGACTTTTCGGGTCTCTCTCTCTCTCTCTCTCTCTCTCTCCTGGGACCCAAAAATATCGCTGGGGTCCCTCTCTTGGGACTTGTTACCCTCACCCAGGAGCGCCCCAAAGAAGCCTCTTTACTTATCTCTTTCAACTCTGCTCGTCTTTCTTTCTCTGGTGCTGGCCAATCCAAAAAACCTTACATTTGGTGCCGAAACCCGGGAGGGTCCTTTGACTTTCAGCTGCACTGCCCCTCCCGTGGACTCCGGTCTTAAAATCTTACATTTGGTGCCGAAACCCGGGAGGGGCGTTTGGCTGCACTGGCCAGCTCTGGGGCTTTGGCTGCACCACCCCCTCCACGAACTCTCGCATAAAATCTTACAATAATCACCTGCCCAAACTCCTCCCTTCTCCTCCTGAAGCTCACAGGCTCTATCAGGCCCCAGGGTCTCAGCCTGGTCCTGTCTTCAGTCTAAGCAATTGCCACTCAGTCACAAGGCCTTTTGCATTGCCCCGGTTAGCTGGAGTTGCCGGCAGCAGGGCCTCCTGCTCCCACGAACTGGCTGACCCAGGACCAGAAATGCAGGGCTGCTCGTAGAGGAGGACTCAGACTGTGTCCTCCCAGTGTTCTTGTGCTGGGATCTTTCTTCCTCCAGGTCAGAAACAGAACAAAGACAGTGACAACCTGACGTTATAACTGCTTACATATTGCAGCTTATCCTGAGACAGTTCTGACCCAGTAATAAAAGAGAAAAGCAGCTATAAATCAAGTTATTAATCTCAAATCTTTGTCTATATTTTTAATGTAGTGAATTGCCTATTTACAAGTCCTGCAACTTTATAACTTATTTTGGCCAACTGTTTCTTAAAAGGGCCAGGCTCTCTTTATTGCTATCTATTTTACACACACACAAATGTAACAGAATAGCTTTCAAATGAAATTATATCTAACTATGAGAAAATATAGGTAAATATTTTACCTGATCTTGAGGTATTGAGGTAGGAAAGAATATTCTAAACATAAAAGCAAAAGCGGAACCCATAAATAAAAGGTTTCATAGATTTGACTACAGAAAAATGAAAAATTTTCTATCCCTTCCCCAAAGACCTATACACAAAATTAAAAGGCAAATAACACCATAGGCCAAAAAGTGTAGTATAAAGAACGTGGGCTTTGGAGTCAGACATACTATGTCTGAATTCCAATTCCTTCACTCACTGGCTGTGTGACTTTGCACATGATGTGCAACCTCTCCAAGCCTCAGCAACTTCTCTGTAAAATGGGAATAATAGTAATAACAATAATGACTACCTCACAGAGTTTTTATCAGGATAAGATAAGGATCTGTTTGAAATACATACCTAAATCTCTTAGTATATAGCACCAGGCATGTTGTTAGCTCTCAAAAAATGTTATAATTGTTATTAAAGGAAAAATATTGCAACATATGTAATACACAGAAAGCTAACAACTTTCTTATATAAAGAGCACATGTAATTTAGTAAGGAAAAGATAACACCTCAATTAAACATGAGTAAAGAAAATGAATAAACAAGTCTCATACAATGAAAAAGTTTCAAATCACCAATAAACATATAAAACAATTCATCCATATATAATGAAATACCTGCAGCCCCCTTCCTGGTAGCAGGGACCCAATTCATCCAGGGCTCAGGATCTTCTATTTCAAACCACAAACTACCAAGACTCCAATCCCTTTTCCCATCCAATCTGGCTTAATTCCAGGCCAGCAATTCTGCAATTTTGGGGTGTCATTAGCTGGATTCAAATTGTATTTATCTTCTGTCCTTTCTGTGTTACCTTTGATTTCTTATTTTATTACTAAATAAACAGTAGGACCTCTATGGCATGAGGCTAGAACGTGTTTTCTGGGATGGTCAGCCATGTGGAACTTTTGCAAGGCTATTTCTTTCCCTTGGTAACTAAGGGTGCTTTATTGAGCTATAGCATTCAACAAGGTAAAATTTATAATGTCTGGCAGCCCATAAAAAATTACCAGACCTGCAAAGAAGCAGGAAAACACACCAATAATGGGTGGGGGGATCAATAAATTAAAACTCACTCAGAAATGACATACAAAAAATGAATTAATAGACAAGGATGATGAAACAGTTATTTTAACTGTATTTTATACAGCCAAGAAAGCTAGAGGAAAGATTGAACGTGTTACATAGAAACATAAAAAATAGAACGAACATCCAACTCAAACTCTAGAAATAAAAACTATAATGTCTGAGATGAAAAGTACACTGGATGGGACAGAGGGAAGATTAGACATTGCAGATGAAAGGTTAGTGAGCTTGAAGACATAGTAATAGAAACTATCCAAAATGAAACACAGAGAAAAGAAAGACTTCTAAAAAATGAACAGAGTACCAGTGAGCTGTGGGACAACTTCAAGTATCCCAATGCATGTGTAATTAGGGTCCGGGGCTGACAGGAAGGGCACAAAAACATTTGAAGTCATAATGGCAGAAAAGTTTCCAAAATGTAATGAAAACTATAAATCCAAAGAGTCAACAAGCTCAACGAACCTCACACACAAGGCTTATCATAATAAAATTGCTTAAAATATGTGATAAAGAGAAAATCTTAAAAGGCAGTCAGAGGCAAAATTAACACAGTCCATAGACAGAGGAATAAAACTAAGGGTAATAGCAGATTTCTCACTGGAAACAATGCAAGAGAGAAGACAGTGGCGTAACATCTTTAAAATACTGAAAGAAAAACATTTTCTTTTTATTTATTTATTTATTTTTAAAATTTTTTTAAAGCCAGTCAAGTGAAAAACATTTTCAATTTAGAATTTCATACTCAAAATAATTTTCAAAAATGAAGGCAAAACAGAGTTTTCAGACATTTTTGCATTACTTGTACCATGCTCAAGCTAAAATGAAACTCCTGCTGTTCAAATGCACTCTTCCCTCCTATCCTTCATACTCACCTCCTTCTTGAAGCCTTTCCTGATTGCCTGCTGGACTTTATTCACACCTCTCTTAGGGCCCTGTTATCCATTGCTTGTGTCGTAAGTATTTGAGGATTTTTATTTTCCCTCCCACTAGCCCATAAATTCCTTGAGGGCTCCTTTCTTATTCTTCCTTAACACCTGCAATGTGCACCCACACTGCCCATGACAGGCGCTGAGTGTTTGTTATATTGACTTACATTTTACTTGGTTGCTAAATGTTTCTTTTAAACTTCCCTCAAAGATATTTTTGACTGATGTAGAAGTATCTATTTATTCATCACCAAACACTTGATAAGCTGGGCCCTGTGCTCATAAAGGTAAGACAAAAATCTCTTCTCTGGGCAAGAGGCTCACAACACACTTAATTGGTTTAATTTGTTTGTTTATAAAAGAGCTTTTTTTCCCCCAAACAGTCTGGGATTAATAAGGAATAGAAAGACTTTTGCTTAGAGCCTCACTAATAATACCATGCTCAGCATCTCCACTGTTTCCTGAGAATGCCTCCAGCTGGGACCCCCTTCCAGACCCACATATGCAGCTGCGTCTTTGACATCTTCATGTGGACCTCTAATGGAAATCTCAGTGTTAACAACATTCCAGATTGAACTCCTGATCTTGTCCCCAAAGCTGTTCCATCTGCAGTTTTGCCATCTCTGTTAATGGCAATTCTTTCTTTCCATTGCTCAGCCACTAACCTTGAAGTCATTTAATTCTTCTTTTTTTTCTCACAACTCACATTTAAACTGTCAGAAAATTCCATCAGCTTAACCATCAGACATACCTAGCCACTATCCAACTCTTATCTCCATTGCCACCACCTGGTACAAGCCACCATCTTCTTTCACCTGGATTATTGCAATTGCCATATAAATGGCCTTCCTACTTCCACTACCCAACCTGCCCCCATTCAGGGTGTATTCTCATCACTGAGAAAGTGGAGTGATTCTTGAAAATTTAGGTCAGATCATGTCACTCCTCTGCCCCAAATCCTCCAGAGACTTCCCATAAAAGCCAGTGTCCTTACAACAGCCTGCAAGGCCCTACATGAACTGGTCCCCTTGTTTCTCTTCCTCTCATTGTCTTTCTGACTGCCTTTCTTACTGCTCTCCTTCCCACTCCCTCTGCTCCAGTCTCCTTGCTGTTCCTTGAGCTCTCTAGATACTGTTCAACCACAGGGCCTTTGCAATTGCTATTCCCTCTGCCCAAATGTCCCTTTCCCCAGATATCCACATGCTCATTCCCTCACCTCCTTCAAGTCTGCTCAAATGTTACCTTCTCAGTGAAGTCTTCCATAGCCACACTATTTATAATGACATTGTTTCTGCTTTTTATTCTTCCTTGTACTTATCACTTTCTAATACTGTGGATAATTTACTTATTCGCTTTGGTTTTTGTCTGTTCCTCCTCTCAAGAACAGTAACCCCAAGAGAACAGGTATTTATACATTTTGCTCTGTTTCTTGAGCAACTACAATATTGCCTGGGATATAATATGTGCTCAGTGACTACAAATCAAATGAATGAATGAATCTTTGACAGGTAGAGCAGGTCTCTAGGTCAGTCTTACCAATGACTGATGTCATTTCCTATTTGGTGCATACCGTGAATTCCTAGGAAGGAATTTTTTAAATGCTCTAGAACCCACCTCCAAAACTCACAGTGTGGCATGAAACCAGATTCAGAAACTGCCAGATATCTGAGTTTATGTTTGCACATGCCGAGTTGTAGATCAATCTATCAGTCAATAGGTATTCATCAAATACCTCTCTAGAAGGATAACAAAACACTATGAGATATATTGAACGAGACAAGATGACAAATTAGAGGCCAAACTGTACACAGAGTTTGAGTTGTATGATACATACAAATAAGTGCAGAAGAAGTTAGGGTAGGGAGAGACGAGTGCTCTGAAGTGAGCTGAGAATCACTTGTCTTCCCCAGGCCTCTAATGGAGTTTCTGAAGCAGGAGTGCTGCTGGAATAATCTTTCACTAACTGCCAATAACAATATTTTGTGCTCTCATTGTTCCCTTCAACAAGCATCTTCAGATAACTTCTGATTTTTATCTAAGCATTCTTATTCTCACCTGATTGAAAAGTGTGCATAAACCACAGTGAAGCAACTTGTCTGATGCTGGGGGGAATAGACAAAGAATGAAACCATTATCCCCAAACTCTGCCCTGTAGCATGCTTTGTAAGTAGGAAAAACATTTGAGAAACCATTTTGTCAACCTACTCCCTGCTCAGCCCCTCCTCCCTCAGCACAGGGAACATCTACAAGTGGATTACTCCAGAAAACACGTGAATGAGGTCCTTCGGGGTGTAGTAAGATGTTCACCCACAAAACAATTGTTGGTGCTGTTAGCATCAGAACACTGGCTGGATTGACCATTGGTCTAACCAGCATGCAGATTTTGTCATTAAAAGAATGAATGCATGAGTTCGTGTTGGACATAACGAATACAAATATTTGCAAATTATGCTTAATGTCATTAATCTCCCTAAATCTAATAACCAAAATACATTTTTTTCCTTTTGGATCCATTAACCATCAAAATAACTATCTGGGAAACAGTATTTTTTCTAAAGGTCTGTGTGCTGTCCCAACTGCCCCAAATTCCAAACTTTAGAGTCATCTAGAATCTGTTCTTTCTCTGGCAAGTTCTTTTGAGTCTATCTCTAAATTCTTTTTATGACAAGGCTTCCAAATTCCCTGAGGCACAGAATGAGAGCAGTTGAAAAACACTAAAATAATAATAACAATGAGTAAACACATACTGAGTTCCAGGTACCATATTAGGGACTTTACATGGATTATCGAATTGAATCCTTACGATAACATGTAGGTTTTATACTGCTATCATCACCTTTTTAAAGATGAGGAGCTGAGATGCAGACAGGTTGAGTGACCTGCCAAAGCTCACACAGCTAGCAGGGGAGCCAGGAGAAAACATGCAGTCTCATTCCAGCGTTCACACTCTTTACCATTATAAAGGCCTAGATCATTTTAGATCAAAAGGTCTGCCTTTCACTTGTTAGATTTGTAAAGACCCCTGTCATGAGACGATAGAGTTCTCCTTGGAAGTAGGATGTTCTCTGAATACTCTTTCTTGTCTGTTTTCATTCTCTTTTTTTTTTTAAATCTCTCTTTCATGTCATAGTCAGTCCCAAAACAAACTCAGCATCCTCACTTGAAAACTATCCTGCCTCCATGTCTTCTTATTTCTGTCCATGATGTTACCATTCTTGGTGTTAAATGGATCTGAACCAGGTGGCTCCTCTATCCAATTAGTTAGCAGGCTTCATTTATGCTTCTCACTTGATATTTCCAGGATGTATCCCTTCTTCTTTATTCCTGATGCCAGCCACGAATCACTTCTTGCCTGGATTAATGTCATCACTTCCTAACTTTCTTCTTGCCTCTAACTCTCCCCACTCCAGTCTTTCCTGCATTGCACCACCTGGCCCATCCTATCAACCCACTTTCTTTATGACTCGCCCCTAGTGAAGGGTCTATAATGACTCCCCAGTCATTGTTCATCAGGCTCACTCTCAACTTCTCTAAAGTGAAAATTCAAGCCTCTCTCTAACCTCACTGGCCTTAGGTCCCCTCTCCCAGCCCAAACTCTCCAGTGCAGGAAGCCCAGCCTGGCTTCTTGCTATTCCTGACTTTCACCTTGGCTCAACTTATTACTTGCACTTGGAATGATTTCCCCTCCTGGCCTGTTGCAATCTCACCAAGTCTACATTGCCCATTTCAAGTCCAGTTTCCTCCACGAAATCTTCCTTCATTGCTCTAGTAAGGATTGATTTTTCTCTCTTCTTCACTGCTCCCACGCTCATCACACAACTCACTGTAAAGGATTTTCCTCTAAAGGTCTTCCTGTTCACAGAGACTCATTCCAAGGCCCCCAGGTGTTGCCTAGGGGAAGGGGGCATTTTCTCCCTTCTAGTGAAAAGAATTCCAGACTTCAACATTCGCCCACGGAGTTACTGGAAAACTGGGAAATTATTTTGCACTCACAAGCTCAATATTTTAACTTGGGTACAGTTATTCACAAATCCTTTCAAAGTACTTCATAGTTTTTATTTATATAGATAGCCCAGGCAGTGCCTCCAAAGTTCCGAGCACTTTGGCAAGCACGAGAAACTTTTTCTGAGTGGCAGATGAAGGGGTTATTCTATTTGTCACCTTCAGAACAAACTCCACAAATTGCATTTTGAATGATCTTTAGTTGGTCTTGTTGTTTTAACTCTCCCTTTCACTAAAGAAAATTTTGTCTTGAACTTTAGTTAAACTAGAAGTAAATTATATCTATTTAAAATATAGAGCTGTTAAATTGCAAAGATCTACATAAAAGCAACTGATGGGCTGAAAAATGCTCCCTTTGTAGCTGAATCACAACCTAAAAGCTTCAGCTTGTTTTAAACAACATGACCTTTAGTCTGTAGATAAAATGCATGTAAATTAAGCTTGAATGTCAACTAGATTTGACCAAGGTTTGTTTGTGGGTTTTTTTTTTTTTTTTGGGTGGTAGTAGTGGTGGTGGGGAGTTTGAGGAATATAGAGGATAAAAGAATCTCTTTATATTTTTTTAATCACATAAGTGAGTTTTATCAAATCCAAGGACTGTCCTGATAGTTCCCACATAGGCAACCATATCCTGGAGAACACAAGGCCCCTAAGAAGTAAACCGGTCTCCTTTCTTAGAAATTGGTTTTCTTCTACCTTACACTCACATTTTCTTAATTTTCCAAATGAATGCATACAAAATCTTTTCCAGAAATGCCACCAACAGGAATCAACAGAAGTTAACAATAGCTGAGCCAGTCAGAAAGGGGTGAAGATGACTCCCTCCCAGTGGCCACCAGACCTCACCGTCAGAGGCTGTACAGAGGGGCAGGGAACTGCTGAGGAAGCCCCGTTGCAGTATCAGGGGGAACTCTGTTTCGCTGCCAATGACAAGATGGTTTAGGTTGATGGGACACCAATCTAGGCTTCGAGCTGATAAAAGCATGGATGAACAGACAAATTGGCACCCTGAGGAACTGGAAATAAAAAGTAAACCCAGAAACAAAATGCTGAGAGCATGGGGCAAGAGGGGCGAAGGGTAAAGTAATAGTGATGGCCATGGTCTGAATGTTTGTGTCCCCTGCTCCAATTTCTATGCTGAAACCTAATCACCAAGTGATGGTATTAGGATATGGGGCCACCGGGAGGTGATTAGGCCATGAGGGCAGAGCCAAGTGGGATTCAGGAGGCCCCAGAGACCTGCCTCGTCCCTTCCACCATGTGAGGACACAGTGAGAAGGTGCCATCTATGAACCAGAAACAGGCCCTCACCAGACACTGAATTTGTTGGCACCTAGATCTTAGACTTCCCAGCCACTAGAATTGCAAGAAATCAATTTCTGTTGTTTATAAGCCACCCAGTCGGTGGTATTGCCTTAGAGCAGCCCAAACAAACTGAGAGAATGATGAACCTTAACAGCAACGATGGACACTTATTGAGAACCTGACCATCCCGGGCACTGTACTTTACCAATACAACCTCCCTTAAACCTCCCAACAACCCTAGGAGGTAGGTACTATTATCTCAATCTTACAGATGAGGAAACTGAGGCTTTGGGGCCAGGATGTGAATCTATCTGACTCCCAGGTCCACACTGCTCACCACAAAATACTTCAGGGAAGAATCAGGGAGAGGGAATTTGGCTGGGAACCTAACAACGAAGAAAGACCCCAGGTCGCTTGAGTTAAGGACAGGTATGCAGGGCCTGAGGGGGTAGCAGTACCACGTGGACGTGAGCCTGGGGCAGGGGTATCGGGAAGGATGAACCAGTCCTTGGCATTAGAGGACCTGTGATCTGAGAAGTTGTCCTGGAACTTACCCAGAAGGGCCCCTGGCCAGGGACCTCTCAGCCTGTGGTCCAGTGGGCAGTGCCACTAAATGACAGGTTGGCTGTGGGGTTCTGCCGTCTCCCCAAAGCAGAGAGGCACTTTTCAGGTACTTTTAACATGGCTTTGAGTTCCAAGACAAAACTCCATTTTATGCCTGGCGCAGTGGCGGTGAAGTTTGAGGGGAAGGCAGGGGACAGTGGGGATAGAGAGAGCAGACAATTCACCAGCCCCAGAAGGCTCCGTTCGGCTGTGGCTATAGAGGCTTGGCAGCCTTGTTCCTATTGCCCTTGCCTCTGCTGCTTGGCTAGAAAGGGACTAGGGGCTTTTCAGTCACTCTGGGATCTGGGGGCAGGTCCTACTGGTTTCATGTCACTCATTCAGTCTACACAAGTGGGTCCAGAAGCTCAGTTTTGACCCACTTGTTTCTCACATATGTGCCTAGAGAATCACGACACATGGAATGTTTTACTTGTGTGTGCACAAAGTATGTCTTGATGAAGAAAGTGTCTGAAGGATGGAGCTAGGGAGCCAGTTCTCTCCTGTCCCCCTCACATACCATCATCACCTGAGACACAAGTTAGGTTTATGGGTGTGTTCACAGAACCGACACCAGTAGACACAATCTTAGCAGAGATGTAGCTTCAAGTTCTCTCCCCACCCTTAATGGATACTTAGAGATGGTTTCTGACATGCAAACAAACCGCACAGTGTCGGTATGCTCAGAGCACACAGCCCTGACATCCCAAGTGCACGCGTGCACATGCCGCATGAGAAGGGCCGCAGAAACCCACCTCCCAGGCTCTGCACATGAGTTTGAGACTTTGGGCACCCTGTCTTTTTTTGTCCTCCTGTATCAGGCCTCTAATCTCTCATCAGGGCCCACTCCATATTGCAGGACCTAATGGGCATAATCTCTCCCCTCCAATCAAAGAGAACGGATGGAGTTTGAAACGAGGTCTAGATTTGGGGCTAATGACTGGTTAACAGCTGCCCTAACACTGATTGCTCTCGATTTGGGAAGCCAGTAAGTAGCCTGGCTCTTCCCTACAGCCTCCCTCTATCGTGGAAGCACACTCCCAGTCTCCTTGGGAGAGATATTAGACCCCAGAGTTAACCAAGGCTAGAACAACCCTGGTTTAGTAGCTTGGGCTCTCCAAAGAATCAACCCTACTGACACTCCAGTGAACCATGGTCTAACTGGGGGATTGGAAAGCTTTTTCCATAAGGGGTAAGACAGAAAATATTTTAGGCTTTGTGGACCATATGGTCTCTGTTGCAACTACTCAACTCTGCTGTTGTAGTCCAAAAGCAGCCACAGCCAATTCCTAAACAAATGGGGATGGTCGTGGTTCAATAAAGCTTTATTTATTGTTACTGAAATTTGGATATCATATAATATTCACATGTCATGCAATAGTATCATTCTTTTGCCTTTCCCTCAACCACTTATAAATACAGATACCATTCTTACTTCATGGGATGTACAAAAACAAGTAGCAGGCTGGATTTGGCCCACAGCACATAGTCTGCTGACTCCTGGTCTAAATCCTCAGCTTTACACCATCCGGAAGTAACCTGGTCTAAGGAGATAGGGAAGGAAGGAAAGTCCTGGCACAGCCAATTTAGCCAAATATACCACCCATGCAAACAGGAGCTATGACACTAGGCAGTGTGTTTTCTTCCCCTATAAACAACAGAATTTGTAGGTCCATATAAGTGTACTTATAGCAGTCATCACGAAGAGTGATATGTTTGCTACAATGATGTGTTGCTGCTCAATCCAGCTGGAATCTCCTCCTCCTCGGGAACTACCCTCAGAATTGGGAGCACATGCTTCTGAAAAGCCACAGTGACAGGAAAGCTCCATCCACTGAAGGTGAAGTTGATTTTTAGAAACAACAAAAATCAAAACAAAACTCAAACGATACCAAATACAAAAAAAAAAAAAAAAACACTCTACCACAACCAATTATAGCAACAATAACAACGGCACAGTTACCACTACCCTTTCAGCAGCAAGCCAGTAAATAAGGGGGTTGCGGTCCAGTTAAACAAAGCCATTCTGGTTCAAAACCACTCGTGACTTAAGATGAGACTGCTACAAACTCATGATCGCAAGTCCTTACATGGCCCCTAACAATGGGAGTGTTGTTTGGCCAATACACTGTCAGCCCTTTTAAAACATCTTTTTTGAATTACTGTCAATAATTTGAAAGCCAAGATATTTCACACAAAAATCAGATTTTTTTACATCTCTTGAAAAAACAATCAAAAGATCTGGCAGATTCTGGTTCTTGCACAGCATCCATCCACAAGAACCTCCCGTTTAGACAGAGCACATGAACCCCAGGTTGGCACAGTCCTTACCATGCCCTATTGGCTCCCGGCCCAGTAGCGGCCACCATGTAACCCTGGGCTGGGGCTTATGGGCCCTTCCACTCACATTAAGAAGAGAGTAACAGTCACATGGTCCAAAAGTCAAAAACAATATGAAAAGCTATACAGGGAAGGGCTCATTCCCATGTTATCCTCACTCTCCAGAAGTAAGTACTTTTGTTAATTTCTTCAATTATTTTTCCCCTTCTTGCTTACACAGATAATATATGTTTTTTATCTTCTGCCTTGCTTTCTTTACTTAGAACATATCCTGGGAATTGTTCCAACCCTTGCTACACAGAGAATTTCTTCATTCTTCTCTTATAGCTACTTAGTATTCCATTGGGTGTATAGATGAGTTTATTTAACTAGTACTAGATTGGTGGACACGGGTCTATAGTCTTTTGCTTTTACAAATATTCTGCAATGAATATGTACATATATCATTCATAAGTGATAAAACCTATTGTGTAGGATACGTTCCCCCAAATGAGATTGCTGGGCCAAAGGGTAAATATATTCGTAGTTTTTCTAGATTTGGCAAAATTGCCTTCCATATGGGTTCTACCATTCTACACTCCAAACAGCAATGAAAGAGCATGTCTGTTTTCTTTCAGCTTCCCCAGTAGAGTATGTTGTCAAACTTTTATAGTTTTGTCATTCCAATAGGTAAAAATTATATTTTGGGGTAGTTGTAATTTACATTTTTAAATTAAGAGATCTCTCCCCATGTGTTTATGAGACATTTATATTTCTTTTCCTGAGAACTGTCTGTTTCATTTTCCTATTGGATTTTTATTTCTGTTGCTGATTTTCCTATTAAATTCTTTTTTCTTATCAACTTTTAAGAGCACTACATATATTAGAAAGATTCTGTATCTCTATGTTGCAAACACTTTTTTTCAGTTTGTCATTTATCTTTTGCTTTTGTTTATGGTGTTTTTGTTTTTGTTGTCATTTGCCATGTGGAAGTTTTGTTGTTGTTTCATGTGCTTTTAAAATGTAGTCAAATTTATTTATTTATTGTTTGATTCTGGCTTTTGAGTTATAGTTTGAAAGAAAGGCCTTCCCAATTCCAAGACTAAAAATGAAGTTACTCACATTTTCTTTCAATAATTTTAGTTTTGTTTTTAAAATATGTATATATTTGATTCATTTACAGCTTGTGAGAACAAAGCTATCCTTCCAACCTTTATCTTTTTCCAGAGGGCTGACCTATTGTCTCAATATCATTTATGAAATCCATTCTTCCCCCATTGATGTGAGATACACTATAATATACTAAATTGCCATATGTATTTAGGACTATTTCTGGACCTTCCACTCTGTCCCATTGGTCTATGCATATCCCACTCTGTTTTAAATACTCAGGTTTTAATTATATCATAATATCTGGTAGAACTAGTCCTTCTCATTCCTCTTCTTTCCCAGCAATTTCATTGTCATGCATGTTCATTTTTCCTTGTAAAATTTTGACTCAGTTTGTCGAGTCACAGAAACAAAAAAACAAAACCTACTGATATTTTTATGTTGGGGTGGCATCAGATTCATACATTGAGTTAAGAAGAATTAACTCATGATGCTGTTTCCTATCCAAAACATGTTATTTTTTCCATTTATTTACATCTTTTGTGATCTCTAAGAGTGGTCCCAGCCCTTTCTTAACACAAAAGATAAAGATACACACATAGGTTTTATACATCTTTTCTTCTATCACATCTTCAACAAATTATTTGGAAATAAGATGTCTATTGATTTCTAATATTTTTATATCTTGCTTCCCACTGATTTCTGTTATTGTTAATAGTAGGCTATCAGCAGTTTCTCTTGAGTTTTCCAGGTATATCATCATATGATCTGAATATAGTCAGACTTTCACTTCCTAACATTTTGAGACCACTTTCCCTTGTATAGTTGCTCTGGACAATTCTTCTAGGACAATCTGAGATAGTGGTGCTGATAGTGGACATCCCTGTCTTAGTACTGATTTTAGTAGGACCATCTCCAGGATTTTTCTCTTAAGTGGAAAGCTGGTTTTTGATGTGAGACATATAAATTGTATTTTATCATATTAAGGAAGAATCCATTGATTCCCATTTTATTTCCTTGATTTTAAAAATCAAGCATAGGTGTTAAATTTTGCCAAATGACTTTTCAGCATCTGACAATCATCGAATCATGTTTGCCTTCCTTGAATAAATCATTTCAGTTTGCAACCCCTACTTTAAAATAGCCAGACTGATTTTATTATTAGAGAGTTGCTAAGGACATTTTGAACAATGTCCTGGGTGCAGAAATGTATATGGTCTTCCAAGGGCAACAATTATCACGGATACATAATCTCCAGTTTCAGTGCATTTTATCTGCCCTGTGTTTGTTTAATTTGATATTTATGAAACTCCTTCTGGGTGCTTGACCATAGATTTGGGGCAAGTAAATATAGGATGTTAAAGCTACCAAAACATCAGTAAAGGCGCAATATAAAGAGTGGGATGAGAGAGGGTAGCTGATGGGAAGGCAAGCAAGAATACGAGAGGTTGGGAGAAAAAGACTAAACAGAAGTACCATCTCCTGCACTAGTTAGTGGCAGATTCCTCATCAGGTCCCTGTTCCTGTCACTTGCCTAGTTCAGTGGTTCCCACACCCCACCCCAGACCCTTTTATTACTTTGCCCCAAAAGTACTCACATGCTTTTAAAGACTTAATGCACTCCTTGGCTATACCAAATTAATTGTACTTAAGTAATAATTAATTAGTGTGCCATTTTAATGAAGTCATTTACAGCTGCCAACCAGGTTCTGGTCAGAATGTGCTAATCAGAATTACCATGCTGAGTTGATGTACTTTCAGCCAAAAGCACAGAAACTTGGAGTGTCATTTAGCTTGGGAAGGCTCATCTTGGATAAGTGAAAAATTCTGGAAGTCTTTCTGAAATGCTGATATTAGTGTGCATAGAGCTTATTTCTTTGTTCCTGGATGTCTAAGGACATAGGATCTCAGGGTGAGGACCTCAGATTTCTCTCATTCAAGATCTGGTGCTGTATGAAAAGGCCAGGGGAAGATGCAGACTTCACTCATAAGAAATGTGTGCCCCACGGCATATACTAGATCATTCTCTTAACAACTTCTCTACTGGAGGTGCCCGTTTTACAATTGTTCTCTCATGTGAATAATTCTCTGTTCTGAGAAAAACAGAGTAAAGATGAGAAAAATTATGAAGATGAATGGTGAGAATATTGCTAGAATAAAGTAAAAAGCTTTTTAGTAACAAAATTGGCTCCTCTCCCAGAAGCGAAGGCCTTGACGGGGCCCGGTGAGAGTGCAATGCTTAACACAGGGGCCCGTCATTAGAAAGCCATGCCACGGTCTTTCCTGCTGGTGAGTGAGCACCCCATCCCCAGAATGTACCCCAAACCAATTAATTCAGAATCTCTAGGGGCCAAGATTCAGGCATCAGTAATTTTTAAAGCTCCCCAGGTGAGTCCAATGGGCAATGCCCTAGAGCCTTGCTACTCAACGTGTGGTCCTCAGACCAGTAGCATCAGTACCAGTGGAAGTTTGTTAGAAATGTAGAGTCTTAGGCCCCACCTTAGACCTTCGGACTCAGAATCTGCATTTTAACAAAATCCCTAAAATATTAATGTGCACAATAAAGTCAGACATTCAGCGTTCTAGAGCAGTGTTTCTTAACATCGTCAGGTACCTGGATCACCTGCATCAGACTCACCAAGGGTATGAGACGGTGGGGGAACAGGGGTCAGGGGACTTCTCAAGAAAGCAGGTTCTCGAGATGATTCTATAGGTCTGACGGCAGAGCCCTGGAATCTGCATTTTTGTGTGCTTCCAGGTGATTCCTAAGCCTATCATTGTTTGGGAACTGTTCCCAAGAGGAAAAGTCCACAGTATAATGGTTGCCTTCTCCTATCCTCATGGAAAACACCTCAGTGACTCTAAGAGGTCAAAACATAGCCACTGTAGGTGGGGGAAGCGTTGGTGATGATTTCCAAATGCTTCCCAGCCTGACAAATGCGATGTTTCTGCTCTCTGTCCTGTAACAGAGCTGGTGGTGGCCCTGCCGGGTCACTTAGAGTTAAATCCAGCTTTCAGATTGACATAGAAATAAGTCTCTGCATTCAATTTGTTAGTGACTGAACAGGTTGCAATTGGGATACAAAAGCTTCTACTGTAAAAGCAGGATTAAAAATATAAAATGTTGATGCTCAGATGTATTCCTCTTCAAGGGTTTAAAAAAACCCTTAAAATGCAGGGTAGAGAGCTGAGAGAGAGGAAGAGCAAATTCCCCTAAGGAGAGTTCTTCATTTTACAGTGTTTTTTTTTTTTTTTTTTTAATTTTTGCTTAGGTCCACATTTTTAAATAACATGAGTGAAAAAATGAAGACGGGAATGGAAAACTTGATCTCTCTCAAAAGATGATGTTGAGGTGTGTAAGTACTTCCACGTAGTTTTAAAAACATTTCAGCTCATGTAAGATATTGAAAAGCTTCTATGATAAAAGAAGCTTTAAGTTGATGTATCTTCAAATACCTAGGCTTCTGAAGTATGGCTCCTACTTGACTTGAGGTGACAGAACTGAAATCTTTCAACTGTAAAGTGAAATAAGACCAGAGCAAGTGTAATAGATAATGGAATGGAATGGGGAACTGCAATGTGATCTAAATGTACTTGTTAAATAATTACTGAGTTAAAATCAGCAAAAGCAAACTTAACACTGGAAAAAAAAAAGATTTTTGAGGCTTTGCTTTAAAGACTTTAGAGCAACATTTCTTAGAGCTTTGGGGGGGGGGGTGCAGTGCACACAATGGGTCCCCCTTGAAGCTCTAGTGAAAAACTATGGACCCTCCTCCCCACGCACACGTCTGCGTGACCACAGGCATACACACTGGCAATTTCTGGAGCTCCACAGACTCCCCGGGGCCCATGTGGAGAGCAATCCGCAGGCCCCATATTAAGAACCTCAGCTTTGACATTACATTAAAAAAAAAAAAAAAGGGCTCTGTATTGATATTTCCCATTTGGAACCACTTGAGACCCAGGAACAACTTTGTCAGCACGTAGGGCCCAGGTGGGCAGTGAAATTAGGGTTGATTGTCTTCACCTACACAGAAACAATTAGGCCGGCAACCTCACGGGGCTGGGCGAGGCCAGGTGAAAGCCAGACCACTAGATGATGCCAGGGAAAGAATCCCTGTATTGAAGAAGCCTGCACTTGTTCAGAAAAGCCGCCTCCATCCTCTCCGAGGGGCTCAGCCACGGGCGAGGGGCGCAGGCAGAGCCCTGAGGCTGCTGTGGCTCTGTTCACATCAGGAGGCGAAAACATTTGTCAAAAGTTGGGAAGGAAAGTAGGCTCTTAAAAACACCGTCTACGCCCCTATCTACCTGAAGACTCAAACGGTGGCAGATGGGGAAGAGACCTGCTCCTTCACCCCACCCCCATGTAACAGATGAGGGAACTGACCCCAGTGGGCTAAGTGCCTGCCAAGGTGACATCCTTTGCCAGGCTCATCCCCGTGGCTCTCTCTCCGCGGCACCTCGCCGCCCGGCCAAGGGAGAGGAGGGCGGCCGACGCCCTCTCCCCGCACCTCCCGCCGCCCGCTGTGGCGGGGGCGCCACTGGAGCCGAGCCCCCGCCTACCGGCACCATGGAGTAGGTCATCATCATCAGCATGTCCTGGCTCTCGGCGCGGATGTGCGGCGCGGGCTCCCCGCGGTGGCTGCGCTTGTTGCGCGCGGCGCTCGCCGGGTCCGGGGGCGGCGCGGGCGCCCCGCGCGGCGCGCGGCTCAACTCGACCAGAAAGGCGCGCAGGGCGGCGTCCTCCTGCTGCTCCCGGCCCCGCTGCGCCTCCAGCGCCCGCAGCGCCGCGCTCAGCCCGCGCCACTGGCACAGCGCGAACACCGTGCCCGCCGCGTTGAGCGCGGAGAGCAGCGCCACGGCCGCCAGGGCGCCCCGCATCCCCCAGCCCGTCGCCCGGCGGCCTCGTTCCGCGCCTAGGGCCATGCTCAGCGCGCCTCGGGCCGGGCAGGGCAGGGCTCGGCCGCCTCCAGCCCCGGGCAGTCTTTATACGCCTCGGGCAAGCCGTGGGCTGGTGGCAGCGCCGTGAGTCACGTCGCCCTTTGGCCCGGCTGGCGGGGCGGGTTGGGGACAGTAGTGGTGGCGCCCGAGCAGCCCGGAGGGACAGGCGGGCAGAGGGGGGAGAGGAACCAGTGGCGACAGCCTACGGAGGAGGGGCAGGCAGGACTCTTGCTCCCAGCAAACCCGCCTCTCCCTCCTTTCCCGCTGCTGTGCCCGAGGGCATTGCCGTGGCCCAGACAGTCACATCAAGGGGCAGACTGAGGGGGAGAGCAGGAATGCTTAAGTCTCTGGATTCCACCCCCTCCTCCTCCACACTGCCCTCTTTGGAGAAAAGGACCAGCGTGGCCAGATGCCAAGGCATGGTGCCCACTGTCCCTAGAAGGTCAGCTGCGGGGACCCAGCCCTAGGCTGCCCATCTCTCCTCCCGGTGACCTTGGGGCCCCCGTGGCCATGAAGCCCCCAAGCGATCTTTCCCAGGAAAAGGATAGCTAGGGACAGGGAGACAGTTGGCATTGGAGGGTTAAAAAGGCCACCCATCATCAGAACCAGAAAAGCCCAGTCCTGCCTAGCCAACAGGAGTCATCCCCAAAGGGAGATTTCCAGGATTGACTAGACACGAACTCTCCCATGAGACCCATACTTCCCAGATCCCTGGGAAGTGGCAGGGTGATGAGAAAAACCTCACAAATACGGAGACCTGGTTCTAAAGCCACTCCGCCACTCCCCAGCTGGGAGGCTCTGAGCATGTCCCAAGACTGTGCTGAGGTGCTTTCTGGCTGAAGAGCTGGAGAACCCAGTCAGCATTGGGACCTCACTTAGCCGGCCTTGCAGGTGTCCCATGCCTTCCGTGGACCCCTTCACAACATCCTCATTTTCTTTCAGCTCTGACGCCTGCTCTACCTCAAGGGCCACTGTCCTCCAAATGCAGAGTCACTTTGGGGCCTCCTCAGTGGACCTCCTCACTTGTGGTCTTTCTCAGCTTCTCCCAAAGTAGCTGTGCTTCCCTGTGGCCCCTGGGACTGTGGGAGGCCCTGGTCATAGGAGAAGTCCTAGCCAGAAGCCAAGATTGCTGTTTCCACAGCCCAGGAACTCAAGGAGGAGGTGACTCCCTGCCAATGAGCCGGCTGGAGCAGTCAAGGAAGAAAGCACCTCTTCTAGTGTCAGGGCAGACCAGTAGGATGGGGGGGAGCAAGCACCTTTTGACTTGATAGGAGCTCTGTAACCTACTCCCCAAAGATTTGCATTCCAATTCTTGCAGGTAGAATTTTTGGGCACAGAAGAGAAAGCCCAGGTGGTATCAGACTTCTTGCCCCCTACTCTCCAAGGTGAACCAGGGTGGACTCTCCCAGAAAGCACAAGAAAACATCTCAGTTGGAAAATCTGTATTTCCGAGTTTGAATGGGAACATTGACCAACCTGAGTATTCTTAGAAGAGCATCCAGGATGAGGAGGGATAGGAAAGCATGAAGGTCCAAGTGGTTCATGTAGGGCCCCAACCATGGGGACACAATGACTGGGAGGGGATGGCAGTGATGTAGATAACTTTGTCCAGTTCCTCCCAACTCTTAACACTCTAACATGCTGTGACCTACTTGAAGAATTGTCATGTATTCTTTTTTATCTCTTTTCATCCAGGTGTCAGGTTTAGGGCCAATAGGGAGAAGCAGAGTTGGGGCTCACACCAGTAAGAACTTCATTTTTGTTTTTTTTTAAATAGAGACAAGGTCTTGCTCTGTCACCCGGGCTGGAGTGCTGTGGTGCTAAAATAGCTCAGTGCTATCATAGCTCACTGCAACCTCGAACTCCTGGGCAGTAGCTGGGACTACAGGCACATGCCACCATGCCTGGCTAATATATTTTTTTAAATTTTTCAGAGACTGGGATTTTGCCATGTTACCCAGACTGGTCTTGATGTCCTGGCCTGAAGGGATCCTCTCACATGGGCCTCCCAAAATGCTGGGATTACAGGCGTGAGCCACCATGCCCAGCCAAGATCTTCATTTAATTCAGTAAACACTGCGTGTCAAGTTCAGTGATGGGCATTGGAGATAGAGTGGATGAGACAAGCAGCTTACAGTATAAGCAGTTGGAACACCATGGAGCCTTCTGGGCTTGTCTTTATCCTAACAATCATTACAGTTACTGTTGACTGATCATCTGTCACCAATACCTACCATCTACAACAGAGTATGAGGCTCCTGAGGTTAGGGACCACATCTTGTGTCACCCACATCACATAGCTCAGTCCCTGTCTTGACATAGGTATTCACTGTAGAATGAGTGAGTGAATAAATGAATGGCAGGCTGTACAGTGTACATAGGGCATTTTTATGTAGAAAAGTATGTATATGGTGGGGTAGGAGGGCTTAAGAACTAAACTGTTCTTATGCCACAGAACTGGCCCCCATCTTCCTTTCAAGGCTGGTGTCCATTGCCAGAAGAGTAAGTGGTAGCCTGAACTGGCATCCCCACCCCAAGTTCAGAGCCCAGAGCCAGTAGACAGCATGGAGATGAGGCCCACTTGGAGCCAGCCAGGCTCTATCAGACAACCTCAGGCCAAGAAGCTGCCCCTCTTGGGATGAAGCACTCTAAAGACTTGTGGCAGGGCCACATGAGCTGGGTGGGTAGAGCGCCTGAGATATTGCTCTGGGGCCAAGAGAGGGGCAGGGGAAGGGCAAAGGAAAGGGCAGACTCCTTTCCCACCTTACCCCTCTCTCAGATCCCTCTCCAATTCTTTCTGTGTAGGATTATGGCATTTTTCATGGAAGAAGGTGGGGCATGCTGATACAGCCTACAAGGTAGACATCTTCACTCATCCCTCACTGCAAAGTGGCTGCATCCAAGCAGATGCCTTGATCTGTCTTTTTCACCTTCTCCTCTGTCTTCTGTCTACAATGCTCTTTCCACCCCAGTGCTAAGCATTGACATTTCTCCTTTACTGGCCTCTTGGTGTTGCCCCTATTAAGGCCAGCTCAGAGTCCCCTTCTTCACTGAGCCTTACCTCCCTGTGCCAGCCCCCAGCACTTCCTTTCCCTGAGCTCTGCAAGCCCCAGGGGCTCAGAGGTTGTGCGCCTGGGCTTTGGAATCAGATAGACCTGAACTTGAACCTGCTTTTTAACCTGTGTAACCTTAGGTATGTTATTCAACTTCTCTAAAGAGGCTGTAATTGGCTGCATGCAGTGGCTCACACCTGTAATTCTAGCACTTTAGAAGGCCGAGGCAGGAAGATAGTTTGGGGCCAGGAGTTGGAGACCAGTCTGGGCAACATAGTGAGACCCTGTCTCTACAAAAAATAAAAAAATAAAAAAATAAAATAACCGGGCATGGGCACACATACCTGTAGTCCCAGCTACTCAGGAGGCTGAGGCAGGAAGATGACTTGAGCCCAGAACTTTGAGGCTGCAGTGAGCTACGATTGGACCACTGCACTCCAGGATGGGTGACAGAGTGAGATACCTTTTCTCTATTAAAAAAAAAAAAAAAAAAAAGAGAGAGAGAGAGAGAAACTGTAGTTGTATCTGTTTCATTTCATAGGATTGTGAAGATTTTAATGAGAGAATACAAGTAAAGCACTTGGCATATAATAAATGTTCGATGTAGGTTTGTAGTGTTGGCTGTGGGCTGAATGAACTTGCTGAGACTTAAACAGTGCCTTGTGCCATTGACCAACTTCTTAGTTCTACCACTTCTATTTCTTCAGTTGGGTTATAGTATGCTTAAGGCAGGGACTTATGTTCACGAAGTCTCTCACAGCAGGGACTTGTGCCAAGTAGGAATATTTGAATAATTGATTGATTAGCAAATCACACTTCATTTATGCTTTTTGAGGAACAGAACTTCCAAGTGCAGAGTGAACGTGGCGATCCTTGTCTGAATACAGTGGCTTTGAGGTTGGTCATATGGGCCCTTCGCTGCGGATTCCTAAGCCTCCTGAGATTTCCTGAGAGGCAAATATGTCTATACAGCCTGCCCTGCCTCATACTTCTCAGGATGGGCCGGTAGTTCTGCTTTTTATTTTTTTTTTTAAAGTTAGCTATCAATCTGGCCTGTTTTGTTGACACAAGGGGCTCAAGAGATAATGAGGACACAGGGAGATATCTGAATTCTCTTTTCTGGAAGTCAAAGAGGCCAAGAACATTGTGTGCTATCTTTACAATGAGAAGTAGTTTTTCCATTAACAGACAGATGCTTCATTTCCAAAGGTTAAATAGAATGGTCCTTAAAATATGATTCCAGCTGGTTAACTTTAGGGCTCTGAAGAATCAAATACAATTCAAGAATATATTCCAACTTTAATTCCACAGAATTTCCACCTGATTGTAAAGTGAATAATTCTCATTGCTCTAAGGCCTGGCGCTGGGGTATTTTGGTCTCCTGTGATGAGGTTGGCAGCTATGCTGTGACTTCTGATGGTGCTTTGCTGCCTGCGCTCCCCTGCCCTTCCTCCGTGCTGGGGATAGGGAGAAAGTCTCCCTAAAAGTTGTCACCATGGACATCTTCCACTCGGCCTCCTCTGGTTTTAACTCCCCATTCCTACTTCTTAACCCCAACAAATTTCACACCACCCAACCAAAGTCAGTGATTCTCTCTTTTTCTTTTATTTGTTCATTCATTTATCCATTTATTCAGCAAATGGGAATTGGGTGCCTACTATCTGCCAGGAACTGTGCTAGGAGCTAGGAATAGAATGGAGAGAAAAACCAGACACGATTCCTGCCTTCCTGAAGCCGAGAATCTGAGTGAGGAGACAGATTTGCCAAGTAATTGGAGACACGAGGGTATAATTCTAAGTGAGACCAGGAGATAGACACTGGGAAGGAAAGGAGTGTGATTCTGTGAGATCATATCGCTGAAGAACCTGCCCTAGACTTGGGGCATGGGGTCAGGGAAGGCTGCCCTGAGGACACGATGCTTGAGCTGGCATCTGAAGACGAGCAGTTGCTAATGAGGCCAAGGTGGGGCTGGGGAGTGGCAGGCAGAGGGGACAGCATGCTCAAGGTCCCATGGCAGGGGGTGGCATGTCTTACTGGAGGAATCATAAGAAGGCCACATAGGTAGTATGGAGAACATCGGGGCAAGGACAAGGGAGGAAGAGGAGGCTGGAGCCAAGTCAGGGACCACACTCTGTGGGTGGGATGTTGTAGGGTTGGGGTCTTTACTGTGAAAGCAATGGGAAGTCAATGAGGAGTTTTCAGTGTGTGTGTGGTGGCTGGGGGAAGCGGAAGATTGGGTGGATGGATGACAGATTTTCATTTTAAAAGATCACCTTTTATTGCCAGGACTTGCAGTGGCTTCTGCCACTACAGAAGCTATGTCTGATCTCTGACTTTCACCAGGATCAGCCTCAGCCTTCAAAACCATCTTTCAAAACGAAATAAAGAAGTGTTGAGTTCTGGAAAATGTCACTTTCTCTTTCATCTGTACATATAAAGATAGTTGAAAAACAGAACGGTGACTAACATTTAGATTTTCTGGCCAATCTTGATATTAGGTGGGGTTTTGGATTTATTATAATATCCAGCACATTTTTTGCATTATCTTAGAAATCAGCTTTTGATGCTTCCAAGTGAGAGCACCAAATCAGGTTACCTCTAGGGTCAGGAGTAAGAATAGATGATGTTGTTTCCCTTGTGAGATTTTGATGTAAGCTGGGCAGGTAACAACAGATTTCCACCCATCATAAGATACCACTATCTTACACCTTTCAATCACCCGTTTATTGTTAGACATGGAGCTGTCCATGGTTGTGGCAGTGGTGCCATTTCAGATCTACCCCCTCCCTGAATTCTGTTCTTTCTTTCTGTGCAAAAAACATGCTTTCCTCACCCCACCCCACCCTTCTAGCACATTGCCATAGCTTGGGTTCTCTGGAAGCAGATGCTGAGATGGAATTTGGGGTGCAAGATGTTTATTAGGGATCAGCACCTGTGAAGGAAAGAAGGGGGAAGCAGGATTGGGCAGAGGAAAAAGCCCAACTCAGTGCAGGCCTGTGAGACCTTGGCCAAGCCGTGCGGAGCTCTGGATTGTGTATTGCCTGTGAGCGTGTCCTATGCCAGCCTGGAATGGCTGGGCTTTGACCCTGTCTCACTGGGTCACGGGGCAGATGTGGGACACCCCAGAAGGGTGTGACCTTGGGCCACACTCTCTGTAGCTGCGGCACACCCTACCCTTAATCCCTGAAGCTGGGCAGCAGATCCTTTCTAGAAGGGGGACCTGGGGCACATCTCCAAGTCCACCACATCAACCACCTAATAGTGCTGGAGATGGGTCTGCCAATTCCAACATCAGTAGACCTTAAATCATAACCTCGAAAGACTGTAGGAAGAAGTATTTTCCTTTTTCACCTGGAGTTAGTGGCTTTTCAGTGAATAAAAAAGTGATTGTCTTCAGAAACAATGCAAATGTGAAGAGGAACTCTAAGAGTGGGTTCTGTGAGATCATGAGACTCACTCATGAATTTGAAACTGCTAAATCCACAGAAGTAAGTTAACACCGCAAAGCCCCACTTATGAAACTTGAGCCACTGTTTTTGAAAGGTTAAAACAAAGCCTTGCATGTGTAGAGCACTTTGGTTTTCAAAGTACTTTCTCATGTCATTTGAGTCCCTTAATAAGCCTGTGGAGTGGGCAGGGCAGGTCTTGTAACCGTTTCACAGATGCGGAAGCCAAGGCTCAGGCTGTGCCGTGGTCTGCAAGGCCGCACCTCTGACGCCTCAGTGTTCACCTGTGTCCTGTTGATCGACAGCAGGAGACTTTTGGGCCCAAATCTTGGGCTACTCAGGAATGCACAAATGATGGACAGGAAGTGGAAGAATGGGGCAGGGAAAGGATTCAACTCGATGAGGTGGGAAAGGGCTTGAGGTAGCCCTTGGCGCCAAGGCTTACAAACAAAGCACTGAGTGCTAGAATGTGCAAGCCAGGCCAGAGACAGCCGGCCGAGCGATTTACAGAGGGTGTGGAGAGAGCAATGATGTAAGAACATCATTTCCTCGAGACCAGGTAGGGGAACTGTCATCTCTGCAGCTCAGAGACGAATAGGGTTCTGAAAGAAAGGTGAACTTCGGGCCTGAGAACCTAAGAGCTCTCCTCCCTGGGTTCAGAAGGCAGAGTGACAAGCAAGATGAGATACGCCTCCCCTTTCCAGAGACTCGATAGAAGAGACCAAAAGGGACCCCTGGCAATATCAAGCCTGGGGAAGATGACACCCCGTCTACGGAGCCCGGAGACTCAAGCCAGGGGAGCCTCAGGTCAAACTACGGATGGACTCTAAACTGGGATGACTTCTTGAATGAGACCTGTGCTGCTTTCTTAAAGCTGTTTGAGTAAACGTGTGGTCTCCAATGCACCCCTGAGTCTTCATAAGGGGATACCAGCATCTGGGCACCCCGGGTGTCCTGGCAAATGGGCGTGGCTTGATGACAGGCGAGGGAGCTATACAGGTGCACGGAGTCTGTCTCAACCCCTAAGGCTGGGAGATGTGAGGAAACAGGAGAAAGAGATTCTTCTTGCCTTGATGGGGGACTTATAACCACCATTCGTGGGTCTGCCTCCTCTTAAAGCACCCCAACTTCTGGCACCGAGCCCGGAGAGCAGCCAAAAGCTAACATTACCATCATTGCTGGGGGCCCGATAATGCTCTTAGAAGAGGCTTACATGAAACCAAGTCACTAGAGAACAGTGATCAATTTAAAAACAATACCATTAGGACATAAAGATTCCAGTAGAGCACAAAAGGACTTCCTGAAACCGAAAGACAAGATCTGTAGACAAGTTCAGTAGATGGAAGAAAAAAGGTAATAACTAATAGGAAGTAAATTTCTCAAGCTAAAGAAAAGGCCTAAGTCTGCTGATTAGAAGGTTTTGCAAGTTCTTTTCGGGACAAATGACTCACAGTTTGGGAAATTCCTGAGTCTAAGGACAGAAAGATAATCTTACAATCCTCCAGAAAGAAAGTACAAGTGACTTATAGAGGAAGAAAGATCATGAGCATCCACTTTCTCTTCTATGGCACTCGAAGCAGAGAAGATTGCCTAGAAAAATACTGCAACCGAGAGTCCCGTGGCAGGCCCCGCGCCTCTGCCAGGGTGCAGGAAGCATACTTGGGGATATGCAAGGATTCGAAGGACATCTCACCCACGTCTTCCATCAGAGAAAGCGTTGGTAAGACAAGATCTAATCAAACAATAAATGAATAAGCTTAAAGGCTTCAGGAAGGAGGCAAGAGGGAAAAGAAAAAAAAAAAGTGATGAGCGAGGCTCCTTACAATACATCATTAGTGAAATTCAGACAGATAATAATAGACCATTTAGGAATGTGTAATATAAGTGCTGAAAATAGAAGAGACATATTTCAAGGGAAATGTTAACAATAGCCTGGAATGAAAAGTACGAGAAGGGACAGAGGGGAAGTGACATTTTGCACAGGTCTCCCGTTGGTGTGTGTGAGTGGGAAGTGAGAGTGTGCTACTGCTTCACCCCACGGGGGAGGAGGGACGGCACGAGGACAGCGAAGGTGGGGAGGTGGTTGGGCTCTTTTCTTCACACAGTGGGAGAAAACAGTGAGTTTGACTATGAGTGAGAAAAAAGAAGAGGCGGCTGGTAGAATGGAAAAACAGAGTGGCGCTCCCAAATTAGCAAGAGAGATAAAAGCATGGAATAGCAACTTGAGCTAACTAATTAGTGCAAAGGACATGGGGTGGGGCTAAATGAGTAATAAACATTAAGTAAAACAGAAGAAATAAAATGAAGTCTATTTTTTTCTATACTAAATGTGAATAGACAGAATTATTCCTTAAAAAAGAGGCTATCAGATTGGGTATTCAAAAAAAAAAAAAAGCAAAAACAGTTATATGCTGTATACAAGAAAGAAACCTATTTAACAAAAATGATAAAGAAAAGGTGAAAATAAAAAGAGGCAAAAAAAAAAAAAAAAGCCCCAAAAGATACCAGGTAAATGCAAATAACAAAACAGGAAAGAATTACTATATTAATACTCAAGAAAATGAAATTTAAAGTTAGCACTAAAGAAGATAGAGTTGCTATGTAATAAGAAAATAATTTGCAAAGAAATTTACCAGTATGTGTTAAATTTACCAGTATGTGTTAAATTTACCAGTATGTGGGCTAAATCAAATGTGAAAAACAGTAAAATCACGCGTGATCCCAGTATGTTTGTCCTTTATGTACAGCAAGAAGTTGTGCCCCTTGGACACACCCCCATTCCATCCAGTCCCACCCTACAAATAACCATTCTTGGTCATGTACATGCATGCACTCTTGCAAAGGTGCAGTCACGCTACACTTACATCCTCTGGGTCAGTATATATAGGTTTTCCTGTTGAGTACTCCCCCATTCCTTGTTTCCATGAGGAGGGATTTCCCCGAAATACCCCTGTCCTCTTGCCCTCCTCCCTTCGTTTCTCCCAGAGAGGAGGAATGTCTTAGCGGATTCTTCTTCCCCTCGCTTCCTTCCTCTGCAGAGCGGCCTGCCCCAGCAAGCTCTCATTCTGGTCCACTCTCACATGGTTTAAGCTCTCCAGGGGTGGCCTCTGTGCAGGGGGGCCTGGGGTGTCGCTGCTGCCTGTGATTGGTGGGTCTGTGTTTCTCATTCTGAAAACTTGTTGCCAGATGCTTAAGGCCACATTCTCCAATATCAGCTTCATCTGTAGTAAAGGTGACATTTGAATCTCTGTCTGCCTTGCTCTCTTGTCCTGCCACTCAATTGGTTTAGAATTCTGGCAGGGAAAACAGGAGCTGAATTTTGGGGGTCTCCTTAAAATTCCAAAACCACCTTATTTTTCTTTTTTTTATTATTATTAAAGATATTTAATCAGTAAATATCAATGTATCAGAAAGAAATCACTAACAACCAGCTTATTTCAAATAAGAGTTTTAATAATCATAAAAAGAACATAAATCTAATCTTATACAAACACCTCCAGAGATTAAAACAAGATTCTGTTCTTGGCATCATTTTATCAGGATAATATGATCTTTTTTTTTCTTTTTCTAAATTTCAGAATATTATGAGGGTACAAACATTTTGGTTACATATATTGCCTTTGCATCACCCAAGCCGGAGCTATAAGCGTGCCTATCCCCCAGACAGTGCGCTCCGCACCCATCAGTTATGAATTTACCCATCCCCTCCTCCCCACTCCCACCTGCCCAGCACCCGATGAATATTACCTCTATGTGAGCACCTACGTGTTGATCAGTTAGTACCAATTTGATGGCGACTACATGTGGTGCTTGCTTTTACATTCTTGTGGTACTTCGAAGAATGGGCTCTAGCTCCATGTTGGATAATATGAGAGGTGCTAGTTTACCATTGTTTTTTATGATTGAGTAGTATTCCGTGGTATACAATACCACTTTGATTAATCCACTCATGTATTTTTTTTTTTGAGACAGAATCTCGCTGTGTTGCCCGGGCTAGAGTGAGTGCCGTGGTGTCAGCCTCGCTCACAGCAGCCTCAAACTCCTGGGCTTAAGCAGCTGGCATGGCCCACACAGAGCCTTTCATGACCCCACCGCTGCCTCCTCTCTCTGCCCTATTTCTCCCCATTCCACCTCCATGTCCCCTCTGCTGGCTTCTGGGAAGGGCCTGCTCTCTCCTTGCTCCACCTACTGCAGCACTCTCGCTCTGCCTGTTTTCTGCTTCTCCTCTTCTCTGACTGGCTACCTTTTATCCTTCAGAACATACCTTTGGTGTCTCATCTGAGGAGCCCTCCTGCCTCCACCTCCCTAGGAGGGTTGGCTGCCCTGACTGTGTGTGTGCTCCCACTGTCACTGTGTTCAGCCACCGTGGGGTACATCCCATCCTTTCATCATTGGCTTTGTACCTCTCTGCCTCCCCAGCCAGGCTGTGGGCTCCTTGAGGAAGGCCTGCATCTTGCTCATCTACTTATATTCCCAGTACTTAATGCGTACCTGGAATGTAGCAGAGATTCAGTACATTTTTGAATGCGTGAATATGTGCTAAAACAAAAATGCCCTTGCTACAGTTTCTTTCTGAGATCTCCTTTCCTGATGACAGGATTTTCTCACTGAAGGCGGAGTAATCAGTTTCATGCCAGCAGCCCCCTCTGCCCAGTGAAAGATGGTGCTCCCCTGGGGAACTCTCTCCCTCCTGGTGGTATTTGAAGGGGGCTCTCTGTATCTGTTTTCCTTGCAAAATTTCCCTCTGTCTTTAGCCCTAGCCTTGCTGAGCTTCCCATTACATTTCTTAGAGGGTACTACTAACACCCATGTCTTCCCCAAAAGGCTGTCCCTGTTTCGTAAGAGGCCCCAGACACTGCAAAGGGGCCAGTCAACTCTTAGGGGGTGACCTGTTGACACCTTCTTCCCCTTTCTGTTTCCCATTGCCTGGTTCTTGCTGAGTTTGGGGTGGGCTCCTGTATGCTGAAACTGCAGCCTCCTGATAGAGCACTCAAGGTTGCTTTAGGGTGGGCTAAAGGCTATGGTGGCCGAGAGCCCAGCACCCCAGAGCCAGCGACCAGAGGTGGGAGGCAGGCCAGGGCAAGGACATGGCTCAGACTTGTGTGGGAGTGTATTGGTCAGGCTTCTTCAGGGAAACAGAAGCAATAGGATGTATATATAAAGAGATTTATTATAAGGAATTGGCTCCCACAGTTATGTGGGCTGACAAGTCCCAAGATCTGCAGGGTGAGTTGGCAAGCCAGAGACCCAGGAGAGTGTAGCTCCAGTCCGGGGCCCAGCAGCCTCAAGCCCCAGGAAGATCCAATGTTTCAGTTTGAATCCAAAGGCAGGAAACGGCCACAGCTGATATCCCCATCTGAAGGCAGCAGGCAGGAGGAATTCTCTCTTACTTGGGGAAGGGTCAGCCTTTTTGTTCTATCTAGGCCTTCAACTGATTTTATGAGGCCCACCCACATTGGGGAGAGCAATCTGCATTATTCAGTCTACCAATTTAAATGTTAATTTCATCCAGAAACACCCTGCCAAACACCCCCAGAGTAACATTTGACCAAATATCTGGGCACCCCATAGCCTAGTCAAGTTGACATAAAATTAACCATCACAGGGAACAATGAGGTGGTCAGGTGACGTGACTCTTAACCACAGCCGCTGGAAGACACACCTAACACACACACACACACACACACACACACACACCTGCCCTCTCACTCAGGATTCCCAGTGAGGGTGATTTCACCCTCTAAGAGGCACTTTTGGAAATTTATAAAGGCATTTGTGACAATGACCGCAATGATGGATGTGGGTTGCCACTGACATTTAGTGGACAGGGGCAGGGATGTCAGATGCTCCGCAGTGGTCAAGACAGTCCACATCACAAGGGACTTTCCCATCTCACTTTCCAATGTCCCCCTGGATGTTTATCTGGGAAAAAAAAAACCTGTCCATAATTAGCTGGATCTAGCATCCAACTCCATTTTATATGTAAACACAAAGGATATTTTGCAGTTTTATCATACACTGAAATTTTCAGGAATGCAACATTGAACAAAGATGGTACATTTTTGTTCAGGACCTGATTGAGGTTTGGTCGCCATTCTGGAAATCATATATTGAATAGCAATGCCAATCACAGTATTTCAGCCATCCTTAAGACCCATGTGAATCTGTGTGCATTTATATATATTGCATTCACAGTGATTCCACACATAGGTGCAGACATCTAACTACCCATTAGGTCCTCCAGTGTAGCTGTGTACAGGTTTTTTCACGAATTGAAATACTGATTTTTCCTTTTTTTTTTTTTTGAGACAGAGTCTCACTCTGTTGCCCAGGCTAGAGTGCCAAGGCATCATCCTAGCTCACAGCAACCTCAAACTCCTGGACTCAAGTGATCCTCCTGCCTCAGCCTCCCAAGTAGCTGGGACTACAGGCATGTGCCACCATGCCCGGTTAATTTTTTCTATGTATATTTTTAGTTGTCCAGCTAATTTCTTTCTATTTTTTTAGTAGAGACAGGGTTTTGCTTTTGCTCAGGCTGGTCTCGAACTCCTGACCTCGAGCAATCCACCTGCCTCGGCCTCCCAGAGTGCTAGGATTACAGGCGTGAGCCACGGCACCCAGCCCTGATTTTTCTATAAAATTGATTTTCTTTGTTCCTTGATTATAACACAATGAGTGCATTATATTCATTTTTTTTTATATTATGAATTTTGGGAGAAAATTTTGTGTGTAGGTAGATCATATTATCTCTGGGTTTCACTCAAGCATAACAAACGGAGAGTTGCAAATTATTTGTTATAAAAAGGGGCACTGGGTCTGATGTGGCTGAGAGCCACTACTCTGACTAAACCGGTGCCTGTGAGGGGACATTCATTTGTGTGTTGGGCTGGATCCTGGCCCCCAGGAGCGTGTGTACAGTGAGGGTACTGGGTCCCTGATAACCTAATCTTTCACTTTGGGGAAACTTCAGAAATTAACAAGTTCCCAAGCAACTGGCTAATGTGCCCTACTTCTCATTGTAACTGAGATGTTTCTCTGTTTGACCAAGGAAAGAAAGGGTCAAGAGGCTTCGCACCTAGGTCCTCCCAGGAGCTTGTAGGCTCTGTCTCCTCCATGAAGGCCTCCCTGATAAGCTCTGTCTTGAGGAACCCATCTCCCTCTGCTCTGTTCTGCCTGCACTGGCTCCACCTTAACATTTTTTCATAAGTTCATTTCTTAACTCTTTAAATGGACTGTATTCTCCTTGAGGGGAGAAGTTGATTTGCTCTGTGTCCAAATGGATAGATGGATGCATGGATGGATGAATGCATGCATGACTTTGGGGAATATTAGATTGATCCACCAATTTAATCCCAGTGTCTGTGGAAATCAAATAGAGGGGGCTGCTTTGTGCTTTCTACCCAGCCAGCTGGCCAGCTGAGCCCCTTGTGGTGCCTTGGGCTTTAATCAGGAGCTTAATTAGCCCTGGCGCTTGATTCCGGAAGAAATGGAGAACAGCGATGAACACAAGCAGGAAAGATCTGGGCTGTCACTAGCGCGACATACGGCGCTGTGGATCACCC
Source organism: Eulemur rufifrons (assembly GCF_041146395.1). NCBI lineage: Eukaryota > Metazoa > Chordata > Mammalia > Primates > Lemuridae > Eulemur > Eulemur rufifrons. The sequence continues at coordinate 42,057,636 of NC_090984.1, forward strand.
ACTGGCTTCGTTTAGGGCTGGACTAAGTCCTAGGTAACTTTACTTCTAAATGTTACATGTGATTATTCTTTCAAGATGTTAGATGATTAAGACCTTTTATTGACTGTCCAAAACCAAAAATAAGGCTGCTTTGGGATGATTAATGGTGTATACTAAGTAAGTAATTGGGGATGAGCTGGATGTAGAGGAAAAAGTTCTGGACTTGGATCCGGGCTTGACTCCTGACTTTTCCACCAACCAGCTGTATGGCCATAGGCAAACCAGTTCATACTTCCAGGTTTAAGAGTCTATGATTCAATGAAATGCAGTAAACAACTATTTAAAGGAACTACATAGAGACATGTTTGTGGTAGATACACCAGGAAGCTAAAAATGCTGAAGTTTCCAGGCTGCTAATTGCACTGGCCCCTTCCAAGGTCCCGTGCCTCATTTTGTCAGATGACATCACTACCCTAAACCTGGGTCTCATATTATGGTTTCTTCCAGGTTCAAAATTCTATTTTGGCCAATGGCCTTGGGGAAAGGCATTTTTTGTTATACAACTCTATTCTATTTTGTAACTTGTGATTTTTGAGTTTCAAGGACACCATTGTGTCATATATACATTGTTCCTTTCTTTCAGTACTTAACATTATTTTGGGCAAATCTGACAAAGAAAACTGAAAGTCTAGATCCCTGGGATTTACTAGCATAATATTTAAAGTTGAACCACATTCTACACTTTATTGTAGTTGAAAATGCTACAGGCAGAATTGACTGCGAGCTCCATGTTGGGTTACTATAAGTGTTGTTCCAGGCTCATTTCCCACTGTCCAGGAGTTCCAGATGTTTGATGCTGCAGATGCGCTTCTCTTCCTTCATTCTCCTGGAAGAGCTTTGGAAGCCGGGCCTTGGGAGGGACAGGAATAAACTATGCACTGAGCTGACAGTTCTCAGTGAGACAAGTCCTTACTCTGTAGCAACCTGGTCTGGACACCTGCCCTAACGAAATGGAGACAACTGGAGGGTCAGGGGAGGGACTCAGAAATTCTCAATTACAGATGTCCCTGACTTACAATGTTTCAACTTATGATTTTTCAACTTTATGATGGTTGAAAGTACACTTTGAGTAGAAATTATACATCAAGTACCCATCCGATCATTCTGTTTTTCACTTTCAGTACAGTATTCAGTAAATCACATGAGAAATTCAACAATTTGTCATAAAATAGGCTTTGTGTTAGATGACTTTGTCCAACTGTAGGCTACTGTAAGTGTTCTGAGCATGTTTAAGGTAGGCTAGGCTAAGCTATGGTGTTCAGTAAGTTAGGTGTATTAAATGCATTTTTGACTTACAATATTTTCAATTTACAGTGGGTTTATCAGGACGTAGCCCCATGATAAGTTGAGAAGCATCTGTAGTTGGTAGGGTAAGTACAAGGCATGATCTCCGTGGTTAGTGTCATATTCTGCTAGCCTAAGAGGACAGAGCAGAGAAAGCAGAGGGTGGAGAGGGCAAATATCTTTAGGCTGCAGTCCTTACAATGGAATCTTTCTTCCCAGCCTCTCAGTGCTCACAACCCCTACACCCTGCCAGCGCAGAGCACCCACAGGGCATGTGTCTTCAGCTTGCTTTTCAGAGTCACTACAAGGGCCTACCCCTGTAACATTTGGACACCTAGCCTAGGCAAACAAGGAAACTATATCTGGGCTCAGGAATTCTCTTAATTACTATGTTTTTCTTGTAACTGCCATTTTGTTCCCTTTTGTGGGGAGAAGAGAAGGAGGGATTTTCTTTCTCTATGGATTCTTCTCGGTCATTTTCACCAAAAATGAGGTTACAGCTCTAACTTCTGACTTCAATTTGCATCAAACACAAAACCCAGAATTTTGTTATTTTTTTTTTGCCTCTGACTTTTGTTTCCCCACTATAGAATCACTTCCACCTCAGAATTATAAACCACTGCGATCCCTAGATCTGATAGTAAAAACCCCTATCAGTGGACAGTTTAGATGGATTTCCAGTTAACATTTACTCCACCTGTCTGAAATTCACATTTTCCATTTAAGTTCCATGTGTTTGTTTGTTGATTGGATTTAAATTAACATTTGGTTTTTAACCAGTTTTGAAGCTGACTTTTATTTGTTGACTTGTAGTTATGTTTTAGTTTGTGTGATTTTATTGCCATTTCATTCTCAACCATCCAACAGCTGGATTAGAAGAATTGGGTTCTAAGCCAACTCTGACCAATGTGTGACCCTGTCACATAGACGCCTTACTTAATTCATCAGACTGGGGCTTAATAAACGTGTTGGTGCCTCTCTTTATAATGTCCTAGTAGCCTATGAATTGGCTTTGTTTTGTTCGCTCTTTTTCTGTTAGCATCTAGAAAAATCTCCAAACTTATTCAGGAACAAATGTCATCATAGGAGCCTAATGGTAACTAGGAAGATCTAGAATAATTTGCAGGAAGCTATGGCTTTATAACATTAATTTTTGGAAATGACCAGAAATTTCTATATTTAAATATATAAGCATGTCTACTCTTCTGAAGTCTGGCCTCTGTGTGTGGGAATAGCCCTGTGCCAAGTGCTGCCTGACTGTAAAATAGGAGCTGTCATCATGCTGCCCAGTCCTCCAGGGGGCTGAGGGATGCTGTGAATATTCTCAGAAGGGCTACATCCTTGTGTAGGTTAAAAGAAAACAAAAAGCAGGACCTATGGCCCTAACTTGATCCTTGACGTAGAAAAGCTCCACGCAGACTCTCCTCCCTGCTGCCCTGGCAATGTCCTTTTGTCCTGCTACAGGCGGTGTCAGAAACCCTGTGGTGAAATTCAGCCTGTGGATTCCAGAAATTTGGAGTGTTTTCCTGGGGGGAGAAAATCCACATGCACAAAACAACATTTATTTGGAATCCCTGTGGTGAGTTAGGAGGTGGGGAGGGGACGCAGCGTGGGGAAGGTTGGAAGGGAAGGCTGCCTGCGTGTGTCCCTCCCTCGTCTCAGCAGGGCTCTGGGTGTCAGAGCCGGGACGGAGAAACACGGAGAGTGGGGACTGCAGTCACCCTGGTAGAGGAGGCGGGGTGCTGGCCGGGGGCAAGGACACGCGTCTGTGCGGGGCTTCACGGTCGGCACTTTCACATTATCTCGTGGGAGTCGGTTGGTGGCTCCACAGCCATGTTACAGTCACAGAAATTGAATTTCGGAGCGGTTAAATAAATGCCCCAAGACCACATGATGAAAAAAAAGGAGGGACACACCCAAATCCAAAAATTGGTGTTGGAAGCCTTCTGTGCCATAAAACATTTCCCTCTCCATTCATCTTTGATGTCTCAAGTTCTACTATTTAAAATTAAGTTCTTTGGGAACTTAATTGATTTTTGTTCTGCTATAATAAATTAAATTCTTTTGGAAGCCTTGTGCTGAGCATGGCTGCTCCCTACCTGAGAGCAGCTTCCTACCGAAGAGCTTCGCAGCAGGCAGGGGGAGGGCAACCGTGGGCCTGGCCCCTCAGGGTGGTGATGACAGTGTGGGAGGGGTTTGGGGAGAGGTCCAGAGACAACAGCCCTGGAGGCCACTGGAAGGGAAAGCAGGAAGAAGGTAGAAGGTCAATTTCCTGTCCAGGGCCCTTGGAGCTCCAGCATTCACTTGGGGCAGGAGAAAATATTAAATTCCTTGGAGCCATTACTGAAGCCTGACAGTTTGGAACCTCTGCGTCAGCAGCAGTTTAGGAACAGTTCAACCAGAAGTGGATGTGTGCCCTGAAGACCTAAAATTCTAGAAGCTGCATTGTTTCCTAATGGGATCACTAGTTATGGACTCATGGAGCTGAAAGGGACTCCACGGCGGGAGAGAAACTTAGAGGTCCTGCATTCAGCTGGTGAGACCCAGAGGGACCGGGTAGGGACTGGCCCAAGGCCACACGGTGAGTTAGTGCCACCCAAGGTTGTTGCAATCAAATGCACCTTCAAATCCCTATGGGGAGGTTGGGCGTGGAAGGCTGGAAAACATTTTGTCAAGCATCAGATTATGACAAGGATTCTTCCAGAAATTTAAAAAACGTGATGACTGAAAGGGGCCTAGGATATATTTTAAAGCTATTTGGTGGTGTTACTGACATTTGAGTTTGCTTTTATTGTTTGAGAGATTAGCAGCAGCAACAAACTCTTACATAAAATTTATCTCTAAATGCCAAAGCACTTCCTTTCTCTAAATATAGTATACAAAAAGAGACAGGCATTGACAGAAAGAAACTCTCTATGGATGTTCTCTTGTGCTTCCAGATCAGGTAAGGGCTGCCCCGCTCAGAGAAAAGACTAGGCTTGTTGCTGTCCTCTGCTCAGCTCTCCTAGCAGATCCCGGCAAGAACATCTGCTTTGCTTTGGGATTAGGACACCTTCCCAGAAGAGGGCAGAGGTCTCCAAACTCCAACAGGCTTCTTTACCCCCACACAGTGAGGAGGGAAGGGATTCATGGGCTTTCACTCAAATTCAAGTGCTGGAAAAGCAGCTACTTTGCCCCAGGGAGCCCAGGTCCCACCCATGGCCGAGGCCCATGGCAGGAAGGACACGCTGGATGGGGACGTGGGGAGGGAGCGGTGGCTCCACCTTCCCATTCTCTTGCAGAAGGGGATGTGTGTACTCCCTGCCTTCGCTGCTATGCTCAGAAATTTCATTAATTGTGTTTCTTTGCTAAACAGTGTTTCTCTCAGTTTGGTTCACAGTATGTCGATGGGATTCTCTTTGAGCTCCTTCCCTCTCCATGAGGGCCTAGGCCGTCCCTTTCCAGGACATGGTCCAGCCTCCCTGGACACTCTTTCATGGGCCTCTTGGGCCAGACGATGAGTCCCTCATGTTGCCTGTCTACTCTGTTTATGTCTGCTCATTTCGGCAGAACTTAATTTTGCAGAGCGACCCTGGGAAGGATCCGGACTAGGCCTGGAGGATGTAGCAGTGAATGTGCCCCATGTCTGACCTTGTGGAGTCTGTAGACCAGTGAGGGAGGCAAATGGGACTGTTAAAAAATCATCTGCGAGACAGAAAGAGATGTGACCGAGTTAGGGAGGGCTTTCTGAAAGACCCAGAGATCATCTGCCCACTTGATGTATAGAAGAAACGAGGTCCAGAGGGGACCGATGAACTGCTTTGGGAACTCTGAGGAAGGCACAATCAATTTCAAATCAGACGATGGGGGAAGGAGGTCCTGGAGAAGGTGGCTGCTGGGCAGGGCATTGTGGGGTGCATAGGATTCTGGCAAACAAAGACATGAGTGTTCCAGGCAGAGGGGCCAGGTGAGCATAGGCTGGGAGGAGGGAAGCCCGGGTGGGCTCTGGGAACCATAGGCAGTCATGGGGGTGTGGGGTGTGGCTGGTGGATGGACAGAGATGCTTGTAGGGTCCGTCAGGGCCAGTTGAGAAGGGCCTGAATTTCATGGGCAACAAAGAGTCACTGGGAGTCACAGTTGCTTTTTAGGGGAGGCTTGGCTGGCAGGGTGGAGGATGGATTGGAAAAGGAAGAGCAGGAGCTGGTTCAAAGGCTATTGCTTGAGTGTGGGCAAGAGACAAGCAGACCCTGGAGAGGGGTGGCTAGAGTCGGGGGAGAGGGATGGGCTGAAGGCAGAGGATGGAGAGAAGCAACCACTGGGTTACAGCTGCACCGTCCAATAGTGACCAGGAGCCACGGTGGCTGCAGGCACTTGAGTGTGGCTCATCTGAGTTGAGATATGCTCTAAGTGTAAAACACACACTGGACTTTGAGGGCCTCGTATGAAGAATGTAAAATTTTTAATCTTTTTTTATATTGTTTACATGATGAAACAATAAAATTTAGGATGTCTTGGGTTAAATTAAATATATTATTAAAATTAATTTCACCTTCTTTTAATGTGTGTGCTAGGACATTTCAAATGATAAATGTGGCTCATGTGCTATCTCTATTGGACAGCATTGGGTTAGAGAGGACGTGAGACAAGGTAGCTTTGGGGACAGGAAGGGACAGGGCTGAGAGAGAGACCTTCAAAGTGGGGTTGAGGGAGGAGGGGTGATAATGCAGATGTGGTGTCTCCCCAAGCTGAGAAGACTCTTGGGCCTCGTGGGGCCACGGGGAGCTTCAGACATTGCCAGCGTCTCCACGCAGAGCACCTGGAATGTCCCTCTGGCCTTGCAACTCGTCTGGCACCAGACCGTGTGCTGCTCTGTGTTTGACTGTTGCTTATCTGTGTCCTTGAGTCCTTGCCGCAGCCAGATGGAAAACCTCTTCAGGGCAGTGCCATTGAGTCCTGGCTGCTTCCCCCAGTGCTTGCTCAACCCAGAGCTGTTGGTGGCAGGTGCTCACAAGGTACTTGGCAAACATTCTCTTGTTGAAAGGACTTAGGCTGCTGGGGGTAGCGTGGGCTCAAGGCCAGTGGAGACCTTGGGGGCTTGGATGAGTTTCCTCCATCCCCCCTTCCCGGTGTGTGGCTTTTGACAAATGATTTGACCCCAGACATATGTACGTCCAAGGGCTCTGTGATATGATGCTCAGTGTAGGCAGATGACACAGCTGTGTTCAGAGATGGGAGCCATGGACTGTGCCCTAGCACAGAGAGGAAGAGCGTTGGATGGGGAGACTTGAGTTTGTACCGCAGGTCCTCAAGGGCTTACTCACTTGAGCCTCCACGTCTGTGAAAGAGGGGATGATATCTATCTACCCCGGAGTGTTGTGGAAATTAAGAGTTCATGTATGGAGAAAAAATCATGGCTGTCATTTGAGTGTTGCTTTATGGCTTGCAAAGTGCTTTCAAATCCATGATCTCATGTGAATTTTGTGGTAGGGCATTATTATAATGTCCATTTTACAGATGAAAAATCTGAGGTACAGAGAATGCAAATGACCTAATAGAGATCACATGACTATTAAGAGGTAGGCCTGGGTCTGGAGCCTGGCCTGACTTTTGCCACTGTCCTTTGCTGCCTATCTAAGAGAACAGCCTGCACGTGTACAGTGATATATAGGGCTTCATAGTCCTTTCATGCCCGACAACTGCTGGTTCTTCTTAGGAGGATGTCTAAACCCAAAGTGTTGCTATATATGCACATGATATATGCTATATATGCTCGTGATATTCATGAGATTGCAGCAGCCAGTGAAGAAGCCTTCGTTAATCATGTGGCTCCAATGGTTTAACTGACTGTCACATAGGGGTGACAGGTTATGGGTTATGAGGATTGAATAAGAACTGTTTATAAGAATGTCTATAAAGTATAGATACAAGCTCTGGTTAGATATTTTGACCACGCTACAATGCATGAAAGTGTCTGTAAGAATTGTATGGGCTTCTGTAGCTGACAGAATCTGCTTGTATCTTCAGAAAACTTTGTCATGAACAAATTTAGATGACTCTTTTGTGTCTAATCTTGGGAGGCTTTAAGTAGTGCATCTGAGAATGAGATTGTTGATTATATTGTTTACAGGGAAATGGATCAAAAACTATTAAAATCTGCTAGAGCTTGGGCTAAGCCTAATACAGTCAGTTGTAATAAAATTGGGTTCCAACTTCAGCCTGATTAGGGGAGAGAATGTAGGGTGAGAGACTCAGGCTGAGCTTGAAAAGGAATGGAGGGAGTCTGGCCAATGGGAAGGAAGGCTGTGCCAGACAGAAATGGTGGGGATTGGTGACGACCCAGGGCAAAGCCTGGCAAAGGGCCTGGCCCCTCGGAGTTGGGCAATGAATGCAGAGAGGCTGAGGTCCATCTATTGCCTTCAGCGCTGCAGCCTACATCTCAGGGCATGTCCTGTGGGAGTTCCAGAAGAAAGCGGATGGTCAGCTTGGGGGACTATGTGGTTCATATCGGAACATGGGACATACCACATTATTAAAAAGATATACTCTGGATGACCGATGAAATGAAACTTAACTTTCCAAATGTTGGCAACAAGAGCAGATTCAGTTCCGATGACCAGTTGTTTCCTGAAAGAATGTCAGCTCGAATCACAAATGCATTCTAACCATGACAGCCACAGGCAGGACACAAAGAACAAAGTGTCCCAGATCCCATGAAACAGCCTGCTGGAATCTGTGAACTCTAGAACCTAGACTGGGAGGACTCTGACATCTCTGCCCCCTGACCAGACAAGACTAAGAGTCCTGGGAGGCCTGAGGCCACAGAAGTCGGGTGTCTGAGAACACTTGTGGGGTCAAGGACAGGGTGTGGGGGATGTGACTCCAGAACGTGCACAGCTGGAAACCGGCAGGAGGTCCCCAGAACTCATCAGCCCATCAAACTAGGTAAGTTCTTAGAGCCTGAGCAGGGACAGGAGACTGTTCTATGCTTTGGCAGGGGGTGTGATGATGTTAGAATGTGGTGCTAAGAACTTGTCTTTGGAGTTGAACAAACAGGGCTTTGTGCATCAACTCACTGACCTTGGATAGGTGCCTTCATCTCCTAGACCCTCAGTTTCTTCATCTTCATCTGCAAAACATGGGTATATTCCCCCTTTTGTAGGCTGTTGAGGGAATTACATTAGATAAAGAGTGTAAATCACCCAGCACTGTGCCTGACACATTGGCACTTATGACACATTAATAGTAAAATAGCACCCTGGCTGTTCCAGCCTGGTGGGGGTGGCTGAGCAGGGGCCCAGGAAAAGTCCTCTCAGTTAAAGGCAGATCTAGATCCTAGGATTCTGGAAACCCCCAAAGCCTCCTCTTGGAGGTGTAGGGGTGTGATAGGAGGTGGGGTACCATTCCCTGGCCGTGTCAAAGTGCAAGTCCTCCATCCCTACTCCTTCTGCTCCAGACTCTTTCAAAAGCAGTGCAGAATTGCACGATGGCACTGGACCAAGTGTCAGGAGAATTGAGATTGGTTCTGCCACTACATGTCTGGGTGACCTTGGGGAAGTCCTATAACATGCTGAGGCTGAGATTCTTCTTTTGCACATTGCTAAGGTTATCTGTTCTGTTTGTCTGCGACAGGAAGAAGTCCAGCCTCATTAGCCTGGCATTCAAGCTCCTTTCCATCATATTTATTTTCTTGCTGCATGTCCCATAACTCCTCCTTCCTGCTTAGCCAAACTCTTCATCACGCTTCCTTCAACCCTAGATAGAACCTTGTTGCCTAAGTCTTTTGTGTATCTGAATCCTATATACCTTTGCCTCCCCTGCAGCACCTAGCACAGGGTCTTGCATAAAGCAGATGATTGTTTTGTCAGTTAGGGATTAGACTTAGTTACATGTGACAGGAAAACAAAAATAATAGTAGTTTAACAGGATAGAAGTAGTTTCTCTCTCATGCCAAAGAAGCCCAAAAGGATAGCTCAGGACTGAGATGGTGGCTCCTGGTGTTGGGGACCCATGCCCACTCTTTCTTGCTACATCACCATTCTTGGCACATCACCTCCTGGTCCAGTACAGCTGCCCAGGTTTCACATATCTTATTCTCATTTGGCCAGCAGAAAGGATGAAGAGGGAAAAGTATGTATTGTTCTCCCTTGAGGGAGGCTTCCTGAATGCCACACATGACATTTCTGCTTCTATCTTATTGGCTAGAGCTTAGTCACATGGTCACATCTAGCTGCAAGGGAGGCTGGGGAATGTAGTTTTTAACTGGGCACATTGCCATTTCTAATAAACTTGATAGAGAAGAGGGGGAGAATGGATATTGGCATACCCATATAGTTGCTTCTGCCACTATAATTAAATGAATAAAAAATAGGAAACTCACCACAAATTTTAATGCCCCATATAATGTATGAGATTATTATTATAAAACATGTAATGCACTTCTAAGGAGTTAACTGTCCTGATTTTTAGATTGAAAACAGTTCAATTCTTCTTTCCCTCTGGTGGAAATGTGGTGACATGTTTTTTCATAGAATAATAACTCAGCATGGTAAGTGAAGATAAATGATCGATCCTTCCCTTTACCGTACTTTGCTAATGAGGAAAAGCTAATGAAGAAAATGAACTCCAGAGAGGCTAAATGATTTGCCCACAGTCATGTAGGTGGATGGTGAAGGGACCAGGACTGGAACTCGAGTTCCTGGTTTTCCTGCTACTCCTGGATGAGTGGCCCCTTCAGGTTCTACTAAATGTCACATAGATCAGGGCCAGTGTCAGACCCAAACAGCCCAAATTCAGTAGTCTTGAATTCTGTAGGTCTCCCAGCCCTGATTGGGGACCCTGTTTCGCCAGCACCCCTTGAGGCAGATCTAGGTCACTGTGGTGCCAGCCACCTTCCCGCCAGCAGGCAGTTCAAAAGCCTTCAGTGTGAACACAGGGAAACATCAAGAAATAGAGGAGCATGCTGTTAAAATAATGAGGCTTTTGTGCTAAGAGCAAATAATCACTTCCTTTGCACCTAGAATCCACAGGGCCCTGAGTTAGGCACTATAGGGAGATACACAGAAGCACCCAAATCCTCAAGGGTACTGCCCTTGAGGATTTGGATGTATAGATTCATTCTTTTTTACATTCAGTCAGTCAAAAATTATTTCTTATGCATCTACTGGAGGCAGACACTGGCCTGGCACTGGGATACAACAGTCCGCTGTGTGGATATAGTTCCTGCTCTGAAATTACATGTAGTCTAGGCCGATAGAGGCAAGTAAACAGGCAACTACAAGAAGAAGTGGGAACTGCAGTGGTGGGGAGGGGACAGGGTACTCTGGGTATGTCAAGGCCTAGGGGGTGAGATAACATTAGAGTGGCGACCTGAGGACCGAGGACATGTGGGCCACATCCGCACTGTGTGAGGGCGGGGTGGGGAAGGATGCGTACTCCAGGTGGAGAGAACGTGCAGGTGCTCGTGCACGTAGGTGTGTGAGGTGCTGAGAGGCCCTCCTGTTGGCCAGAGTGTAACAGGCCTTGGTGACGGTAGTGGAGCAGTTGCGGGAATGTTGACAAACGAGATGGAAAGTTTGGCAGAGGCCAGTGGGTAAAAGATTTTGAAAGGCCTGCAGGGGAGTATATGTTGTAGCTCAAGTCCAGTAGGATAAAGGGCTTGAAGCAAAGATTTTCAGGTTAGAAAGAGTCATCTGGCCTTGGGGCAGACAGTGGGTGGAAGGGGGCAGGACCATATCCGGGGAGGCCAGTTAGGAGGCTGTCGCAGTGGTGGTGGCTGGAACTAGAAAACAGTCCTGAAAGGTGGAAAGGAGTTGACGGATTTGGGAGATCTTTGAGAGGTACAATCAGTGGGCTTTGGTGATTGGTCAGAAACAAGAAATGAGAAAGGTGGAGGAAATCAACATGTTTGAAGAAAAAAATTAAAATAACAAAGACAGAGGCCGACAAACAACGCAACAAGTAAGAGTGACCCTGGAAGAAAAATGGCAGTATGACCATGTGTTTTGAGGAAGGGACAATCGCTGTGGTCTACAGAGGTTTTGGAGGGCTTCCTGGGGTTGAATTGGGATTGGAGCTGGGCCTTCTATATGGGATTTTGAAGGGTAGAGAGGACATTCGAGGCTGAACAGTGATACAAGTTAGCATACCAAGGCGGAACAGTAAGTGATTTGTTCAGCAGTTGCTTTTGTCATGGTTTTGTTGGGAAACCACGACAGAGGCCCCAAAGAGCTGATTCCCCAGGGGGAATTTCTTGTTGAAAGGAGGGACTGGATAGATGAATCCCATCACTGTCCCTGAATGGTACAGAGTTCTTGGTGTACCCCCAGGCCACCTGTGAGGGAACATCAAGAAACTGAGTAAGATTAGATGACTTTGTCCCAGGCTAGACAGCATGACTGAAACCCCACAGATACTGGCTTCCAACGTGAGAAAGACAAAAAGTTCTTCTTTCCCTAAAAGAATGCGTTTGTGCTCCTAGGCTTCGTGCTGTGACCTCGTCTCATGTTGACAGCTGTTGTCCCAGGATGTTGCTTCACTACTTCTAGGCCCCTGCAGAGCACCGCCTGGCAGCCTGCATCGGTGAGTGGGGCCTGCAAACCCATCAGGGAGACTGCAGCAAACCAGGGCTGTGGAAGGCACGGCCACATAACTGGGTGTGTGGAGCGGCAACTCTAGTCCTGAGGGATGAGTCTCCTACCAGGTGCTGTGCCCTGCCTGGGCACCCTGCCTCTTTGGGTGCTGGGCCTGGCCTGGATTCTGATGGTTCCTTGGTCCTACATTTTCTGGCTCATAACCCACTGGTGTCTCCTGCTTTGACCCAGCCTCCAGGCTCTGACACTGGCTTGGATCTAAAGACTTCTGCTGTTTTCCCAGGGACTCTTTTCTAGAGGCACTAGCCCCTGCTGGTGACCTCTAAGATACGCAAAATTATAACCATGGTACCTCTTGAGGACCCACCATGGCCCAGTGCTATGATGGAGTCTTTACTATATTCACAACACTTTTGTAAAAGCACGTTATTATTCCTACTTTACCAATGGAGAATCTGAATAAGATTAAATGACATTGTCCAAGGCTTCCCAGCCTACCTGTTCACTGTTCTACTCATCTTATATGTGAGTTGGGGATAATAATATTGATTGTGGCAGGCATTGTGCTAGGCACTTCAGGGATGTTGTATTTTATCTTCACAAGTACCTTAACAGGATAAGTACTGCTATTCCCTTTTTACAAATGAGAAAACCAAGACTCAGAGAGGTTAAGTAATTATTCCGAGGTCACACAGCCGAGAAGTGGCAGAGGTGGTATCCAAACCTAAGTCTGTCTAACACCTAAGCCAGGGGAGGGTGGGACCTCCTTTCCTGAATCAAGGTTCCCATTCCTAAGTAGGAAAACACCATGATTCAGGGAAATAGTTACAGTGAAGTCATCGTCCTAGTCCTTTCCCAACCTGCTCTTGTGTGATTCTTTTGGGGTTTTCATAGATGGGACATCCAAGGTCCAGATATAAGCAATGGCACCACCTGCTGCCACTCTACCTCTCTATTTCCTCAGTCCCTTCTACACACTCTGTGCCACCTGGACATGGCTCCTGGGGTTCAGGCCCAGGCCCCAGTTTGGCTCCCCCTGCCCCCTGCCTCCTGTTTGAAATCCAAGACTACTCATCAGCTTTGATTCAGGTTGAGTGAGTCACCAAGGGGAAAACAAAGACGAGGAGGCCTATTCCCTTGTAGATGAAATGAACCCACCTACCTTTTGACTTCTTTTTGTTCTGAAATGATGACAGCGTGCAATGACTCAGAATTATTACACTCAAAGAGACTACTTTGCAGTTCTCTTGCAAATGAGGAGGCAGTGTGTGAATAAGTGAGCTGAAAATGGGTGGAGAAGGGAGGGGAGGATGGCCTCCCGTGCATCAGTGCAGAGAATGTTTGAGAATGGGAGGGAACAGCAACACCTTGGCAGGGAGGAGCGCCAAGGGCAAGCAGAGGTCGAGGCCAAGCCACAAAACCTGAAGTAGCACCATCGACCCCGAGGCCCACTTGAATGCAAGCCCAGCACATTCACAAGCAGCTGGAGGGAGACAAGGAAAGATATTTCCAGAAGAGCCATCATATGCAGGGTGTGGGGATCGAAAACTTTCTGTGTCTAACCCCAGAGAGCCTCTCTGAGCCAAGCGGTCTGGCTAGGAGCAAGTGAGAAAATGGCAGAGGGACCGAGCGCCTTGGCGCCGACTCGCAATGATGCGTTCCTCTCCGGAGGAATGAGCCCGGAGGACCTGGATCTTCTACAGCCTGTCCTTAAGATGTGGGGTGATTGGTCCCGCGCCCGATGGCTGCAGCTCACAGGCTGGCTCTCGCATGCCGGGGACTCTGGGTCTTGGTGGTGGGGAAAGAGGACAAAGTTGGAAGGCTGATGAGCTGGCTCTTGCTCCTGCTTAGCGCTGGGTGGTCTGGAGAAAACCCCCCAAGCTCTCTCAGACTGTTTCCTCTGAGGAAACAGACGACAGCTGCCACCTACCTCAGAGCAGGATGGCGGGGAGGGGAGACGAGGTGATGCAGGTGGAACTGCTCTGTAAACAGCAAGATGCCACACAAATGGTAGCAAGGAATGTGCTTACGGAGACAGGCAAATTAGCATATTCTGACCCGACTTGAAGTCAGGGTCCATGAGGGCCCTGTGTTCCATTCCTTAGCATCTGGAAAACATGATGAGATTGGGCGTGAATTTAGTGAGAGTGAAAAGTTTTCAACAGAGCTTCCTGTCCTTTCCAGGGAATCCCAGGGTTCCCACGGTGCTTGCTGGGCTCTGTAGAAAGCTGCTGGGGAGAGCTGGCTGCCATTCTGGTTGCTGTGAAACTCCATTTTTAGTGCTGTTCTGCGACCATCTTCATTTGAGTCATACTTGCACCGTTATGAAGGTTGAAAAGACTCTTGGCAGAAAAGTAGTTTCTTGTTTCATAGCATTAGGTTTTGATGTTATCATTTTTGAACAGAAAAAGTTCACATAGGAGCTCATCAAGGATGATATTTTAGAGCTGAAAGGGACTTAGAGGAGACCATCTAGTTCAACTCCGAAATTTTTAGATGAGGAACTGAGGCCCAGGCAAGGGAACTGGTTTTCCCTGGATCTCACACCTGAGTCATCAAGCTAGGATTATTCCCGGGGCCTGGGGTCTGCCTCCTCCTATTCTTGTGCTCCTGCCCTTTTCCCAGGGGCAAAGCTCAGATACCTGCGGGGTCCAGGCAGGGGATGTAGGGAGTCGGGGGAAGTTCATTTTAGTTTTCTTTAAGTTTGTCCTATTTGGGATTTGCTGAGATACTTGAATCTGTAAATTTATGTCCTTCACCAAATTTGGGAAGTTTTCAGCCACTGTTTTTTCAAATACTTTTTTCTATACAAATCCCTTTCTCCTCTCTGTCAAAGACGCCAATGACATGTATGTTAGACCACTTGGTATTGTCTGATAAATCCCCGAGGCTCTATTCACTATTTTCCAAACATTTTTCTTGCTATTCTTCAGATTGGATAATATCTATTGATCTACCTTCCAGTTTTACTGACTCTTTACTCTGTCTTTGCATTCTGCTATCCAGCCCATCAGGTGAATTTTTTTTATTTCAGATATTATATTCATATTTCTCAGTTCTAAAATTTCCATCTGATTCTCATTTTATTTATTTATCTATTTTGAGACAGAGTCTCACTCTGTTGCCTGGGCTAGAGTGCCGTGGCGTCAGCCTAGCTCACAGCAACCTCAAACTCCTGGGCTCAAGCAATCCTCTTCCCTCAACCTCCCGAGTAGCTGGGACTACGGGCATGCGGCCACCATGCTTGGCTAATTTTTTCTATATATTTTTAGTTGTCCAGCTAATTTCTTCCTATTTTTTTAGTAGAGACAAGGTCTCGCTTTGCTCAGGCTGGTCTCGAACTCCTGAGCTCAAACGATCCACCTACCTCGGCCTTCCAGAGTGCTAGGATTACAGGCGTGAGCCACCACACCCAGCCTGGTTCTCATTTTATATCGTTTGTTTCTTTACTGAGCACTTCTATTTTTTTTATTCATTTCAAGAGTGTTCACCTTTGTGTCATGAAAGATGGTTATAATAGCTGATTTAGAGTCTTTTCTCTAACAATTCTGACCTTTGTCTTATCTTTTCCCAGTTCCTACCATGTTGGGTAGTTTTAGATGAAATCATGGACGTTTTGTGTAAATAGTATTAATATACTGTGAGAGTCTGGGTCCTGTTAAAAATCATATACCATATTGATTTTGTTCTGTTTTGTTTTAGCAAGAAATCAACCCAGTTAAGTTCAACTGCAAGTTTTGTCTCACCTTCTGTAGGCAGTGGTTCCAATGTCGGTTCAGTTTGCAAAGCCTCTGTTTCGCTTCTTGGGTGTGTTCCACACGTGCGGCTTGGGGGTGAGCTCAGGACTTGTGTCGGCTCATACAGGGAATCCCCTTCTATTGCCTCTGCAAGATTTCCCTCATGATCTCCAGCTCCCGGAGCCCCTTTCTCTGGTCCTGGCTAGAAGGATGGGTCTCTTTCAGAGCTGGAGCTGCTGGTGCTGCCACAAAGTGTCATGCTACTTGGTCTGGCCTCAGGGTAAAGTAGCAAGTGGAAAACTTCTCCATACTCTTCACATGAGAGGGTCCCCTTTTCTGGGTTCCTCCATTCAGAGGGATAAGCTTTCTCTTGGGGATTTCAGATGCCCATGCCACTGCCCAGGTTGTGCCCAGTTTTTGGACCACATCTGGCTTTGGGGATGAGCTGAGAGAGGAAAGAATGAGAAAAAAAGAGCCCAAGATTCTCCCCACACTCTCTATCTTGCAGGAGCCCCCTTTCCGGGTCATCTGGCCAGGAAGATGGGCTGTTTCTTGGGGTTGTTGCTATTCATGACTTCTGGGCAATTTCACCATTCAGCTTACCCTTGAGTCAAAGCCAAGAGAAAACAAATTCCAGGAAACTCACTCCTGCCATACCTGTCATTCATCAGATTTTGACTTCACTTCCCAATCCAGCTGCTTTTTTTTTTTTTTCACTTTTCAGTTAATTGCTTTTTTAAAGATTTTGTTCAGAATATTTAGTTGTAATCAGTGAGAGAAATAGAGTAATAATACAATCCATATCCTCATTTGGTTGGAAATGGAAGTCTAGCAACACACCTGGAATCCACCTCTTCTGGTTTGTGTTCCCCTAGGACTTTCACTGACAGAGTCCCACTGATAAGACCTCTATTTGGAATCCCATATTCTCTGGCCTGCAGGTACCAGGTCCCAGGAGTCTATGGCTCCAAGTGTTCTACTTTATTTGGAGAGACACTTAAAATAGATGTTCACTCCACAAAGATGTAGTGGGTGGCCGCCATGTGCTTTATCCTGGAGACACAAAAGTGATTTAAACATGGCCCTCACCCTCAAGGAGCTCGCAGGCTAGTGGAATAACAGGGGTTGAAAGTAAAAATTTAGGATCCAAGCTTGAAAGCTTCTTTCCAAAAATCTTATGTGGCCCGAACCACAACACATTGTCAGAGATCATTTCCTGGCCTAAATTTGGGGCTTTGCATTTCCATAAACATCTTTGATCACCTTTCTCCTCTGAGGGGAACCAACAGAAAAGCTCTTCTACAAGACAGTATGTAAAGTACTACTTTTATTTTTGTGAACTCTCCAAAATGCCTAGATTATTAAGTGTCACAGTCTTCTCGCCTACTAAATAAACATAGCCTTGGAGAACACAGTCTGGTTTGGTGCTCCAGAACTTGAAAGGGGAGTGAAGACATTGGAGAGTGTCCAGAGTAGCACTTGAAGTGGGAAAAGGATTGAATCTGATATTTTTAAAAAATTAGAGTGGGGGAAGCTGGGGCCATCTGCCAAGGAGATAATCCTTCATAAAGCAGATTAACTATCTCCCTGTCCTAGTCAGGCTGCTATCACAATGACTGCGGACCAGGTAGCTTAGCCAACACACATTTATTTCCCACAGTTGTGGAGGCTAGAAGTCTGGGATCAGGGTGCCAGCAGGGTCAGGGGCTGGTGAGGGCCCTCTTCTGGGTTACAGAGTGCCAACTTTTTGCTGTGTTCTCACATGGCAGAAAGAGCTAACAAGCCCTCTGGGGCCTCTTCTAATACGAGCACTAACCCCATTCGTGAGAGCTCTGCCCTTGTGACCTAATCACCTCCCAAAGGCCCACCCCTAATACCATCACACTGGGGGTTAGATCTCAACCTATGAATTTTGAAGAGACACCGTCACTCAGTCCATAATGCTTCCCCAGCCCACCTCTGCTGCTTTTTTCTCTTTGAAAGCGCTTACCTTCTCTTTCTGCATTGAAGTAATGCCAGAGTGTTGATCTGGGAAAGGGGGTAGGAGGCGGGAGGGAAGACCAGGGGTCCAGCCATTCAGCTGGCACAGTAGGTCCTACGTGTCAGCAAGGGTGCTCCGTGCCCCAGTTATCTTTCTTTCCGCACAACCACCCAGCAAGCCTGTGTGGTGGGTGCTGCGGTTCCCACCTGGGAGAAGAGGAGACCGAGACTCAGAGGGGACGTGCTTTTCTCAAGGTGTTAACTAGTGAATTGTAGACGAGAATCCAGGTCTCCTGAATGTAGGTTCTGCTGACCTACTGTGCCAGCCACTATGGCTGTGGGGTCTGGATGTGTTCCCTACTCACACCACTAGAGCCACAGCCGTCTTCTTGGGGACCCATGGGTCATATTGGGGAGGACTTTGGGGGAAAGAGACCATACCACCAACAATGGGGTCTCAAGAGAGGAAGATGCCCACTGGGAAGCCAGATCCCAGATCTCGGGTTCTCTGGACCGGCATCTTCTTGAAGTGTATTCAAGCAAGTTCTTATCCCCCTTTCTGGAACAAAGCAAAACAAAAGAAAAACACAGGAACTGATCATGACACAAAGGAAGAAAAAGTGAGTGAAGGAAGGGCTTGTTTCCCCATTTTCCTCTGACCAGGAGGGTGAGTTGGGGACAGAGGACTGACTGCTTGATGGAGATTGGGACAGTCCCAGGGTGGCAGGATCATCCTTCCTAGTTTCCCACCTGCCCTCAGTGCTGGCTCTGGCTCAGAGGAGGGCTGGGGGCGTGGACGTGGGAGGCCTCTCTGCTTCCTGAGTGGTCAATGTGGGGCAGTTTCTCCTCCTCCGAAGGGTTGGGAGAACCTGCATGTTTCACTCCAGAGCAGCCAGGGCTTCTCCTCGCCAGTCTCCCACCTGTCCTTTCTGGCTCCTTTCCTCCCACCTCCTCATGCCCTCGTTCTCATTTGACAGCAGGGAGAAGGGAAATAGACCTTGACTGAGCCCTGACTGTGCCAAGCACATTGCATTCATTAGTTTCCAGTGGAAGGCCTGGTACACTGTAGGTGCTCAACAGATGCTAGCTCTTATCCTTCGTGTCTCCATCTCCTTCATTTCGATACTCTCCAGGCACAAAGCAGAGGGTGATCACTCAACTTCACAGCTGCTGCAGAGAGGAGGCAAGAATGGTGTTGGGATGGTGTGTGTGTGTGTGTGGGGGGGGACATTAACTAGCATTAGGGTTGGTCACACACATTTCTCAGGCTGTTCCACTTTTGAGGCACCGTCTCCATGAGGAGGAAACTGAGGCAACCCAGCAACTGGCAGTTTGGCTGGAGACCAGATAAGAAGACATGTGGAAGCCCATGGAAATGCAGGACTCAGCAGTGCAGTTTGGCCCCAATTTGCCTCCAAAGGGCATCTTTAAAAGGTGGCTCATACGTGCCCTGGAGTAGCTTTTTTACACCTGGCAAAGCTCTGTGCTGGGTGTGACTAATTTTTAAATCTCTGACATTCTCATTAGTCATGAGCTAATTCTGTGAGAATGTCAGAGTAAGCCCACTGCAATTATATTCCTCTGCAAAGAGAAAGGAAGGTTGCCTGAGATCACTTGTCCCCCACCCAATAAGCAGGGTCCCAGCCGAAACCTTTGAAGCCTTGTGGCACCAATAGATTCCTTAGAGTGGCACCACATCCTTTTGATTTTTCAGTATATTATATTTTGAATGCCACTTTCTCCTCTCCTTTCCACTGCCACTGCCCTGGCTGGGTCCTCATCACTTTGCCATAAACTCTCATCAGGCCCTCTGCCACCAACCCAAACCAAACACTGCTGATCTGGATCTTCCTCAAACGTTTGCTGTTGTTGGATCCAAAAGCCTTCAGCAGCTTTCCACTGCATGCTGGGAAGGAAGGTCTAGACCTGGCAACTAAACTTCCACCATCGGTTGCTTTTCCAAAGATTTCCCTTACTTCCTGTGGTGATTCCAGCCTTTGACACAACTGGTTTGCTTATTATTGCTGCACAAATATGCCTAGACCCTTCCCACTTTCTCGACTTAACCTGCCTCTTTGCAGCCGTCTCCTCGTTCCTCACCGCTGATGGACTAAGCCCTTCCTCCCAAGATGGGCTTGGGCTTAGGTCTGGTCAGCTGGGCTCTGGGCAATTCCCCTCCTCCTTGGCAATGACACCTTTGATGGTCTGGACTCCTCATGCCAAATACAATCATCCTGTATTGTTAATTGTCTTTATATGTCCCTAGTTTGCTTCCATGTGTAGACACAACAGCAGCACCGTGCCATGCTTTTCTCACACAATACGTGCTTAATATTCTATTGCTCAATCTACTAGAGCTTTGCAATTTCCCAAAAATAACTTTGTCATTAAAAATGTCTTATTATTTCCAGAGGGGAATGTAGGGGCCTTGGAGTGGTGGAAGAAAAAGAGACAGAGAGTTTTCTTTTTAAAGCCATTTGTCTTTCCTATGCATATTATATAATCTCTAATTATTTCTAACATTAAAGAAATAGTCCCTCTGAACCCTTTTAAATGATTCAGACATTGAAATGACTCATCATTTCAAAGAAAAAAAAAAAACTGCTGCAACTCTTCCAAAACTGTCAAAAAGAAAGAAAGAAAGAAAACCCAAATATTGGCTCTTTTGGAGGAAAAATAAACTGGCTGTTCTTTTATTTTTTTTTTCTTTTTCAATATTCTGAGAAAACCGAGAATGCACCACAAAATGGGAGAGCTTATTTTTGTGCCTTTGGGAGCAAGTAATAAGACGAAAGAAAGGTCTAGGAAACAACTAAATTGTGAAATTCAAAGTTTCACAGGGCAGAAGGGAAGCATTTTGTCTCTGACAGGAACGCGCTGTTGACGGCTCCCTGGCATGTCCACTTCATCTCGGTCTAGATCCCATTCTCTCCGCCAGGCTCTTGCTCATCGGGAGAAGCTATGGAGCTACAGCTGGCACCGCTCACCCCAGCATTCCTCTCCTGAGGGAAGCCCGTGGGTTTAGACTCAAGCGCTGCTCCCCCGTGGAGGACGACAGGGTTTCTTGAGTACCTTTGTATCAGGTTGGTGCAAAAGTAATTGCAGTTTGGGATCATGAATTTTAAATCATTATAACTAGGCTCAAACACATCTTTATGAATCAAAATAGGAACCATTGCAATCAACACATTTTTGCCAACGAGAAATACGTTTGTTTATTCCTGTAGCATAAAAATCCATGCTTTGGGATTTGACAAACTCTTGGAAAGCATTTTCTGCATCCTGCTGGTTGTGGAAGTGTTTTCCCTGCAAAAAGTTGTCGAGAGGCTTGAAGAAGTGGTGGCCAAGTTGGCGAGAGGGCAGGGGAATATGGCGGATGAGGCAACACTTCGTAGCCCAATTCTTTCAACTTTGGAAGCACTGGTTGTGCGACATGCGGTCCGGCGTTGTCGTGGAGAAGAATCGGGCCCTTTCTGTTGACCAATGCCGGCTGCAGGCGTTGCAGTTTTCAGTGCATCTCATTGATTTGCTGGGCCTACTTCTCAGATGTGACGGCTTCGCCGGGATTCAGAAAGCTGTGGTGGATCAGACCAGCAGCAGACCACCAACACTGACCATGGCCTTTTTTTGGAGCAAGTTTGGCTTTGGGAAGTGCTTTGCAGCTTTTTCTGAGTCCAACCACTGACCTGGTTGTTGCTGGTTGTCATCACATGTCACAATCTGATTGAGAAATGGTTCGTCGTCATTGTGTATAATAAGAGAAGACAGCACTTCAACTGACGATTTTTTGATTTTCAGTCAGCTCATGAGGCACCTGCTTATTGAGCTTTTTCACCTTTCCAAGGTGCTTCAAATACTGAACAACCGTAGTATGGTTGACATTGAGTTCTTTGGCAACTTCTCGTATAGTTGTAAGAGGATCAGCTTCTGTGATTGCTCTCAATTTCCAATGGCCGACCACTGCACTCCTCATCTTCAAGGCGCCTGTCTCCTTTGCACAACTTCTTGAACAACCACTGCACTTTACATTCATTAGCAGTTCCTGGGCCACACACGTTGTTGATGTTGTGAGTTTTCTCTGCTGTTTTATGACCCATTTTGAACTCAAATAAGAAAATCACTCAAATTTGCGATTGACTCAGCCAGCCAGATGCTTTCTTTCCTCCCTGCTTCTTATAGGGCTGTAGATCTTATATTCTCTGCTGTCTTCAACATTTACCCTTGCCAGGTGCCATGGCTCATGCCTGTAATCCCAGCACTTTGGGAGGCGGTGGCAGGAGGGTCGCTTGAGCCCAGGAATTCAAGGCTGCAGTGAGCTATGATGATGCCACTTCTGTCCAGCCTGGGCAACAGAGCAAGATCTTGTTTCAAAAAAAAAATTACTGTCTTCTTTACCCACTGTATTCTTTTTCTGTTGCTATGTAATTAATTACCACAAACCTAACTTAAAACAACATGAATTTATTATCTCACATGGACGAGGAATCCAGGTCTGGGTCAGCTGTCTGCTCTGCTCAGGATCTCACCAGGCTGAAATCCAGGTGTCGGCCGGGGCTGCAGTCTTCTCTGAGGCCTGGGGTTCTCTTTGGAGCTCACTGCTTATTGACGGAGGTCAGTTCAAGCTCCTAGAGGCTACCTGCCGTACCCTGTCACGTGGTCTTCTCCACGACAGACAGGTTGCTTCTTCAAGGACATCTCTGGAGATGCTCCAAAACACTCTGCCTTCTGGGAAGGCCTGGGGCCTTTGAAAGGTCAGGCTCATCCAGGAAAATCTCTCTTTTAGTTAACTCAAAGTCCATTTATTAGGAACCTTGATTATATCTACAAAATCCTGTTCACCATATAAGGTAAGTGATATAATTGCAGAAGTGAAATCATACTCGTAAGTCCTGCCCACACACAGGTGTGTGCACCGGTGGCAGGAATCTTGGGGGCCGCCTTAGAATTCTACCGACCACATCTACTCCCCTCATGTCTTAGGTCAATGCTCTCAGGCTTCTGTTCAATGTTTTTGCAGAATAAATCCCAGAAAACTCCCTTCATCATTCCTGAGCCTTTCTCTCGACGTGGTTCCCTGGCTTTCCTCTCTGGCTCTCCCACCCCTACTAGTTGACCTGGTAAATCAATGCAAGTGTTCTTGCCTTTGCAACCCTCTTTCCTTGCTCATTTCCTCACCACCCCGTCCCCAAAGCAGCATTAGGAGCTCTCTGTGCTCCCTCACACTCCATGTGTGGCTCTGAGCCAGCAGTGATCTGCTGACTGTGACACAGATGTGGGTCCTCTCCCCTTAGCTCAGAAGGCTCTTCAGGGGTGGGCTTCTGCCACATCAATTTCTGTCATCTCAGAGCCAAAGCACCAAGCAGGGCACGTGCTAGGTGCTCAGGAAGGGTTGGATCAATGAATGGAAGTTCTGGCAGCAGGCCCGCGGAGAGCATGGGGAACACAGGGAGTTGTCAACTGGTCCAGAGCGTGGAGGTGTGGAGACGAGCAGTGGAGGTGCATGAGCTGCACCTTGTGCTTCACAGGTCAAGTTTATATTGTTGGCATTTGGCTCTGAGACAATCGTGACCTTACGACTTCTTTCTCCATTCTTCCCTGCTGGCTACGTTTCTCCTAGGCATATGACATAGGCCACACTCTCACAATTCTATTCCCCGGAATCTTCCAAAATCACATTTTCCTGTAATGCATTGAAGAGTTGATGCTCGTGAGTGATGCCCTGCATGGAAAGTTAAGAGGTGTGGCCATTTGGGGGATAGTAAATGATCTATTTTGAACACAATCCTAAAGCTCACCTTGTAGAGTTTCTTGTCACACATCTTTTTAAAAATAAATAAGAAATCTTGAATATTATGTTGAGGATTTTCTCTTGAAAGAGACGTGGAGGCATTGTCAAGTCACTGGGAGTTTTGTGGCTTAGGAGTATTCTCTTAGAAGACTTTCTAAGAGTAATAACTCCCATGGATCAGCAATCTGCTTTTATTTCTTTAAAACAAACAAAATTAACTATGGAAGTAATATTTGGAAAATGCAGAAATTGTAAAGGAAATAAACATTCCCTATAATCTCACCACCCACTGGAAACCATTGTTAACATGGCCTGAGAGTGGGGCTGAGTTGGGACAAAAAATAGAGAGTTTTACTTCTGGAAAGTCTTGCTGGCTCCCTTCTAGACTTTACAGCAAGTCATTAGCTTAGTGACACTGGGGGGACAACAAGCACAAGTCATGTAAAGATGACTTTATTTGGCAAGATTTACTGCCTGGCTGGCAGCTAAAGGGAGAAGAATGGGGAGAAATCAATGGTTTCCACAATCCCCCAGAGACAAGGGTGCCACTTGCATAAACCCAGCACGGGGGAGAGGGGACAAGTGGAAACTTCAACTCAACATTTATCAAGTCCTCAATACATCTCCCAACCCAGAAAAACAATACAAATGCTAATTTTTGAAATCACTAAATAAATGCAATGGCAATATTTCTTTTAAACAAAATTGCCCTTAGAGCATAGTTAAAGTTTCTAATGACTTCTTCCTCTCCCATTCTATATTTTTCTCCCTGGCCTTATCGTTCTGGAATTTTTACTGCAATTGGTGAGCTTGGAAGGGCTGAAACCTCTATTACCACTACCGTCATCCTTTGAATACCCCGCTGCATCCTGCACCTTGCCTTTTCCTTTGCACTTGCTGCTTTGGATGATCTATTCACTCCCTGTGGCCACAGGTCCCATCTGTCACCCTCAGCCTGGGATCTTCAGGCTCCTGGAAGACATTTTCTCTTAATGACCCACCAACACATGCAATTGCAGCCCAAAGTTGAATGTACTGTTAAGTGCCCTTTCAACTGGGCTCCTGTTTCCCCTCCCACTGCCTCCTGCATGTCGTTCTCCTAGAAGGCCCGTCTCTTCAGTCATTAGCCACCCCTGTGCACACACAACCTGCTGGGTTTCACTTTGCCTTTGCTCTCAGACTGTTTCTACCACCAGGGAGGCAGATGCCCCCAAACCCAGATGGACACTGCCTTGCAGAACCTTTGCCTAGCAAAACCCACCTACATCTCCTACTTGGCATCTCCAAGTACTCATGAGTTTAGGGTGGACTATGTATGTTTTCATCTGTTTGTGTTGTTTATGTCCTTGACTTTATAGTCATGACAATAACAAGAATAATTACTATTTATCTAAGGGATACCATGTACTGGGACATATATCTTTTTAGAAAGGGCCTAGGCAGAAGACGAAAAGCCATTCAGAGTACTAAGCATCTGTGAAGGGGTATCAAGGACCAGCTCTCTCTCCCTCCGAGTTCTTCTTGCCCAGCCTGTTCTGCCTAAATCCTCTAATACGAGCACATATCGTTTCCACCCTCCCCCGCCCCCCCACCGTCTCCACCATCCGGTGCAAAGACTCCTGGGAACTGCCACATTCTAAGCTGTTAACAGCTGAAGCCATCCCAGAGGACTCTGTTCCCCAGTGACAGTTGGCTGAAGACAGTGTAAGAGTGAGGTCCTTTAGACATGGGTTGGGGGTGAGAAGGAGAGGGAAGGGAAATGACCAGCCGTAGGAAGAGGCAGACCCCACCCGAGTGCCTCCCAGCCTACTGACCGAGTGAGAGCCTCAGTCCGCCCAGCCGTTCCTGCGTGCCTCCGAGAGGGTCTTGGGAGGCTCAGCCCCAGGGGATCCAGAGATGAATCAGACATGGATCCTGTCCTTGAGGAGCTTACTGTCTAGTGATAAAAAGTGCCGAGTATATAGCAAAGGCAATTCTAACTTAGTTATGGACTTCAGAAGAGAGAAAGATGCAGGCCGGACGTCAAAGAAGGCCTGCAAGACAAGGTTGCATTTGAGCTGGACCTCGAGAGATAACAGGGCGCTTTCCAGAGATATTGGAGGTGGGGCTAGTTATGGCGTCAGACACCCTCAGTCCGAGGCTGTGATCTGTGAGGGGGTGTAGCTGGAAAAAGTAAGAGGCTGAGGAGATGCCAGCACCTTCTCTAGGAAGAGGACACCACGGATAATACTTATTAGGGGAAGCAAGGTCTAAAAGTTGAGAACTCAGACTTAGATTTGACAAGTGCCTTCTGACCAACCCTCAGCCCCACTCTTACATGAGTGCGTGACTCGCAGGTGCAGCCAAGGACACACCTGAGGGCCTAGGCAGGGTCTCTCGGTCAGTGAATTCCCTCAAGTGAAAATGCTCCTGCAAGGGTTCAGGACTGTTCAGTTCATGTCTGCCGGAGGAACCAGTATGGTCACATATTTTGAACAGTATGTGGGCAGATAGAGGTGACATTGAGTGGGCAGGAGATGACAATGCGTTACTTGATCAAGAACCAAAAAATAAAAATAAATGGTCAAAAAGGGGTAACCGGGTGATAAAACGGAAACTTTTAAGAAGCCTACACTTCATTGTATCCAGTTCTTCCTTTGCCTCTTTTGCAATGTTAGAAATGTAGCTCTACCATTTTGTGGAGATTACAGAAGGGATCTTGTGAAATTTTTTCTCTAGTAGGGAAATCATTACCGAAATCTTAACTCTTTTGATAACATGTGTGCCACTTTCAAGAAGAATATTTAATCTTTGGTGGCATCACACCCTTTGGACTTTTGTTTTTAAGTCCCAGCATAATCAGTATTTTCCCCGGGATTCTAGTCATTCCCAATGGGCTGAATTTGGGCTGCAATAAAAATATACTTCCAAAGAAAAAGCAACCAAATGATACTTTATGGAAAAGAAGCTGACAGATAAATCAGGTCTAGTCAATCAAAAGAGGAAGAGCAGAAGACTCGGGCCAGAGAGAGCAGTAACATGTCTTGGGTGGCAGATAAAGAAGGGAAGGAGGCATGGGGGGTCAGCCAGAGGCGGGTCAGTGTGCAGGGCTGCAGCCCCCGACCCTAAGAAGGCTTGGGAGGAGGGAAAGGGCTTTCATTCTCTGCTTGACCTTTTATACAACTGGCTTGGCAGAAGGCATGTTGGCCCTGGAGTTGTAGCCCCTGCATCCAAAATGAGGTGAAGCCTGCTCCTGGTCAAGTCAGGACCAGAAAGTTTCAATTAACCTAATTTAGAAAGGAAATTTTGTGCCATCTCAGTTTTATGCTCACTGTCTGCCCTTGTGTGGCAAGAACAAGCATAGAAGGGTACAACTAATCTCAGGACATCAGAGAGAGGAGGAAAGTTACAAGGGGCGGTCTGGCCAGGTCCAGTGTGAGAAACTGCTATCTAGGGATTTCGACTCAGTCTTCCCAGCTTCTGTCTGCCACCAGAAGGCAGCCTCAAAAGTCTAGATTTCCTATGCCCATTCCGAGAACAAGCAAAACACCTCTCTAACACTCAAGTGGCAGTTTCCTTTGGATCTGATTTCTCTTCTGACAGCTTCCCCACCACCCTGAACTGGCTGCATTGTCTTCCCTGGGGAAGTAGTTTCCTTTCTTAGCTTTCTGTTCACTTCTCTTCGCCTCTTTCTCCTTCCTGCTGTTTCCCCGATCACACTTTGCTGGCCTTGAATCCTATTGGTATCCAGTTCAGTTTGTGCCCTACTATTGTCGTCTGTCTCTGGGGGTGATGATTTTCTCAGGGGAATGTCCTTGTCACCATATATTTTTAAACAAAGAAAATCACACAAATAGGGATCCACAAGCATTTGCTAGAATAAGAAAGGCACAGAAGAAAGATAGAATTTGGGGGGAAGGTTGTCTCTCATAGGAGGGAAAGGCAGCGGGTGCTGGTTCCCAGTAGAGGCCAGAGGGGGAGCTGGGCGGGGGTACTGCTCAGACTCTGCAGGCTTCTGGCACAGGAGCTTCCAGAGCTCCAGACCTGGCAGGGGTGGTCGGAGCAAGCCTTTGGGGTCTTCGTCCTGAAACCATTTGCCTTCCTTGACAGTTGCCTGGGGAGCAAGTGTTGGTTTCACTCAATGCTCCCACCAGTGACTCCAACCTCTTTCAGTCACACCTGGCCCTCTGCCCTAGAGATGATCTCCCATGAGAACAATTGGAAAGCACCCGAGTGACTTCTCCAGAGTCGGAACCCTCAATGAGAAGCTAGTAGGTCACTTGCAGCCCTCTTGTTAGTTGTGGTTTAGCTTATAAGCATAGAACACTGAGTAACTTATGCAGGAAAATGCTGGAAGATTCCAAATAAGCCTAGACAAGAAGTTGAGTTGAGCTCATGGAGTTGCCTTCTTTTTAAAATACTCCTTAGGGGTCACTTCTCACTCAAAGCCCTTTTTTATGGATTGCTATATAAGAAAACAGTCTACATGAGAGTTTTGCTCAAACTGGACTCAGTACTTCCTGGTGGCTCAGGACTCTGGGAGGCTGGCCAAGCACTGGAGAAGCACATTTGTGGTGGCTTGGTCCTGCCCCATCGGCTGCCATCCCTCCTCCCTGCTGCTCCAATGGGCTCTGCTTTCTGTTGCCTTGATATGGATGTAACTGCATCAGTGAAAACGCTCCCATCCCCATTCCTGCCCTGTGAAATCCTCCCTTTCCTGTGGGCTCAGTCCAAATGTCACCTTCTCTGTAGAGTCCTTCTTCCATAAGTGTCCCATGGGAGGTCAATGTTCCCTTCTCTGGTCTCAACAACCATTTGGTTGGGCATTCCCCCAAACTCTAAAAGTTAGCATGTTTGTGAAGGTCTGGGCTGTGAACTATAAGTGAATGGGAAATTGCTAAGCACTGAGGTGACAATAAGCCAGAAAGGTGGCACTTGTTTTCTCAGCCATTAAACTCCTGCAAAGGAACTTCTCATCGAGATTGCTCTCCGTGTGTGGAAGTGCACGAAAGGGCTCCTCATGGCCTTTTCTCTGCAGAGGCACAGTCGGGTCTGCAGATGTAGAATGTGAGCAGCTGCGGCAAAGCAGCCCTAAGCACATGGCCCAGCTTTTCCATTCTCCAGCTGACCTGGCCAAAGGCAACTTTGGGAACAGCTGTGTCCTGAGAGCCACTAGAGCTGTGGAGGCAGGAGTAGGGGAGGAAAGATAAATGTCAAAATTCTTGGATGATCCTGGGTAGCTACTGGCCAAACGGGGGATGAGAATGGGTGACAGAGCCTTTCACCTTTGGGGTCAGCAGCATGCCTGGCTGCGGGGCAAGAAGGCCAAAACATCTGTCAGCTGGGCAGCAGCTCCTGTGAATGAATCGCCTTTGTCTTGTTGGGGGCAGGGACGAGTGTGTGTTTATTTGCTCAACAGAAAACCATGTAAACCAGGGATCAGTAGGAAGCCCTCGTGGTGACAGGCCTGGTTGTCCTTCAGACAGAAGACCACATTAACAATGGAATCTTCAGGAGTACACAGGCCCTCAGAAGGAAGGGTTCTTGATCTTGGCAGAAGGCCCCTTGCCTCTCTATGAAGCCCTCTGAGCCAGATGCTTAGCCAGAAATGCCCTTCTGGCTCCAGCAAACCTACACAGAGCTGGCAGATAGGGGGCCTGGCCCAGCCACCTCCTTTCCCAACTTCCTACCAGCCATGTGGGCAAGCTCATGTTAGCCGTTGGCTTGGGCCTCATTTTCTCATTTGAGGAAAGGGAGTGTGATCCCATTACCCCAGGGGGGAATTCTTTGTCCCAGACCCAGCTACCATAGCCCTGCTGGCTCCCCCTGGGCCATAACTATAGTGGGACGGTGATCATTAGCAGATGAGCAATTTTTAAGTCAATAAATTACCAAACGCCGAGAGTTTGTGGGAAAGCAGGGATTCAGAGCTTCAGAAGCAAATGCTGCACATGATTGGTAGTCATGGAGGGGAATGTTTGGGGCACTGTTCAATAAAGGAATCCCTTGAATTTAATACTAGGAGTGGCAGAGCTGGAAGAGTCCTTAGAAACCATCTATCTATTCCATTTTTCCCCTCCCTAGGCAATTAATTGCTTCCTTTCTACAGATGAGAAAGTGCATGGTGATTTAGGGACGGGACACTTAGTGTTCAGAGCTGAGCCAAAGCTAGCAGCCAAGCCATCCTGATTCCTACTGGAATGTCCTTTCCACCAAGATCAGTAGAATATGTTTCTGGATTTCTGTGTTAGTTTCAATGAGCTTTTAAATTTTAAAACAGAGGCTCATGACATAATCTCGAGCTAAATGCCTTATCGTAAGCGTGTACCATAAAGTGGTTGTATTATTACTTGTCATCACCCAAGGGTATAAATGGTGATGAGATGTTAACATAACTCATCTAACTCATCAATATAACAGTTAAAACTATTTCTTACACTTTATTTTTTATAGAATGGGCTCCATAAAACTTAATTATTCTACAAACTCTGAGCAAGGTAATTAAACCAGCCAAAAATACAGAGTAACTTAAATGATATTTGGGCATTAAATCTTAGTTTATAGGCAGTGGAGAGACAACCTTGTAATATTAGCTGGGGGCACATCCCAGGTCAGTAAGGAAAGACCATCTGGTGCTTATACTACCCCAAACAGTAGTGGCATCCCAGCTGGGGAGTCCTCCCTGGCTCTCAATGCAGTGCTCCCCTCTGGCCCCTGCTTTGCTCTCTGGAGTTGATTTCATATCTAAGGGCAGGGATCTGGATTTGGAAGGTCCTCTCTCCACCTCTAACTCATGCTTCAAAGCCAGGCTCAAATGTCTTCCCTGTGGAGCTTTCCCGGGCCCTCCCCCATTCCTCAGAGTGGCCCAAATCCTCCCCTATTCTAATGCCCCCTGTCCACAATGTCCCTACAGTCACATTGTAAGGCCACTATGCTAGACCCCCACCAGTCCTAAAGGTGTTTTTGTCATTCTGACTTTTCTCAAAGAATACTATGAGAATTTTAGGGCCAATATGAGAGAATCAGGGCTCACCCGAGGTAGAGGTCACTAAAGACAAGACGCCACTGCTGGGGGTAGCTATTGAACAGGGGGAGCAGGCAGGAGAGGGGGTGCAGGAAAGCCTTGTTGAAATAATCATGGAGGCTGAGGTAGCCTGTGAGAGCCTGGGCCTTGGAACTGACCCCCGGGTGGTTGGAAGAGAAGCCCCTCTTGGAGGGGATGGAGAGACCGCAGCGGCAGCTCTGAGTCACACAATCGGGAAGGCGTTGAATGTCTGAGGCAAACAGCCATTATTACAAAGGAGAAAGTGCACTTCGCTCCATGCTAGGCTAGCTAGGCCTGGCTTGCTGGGCCAAGGCTGCTGTAGTCTGGCTTGGGCCTGTCTTTGGAGGAAGAGGAGGCTGGTGCAGCCCCGAGCTGGGGGCATGTGGAGGAGGGGAGAGGGCTGGCCGGGGTGCTTAGAGACTGGGCCTCTCTCTCTCTCAGCTCTGGCACCAGTTGGTTGGGGTAAATCTGCTGTTGTATGGTCTTGGGGTAAATCTGCTCCCTCAGATAGAATAATCTAGACAAGATGAACCTTCAAGTTCCTTCCAGGTCTAAAGGTCTGGGACCCCAGGGCTGCGTGAGCCCAATTCCTACATCAGACATGTTCACTGGTGTCTCTGGAGAGAGGTGTAAGCAAAAGTTGTCACTTTTGGCCCTTTTGGAAATAGTTGAGTCAAAAAGTCTTGACTTCCTGCTCACCTTTAAGCTGAGCCTCACAGAAAACAATTCATAGTCTAACAGATACCTTGGCATG
Organism: Eulemur rufifrons; assembly: GCF_041146395.1. Taxonomy (NCBI): domain Eukaryota; kingdom Metazoa; phylum Chordata; class Mammalia; order Primates; family Lemuridae; genus Eulemur; species Eulemur rufifrons. The sequence continues at coordinate 42,088,810 of NC_090984.1, forward strand.
GGTTATAAATCCTCACCAGGGAGAGCAAACCAGAAACGTCTCTCCTTGGATGTTCAAACATACTTCATTTTTTAGAAATTGTCTTTTAAAACTGTATTTTGGAGGTGTGTGAATATCAGTTTCAGAACAATGTCTCCCCAGTCATTTATTTTACAAACAGGAATATGAAAAATAAATGGTGATGGTGGAGGGGGGCACCCAGTAGGAACATCACTTTTTAATTTTGCTAAGTAAAGACATTGAGGGGAAAACTCTGATCCCTACCATCATTGTTTCAAATTCGGCAAAGAAATATTTTAATACCGAAAAAAGTGAGGAGAATACAATCTCGGCATAAGGGAAACAGTCCTTGAAACTGAATTTAGCTCTCTGGGAAAAGTACCTCGTTGTCCTTATTTCAGTGCATGGATTGGCACCGGGGGTCACCAGTTTAGAGGTGATGGTGTCATCTGATGCAGGTCTATGGATCTGCACTACTGCGCATTTGTTCTTTTTAAAGACCAGCCCACACTGCAAAGGAGTGATCCAGAAGGTCCCCATCCCCGTCACACCGCTCCCCAACCCGCTCACCCCGTGTCATCTTGACTTGGGAGAGGGATGTTCCCGACAGCATGTCAAATCTCCGTCCGTCCTTCTCTATTTCCCTCCAGTCTCCAGGGAAGAATACTTTTCCTCTGCTCCTCAGATTCTTTCTCTCGAGGCCTCTTCTACCAAGCCCCCGCCACCCCGCCCAGGGGGGTGCTGCTAAAATCAAGCTCCAGTGTCTGCCCCTCCCCCAGCCCCAGTTGGACCCAGATGCCTCTCCCAGCTGCTGTCCCCTCCTGCTTTCTCAACAGCTGGCTCTGGAAATGCATGGTCTTTGTCCCAGGCCTCAGCCCCTCTTTTCTCCCACCATCTGTTTCTAGCCGCACCTCTCCGGAAACTACTGGCAACTTTTCTGAAATCCAGGAGTCTTTTCCTTGGTCATCCTCTGCCTCAGCCTGGCTGTGGTCTTTGAAATGACCGCACTTGCTATGAGTCATTCTCTTGCTGACTTTCTCTGGTCTGTCCGCGTTTGACTGTGTCACTCTCTCTTTTCTCACTCTTCTCTCCACTCCCCAAACCCCCGTGCTGCCGGAGCCTCCGGACTGCAGTGTTTGGCTGTCTTGCTCAAAGCCAACCAGAACTGGACCAGAGGGACCGGGCTCGATTGTGCAGGTCACTTTATCTTCCCGTGAGACGGAAAGATGTTGAGACTGTGCCTCAGTGATGTCTAGCGGGATGGAGAAAGCATCCGTCTTTCTGAGTTTTGGACTTGGTTTTTCCATTTTTATCCCACAATCTCTTACCTGACTCTAGCTTTCTAAACCCAATAGCAACGCTTCCCGAGGGTCTCCTAGGTGTCAAGTACCCTGTGGCATGCTTTGGAGGGCTGGGACGCTGTCAGAGGGCTCACAAGCCCGTGGGGAGAATAGGTGTTCCGGTAACAGTGAAGCGAGACAATTTGGCAGGAACTCCAGAAGACAGAGGCACTAGGGAGGGGGCGAGGGGAGTATAGTGGAAGATCCTGGGGAAACTGAGACCAGAGTCCAGGCTGGTGTGGGCTCCTGCGTAACGCTCTGGCTAACATTTCACTTGTTCTTCTCAATCACCCTGGCACTAGCAACAAAGAATAATGTTTGATCCTTCTTGGAGTAAAAAGCATTCAGCAAGCGCTTCACAAAAAAAAAAAAAAAAAAAAAATTCTATTGTAAAATTTATGTCCTACCTCAAAATTAATTTAAAGAAAAAAAAAAAAAAAAGAACGTTTTGTTAATTCAGTCCAAGCCCACTCAGCGGCTGAAGAATTTTGAGTATTCAGCTAGAGATCTTTGTAATGAACAAGTAGCTCAATTATTCTAGTTTCATTACACAATGTAGCAGACATTCTTTGGCATCAAGGAATTAAAGCACATTTTCTCTGGCAAATGGCAACAAGATTTGATTTGAAGAAATATCCTACACAAGTGGTTCTTGACTAAATGTAGTTCCATTTAAAAATAAGAGTTTTCACTTGATTTAACCTCTTGGAGTCTGGTCTCAGCTGGCTCATTCAAGGGGTTTTTTTTTTTTTTAGCTCAGACTTGCTAATACTGTGTTTAAAATGTGTGCAAATTGTACAGTTGAAAATATTTCTCATCAGGCATTGAACTCTTAAGGCTTGTTCCTACAGCTCAGCTTATGATTTCAGCCCCTTTGCCCTATTTTACCCTGTAATCCCCCTAGAGGCTGAGCTTTTCTACCCAGAACTGACACAGCCATCGGAGCACTCAATCTGAGTTCTCCCAGGCATGTCCCTTGGTGCCAAGCAGAAAACCAGAACAGCTGGTGTTTGGGGACCAGCTTTGTGTCCACTAAAATGTGTCCGTCAAAGAAAATGGCTTCTCTTGAGGAAAAAGCAACTTCCCACCCACCAAGAAGGCCCCCACCTTCTCTCCCAACACAAATTCGTAGGCAGGGCCCCTACTGGCCTGAGCTCCTTTGTGCTATTTAGAAAAAGGTGTCCGTCTGGGTGGACACAAAGCTTGGCAAGAAAGCAGGGGCAGGATTTCAGCTCCCTTGGCCCAAGTACGAGTGAAGGGGACCTTCCCCTCTTAACCCCGTTCTCCCCCAGACAGCCCCCTCCCCAATTTGAAGGCTGAAGACCTTTGAAAGGCATTTGCCAGGAAGAACAAACTAAATCTGTGAAAGTTAGATATGATTTGCCAGTTTATGAAAGTGCTCAAAGCTTTGCACAGATTTTGCATCTACAAGGCACTCTGCCGTCACGTTCCCAGTCGTTCCCACTGCAGCACGGAGTGTGTCGAGAATACCTTACTTTGTAGGCCAGTGATGGTAGCAGGAGCTGGGGTTGAAAGAGAAGCAGCGTAAAACTGTTGGGACCCAAAGTAGGGTCTCTTCAGGCTCAACACATAATCTGGCTGGGGATTTCTCTCTTTGAGAGCTGAGGGACTAAGCCCATCCCGTTCGGTTGTTCTGGGGTCCAAAGAAGAGTTTTCCTCTGGCCCTCATCCACCTCTCCCTGTTCTCTCCTCTGTCCTTCACTGCCAAATTTCTTGAAACCAGAAGAGTCCTCACTTGTTGTCTCATTATCATCTCTGCCCACCGTCTGGTTGACTTTGACCGATCAGTGGTCACAGTGTGTTTCTAACTGCTAAAGCCGAGGGCCTTTTCTTGTTTTCCCAACTTACTTGTTAGTGTAAAGCGTTCTGAGCTCATGGCTTCTCTTTCCCTTTTTTACACTGCCCTCCTTGGACTCCTGGTTTTTCTTCTACTCTCATGGCTTCTTTTCTGCTCCTTCATTAGTTCTTAAGCCTAGGGTACCTCTTGTGGTTCCAGCCCAAGACTGTTTCCCTGATCTCTGTCTTCTTTCTGTGTTGGAGATTTGACCCACTCCCGGGGGTTCCATGAAAGCAGCTCCCAGCTGACTCCCTGCCTTTGCCGGTCTGATCCATTTCCAGTCCTCCCTGCCCACACTTCTAACTGCTGCCTATCCTGCCAGCCCCTCAACTCATTCAAGGCTGGCGTTGTCCCCCCACCCCCCATTTTGCTCCTCCTCCGGCTTCTCTAGGTAAATACTCCAAGACTTTGGGGTTGCCCACCTACGGTTGGAATTCTGGTTCTGCACTTTTCTGGGTAGCCTTTGAAGCAAGGTCCTTTTTTCTCATGTTCCATGAATGCTACCAATGTTCATAATGCAAAATGCACTTGTTAAATTCTGGTCCCCTTCCCCATTTCTTATTAGCGTGAACACTTCCCCTCTACAGTGGGCTTGGAGTCATCTAGTTGTTTAATGTAATAATGTACATTCCCTTCCTCCTACACCTCCCCAAATCCATGTCAATTCTTTCACATTGGGCCCCTTCCTTTCCAGTTTGAAGGGAAATAATCTAGGTCCACGCTACCGAATCTTTGCCTTTAGGCTCTGCCCACTCCCCCAATCCACTCTGCCTACTACCACTGCCTGAAGCGCAGTTCTGATCATGTTAATTCCCTGTTTGAAACCCCTGACCCTTGATTCCATACCTTTACTTTCAAAGTTTTTTACAGTCTGCCTTAAACCTAGTTTTCTGCCAAACTTAGGCTGGCTCGATCACAAGGCACGCTGGGACCTCAGTGACATAGAATCTGAGGGGCAGGGTAGCAAGTGTTTATCCAGAGGTATCCAGTCTGGAGGTGGGGCAATGCTCCTGGGCTCTGGTGATGCTCAAAGTGAAATGGGGCTTCACCCGCATCTAGGAGCTGGGCTTTAGTCCTCACAGCAAGAGCCTAGGCGGAGGATCAACCACTGTGCCCCAGCCAAACAGCTTAAAAGTAAAGGCAGCACTAGAAGACCATGTGGAAATCCAGGGAGTCTCGGGAAATGGAGGCAAAATTCCAACCACTATGTGCAGAGTAACAGGACAGGGGGAGGGAAGAAAGAAGGCAATGCAGTGGTCCTGGGCTTAAGGAAGCAGGGTTAATTCCGGACTCTGAGAGCGGACTTCAGCTGGTTATCTTTCTGTTCCCTGGCTTTAGGCATAGTTCTTGCAAATAGTGTTAGCGTAATTGATTTGACACACCTCCCTAGACTTACCTCTTCCCATAGAAGGTGCTGGGTCCTCCGGAAGTTCTCTACATCACCTTACTGACTGGAATTTTCATGGCCAAGACAGAAGATGGGTGGGACTTTGGTTGTCAATCTCTATCTTAGGCACTGAGCAGGGCGTTTAGTCAGTGTGTGGAAAACCTTTTTCATTCTCCTGGAGATTTAAGAATAATAAGGGACTCTTACCATCATCACTTGGCCAGAAGGCATTCTTTCTTCCACTTTAAGGAGCCCAAACTCTCTTCAGTTCGGAAACATTAAATGAATGGTCCCCGGTGTGTGCTGAGACCTGAGCCATGTGCCACTGCCCTGGTCCCTTGTCCACTCCTAGCAGCCTCTGTGCCAGCATCCCATGGATCCCGTTCTGGATTTATTCTGTTTATTAATAGCTAACATTTACTGAGTGCTTACTATGTGCCAGGCACTGTGCAAAAGGAAACACATTGCCTCATTCCCAGGAGGCTCCTGGCAAACTGAGCAGGACCTCAAAGTAAATAGAAACCCTGAGGAATTAGGGGAGCATGGGCTTATGCAGGCCGGGACCACCCAAGGAAGACTGCATTCAAGAGATGGTTTTGCAGCTCAGCCTCCATTTCAGGCCTGCTGTCTGCCTTCCACTGACTCAGCAGTGGGCCTGAGTTCAGTGGTGGGCAGGGGCATGGTGGGGAAGGTGCGGGCTGTCCAGGCCTGACCCAGGCAGCATCAGTGTTGTGTAGGATATTGGGGAGCTGGAAGAGGGCCCCTCCCCAGCTCCTTCCACTTTATCCCAGAGCCCTCCAATCTTCCCACCCCCCAGGGTTAAATGCTAAAAGTTCCTTCCATGGGGTCTAGAGAAGGTACCAGGGTTGCCTCCCATTTACAAGAAGAGATGAATGACTCAGGAGACTTTTCCAGCAAGGGGTGGGGAGAGGATGTCCAGGAATCCTGGCCGGCTGAAGCAGAATGGGGACAAAAGAGGCGGCACTGTGGGAAGCTGAGAACGCGGCAGGCAAACCCCTGCCATCAAAGCGCTGCAGAAGGCCCCACAAGGACCTATCCAGCCCGAAACAGGTTGGTTAAACAGCCTTCTATGGGAAGGAACCCAGAATGATGACAAACAGAGTCAAGTTCACGTCCCTGTTGATGAGAGCATGGCTCTTGGAACATGGCGCCTGGGGCGGGAGTCAGGGGCAGGGGTCGAAAGGGAGCGCCTCCACGCCCACAATTGTCCCGGGAGTGACACAAGCAGTGGCCTGGTCAGCAACTCAGCCCAGGCCCCCTGCTCTCAAGTTTATGATTTGAAAAGGAATTCTCTTAAAATGTTTTTGGGATTTTAATGTTTGTGTGAAGTCTAACAAGGCACTTGAAATGTAAAGATGTGTGTATTTAGTAAAGCTGAGGGAAATGACTTTCACTGAAAAAAGTAAAATCCCACAGAAAGTAGGACTGTTCTAGACAATTCAGCATGTCTGGCTGTCAGAGACCTGTCTCCACCACCCTCTCCTTCTGCAAAGAATGAAGCTCACCCCAAACCCTAGTTCCATAGCAGTAACCCCAGGTTAGAATGCCCCACCCCGCTTAGTTCACCTTTCAACTCTCTTGACAGTGGAAGTAGGGAGTTGGAATACAATTGGGGGAGTTGGGGGGGTGGTCACCGCCATATTGCGGATCCCTTTACTATGTTGAATGCTGGGAGACGGAGGGCAGGGTGTTGTCATC